>NC_084467.1:1090000-1780000 GCF_027409185.1 Cynocephalus volans
AAAACAAGTGATCTAGGATATTAAATATATGTTCTGTGAAGAATATTTTTGGGCCAGCTGACCTAGACTCACCCAATGGTTTATTTGGAAAGTTGTTGAATGTGTTCTGTGTCGAGTCCTCCAGAGCACACCCCAGGTTCAGTGATTCACTGGGAGGACTCCAGGACTTGGCATGTAGTTGTGCTCAAGCCCGAGGTTTGTCGCACTGAAAGGGTGCGGCAGAGGGCAACGGTGCATGGGGTGCGCTCCGGGGAAAACCAGGCACGCGCTTCCCAGAGCTCTCTCCCGCTTCCTCCAGCAACCAGTTGTATCACTCGGGGTTTCTTCTGAAGGCTGGTCACACAGGCACCCTCTCTCTAGCTCAGAGGAAAATTCCAGACCCAGGAAAAAAGCAGGTGTTCGTGATTGTGTTAGGCTTCTTTAGAGAAACAGAACCAAGGGCGTGTGTGTGCGTGTGCACCTAGGAGGATTTATTATAGGATTGGCTCGCTGATTAGCGAGGCTGAGAAGCCCTGCGACCTGCCCTCTGCGAGCTGGAGGCCCAGGCGAGCTGCTCATGCAGTTCGAAGGCCTGAGAGCTGGGAGCGCTGACGGCGGAAGATACCAGCCCAGCAGTCGGGCAGGGCAAGTTCAGTCTTCCTCTGTCTTTTGTCCCCCATGAGCCTCAGTGGAGTGCGTGGGGCCCCGATGCTGGGAGGGCTGTCTGCTGCATTCACTGTACTGGCTGTCGCTCCTTGACCCCCACCCTCAACACTCCTGATCTTCAGGGCCCTGTTCTCACCTGTACTCAGTGGCCACCGGACTGTCCAAAGCACTGGAGTTTTAACTGTCCTTTCCTTAGCTGGCCTAGCTTGCTGTATGCCATCATGGTCGGTGGCACTTTTATCATCCCTGTCCCCGAGGCTAGAAAATCTGCAGTCGTCCCCTCCTCAGTTCTCACTGATCCCACCTCCAGAATATGTCTCGGGTTCCTGCCCTTCTCCTGTCTGAACCTGGCCTCAGCCTCCCCAGGGCATCCGGTCCCTGGGCTCCCCATGCTGTTGGTTCCCCGCGGCGGAGCTGAGCCATGTTTAGAGACGCAGATCTGAAGCATCTTTCTCCTGCTTCAGAGCTCCTCTGATTACTTTCCCAGTTGCCTCTGGGATAGAATCCAAGCTTCCTGGGCGTGTGGACAAGGCGACGGTGACCAGGCCCCAGCGTGCCAGCTGGTCCCCAACACCGTGCCTGTGCTGCGCTGCCTGGTGGCACCCGTCTCCGACCTCAACCCCCTCCCCAGCAGAGTCAGGGCCCCCTTTGTGTCCCCTTGTGCTCTCCCTGCCTTGGTGTCAGCCCCGGCCATAGTCTCTTGTGTTACAGAACACGCCCAAGGGAAAGCAGCCCGTCCCAACCCCCTGCTTCCCAAATGCTGAGAGTCAAAAAGGGGGCTTTTGTTTTGGTTGATTTTCATATGTAGACTCATATGGATGTAGATTTAGAAAGAGTCAAATATTTCGGCCTCTCTCCCACCTAAGCCACCTGAAGCACAGCACTGTCTGCACCTGCACCCCTGGAAATCTCCTCCCACATCACAGGTTCCCAGGTACATAGACGTGGGACCTGAAAAACTAAATCTACCCATCAGTGTTTATGTGCGATCCCCACAACGCAGCCCTCCCTAGACTGCCTTTCTCAAGTGATGTTTACAAGACCTGTTTACAACCGTTTTCAGCATCTCAGCTGGAGGCCACATCCCGGGAATGGTTTAACGTGCATGTCTCATTTACCTCTTTTTTTCTTTTTTCACTGAGTCTGTTGATGACTTCTAGACTTGTCTGACGCGTGGTTGGTCAGGATATTGTGTCGTTCCCCAGCTGTTGTATGTGTCTGCTTGGACCCCGAGTTTATCCACAGGCCTGTCTCCCCCTTAGATGGGAACTCCTTACAGCAGGGCTGTGCTGTGCGTCTGTGTCCCCAGCATTCAGTGAAGTCCTGGCATGTTGTAGGCAGCAGTGGTATTAGCTGATACTTTTATTAAGAAAAGATAAAAACATAGCTCTTGTACAAATGTAAAATGAACATGTGTCAGATCTTATGTGAGTCGTAATGAATGAGGGAACTGGTAAGAGGTGAGACCTGCTCACAGTCCTACACCAATGCTGCAACAGGTCACGAATAGATGCAGTGTCCATGGGGGTTGCTTCCAGGACCCCCTGTGGATACCAAAACCCAAGGGTGCTCAAGTCCTAATACAAAATGGTGTAGTATTTGCATATAACCTATGCACATCTTCTTGTCTACTTCAAATTGCCTCTAGATGATTTATAATATTTAATGCATTGTAAAGACTATGTAAATAGTTGCGATACTGTATTGTTCTTTTATTTTTATTATTTTTTATTGTCGTACTATTAATTTTTTCTGAATATTTTCCATCTACGGTTGGTTGAACCCACAGATGTGAGACCCACGGATTCGCAGGGTGGGCTCTCTAGCACAGGCTTGGGGGATGAGGGATCGACCATCCTTTCATCGACAGACCTCATTTGCATGTCTGCAACAGGCGCTGTGTGCATTGCTGTCGGTGTGTACACCCTGCAGAGTTGGGAAATAGCCCAGAGACCATGAAAGACGCTGTGCAAATAGGTGGCCTAGAAGAGTACATGCCAGACAGCACCTGGTGTCCTAGGAAGACACCTGGTCATCGTCTTGGGGTGTCAAAGCCTTCCACAGTTTTTCCTGACTGCAGTGCAGGTCAAGGCCCAGGAGCCCACGCCTGCCAGCTGTGCAGCCTGGCTCGGCGTAGCCCACCTCAGAGGGCTGCTGTGGGAGCTGTACGGGAAGACACTGAAATGTTTACAGCAAGGCCTGGCTCGGGGAAGCTGTGAAATCCGACAAGCCTCCTGCACGTCCTGGTGGTGGAAAATCTGGGCAGCCCAGGCCTGACTCGGGTTCCAAAGGACCTTTTCATGGGGGCTGTGCTTGGCCGTGTTGCTCCCGGGCTGCTGGAGGTACTCACACGTGTTACGAGGACTTTCTCTGCGTGCGTTGGCTTCATGCTGAAATGGCCACCCTGGGGTTCTGCCGCAGGCCTGCTGCTAGGGGCCGGATGAACGTCACCGCGACCCAAGTTCCCAGCAGGATCACACACGTGGGAAACTGGTTCCTCTCTGGAGCAGTACCGCGTGCTCCCTGGCAACCTTGAGCGGAATCCGGTAAATAACACAGCACAGGTTTGCCATGAGCGTGGCGTTGAGACGGAGTCTCTGAGTGGGAAGATGCGGGTGTCTGTCTCTCCTCCCCAGACCCAGCGGCGTGCGTCCGTATTCACTGGGCGGCTGCGTGGAATTCCTGAATTTTCAGCCTTCATGTCACCCATGTATGCACATGGTGTGAGGCAAGAACAGCAGTGTCGTTTACACGGAATGAACACCTGTTTTGTGACATACCACACTCTGTATCTGCACACAGCCCATCTTTCCCAAACAGCCAGAATTAAATTAGCCACAGGATCTCCAAAACAGGGACAGTGCTTCAGTTTCAGCTGCTCCAGAGAAAACGGGTGATCTAAAGGTCATAGCTGAAGTTACTGGTTTTACCTCCTCCACGCCCACCACGCTAAATTGTGGTCACCTCAACATGATCCCAGATCATAGACGAGACAGCCGCTATTAAATTATTTACGGTTCTGAAATAAAAGCTGCGACTCCGGCTCGGTCTGTTCCACACTCGTTCGCAGGGGGCAGCTGTTCCTGCGTGAGAAGCGCGGGTGCTCGTCTATGGAGCAGCTGCACCTGCACCTGCCGCGCCGACTCAGCGCTTCAGTGAGTTCTTGCCTCGAGGTGTCTTCAAGATACTGAATGCCACTTAATCCTGCACTGTTCTTTGCGTGTTATTCTTTACAAATTACACCTTAAAACCTGCCTGCTGCCCTGAGAGGGAGGCAGCTTCACTCACAGGGCAGGGGCGGCTCCTCTGGACTTGGTCACCAGGAGCAGGAGGTGCAGCATGCGAGGAGCCACTGCAGAAAGCAGACTGCACGTGTGTCCGCTCGGGACACTGGGGTGCTGTGAGGAGAGACGCGAACAAGCAAGGGTTGGGGTCACACAGAGGGACCTCAGCCTGAGGGCCTCAGAGGGACAACCCCATAGGAAGGACAGAGGCGAGATGTGCCCCAGCAGACAAGCAGCCGCGTGTCGAGTCTTGGCGATGGACAGGGACATCCGGGAGCTGTACACAGCCACATAGGCCCGAGGACTTGGGGGCCTGGGGGACTCTCAGCAAGGTGGGGGTCTGGAGAAACACCAGCTCAGAGGCCGTGAACAGCCCGTTCCCAGGAGGGTGGACAACTTAGGGGCTGGGCATGAGGAATGGGGTCTCAGCGGCAGAAACCAGAGGGGCCTGCTGGGGAGGCCATAGAGGGCAGGGAGGCGGGCGCGTGTCTCCCGGCGCCAGTGCGGACCCCACACTCGTGGGGCGGGGGCCTGGACGTGGAGAATTGGGGGCTGCAGGGTAAGGACACCTGGCAGGCGGTTTTGGATACAGGGGTCAGGGGGAGCTGGGTGAGGCACAGGTGAGGGTGGAGAGGGCAGAGCTGAGCCGGGGTCTACCCTTGCGAGGAGGAGGAGGCAGCACAAGGGGGTGGGAGGAAAGCCGGGCTCTAGCTATAGAGGGGGTCCCAGAGCCTTGGCCCCTGCAGCAAGGAGGGCTGCAGCGTGACCTCAGGCTGGCACCACCCACCGGCCCTGAGAGGCCAGGCGCCTTCCGTTCGAGGGCGGGAGTCATAGCGCCTGCAGCATGCCGTGCGCTTGCTGGAGTCACGCGTGAACCAGGAGCGGAAGGCAGCCGTTGAATGGCAGGTGGACCAAGCGTGGGGTGGTGGCATTTCAGCCTTTGTGTTCCTGACAAGCGGTGACATTCCCAAAGCCCTGATTTTGATCACTTTTCTTCTGGATTGCCTAAAACAGTTAAAACTAAACCCAGAGGCTAATGTTCCGGGGCAGGACGGCTCGGGCAAGTGGACAGCCCCCTGTGAGGAAGGGTCCATGGGGAGCGGGATCCCTCCAGTGCTCAGGGATTGCGACTCACGGCGGGAGAAGTCGCCGGGGCCTTGTTTCATGTTCACATCAGGTGTGGGTGGGCGGCCTCGGCGAATCATCCTGAAGCCCTGAACCGTGAGGGACCCTGGAGCCCTCAGGACACTGCTCTGTCAGCAGACCCACAGTGCACAGGGACCCTCTGACACTAAGTGTGTTGCCTGTTGCAGGGGACACTCGGGTGAAAGTCATTTGTTGCTTGTTCCTCTTTGGGAGGTGACTGGCCGCTCTTGGAATAAGATAGAGGGAGGATTGGGGTGACATGTCAGTGCCACACAGAGTCACGCTCTCCACCAGCCATTGTGTAAGGATACTTGCTGCCAGACCGGTGACTGTGCCCGTCCTTCCCAGGGCAGCGCCTCACTCAGGTGTAGATGTGGCGCCCTAGAGCCACCCGGGGACTCCTTGGGTGAAGTAACTTCCAGGACCGGTCCTGAAATGGTGCCTTTACTAACGATTAAGTGAAATCAGAAACCACATAAAATCATGACCTCTTTCTAAAAACTGCACTCCATCCCAGCGTGCAGGAAAGCATGAGAAAGGACGCAGCCGGTCACACCGCCAGTGCCCGCGCCAACCTGTGCACTGTCTGACGCTGCTGCTTCTCCTTTTTCCGTGTTTACTTTTCCATGTGGACTTTAGAAGCAACCTGTGGAGCTCCAGAGAGAAAAAGAAGCCGGACTTTCCACTGGGATTTGTCGGGCTCCCACACCCCCAAGGGCAACGCGCGCGTCCTTCCCACGCCGAGCTCTCCACTCAAATCCTCTCACAGGAGACGCTGACGGTCCTCACGTAGTTTTCTCCCTTCCTGCTAAACCTTGTCCTGAGTGCTTTATCATCTCTTTTGCTTCTCAAATAAATGAGGTCTTTTATCCCATTATAGCAACAAGCAACTTGGTTTCTGCAGGTCAGTCTTGTGCCCGCGGCCCCACGGCTTCTCTTTCTTGTGGTGACGTCCAGGTGGTCTTGGGTTTGGGACGCACAGTGATAACATCTACAGACAGGAATGACGTCGCCTCCCTGTCCCAGCTTTGACGCCTCTGTTCATCTCCCTGTCTGCCTGACAGCATTGGCCAGCACCTCCTCATTTGGGGCAGCTGGTGACAGCGGGCAGCCCTGTCCTGTTCCTGACCTGGTTAGGATGCTGTGCACTGTAAGCGCCATGCCAGCTGGTGGGTCTCAGTTGGCCCGGGTGGAAAAACAGAACCAGTTCAAACAGATGGCATTTAATACTGCACGGGGCTGGAGCCGTGCTGGGGCAGCTGCGGGAGAGGGAGGGAGACAGCAGAGGCCGGGGCCTCCAGCTGCGCCCATGGCACTGGGATCACGGAAGAGTTGCCCCTGTGTGAGGGCTGAGGCCCAAGGAGGAGCTGTCCCTGCTGTTGGAGGCGGGAACTGTCCCTTCCCAATTCTTGGGCCCAGTCATGTGGTCTGTGGGGCCTTGTGCTGGCAAAGGATCCGGGCGATGAAGCTTGCAGGCTTGCCCCAGCCGTCGGAGCTGAGAGAAGATGGGTCAGCAGCTGGCATGGAGAATTCGGGTTTGTCTGGTTAAAGCAGTTTACCTCTTTTCATTTCACTATCAAGAAAGAATATTGAATTTTTTCAAAGGTTTCTCACCATTTATGGAAATGACTGTTAAGATTTTTACTCCTTCGGTCTTCCTAAAGTTATTTGCATCACCGTAATACAGTTCCTAGTGTTGAACGATCCTTCCTTGCATTCCTGGGGAAAACCATGCCCGGTCTCAGTGTGTCAGTCTATTAATGTGCTTTTGAGTTCAATTTACTGATATTTTATTTAGGATTTTTAAATTGATAATCATATTGATGTTTGACCTGTTGTTTCCCTTTCTGTGCAATCTTATTCGATTTTTAAATTTTGCTAATTTTTTAATTCTCTGGAACATTCTAAACAGCATTGGCGTTATCCCTTGGTGGGATCGCCGGGGAGACTGCTGGGCCTGGCGGGTCTCGGAAGGCGGCTGCCTCTGGCGCTGCCTCCCCGCGTCGCTCCTGGGGTTATTTCTGCACTTCTGGATGGTAACGTCCCCATGCCGTCCTGCTCCGGCGCGTCACGGTTTTGCTCTGTCCTCGTTTGCTCAGTTTCATTGTCTGGCAGCATCTCCTGCCTCCGGAAGGATTTGCGTTCCGTGCATTGTGTCATGTTCGAGGACACCTCACTGGCCTTTGCACCTGAGCCCCATCTTCCCCAGGCCACACTTGCTCTCGGACACTCGAGCTGTTGCGTGGGGCGTCTGGCGTTTGTCCTCTACGGAGAAGTCCGAGGCCAGCCTTCCTGCCCGCCCTGGCAGAGGACTCTCTGGACGGTGTAAAGCCGTCCTCCTGGGCCAGCTTCATCCCCTGTCCACGTCTGTGGGCGCCTCTCTCAGAGCCTCGGCGTTTGTCGTGCTCTCTCGGAGGTGGGGTTGGGTTTGGCCATGTCATTGCATTGCTTGATGTTTCTGTTCTGTGTTTTCATCTTGTGACCACGGTGCGTCCATCCCCAGACTGCTCCCCTAGGACGTCAGCCTCCGTGTGGGCCTCTTGTCTCATGCCCTTCCCTTTCCTGTCCACTTTCCTTGCACTGGCTCTTCTGGGTCCCCCCTGCTACTGCTCCTTCCTCGTGGATGGCTCTGTCACCCTCTGTGGTCACCTGCTGTGCCATGGAAACGATACCCAAAAGTGGGGTTTCCAAGTGTGGGTTCTGGACTCACCCAAGTTGTCTGATGTTGGGTCTTAATAGCCAGTAGCTGTGTGACCCATTATTGAACTTCTGTGCCTCAGTTTCCTCATCCGTAAAATAGGTAAAATGCTAGGACTTACCTCGTGGATATTAGACTAAATGAGTTAATACGCAGATGGACCTGGAATAGTCCCTGACATTTAGTGAGGACGATAAAGGCTACGGTTTTGGTGGTGGTTATTTGTTATACCAGGGGTCGGCAAACTTTTTCTTAAAGGGCCAGATAGTAAACTTTTTCACCTTAGTGGTACATACAGTCTCTGTTGCAACTTTTCATTCTGCATAAAAGCAACCATAGACATTATGTTAAATAAGAAAGGTTCATGGCTGTGTTCCAGTAAAACTTCATTTACAAACACAGGCAGTGGGCTGGACGTGGCCAGCTCCAGATTTATGTTACTACTTCTTGATTCTCAGCGTACTGCATCCTGTGCTGTCAGGTTTTCTTCTGAGCCAATGCGTGGGGCTGGGTACATGGTATTCCTCGGAGCAGGGCTAGGGGTGGGGGCGTGTCCTGATGAGGCTGGGCACACCAATGAGAAAGCCCGGCCCTGTTCTCTGAGGTTCTGCGAGGTTCCTCCAGCCCACGGGGACTGTGTCGTCCCCTGCCTCTCTGACCCTGGAACTCCTGCACGGGAGCCTCTGCACAGGTGCTGGAAGAGGCAGCAGAGGCCCAAGAGGGAGGAATCCCGGCTCAGAGTCGCCATGCAGAGGGCACCGGCCCAGCACTCGTGCATGACACTGCATGCACGACACTGCATGCACGACACTGCATGCACAAGAGAAGTGAACGGTTTTGTCCCAGCGTCTGGCACACCTGAGTCATACAGTCATCTTCAGCGTGAACCAGCACTACGTGGTGCTTGTGGATTTTTGCTCTGAGGAAATGTCAAATGTAATATTAAAGTTTTATCTGTAGACCAAAAAAAATTCCTTAGGTACACAGCTGCTTACAAAAAAAAAAGGAAAAAAGAAAGAAAGGTCCTCACTGTTACTGTGGCTCGATAATGCTGCAAATCAAATAAACGCCTTGACCAGCGAGTTGCGTGGGACCGAGACCGCTGGCAAGGAAGGGGCCTTCACTCAAATGCCCACGACGGCTTTTGTCTGGATGGAAAAGGAGCTGCTTTTGCATTTACTTGTATAGGTTTGTTATGTCCCCTTAAATTTTTTCACCATGCTAAGGCGTCATATTGATGTTTTTCCCAAGATTTAGTACATTTCTGTGTTTTCTCTGGAAATGGCATTGGTTTTGTCCCTGCTGTGGAAGGCCATCGTCACGCGAGGCTAGAACGGACTGCCAGAGGCCCTGGCGGTGTCCCCAGGGTGCAGAGTGAGCACACCCTGGAGCGGTCTCCGCTCGTAAGTCCTGGGAGCTGGGAAAGTGTCCGTCCTGTGCTTCGAGGACACCTAAGAGTTGACTAAACACTTCTTTCAAAGCGTCTTCACCAAGTTTTAGGTCTTAGTTGCCTCCCGCAGAACGTGCTCTCGCGGGTTGAGATTACCCGATGAGGTAGATCGCGGGTGTCCTCAGGGCAGTCCCCGACTCGCAGGAGCACCACGAAGCCGTGGTCCTCGTCACGCTTAGTGTTTGCAGAGGGGTCGGCAGCCTGTCTCCGTGAGGGCCGGGTGGCCAGCATGTTTGGCTTTGTGGGTGGTGCTCCCCTCTGCCACCGTAGCACAAAGACAGCCACCGACTCCATGTATACACCAGCCAGCGTAGCTCTGTTCCAATAAAACTTTATTTACAGAACAGGTGGGGGGCCAGTGAACCCCGAGGGCCAAGGCAGAGTTACTAGAGAGTTTCCAAGTGTGTGCTTGGAGGCAGGGAAACGAAGCAAGAGGAAAGAAAGAACTGTGCCCGGCCCCCACCCAAGCAGACCGGGTTTTTCTTCAGGAGGTGCCCCCGGCCCTGCACCACCAAGTGGAACTGCTGGCTCCTCCCCTTGGTACTCAGGGCTTCTGTTTCGATTTCTGCGAATACGTATTTAGGACTTGTTTCTGGCCTAAACACATAATCAAAAACTTCACGGGTGACTTGCAGCGAGCTCTCACTCTGCGTGAACTGACCTCTGTCCTCCCTGGCTCCGTGCCGGGAGCTCCAGGGGGGCAGGAGCAAGGACTTCTGTTAATCACGGATGCGTTAACGTGTTGGTCAGGCGACTGGGGTACGCCAAGAGCTCCTGTAGGAGCTAGAGAAGGTGGCAGACCAGCTCATCCCTCTGTCCCCTGTGCGCCTGGCCCTCCACGAGGGGCACAATGAGCAGCGGGCGTCCCCGGGGGCACACACGCAGTTCAGGCGCCGGAGAAGCCGTCAACTGAGACAGAAATGCACCAGGTGCCCCCCACAGGGTGTTGCTGGCAGGCTGTGGATTCAGTTTTGAGAGCTGAGTCTTAGTAAATGCAGGAAAGGTCTTGTTAAAGGAAACCACACGGTCAACTGTGAGTCGTGGAGGGCCCTGTGGTCCACGTGAGGTCACTTGGTCTGGTTCTTTAAATCCCATGACGTGTCAGTGAAAACTGGACACCACCTGACCTCTCCCCTGACCCCAGCCACCCCTCAGCCCTCACTTGGAGGGCTGGCTGGCATCTCAGACTCACTGGGGCCAAGGCAGGACTGTGACATCCCCCTCTGGGACTGCTGAGTCATCCCTACGCTGGGAACGGCTGGGTCCCAGGGCCAGGCGCCGGCCTGGAGTCACACCAGCTTCTTCTGTCTTCCCCATGTCCAGCCCTTCTCACTGCCCCCACCCGTGGTCCAAGCACCTCTGCCCTCACCTGGTAACAGGGCACCACCTTTCCTCCTGGGCCCGCCCACTCTTCCCTCCAGAGGGCCCATCCAGACACAGCAGCCAGAGCAATCCTTTGCAGGACCATATCGTCCCCAGGCGATTTCCTTACCTGCCCCCTCTGCCTGGCCCGGGCACCTGCCCGCCTGCTCCTAGCTGGTCCCCTCAGCAGGTCTGCATGGGCCCGTCTCTGCCTCCAGGTGGTCCCAGAGCTCCACCCAGTCCTCTGCCTTCCTGGGCCACCCACCTACACAGCCCCACCCCCACCCCCACCCCAGTGGGCCTCTGGCTACTGCCCCTGCCTCACTTTAACCTTTTTTACCCTAAGACAGGCCTGGCACCATTGGGGAGGAAGTGGGGTGAAATGAGTGAATAAATGAATGGATGGATGAGTGGATGGATGGAAGTCCAAACCCAAGCTTCACCACCTGGGAGTTATAACGGCTGACAGGCGGGTCTTGCTTCTGGGTGGGCAAGGGCAGGTGTCAGAAGCCCCCAGGGTGACACCTCCCTTTCCCTTGGGGCTGTTTTTTCTGCTGAACCCAGCAGCCACTTGGGTGCCCTCGGGTGCCTCCTTGTCTTGGCCGCTTGGGAGGAGAATTGGATGCAGAAGACTGTCACCAAGAGCCGCTCTGCGTTCTGTGAAAACCTCCCTGGTCATAAAGGCTGCTAGTGCTTAGCTTCCGTGTAAAGCGAGGCCGCGTCTGCCGCAGTGGGGTTTCACCCTCTGGTCGTCCCTCTCTCCTGCTCAGGTTGTTCCTGGTGATAGAGTATGTCAGCGGGGGGGACCTCATGTTCCACATGCAGAGACAGAGGAAGCTCCCGGAGGAGCATGCCAGGTGGGTGCCGGGCCACACGGAGGGACAGGCATGGGGAACCCTCCCCGGGAGGTCGGCTGGGAGTTGAAGGACAGGAAGTCTGGGGGAAGTGGCAGAGAGGTGCTACCTTCCCCCGAGATGTGACATATCCAAAGCCTGGAGGGTCTTCCGAGTTACAGGCCTTGGAAACAGCCCCTCGGACTCAGCACCGCTTGCAGGAGAGGCGGGTGTCTCGTGGGATCACTTGGTTTTCGTAAGGGCCCTGCCTTGGTTCTGTCCTCTTCCCGGTTTCCAAAGTGGGGGCACAAGTTCCAATGGCAGGCGCACCTGAGTGACCCAGCACTCCGGGAGCAGTCACAAGTGCCACTTTCCAAATGGCCCTGCGGGAGGCCGCCCTCTCTGCATCTGCATCGGGCCTCACGGGGTGCGTGGGGCCTTGTTTCGACTCTGTCCACCTTTCCTGGCTTCCAGCTTTCCCTTTTCCTCATTTCCTCACTTAAGAAGAAAATGTCATGTGGTTTTGTGATCCTTTTTGGATCCACCTTGGATCCTTTTTGGGGAAAAGATGGGCAACAAACCAAGAAGAGTGCCCGCCCGCCCGCACGCATCTTGTGAAACCCCCGCCTTGCCTGCTCTGCGCACATGGTCCCAAGCCTGTGGCACGTCACCTCCGCTGTGCGGTGTCTCCACCGTCATCTCCAGAAGTCTCCATTTCCCCAAACCGAGCTCTGTCCGCGTTAAACACTAACCCTCCCCCCTCCCCCACTCTACTTCTGTCTCTGTGGATCTGACGACTCTGGCTCCTTCCCGTGACTGGAGTCACACAGCACCCGTCCTTGGTGACAGGCTTCTTTCCCCGAGCGTTAGGTCCTCAAGGCTCGCCATGTTGCACAGGCGTCAGGCGTCCTTGCACATTTCAGTGGTCGTGAGCAATGCTGCTGTGAACGTGGGGTACAGACACCTGTTTGAGCTGCTGCTTGCAGTTCTTTTGGGCGTAGACCCAGAAGTGGACCTGCCGGATCACATGCAATTCTACGTTTGACTTTTGAGGGACTGCCACGGTATTGCCTCACGTGACCACACCTCCATCCCCCCAGCAGGGCACAAGGGCCCCGGTGTCTCCGCACCCTCAGCAGCACTTGTCATTTCCTGTCCTTTGATTGACAGCAGCCATCCAAGTGGGCGTGAGGTGGCATCTCGCTGTGGTTGTGACTTGCACTCCCCTGATGTCTAGTGATGTGGAGCCTCTTTTTTCTGGTCTTGTTGGCCCCACGCATTTGATTATTTTTAATTTTTAAATCCCGAGGCTGGTCATTGAGGGGGACACGGAGGCAGTGGTCGGGAAGCAGCCAGTGGGGGCCGTCTGCAGGAGCCCCTGCTCCAGGCTCTGTGCACTCTCTGCTGGTGACAGGATGCCCTCCTCCTACAGGTTCTATGCTGCTGAGATTTGCATCGCTCTCAACTTCTTGCACGAGAGAGGGATTATTTACCGGGACCTGAAGCTGGACAATGTCCTCCTCGACGCAGACGGACACATCAAGCTGACGGACTATGGCATGTGCAAGGTGAGCGGCTACACAGCCCCCCTGTGGCACAGTCAGCACCTCTGCTTCGTGCCCTTGGTCCCAGCAGAAACGCAGAATGGCCTTGTAGGTGGCTGGGGCATGCTGTGCCCTGCAACCATCCCCTGTAACCGTCCCCAGCCGGTTTTCTCTGAGGCACGTCTTCCTGCCCATGGGATCATGTCTGGAGTTTCCCCGTCCTGGTAACTCTGTCCCCACAGGAAGGCCTGGGCCCTGGGGACACAACGAGCACTTTCTGTGGAACCCCGAACTACATTGCCCCGGAAATCCTGCGCGGAGAGGAGTACGGTGAGCAGTGTGGTCACCAACGAGCGGGGACACAGGTGTGGACGGGGAGGCCCCCACCCCCTGGATGTGTGTCTAGGAGCAGGGAGGTGGGTGGGCCTGCTGGGCTCCCCAGCCAAGGGTCTAAAACAAGGATCCAGGGTCCCGGCCAGGCAGCCACATGACACCCGAAGTGAACGCACATGTGCACGTTCACACGCAGACACTCATGCACACACGCATGCACACTCACGTGCACACACGTGCACCCTTACATTCTTCCCTACTGGCTGTCACCATCTGGCCTCAGCCCTTATTTGTACCCAAGCAAACATCCCGTGTGCCCACCCCAGTGTCTCCTGGAGGAGGACACGGGACACGGTCCCCTTGTCAAGGAGCCCCAGGGGCATGGGGAAGAGGAAAAGATGAGTGAAGCACCAACACACCCCAGGCAGAACCAGGGTGGCTGTGGGACAGTGCGGTGCCCACAGTGACGGCAGAGGGTGCTAATCTGCACAGGCGCCCTGTGGTGCGTCATCGTTCCTTTTCCTTCTCTGGATGTGAAAGAAAAATGGAACCTAGAGCGTGTGTGTGCGTGCATGTGTGTGCCTGTGTGTGTTCCCGTGTTGCACGTGTGCTCGTCCACACACTTTTGCACCCTCGTGTTTTCAGTGAGGCACATCATAAACGCGCCTTCAAATATTTGCACACATTTTCTTTGCCATTAAAATGGGGGTAGGGGGCAGGCAGGGTTGGCGGGTCCCGCACCCTGTGGGATAATTGGGCTCCCAGGATGCTGTTTCCATGGAAGTCACTCAGCAGCCAGAGGAGGGACAGAGATTGGTGCAGTAGGACAATCTAGAACCCAGTCCGGGACAGGGATCTGTGTGTGACAGAGGCAGCATTGTCTTAGCAAGGAGCATGTGGGCTGCTCCAGGGACAGGACAGCTGGCTGTCCACAGGCAGAAGCGAAGCCAGTCTCCCGCCCCCACACCACCCCACGCACTAAGATACATGCCCAACACGTTGAACATTAAAAAACCAAAGCAGTGAGTGTAGGGAAAATGCAGGTAAGTATTTTTATCTCAGAGCGAGAGCTCTTGCAAGCGTATTTAAATAAAAGAAGCGAGGAAGGACGCTCTTTCAACAGATTTGATCAGTTTTACTTGTCTGTGCGGTCAAAGATCCCCCGAGCAGAATTAAATGATGGCCTGGAAAACCTCCGGTGTCAGGTAGCAGGTAGTGGCCTTAATGTGAGAACAATTCTGCAGCTAACGGAGAAAAGACGTGCCCCCGGGGCAGTGGACAGAGGCGAGGCCAGGCTGCCCAGGAAATGGACGGAGTGGAGACGCTGACCGTAGCCCCGTCCCGGCCGTGCAGGCAGGCGCCGGCATCTGAACTGCCACGTGCGTGTTGACTGAATGTGGCACGACAAACCGAAGGCGGGCTCGCCCACGTGGCTGCCTGGGGTGATGGCCCCCGTTCTCCCTCCAGGGTTCAGCGTGGACTGGTGGGCGCTGGGCGTCCTCATGTTTGAGATGATGGCTGGCCGCTCGCCCTTCGACATCATCACCGACAACCCCGACATGAACACCGAGGACCACCTTTTCCAAGGTGCGCCCCTGCCCTGCGCTCGGTGCCCTCCCCACCCCTGCCGTGTTGTCCTTCCCTTTTCCTAGGTGCGGTTGGAGGGGTCCCCAGGCCGTGACCTGCAGTGCACCAGAGCTCACCCGGGCCTGTTCCTTCTGGCCAGTGCCTGTCCTCCCACACCCGCTGTCAGGGTCACACGTGAATGGCTGTGGGGTGGGGTGACTGTGCTTCACCTTACCATGGGTCACCAGGAAAGAGAATGTGCCCTGATTTAGCCCAGACTCCCTTCTGCCATGGCCAGGTGCACACGTTGGATCCCTGGGCCGGGCCACGCTTAGCCCAAAAGCACAGTCCCCGCCCCCTCCCACCTGGGAGCTCCGAGACCTGCCCTGGTCCACAATTAATTGCCACTGGGATGACAAATCCAGGAATGCCGTTGTCCCTGCGGTGCCCTCTGGTGGCCAATGTGCAGAGCCAGGGTGTACCTGCGATCGCAGGGCTGGCTGCTTCGGGAGCTGTTGGTTCATATGTGATCGTAACGTGTGACCACGTGCCCCCGGGAGGCCAGGGAGGCCTGGGTGGGCCTTGTGGCTACAGATCTTGCTGTTGTAGGAGGGGGCTCGCGGCGCATGCAGGCCACTGGGCAGAGTGAACCTAGCAAAGGCATGTGCTCACCGGGCTCGTGTCCTTGCAGTTATCCTGGAGAAGCCGATCCGGATCCCCCGGTTCCTCTCCGTCAAAGCCTCCCATGTCTTAAAAGGATTTTTAAACAAGGTACGCTTCCGGCCGTGGTGCCGAATGCTCTGCCTAGCGGTGTCGTGGGGCAGAGGGCCCGCCCCAGCTGCAGGTCATTTCTAAGGTCAGCTGTTTCGTACCCACTGTGTGGGTTCGAGCTCTGCTTTCTGCAAATCATCCATTTTGACTCATACTTAGCAGAAAAAAGCATTGGGAAATTATGCCCAAGGGAAATTGAGAGGAGAAGCTTAACATGTTGGAGGAAAGGATTTTAATAAAGGAGCGTCCAGGTTCCAGCCGGTGGGTCAGCGCAGCTGGAGATGCTCAGAGCACCCGAAGCGGCTGCTGAGTGTAGAAAGCGGGGCGTCCCTGCTGGGGACGTGCTGCAAATCGGGCTTCTTTGCTCGGGACTGACTTGTTCTTATTTGAACTCTGACCTCCAGGACCCCAAAGAGAGGCTCGGCTGTCGGCCACAGACTGGATTTTCCGATATCAAGTCTCACGCATTCTTCCGCAGCATAGACTGGGACCTGGTAAAGCATCAAAATTCACTTATGCCCCTACCCCAGAGGTGGGTAGAGCAGTGGACCTCCCGGTCAGGGAGGCCCCTGTGCCCGCGTGGCCATCCTTGGTGTGGCCCAGCTGCATGATACTGAGGCTCCTGTGACCCCAGAGGGTGGGATGACAGTGAGGGGTGTTGGGGGGCTGCCTCCGCGGCCTGGGGGAGTGATTAGGAGACACGTTTGATCGTCCAGAGCCAGGAGAACTGGGGGCTGGTGAGCTCTGGGTGGTGCTTCCTGGCACTTGTGGGCGGTGGCTTCCCAGTGTCTCCCAGCTGTGCCGCTGGGCCTCATGGGTTCTGTGAGGGCCCCGATCGTGGGGGCGTTTTCCTGGGTTCACGGTCATTTGTCAAAACCTGCCTGTTGACACGTCTCCTCTCCAGCCACCAGCCGGGCTGGTGACTGTGGCGTTCGAGGTTTCCATTTAGCGCCCGGTTCCTGGTACTGAAGAGTTGAAGGAATTGGTTTCAAAATACAAAAACAGTTGCAGAGAACTGAACTATGAGTTGAAAACATGCTCTTTTGAGGAGAAAAAAGACTAGGTAGCTTGGGTGTGGCCCCTGATCTCGTCGCTAAACCCCTTATTTTGCCGTGAACGGACAGGTGAGGACTGGTGGCCGGACAGGAAGCCAGGGTTTATTCTTTCTGGGGACAGCGCCTCATCCGAGCCCACGTCTGGCTCCAAATAGGCCAAAAGTTTGGGTGATTTCCTGGGAATGTGAGGGGCCTGCGTCTGAGGGAGGGTCTGCGCCTCCACAGCGCGTGTGACATTGTCTGCAGCGCCCCCCGCCTGCATCTCACCGGGGTCCTGCACTCCTGACCCCCCATGGCCGCCACGCGGTCAAGGCCAGGCTGTGGGCCCACCAGGCCCGCGCAGGGTTCACTGCCGTCTGCGTCCAGCTCTGTTCCTGCTGTTTTCTCACCACTCCGTTTGCTCTTTGGGGACTTTAGGAAGAAGTTTTTATATTTTGTGCACATTTCTTTCATCGCCCTCGGCAGGGGTTGGCCTGAGCGGCCTCTGCCTCCACGCCCACTTACCACGTGTGGTTCAGCCACAGAACAGAACGATGTGCCGCCCGGCACCTCCCTACTCTGTGGACCCTCGTGTCACCGCATGGGGTTGGTTGGTTCTGACCAGACGTGTGCCCCAGAAAGCCTGGAGACGGGCGCTGGCTGTGGGCAGGCAGGTCCAGGCCGCTGTCCCCACACTCCCCGCTCCCCCGAGTCCCCCTGCTCTGGGGCTTCCCTCTGGCACTTCCTTGTTTACGCTCTAAATAGTTTTTCACATTCTCTTTTTTAACAGCTTTACGGAGACGTTATTTTAAAACCGAAACCATATATTTACTCTTTTAGTCTACAGCTCAGGGGTTTCGGTGCGTTCACAGAGTTGTGCGGCCGCCCCACAACAGGTACTTTCATCACTGCCCAGGAGGCCCCATCCGCAGCAGCAGGCTCCCCGACCACCTGCCCCAGCAGCCCCCCGTCTGCCCTGTCTCCAGGGACTTGCCTGTCCTGGACACTTTGTGCAAATGGAGTCACACTTTCACCTCAAACGATGTTCTCGAGGTTCATCCATGGGGTAGCATGTGTCCAAGTGTCCTTCCTTTTAAGGTTATCGAACAGTGTCCCCTTGCATGGATGGCATGGATGGACCACGTGTGCTTTGTCCCTGCGCCGCTGATGGATGCTCGGCCTGCTGTGAACACACGTGTGCGTGTGTGCACGTGGACGTACGTTTTTGCTTCTCTGGGGCAGATGCCTCAGAGTAAATGCAGGTCAGGGCAGCTCCTTGTCTGACCTGTTCAGCGGCTGCCCAACTGTGTCCCATGCCAGCTGTCCCCCTACCAGGTGCTCTGTGGGATCCAGCACCCTGGTGGCTCTCGGTGCGGGGGTGCAGCTTCAGGGTGTCCCTCGTGGGCATCTGCTCCCCGTAGAGTGAGATGGGGGCACAGGGCACTCGGGGTCCGCACGTGTGGACTTGGGACGCTTCAGGGCTGGGAGGAAGGTGGTGGGGAACAGCTGGGCAAGGGTGGGGAGGGGACACAGCGCCTATCCCGAAGTCTCCAAGGGTAGAACTGGGACAGGTCACACACTCACCCCAGACCAGCTCCCCTCAGTTCCCTTGTCGGTCAGCCCGCCTGCCAGTGGACACTGCTGAGGCCGCTGCTGTTTCAGGCCTTTGGGTGCCCCTGCACTCTTTGTTACGAGGTTTGGCATCAGGCCCTGCTTACGGGGATCGAGTGCTTGGGGTTTACAGGCGACATGGCGTGGTCATCTGTTGTCATTTTGGAATGTGGGGGGACCCAGATCCTAGTGAGGATGAATATTGAAACCCACCTGTGCATGAGCCCCTGTCCTCCCGCCTGCGTCTCTGGCTCCTTCGTCTCCTGCAGGTTCGGGTGACAGTGGGGAGAGCCAGCCCCATCTGTACGCTGAGTTGTGGGTGCACACCCCTGAGGAGTCCTGCTCCAAGGGGCCCCAGGGCTCTGGAAGGGCTGGTTTGTGGGGCAGGAGCTGCCTGTCCCTGCATGAGAGCCAGGGTTGTCCTTGGCACAGCATCCATTTGATGACCCCGAGGGGCCGCCCTGCATCTTCAGCCATGGCCATGGGGGCACAGCGCTGGCCTCGCAGACAGGAGGTGGCTGGGTCCTGAAGTTTCCGTTTCAGACAAGTCCAGGGGGAGGTTCTGACGAAAGAGCCTAAGGACAAGGGACTGTTTGTCACAGACTAGAGAAGCCCCACGCAGACACTGAGTCTGCTTCTGAGAGCGGAGCAGCAGGGGCTGGCCCGGGCTCCCCGTCTGCACGTGGTTGGCCGTCTCATAGGGACCTCTGTGGGGCCCACTGCCAGGTCCCCAAACTTCCTTTTCTCGCCAGATTTTTGGCAGCAGTGATCCTGCGGCCAAGTGCTCGGGGTCTTCCCCGGCCCCCCAGGCTGCTCCAGAGACGGGAAGTGTGTGAGGAGGGGGCTGCCCTCCTGCCTGCCGTGCCGGGCGGCACAGACAGGTCTGGGTGGGGACTGCGTTCCTTGCCTCCTTCGTTGGGGGTGGGGGTGCTCCCGAGGAGCTTGTCGGGGCCTCCCCTCCGCTGTCCTGACTCTTCACCCAGAAGCCTCCGCTGGTCTGGCCGCTGGTGCGAAGGCCCAGGTGCAGCTCCGGGTCCTGACGGCAGAGTACTGCTCCGCTAGGTCGGGCGGCAGGGACTGCCCACCCTGCCAGGGTCTCTGATCTCCCGCACCCTCGGTGCCTGGTGCATGGCAGATGTTTGTGGAAAATGTGAGTGAGACATGCACGAATTTCAGGAGCCTGAGCTCTGGAGCAAGGGATTCTCCAGCGTGGTCCCAACTCCCCACCTTGATGTGAACTGGGGGCTGGGCCAGCCGCGAGGTGTCTCTCGGGGCATCACGACTACCTAGTACGCGCCAAGTTGCTGGCAGGCGCCGCGTTCACCAGTCACCTCTGCAAATTAAAAATGCCTGTGATAAAAACCGTTTCCCTTGGTAATGGGAGTTGGGGGAGGAGATTCTGCCCCAGAGCAACAGGAATTGTTTATGGACACACACCCCCCCCCAAAATCAGGTCAGTGAAATGGGTCCAGAGCTCCGGTAGGGGTGGAGGAAACCTAGTAGGAGCAGGATGCCTTGTGTCGTGAAACCTTCGGGGTGTTCCCAGGTAACCTGGAGAAGAGGGGGTGATGGGCGTGTTCTCAGAAGCTCAGCGGGAGGGACCCGCTCGTGCCGCCGCCCGATGCTGTGCAAGGGCCGGGGCTGGGATGGGGAGGACAGGGAGGTGCAGGGAGAGGATGACGTGGTGACAGGTGGTTCCCGAGCGGAGCAGGGCCAGGCCCCCGGCCGCAGGCATGCTGGCGGTCACCCCAATGGTGCAGGGCCAGGCTCCGGGGGCTCCCCCCCATCAGCGCCAAGACCAGCTCCTGGGCATTCCGTCTTGGCTGGCACGTGTCTGAGGCAGGTCAATGCACACCGCGCCTGTCCTCAGCAGCTCACGGGACTCACTTCAGCTCTCCCGGCCCTCGGGGCTTCTCCCCCCACCACAGCAGACCATCTTGGTCCAAGCCACCAGCTCCCTGCCTGGTCTCTGGGTCAGCAGCATCCTGCTCCGTCCAGGGGCCTCCTCTTCTCCTCCCCCTCTCCCTCCTAATGGGCTTCATGGAGCCCCTCAGTGGTCCCTGATACACCAGGCACACTCCTGCCCCAGGGCCTTTGCACAGCTGTGCCCTGCCCGAGTGCCTCTCCTGAGGCTCCACCCCTCAACTTCAGGTGATGCTCAAATGTCACCTTGGAACTGGAGCCTCCCTGGTCCCCACGGCCCCCAACACGGAGCTCGGCCTGACCTGCTGTGACCGATAGCTTCACAGACATCATTCCAGGGTGGCATCTGTTGTCCCCACCTCGTCCTCTTGGCCTAGGATGGTGCCTGGCTCCAGCCGGTGCTCTGAGGGGGCGTGGCAGGACCGTCACTGCCCCTGCTCCGCTCTTGCTGTTACGGCACCGAGGCCTGGAGTAAGATCTTCAAGAAGTGCCCTTTTCTCTTTCTAGTAGAAAATGTTCTATCCTGACGTAGAACGTGGAAAAGTTATGAACGAAGGGAAAATCCTGTGTCCCCAGGCCCTGCCTAGGGCGTGGCTGTCCCTTCCAGCCCCAAGGCCCATACACACGTGCACATGCATGTTCACATGTGCACACACACACAGGGTACTCCAGCCCCATCCACCCCGCCGTGCTCTTCCCTGGCCTCATCTCGGGGATGTAAGACCCGGTGGCCTGGCCATGGCTGCTGCAGGTGACCCAGCTGTGGCCGCACCCCTGACATTTGTCCAGCCTTATGTGGGAAGGATTTGTCCATTTCTGTGACATTAGTAAAACCTGTATATTTCTCTACAAGGATGTTTTTCAATATGCCATTCCAGTCTGGTTTTTGCTGTTATAACTGGTGTTCTTGACCACTCCAGGCCCAGTTCAACACCTGGGACAGGGACGGCCACGCAGGTGGAGCGTTCCCAGGCTCTCAGCGCCCGGGGTGGGGGCGTAGCTCTTCCAACGGGAAGACGGTGGCAGTAGCTGGTCCCGGAACGACCCGGGCCATCTGTCGCCTGAACTGGGCTGCCCTGCACAGCCAGAGCCGAGTGTCCGGGGGCTTTGGGGCTGGCTCCCAGTCTGCGTGTCTTGTCACTCGCCGCGTGGGAGGGAGTGATGTCGCTCCTCAATGTCCTTACAGCTGGATCTCAGTTCTTAGGGACGTGCCTGGCCCGCACAGGAGCGCAGGACAGGCCCAGTGAGCATGTGAGCAAATGAGGGGGGACAGAGCCATGGACGGAGGGCGCAGCAGCTGCCAGCGAGCAGGCGGTTGTCTCAGTCCTGCCTGCTGCTCTGACGGGATCCCCGAGTCTGGGGAATCTCAAGTGTGTGTATAATCTTTTTTTTAACTGTAGGAATTGGTGCTGAAATGCTGGGTAATTTATAAGGAACGGAAATTTATCTCCCAGAGTTCTGGAGGCTGGAAGGCCAAGGTCAAGGAAGTGTTTATCCTCACGTGCAGAAGAGCTGAGAGGGCCACCCGCTGCCACAAGTGCTCTTTGTAGTGACATTAATCCACCCAAGAGGGTGGGCCCTCAGGGCCCAGACGCCTCCCTCTAGGCCCCACCTCCCGCCGCTGCAGTCTTGGGGACTGTGTTTCCAGCTCACGAGTTCTGGGGGCACATTCAGACCCTGTCAGTGAGCCACACGCTCCGTGTGGCTGTGTCACTCAGTTCACGTGGGTGTGAGCATGGGAGCGGGGTCCTCTCCCTCCTGCCCCTGTGCGTCGCGGCCCCTGAGCCACCACTCAACCTCCACCCTCTCCAGGCACGAGCGTGGGTCCCAGGCCCCATTTCTTGCCGTCGGCCACTCCTCTGTGGGCGGCACCTTGAGATTCGAAAGCTGGTGTCTGACCACTCAGAAACGGGTAGGTTACTAGGTTACGGCCTGAACCGGAGGACGGCCCGATGGGACGGGGTTCATCCTGCGTCCGCGCGGACGGGTGCTGCCGCCCAGTCCCTGCACCTCTCTGATGTGGGTTCCAAGATGTAAGGAGAAATGAAAACTTCAAACAACCTGCCTCATTTGGCTGTTCGAGCGGCACTGGCCGCTTGGGATGGACCCCCAGGGGCGCGTGGAGGCTTCTGGTGGGCGGCCCCCACCTCCCGCTTGGTCTCAGACCCACGGCCTGCGCTTCTGGCACTTTTCAGCTTAAGTAGAATTTTTCTGACTTTGGCTATTTTCTTCTAGATGTTGTGTTTTAAGGAAAAAGCATTTAGCGTTTAAATACAAAGCATATTGAAATGCCAAGTTTCTTCCCGTTTAATTTTGTGACCTGAGTGCGTGCAAAAACCTGATCTGGTAGAGGCGCTGCCCGGCATTGACCTGGCTTCTCTCGGGTTGTTTTTCCCAGTTGGAGAAGAAGCAGGCCCTCCCTCCGTTTCAGCCGCAGATAACGGACGACTACGGTCTGGACAACTTCGACACGCAGTTCACCAGCGAGCCCGTGCAGCTGACCCCAGACGACGAGTAAGTGCTGCGGGTGGGCCACGGCCAGCACGGGGACACCCCGTCCCTCCAGCAAGTGTGGCGCCACTCTTCCCCGTCCCCTTCTGTTGCTGCAGGGACGTCATTAAGAGAATCGACCAGTCTGAGTTCGAAGGCTTCGAGTACATCAACCCATTACTGCTGTCCACCGAGGAGTCTGTGTGAGGCGTGTGCGTCCCTGTCGTGGACACACCTGTGAATGACCCCTTCACTTTATCCTTAACCACAGCATCTGCATGCCAGGCTGGCACGAGGCTCCGAGCGGCCGGGGAGGGACGCTTGCCGCTGAGGCCGCGCAGGGAAACGTCCGGCGGGTGCTTCTTGGAGCAGGACAGTGTCTCGCATCCAGGCCCCAACGGGCCACTTCGTGCTGGAGGAATCTGCTGCTTGTGCCTGCGTCACGGAGGACCCGCCGTGACCTGTCCCGGGCGAGACACACCCACTGTCGAAGGTGCCCATGTTCCGCAGAAACAGAACTCAGTGCACTGACCTGCTCTGCCAGGAAAGTTAGCGTGTAATGTCCCGAGGAATAAAATGTACCGGTGATGTCGAGGTCTCCCTTGATGCCTTTGTTCCGCGAGTGGCACCTGCCGACGTCTCCAGCGCAGCTCGCGTGAGGAGCGGTGCTCCCGAGCAGGCGGGATGCAGGCTGGGGGAAGGGAGCTTAAGTGCCTACAGGATGCACCGCAATGAAGAATTTTTACAAATTTGGAACATTTTCTAAATCCCGGTAAGTCCCTGTTGTTAATATTTAACAGGTGTTTTCACAGAGAGCCGTAGCTACCGCCGTGGTCCACGGCTCAAGTGACACCCTCGCCAGACTGGCCGCACTGGCCCTGGCCAGCTCCTCGGACGGTGGTGAGGAAAATCGGATGATGGGATTCTAAAACGTTGCTCACCAGAGCACCAGTAGACCAAAAAAAGGGAAAAGAAAAGTGACAACTAATGTGCACAAAATATATTTCTGAAAACACTGAGCGGTGCCTCCATGATGTCTTGTGTTATGTATCAGGTTTTTGGAAAATATTTTTACCAGTAGTGCAATACGCAGAATTAGGACATTCAAAAAGCTACGTGTACGAAGGACCCTAGCCTTAAACAGTCACCCAGACCCCCACGCTGCAACCTCCTGGTGAGGCACACCTCCTGCTTCCGGTCACTCACCTGTCGCTCAGTCACCCTCCTCCTCAGGTGAAGGGACAGCTGGATCAAGCCGAGCCTAAGTTTTACTAGAAAGAGGTCAATCATTGGGGTTTTTTAAAGTCCTTATCACGCCAGGTATGGCACAGCCATCTCTTAAGCCCCTCCACCACCCGGGCCATGTGTGGGAGAGGGGGCCGCACTGCATAGTGACCGAGGGCCCCTCGTCCGCCTGAGCCAGGCCTGGTGTGTGCGCGTGGGCCATCGCCATGCACCCCTCTCGGCCGGGTGTGGAAACCCCGCACCTCCATGGCAGGCGGTGGGAGGCAGAGTCTGACGCTGGGGCCACTTCACTCCACTGCAAGGCCGCTGGCGTCAGGGGGAGATTACGGTGACAGGAACCAGCACCATAAGGCCGATGCCCCAGCACAGCCCCTCCTCCCACACTCAGGCCTCTCAGGGCGACCACGTCTGGCGCTGATCACGACACCAGATTCACACCCGGGCCCTGAGGTGCTAGGACGAGAGTGCCCAGTACTCCACGCTGTGCCCGCTGCCCGGGGCTGCCCAAGGGGGTGCAGGTTTCTGGACACCCTGCCGCTCTGCGGCTGGGGCATCTGGGTGGCTCGGTAGCTTTTATCAAGCATGGAGACATCTGAACCAGCACTCCCAACTTTATTTATTTATTTATTTATTTATTTATTTATTTATTTATTTATTTATTTATTGTCCTTTTTTGTGACTGGCACTCAGCCAGTGAGCGAACCGGCCATCCCTATATAGGATCCGAACCCGTGGCACGAGCGCTGTTGCGCTCCCAGCGCCGCACTCTCCCGAGTGAGCCACGGGCTCGGCCCTCAACTTTAACCAGTAAGACCTGCCTCCAAAGACTGACATTAGCGACGGCAGAGTCCGCGAGCCGACTGCTGTGTCTCACAAAGGTGTCCCAGCCTGGCATGGGGGCGAGCAGGCAGCCGGAGCCCTGGCTGCCGAGGGAGGGAGCAGACCCCTGTGTGTGTCAGGAAAGGGTTCACCAGCAGGCCACCTTCTGAGCGCCCCTTCCTCCTGACCGGGTCATTTGCTGCCTTGGACAGTGACGACTTCTTTGCTCAAACAGCACAGGGGCCCTTGATTTGTTAAGATTTTAGGCATTTATTTAAATATTGTCGTGTTGCCAAGTGGCTTGCTGGTTACCCGTGTAGTTGCTCGTATAGAAAATGTAACCTGTGCTCTTCGGAAGGGAGACTTTTATTACAGCATCTGTTTTATAAATTAAAGTGAAGACGTTCTGCGGTGTGGTGTGAAAAAACCCTGACGTTCACAGACAGCTCTGGTCACGGCAGTGTGTCCTTTGGAGATGGCTCATGGAAACTCCAGTGACTTAGCCATTGTGAAGTGGTAAACGCGTCCCTGTGGTTTTGTACAATGAGTGAGCGGAGCCCGTCGCCACTGGGTTCATCCGTGGATGACACTCTCAACCCGCAACGGCCAAGGCCATTCATGGTCTTGCACATCGATTAAAGACTTGAATGAAGTGCTTATATTGTTGGGGTTTTTTTTCATTAAAAGTAGATGTTTGCAGGAAGCAAAGGGTTTTGAAGCCATTTTCTTAAATAGACTTAATTTTTTAGTGCAGTTTCAGGTTCACAGCAAAATCAAGCAGAAGGTAGAGATGTCCCATGCCCCCCGGCCCCATAGTGTCTCACCAGAGGTACACCTGTCCCTGGGGTGAGCCTACATGGATACATCATCCCCACAGCAGGCACCGGCTTGGCTCGGAGCCGCGCGTGCTGTGGGTTTGTGCGGGTGAAGGGCAGGTGGCCCTGTGCCCGAGCCCCTGCGCCCACCGCCCGCCCCGCGGCCGTCTTGCACACTACAGTCCCGCCTCTCCGGACATGGGAGTGGCACCCCCAGCGCCAGCCGCCTCGGACGGGCGCCTTCCACTGCCGAACACACACTCCACGTTGCTCTGTGTCTTCTTGTGGCTTATTGGAAGCCGTTTGGAAAGGAAAATAGATTTCTGGGTGTCACTCTTGGTTTTCACGGCATGCCCGTCCTGTCCCCAGGCCAGCCACTCGGCCGCCGTGGACCGGGTGCCAGGCGTGGCGGCACCAGGCCCGGCCACTCCAAATCCGGCGCTGAGCAGCACTAGAAGGAAAATGACCTAAAAGATGTGCTCCCGCCCCGTTTCCACCCCCCATCAGCCTGGACACCATTTGCGACAGGCGTGTCCTGGCGGACTGGCCCACCCACAGCTGATGTCCCTCTCCTTAAATTCCCTGTGTAAGGAGAAGCTGCTTCAAAACCCCTGCCAGTCAGCAATGGGGTCCCGGAGCCCCAAACAAGGTGTCTTAGCCCTAGCGGCCGTGACAAAGCACCACCGCAGCCCGGGGCGCAGGCCGCAGACACTTGCCTCTGCCACTTCGGAGGTGACGGCCCACTTCCAGGTTGCTGATGGCCGCTTCCCTGCTGTGTCCTCACGTGGGAGGAAGACGGTGAGAGCTCTCTGGGTTGTCTTCCTACAAGGGCACTAATCCCAGTCACGAGCCATGAGCGCTCCCAAAGGCCCCTCCCGATGCCATCGGCTTGGGGATTAGGACTTCAACACTGAGTCCACGACATACAGTGACAGTTTCTTTACCTCTGGTCATATTTGCAGCTGCAAAGGAATGCAAGTTCCTTTGGGGGTTGAAACACGCTGGGACCCCAGGGCCAGTCCAGCTGTCCACGGACCAGGCTGGCTGGCTGGGAACACCAAGTCCTGCATCATGAAGGAGTTTCAACGTACCTGCCTGGGACTGGGTCTGTTAATCTTCCGGTTTCGCTGCAGTGAATCAGCACCCTGCCCTTAAGTGTATGTCAAAAAAGAAAAAGGAATCCAACGTTTCGGTCTCAACACAGAGGGGCGGCACAAGCAGCTCCCACCGTCCTGCTTTATTGCATACATTTACGAGCAGAGGAGGAGGTTCCGGGGGGCAGCAGGGAGCAAGGCCTGGGCCCCTGCGCTGTCCAGTGGTGACTCAGCCTGGAAAAAGGCTGCTCTGGACCACCCGGCGGGTCACCACACCACGTCTTCCGTGCTTTCTGCCAAGCACTGAGCGAGGTGGCTGTCGATGTCTTGCTGGGCCAGCCTGCAAGGAAGAAGACACACAGTCACTTGGCCAACTCTGTGGAGTGCCGACCACAGGAAAGGCACCGCCTGGCCAGAGCACCCTTCCCGCACCTACACCCACCCATGGTGACACTGTAGGAGTCAGCAACTTTCCTAAAGAGCCACTGGAGGGGAGCCTGGATGTTCTCCGTAGTTGGTCAGAAACGAGAGACGGGTCCAGGACCAGGGGGCCGCAACCCACACTGGGAGCTACGGCACCATGTGGGCCACGCCAGCCATCCTCAGCTCTTCCAAACCGTTACTTGAGAATGCTTCCCTAGGCCAGAGGTTCTCAGCGTGGCCCAGGACGCGCCTTCTCAGTCCCACCAGACTCCTGCGTCTGGGGTGGGGGCTGTGTCTGAACGAGCCCCCCAGGGGATTCTGGTGCCCACGCAGCTTGAGAACGTGTTCATCGTGGAGCCTTCCTTTCTGAAAGCCGACATCAAAAGCCCACCTGCAGGGTGGCCAAGGGATGTCAGAGGCTCCCGGCCGGGTCTCAAGGAGGGGGCCGTTCCCCATGCCGCTGGCCTGCCCGTGGCAGAAGTCCCATCCCGTCAGATGGACAAACCCATCAGGTGCTTCTGTATCAATAAACGGCCAGGGCAGGCCAGACTCTCTTAGGAAAACCACACCACTCGCCACCCAAAGAGAAAAGGCACAGAGACAGGTGTCCCTGCTGGGCAGAGCTGCCCACGGTCCTCCACAAGAGGCAGAGGAACAGAAGCTGGCAGAGGTGCGTGGCTTGGGGCTGAGAATTTGTTTTCTTGACGCAGAGGGATGGAGCCCCCTGCAGAGAGAGATTCACTCATCTGAGCTTGGGGCCGCAGACCCGGGAAGCCCCATAGCCCCCCAAGCTGCTTGGGAGGGTGTGGCGCTGAGGTGGTGGCCGGCCAGGGCAGCAGGAAGAAACCCACCCAAGGCCTGCAATCAGTCCCCTGGGCAGGTGGGCAGCTCTGCCCAAGACATGGGCCCAGAACTTGCTGGAGGCCGTGTGGTTGGCATCCTGTCGGAGCAAGCGTCTCTCACACACAACTGCTGGGGGACATGCACCCACTGAGCGGCCGAGTCTACAGGGCTATAAGCAGTGATCCTGTGTCCACTTCTCAGCCACGCCATGTCTCAGCTCCCAGGCCTCCTGCCACCCTCCTTGTGCCAGCCCCGCTGTCCTGTCGGCACTGCTCTGCATCCTTCCTGTGGCTCCTGTAGCCTGTCTGTGTAGCCACCACAGCCCTTGAGTTCCCTTCCCCAGACTATGGCTGGAGGATCCCCATGTACACCTGTTGGAGCTGGTGCCAGCTCTGGTGACCTTCAGTGGCATTCTCAGCAGGTGCAGACCCCTATCAGTGCACTCTGAAGTCCCCGAGGCCACACAGCCCATCCTTGGGGCCGGCTCCCCTCCACATGTTTTCTCCAAGGCTGCCAGATGTTCTAAGATCAGACCCAAATCATCTTGTCCAGGGGTTTCCAGGCAGTGTCCCTCGGGTAGGGGGCCCTCTGGGATTCCTTCAGACCCTGCCGTGCAACGAAAGGGCTGGTTTTGGCCTGATCTGTTTTGCACGCTGAGCTGCCTCCCAGATGCATCCAAGCTTTGTGCTGTGGAGGGGCTGGTGTGGCTGCAGGACAGTGGGGGCTCAGCCCGAGACCATACAGTGGCTTCTGAAGGTGAACGGGGCCTCCGAGCTGCTGGCATCCCAACAAGCGCCCCGGGCCTCCCCGTGTCAAGGAGACAAATCGCAGGCTCTGGTCCTCGGCATAGTCATCAACCGGCCTCTCTTCCCAACCACGTATGTGGTCGACGGTATCGGAAAATACATGGTTTGTCAAATCCAGTATTTAACTGTCCTGTCACATCTACAAATAAAATGGTTCTCTGGATGGCAGAAGACGCTCAGGCTCTGAGATCTTGCTGCGTGGTCCCTGCAAACTCACCCTCTCCAGGGGCTCAGGTGGGCATCAGGGTCTTGCACAGCACTTCAATTTGGCATCCAGCTCTTACACCAGACCCTCCCACGGCCAGTGTGGCTCATTGCCCTGGGCCCCGCCCCGGCTGTGACAAATGTCCCTGCTGCATGGATCCCAGAGTACTCCTCTGAGGACATGGGACTCGTCTCCACCAGCCTGACGACATCACGGCCGCAGCCTCAGGGGAGAGAGTTCCGATGAGGGAGCACCCTCTCTCCTTTACAATCAAATGGAAGAACATGCTCGAAACATTCCAGGCAGGCTGAGACCTGGGCCTCACTACATGACACTGACTTTGGAAAAATCGAGGCACTTTGCCAACCTTTCATGCCACTGCTTAAAAAGCGCAAAACAGGAACTGTTCTCCTCTGAAACATCTTCAGGAGTCTCTTTCTAGGCTCCCTAGAAGTGCAGTCGGTTGGAAGATAAAAGGCCCCCCTAGGACGGGGAGGAGGGGCGGGGTGGCCCCGAAGGAATCTCTGGAGCTTCTGCCAAGAAAACGAATTTCCGTCCAGGGCTCCCAACAGGATCTTCTGCCCTGGGCTTCTTCTGACAGGCGAGAATCAAGAAGAGAGCGTTCACCGCTCCGGCAGACGGGCAAGCGCGTCAGCATTTGGAGCTTCCTGCGATCTCGAAGCTTCAGTGAGAGGTGTGTGCGAGGAGACGCTCCGCCTGGCGCGCTGTCGCAGGTTCTCCAGCACGCGGGAGGCTCGGCGTGACCAGGCCCGCGTGGGCAGCTGGCCCTGGCTGCGGTCATTGTACTGCCTGCACCACCAAGCCCCACTTACACCAGCTGTGGCTTCTCCTGCACCCACAGGACCCCACCTGGGCACAGCCGCCGCCTCGCCCAAACCCGCCCACCCTCCTCTCCTACCAACTTCCCCCAGCTGTCTGGGTACAGAGAGCAGATGGGTGGGGCGTTGCTGGGCTCACCCCCAACACCGGGCTCTTAAGGGCTTGTGTCCGATAAAATGTCACATTTTGGAGGAGCCTAATTGACTTGTCTGGGGATTTCATGTCTACAGGTGAACATGGTTAAACATCTTCCTGGACTAGTTTTTTTTTTTGGCTTTTTCGTGACCGGTACTCAGCCAGTGAGTGCACCGGCCATTCCTATATAGGATCCGAACCCGTGGCGGGAGCGTTGCTGCGCTCCCAGCGCCGCACTCTCCCGAGTGCGCCACGGGCTCGGCCCTTCCTGGACTAGTTTGATCGTTTCGTGTTTTTGTATTGATTTTCTTTTTGCTGTCATTAGCTGCTGGCTTTGGAATCCATTCCCTTCTCCCTCCGGGCTGTTTTGCTGCCACAAGACCAGGGATATAGGGCATGACTTAGGTACACAGTCTCCTGGCCACGTGAAATCTGAAACCTGCTGCCCGTCAACTAATGACATGTTGAAAACTGACCCCTTCATTCACGCTGTCCTGACCCCCACGCCCGTGTCCTTGGCTGTGTCTCCCAGCAAGAAGGCCTGAGCAGGAGGGTCAACAACTCATGGAACCCGGTGGCCCAGCAAGCCACGAGGCCCACACACTGGGCATTTGGGTTTAACTTCTTAGCAAAATTGGGTTCTGTCCCCCTTACTTAAAAAATACATATATTCGGTTTTAAAGGCGTTCGTTTTGAAAACCTACAACCCACCACCCAGAAAGTGTTTGTGTGGCCACTTAAACAGCAAATGGTGCAGGGACCCCCAGCCTGCCTTGGCATGGCAGGCCATCTCGGCCTCGGGTGCTGGACACCACCAGCTACCTGTTGTCAGGGCAGTCCAGGTTTAGAGCTCCCTGCCCTCCTCCTGTGGGTGTGCTGGCCCCAGATGGTGGAAAGCAGGTAGACCCCCAAACCTGTGATAGCAGGAGCCACCTGGACAATCGCATGGTCAGTGCACTCTGCCAGCTTTCAACATGTGAAATATGACTTTAAAAGGCCAAAGCTGAGCTTGGACACCCTCTTTGCCTTATACACACGGATGTGGTTTCCAAACAGGGCCGGGGTGGTGGGGCCTGGGCAGCCCAGGGGTGGGCACTCACCCAGGGGTGAACTCCTTCTGGCACATGGGGCAGCTCTGCAGGGCCGGTGCCCCCTCCTCAGAAGGCTGCTCCTTGGCACTGGGGGTCCCGCAGGGATCCAGCATGGGGAGTCCTTCCAGGGACCAGGCAGGGGACCCCGGGCACCCCTTGGCCCTGCAGAGTAGCCGGTAAGAGCTTCCCAGGGTGCCCGGGGCCGGTGGAAAAGGTGTCCAGGAAAAGGTCTTGGATCCGACGGTGAAGACCTCGGGGGGCGCCGCCGGCTCCTGGCCTCGTCCTGGCTCCTGCGAAGCAGGGGGTGTTAGGGTGGTGCCCAGCAGCACCCCGCTCCTGCCCGGCCTGAAGACCCACCCAGGCCACCCCAGGGGCCCCAGAGGACGCACCTGGCCAGGGAAGGCGGGCAGCGGCTCGTCGTCCAGGGTCAGATCCGCACCCACCAAGCGCAGCAGCGCGGCCCACGGGTGCTCACGCTCGCCGCCGCCCTCCTGGAGGAACCAGGGCCGGCCGGCGCCGGGAGACCTGGGGCGGCGTGAAGGGGACGAGAGGGGGCGAATGTCGGCGGGGCGGGAGCGCGCTCGGGGAGGGGCTCAGCGGGGCGGGAGCGCGCGGGGGGCGTCAGCGCGCTCGGGGTGTCGGCGGGAGCGTGCACGGGGGGGACAGCGGGGCGGGAGCGCGCTCGGGGGGGACAGCGGGGCGGGAGCGCGCGGGGGCGGGAGCGTGCTCGGGGGCGGCGGGAGCGCGCACGGGGTCGGCGGGGCGAGGGGCGCGCTCGGGGGGCGGCGGGAGCGCGCTCGGGGGGTCGGCGGGGCGGGAGCGCGCTCGGGGGCAGAGCGCGCCGGGCGGCCAGGGAGGCGGCGCGGGCGCGGCGCGCTGCGGGAAGCGGGTGGGAGCGTGAAGCGCTCGGCCGGGGTCGCCTGCGCCCCGTCCCGGAGGCCCCTCCAGCCGCGCCCCGCCTCACCCGGGCCCCGAGGGCGGCCTCCGGCGGCTCAGCCTCGGCCGCGGCCCCCGCGCCGCCTGCATCCGCCCGAGCGCGTCCGGCGGAAGTGGGGCCCCGACCCCGCCCGCCACCGCGGCGCCAGAACCCCGCCCACAGGGGGACCCGCCTCCCGCTTCGGGGACACCGTGTCAGGTGTCCTGACTCCAGCCCTTGGGGAAACTGAGGCCGGGGTTTCTTCCTCCTACGCAGAGGTGGACGGGGGTGGGGGAGCCGCATCTTCCAGCTGAGGGGGAGGGCGTTGGGACAGGCCCGAGTCCACTGTGTCGCCTCGTTGGTCCCCAGTGTCGGGCTCACCCGGCCCTGCTGCCCCCAGCTGCGCTGCACAGCCCCGTGCCTCGGTTTCCAGCTCTGTGGACGGGGCCGTCCTTCCCAGGAGGACTCCACGAGCAGGCAAAGCACCTAAAGCACTTAGGGTCGCCTTCGCCACATTTCCCTGCAGTTCCCTTAAATAAGAAAAAAGGAAAGCGACAGAGTGGACGTGACTAATCAGGGCCCAGGGGTCCTGCCTAGGAGAGGGGACGGGACTTTGGGGGCTGGGAAGAGGCTTCCCCGAAATCCCGTTTCCTGCCTGGGCCCCAGCGCTCTGCCAAGCCACTTCACAGTCCACCACTTGGTGGCAGCAGATGCCCAGGCACCCTCCTGCAGCTCTGGGCTGTGTCCAGTCCCCCAGGGCCCACCACCCCCACGCCCCTGCAGGCACGCTTGGTCCCTGGGGTGACCCCCACGTTCACTGGGACTGGGGTCTGCAAGGCACGGGTGGTAGCCAGCTCCTCTCCACGGACCCCCTCACCTCCCTTGCCCCAGCAGCTCCTGCACGACACCCCCCAACCATGGCCCCTTCCCCCCTCCCCCACCAAGCCCGGGGTCACGCACGCAACGCACGCACGTTCTTTCCAGCACTCTAGCACCGGCCAGACCCTGAGCCAAGGCCACTTGAGTGGCCCGCCATCCTACAAGGATGCCCAGGCAGATCAGAATGGGCTGCTGTGGGCAAGGTGGCCTGGGGGGACCTAGAGGAGGCAACCTGAGACTAGGCCTGCTCCAAGGTGAGGGAAGCCCAGGTGGGCGTCTCCAGGTCCCTGCAGTGTCAGCCCCGTGTCTGGCACATTGCAGGTGTCAGCTGACCAAGGACTCCCCAACGGCCTGTGTCTCGGGTTCCCTACACAACCCCAGCAGGCCCTGGCTTTGGCCTCGAAGCTTCAGGGCCTCTCCTGGGAATGTCACCATGCTTCTGCAAGGTGGCCTTGGGACTTCCAAGAGCACTGGCACCTGCCTTCCAAGGCAGGAGGAAGGCTCGCAAGGACTGGGGCGTTTGCTCGGCTCCCAGGGCCGTGCTGGGGAGCTGTGTCCTTGCCCCTTGCTCTCCTTCCCCCCTCTGCTGCCCCCCACCCACTTTCCTGTCCCCCAAATGGCCTCATGATCCTGTGCCAGCCCATCAGGCCAGAAGGTGCAATGCCAGCCTGCCACAGACTGGCCTATGGAGATGGGCTCCAAGTCCCTGGCCCTGCTCTTGCGCTGTGCTGTGTCTCCCCGGCAGGGCTTGGCAGCCCCTGGAGGGGAGACGGACGGTGCCCAGCAGGAACGTAGGAGGGACACCTGTGTGTGCAGCTGCTGCTCCTGAACAGGGGCTTTTCTGGATGGGAGGACCCAACCCCTCCCTGCACTGGGAACCCGAACACAGGAGCCTTCCTGGAGTCTTCAGCATCCTGGCCCTTCCCACCCCCACCCCCCCACACAAGTGTCCCAGCCACTTGGCCCAAGAGGGGCAGAGCGAGGTGGGAGCAGGGAGGAGTCTCAAGTGGCCAGGACCCAGGACGACCAGGCTGACCCGAAGGCTGACCCAGAAAGGCTGAGGGCTCCTTAGGGAGCTCTCACCACAGGTGCCCCGAGGCCAGGGAGGCGGGGCATGGAGGGTGGGGCACCCCACTCTCCTTGAGCCTTAGCCACCCCAGTGTGCCTCATTTACTCTCGGCCACCAGGGGAGAGGGGCCCGGACCCCAGGCTGGGCCTACACCAGCCGGCAGAACAGAAGGCCTGTGGGCCTGTGCTCTGGAGACACAGAGCCAGCAAAATGTGTAAAAGGCATCCTTCTGGGGGCTTCTCTCTGGTTTCACCTGCTGCTCAGGATTAATCCCCCTTCCTCCCCCATCACCATTGGAGAGGGTGGGTGTGGGGGGCCCCTGTAACCTACAGCCTGGGACGCTCACACAGAGAATGGCGCTGGGGTGACCCCTGCTCCAGGCACGAGGCAGGTGCCCACGCTTGTCAGGGAGCCTCCGCCCAAGTCCCTCCTGTGGGTGATTTCCCTGATGGCTGCCCGCCTGGCGTCTGCACAGGACTGTCCACTCTGAGCCCCCCAGGAAGGGGACACGGGAATGCAGGCACCTCCAACAAACCCACCGCGTCCCAGGTGTGCTGTGTTATCAGCAAGACATGGTCACGGTCACGGTCACGGTGGTGGAGGTTTAAAAGTTGAACTTGCTGAAAGGCCTTACTCTTTCCAAACCATCTGCTGAGGTGACAGAGCATTTAGCTTTATTGGAAAATAATTTCTGGTTGGGACGGATGCTTGCATTGCGGAAACCAGTTTTTTATGAGCCAAAATTGATGTTTACAAAAGAATATTTCAGCCTTTTGGAGGAGGCACACCTCGGGCGCAGGTGAAAGTGCTCAGGTGGCCGGGGTGTCAGAGCCCCTGCACCTGCAGGCTGGCCCAGCTGCGAGGCCACCTTACTGTCCTCGGTTTTGTCCACCATTAGATGTTTGTGGGTGACAAATCGGACCTGCTCCTCCCCCCAAGGACCCAGTTGCAGAAATGACGTGAGGTCTGCCAGCCAGCAGGTCGGGGTCCATCGTCTCCGATACCTTCCACTGCCAGGGAACAACCATCTCAGCAATGGCGTCCTTGGAGTGGTGTGAGTGGGTCCTCACTGCCACAGGGGCACGGTTTGTCTCTGTCAGCACTGATCCCCTGGGGTCCCTGCAGGGGTCCTGATTGGCCTCCATACAGGGCAAGGGCCGGTCAGTCACCGGTCTGGCAAAACCTGTCAGCCAGACCCCAGCCCAGAGCCATCGGGAGTGTCAAGTCCCCCGTGGGTTCCCCACGTCCTCCTTTGGTTTCCCGGGGCTTGGTTCTGCCATTGGGCCACCCTGCAAATTGGGTCAGGAAAGCAGCGGGGCCCTAAGGCTGGCAGTGCAGACTTCCGGCTTCCGCGTGAACCCATGGTGGGCAGGCATGCTCGCGACACTGGGCTGCTGCCACCGTCACCGTGTGGCAGAACGGCACAGCATCCACGCGGAGTGCCCTGGTGGTGCCCGCTTGCTGGGCACGGCCGGCCTCTGCCAGAGCGGCTCCTGACACAGCTGGACCGCGGGCTGTGCACAGCCACACCTGCCACCTGCGTGTGCTAAGCAGAGAGTCTGCCTGGAGACAGGCGCGGCGGCATTTACAGGGTGTGGGAGTGCCAGGCAGACGGATTGTATCGAGACAGTTGCCTGGGAGACCACAGCATCCCCTAGGCATCAGAGCGGGCACACGGGGGTGGGAGTGAGGGCACACCACGGCATCCCTGGGCACCCAAAGCCTCCTCGTGGCCTGGGGGCGCTCATGGCCCGGACCTGCCAGTGGTCAGCAGGCTAGAGCTAGCAGCGGGCGCAGCCTCCAGCCCCCAACTCCAAGAGCCCGGAAGCAAAGGGACAGCTGGGGAGGGTGACTGGCCTGGTAGAGACAGTGGACCCATTTCCAAGCCCCCATCCCAGCCACAGCCCCCCTCCTGGACACGTCCCCAATGCGACCACCTCTCTCAGTGGTCCTCACACAGTCCGGGAGTCCCACCACTCCTGCTCAGACCCTCCCACACCCAGTCTCCATCCCAGTGTCTCCAGCTCAGGACCTCTGTCCTTGTAGCTCCCCCCACCACCGAGTGGCAGGCTCTGACCCTCGGCCCTGCTCTGATGTCCCCTCCCCAGCCTCTCTCTCCACTCGCTGCCCTGCTGGGTTCTCCTGCAGCATGCGTGGGACCTGCAGGGCTTGGATGTTGGTTTACCTTCCCAGGAGGGCAGTCCCCAGAGCCACATAGGGCTCCTGGCACAGAGAAGCCAGTGGCCAGTCCTCGGGGTGAGTGGGGCAGGGGAGGGCGTGGAGACCGCTCAGGGTGCCTCTCTTGTGGGAAAATAAGTGAAACAGAAACCAAGCTTTGGTATTGCTGTGGGTTGAATAGTCAACATGTCAAAACGCTTCCCAAAATTCATGTCTACCAGGCACCTCTGAGAGTGACCATATCCGGAAATAGGGTCTTTCCAGATGTCATCAAATTAAGATGAGGCCATACTGGGTTAGATTTGCCTCTAAATTTAATATGACGTTAAAAAATGGAAATTTGGATAGAGAGACACAGTGAGGAGGCCACGTGAAGATGGAGGCAGAGATTGGAGCGATGCGACCACAAGCCAGGAAATGCCACCTGCCACCAGAAGCTGGAAGAGGCAGGAAGTGTCCTCCCTTAGCCTTTGGAGGGAGCACGGCCCTCCCAACACCTTGAACTCAGACTTCTAGCTGCCACAACTATGAGAGAATAAATTTCTGATGCTTTAAGCCCCCCAGGTTGTGGTCACTTGTTACAGCAGCCCCAGGAGACTCACACATGGGCCCTTGGGCCTTTCCGAGCTATCCTGCAACTTGAAAACACTGAACAGTTTGGGTGGGTGGAGCTGAGCCCTGGGTCCCACCCTGCCAACCCCCCCATCCCCACCCCCCCAGAAAAGCTGAGAACGCCTCTGCCATCACCACAAAGCTCTGGCCTCAGAGCCGGGAGGGGACGGCAGGTCCTTGGCCATCCAGGAAGTCCTCTGTGGGTCAAGAGGGTGGTCAGGAGCTCTCCTCGGGACTCCCCAAGGAAACTGGTTTCTCGGCTCCAGTGGAGTCAGCTTTGCCCCCGATCCAGTGCCTTTTTACAGGGTATCTTCTGGCTGGAGGAGGCCCTTGAAGTCCTGAGATGCCAGCCGGTCCCTGCCCATCGTAGGCCCCGACCAGCCAGGCAGGGCACAGGTTTCCCACAGCACTTGTAGCAGAAGAACCGTGCGTGGCTGACCGTGCAGGCGGCATAGCCGGCTGGGAGCTTGGGGTTCCATCTCTGCCGCGCTGTGTTCGCCTTTTGGAACGTCCTGCAGAGAGTTGCACACAGGAGTTGGCACCGTCAAAACGCCCCCATCACAGCTCCCCGCAAGGTGGCCAGCTGGACTCTGTACACGGCTTGGAGGGTCAGGGACACTCGCACAATCGGCAACCCATCAGGCTTGAAGGCACATTCCAGAAGGATCCAGAACACCCATGGGCAGAGAAGCGAGAAGGCGCTGCCTGGGGACTGTGACTTGTGTTTGTTCATCTGGTAGAATTGTTAAGTTTTAGAGAAGATGACCTGAAAGATACCCACTCTGTTTCTCTTTCCCGCCCACGTGCTCCCTTGTGAACTGTCTGGAGAGCCAGGCTCAGGGGCGTGCCAGCGAGCCCGGGCCTGCGTAAGCCCTTTGACCTTGGCCCAGCCACCCTCCTGCACACCCTCGTCACCTCTTCCTTCCCTGGTGTCAAGAAGGAGGTGCCCTCTGTTCCTCCAGCTATGCCCTTCACCTGCGCCTCTCTGGACCCCCATCACCAGAAGCCCAGCAGAGCGTCACCCCCCCTTCTGCATGAGCAGCAATTTCTGACCTTGTGGCAAGCAGGAGGGCTGAAGTGAAAGGCCCTCACCCTCTGTCCTGGGGCCGTCCTCCGGGCTGGCTGGTGACTGGCCCACAGCACGGAGTGTCTCCCTGGAGCGAGACCCTGGGCCTCAAGGCCCTCCGCCGGCCCTTTCCCTCAGCTCAGAGGGCAGCCCAGGGTCCTGAGGCCTTCAGGCCCACCGGAGCAGTGACCGATGCCTGGCTGAATCTCTGAACAGGTCTCATGCTGCTGCCCACCTGCGGCCCAAGGTGGGGCCAACATGTGGATGGCATCAGGACAGGCCAGAGGGCAGTGTCCACCACAGGCAGCTGCCCCAAGTCCCCTCGGGCCACCGCACCTCCCCTCCTGCTGCCTCCTTCTCCCCAGGCTTCTCCTTAGCACAGACTCTCCTAACTCATCTCCCCAGTCAGGCCCACGCCACGCTCGTGGCCGCCCTGCCCAGGCCTGGACGCGGCTGAGCTGGGTGTCCCTAGCAGTGACCATATGTGTGAGTGACCCTGGCTGCAGCCAGCTCAGCCCAGCATGGTCACACTCTCTCTGGTCAGCCTGAGGCTGATCTGTCCACCCCTTCAGGGAGGGTGGGCACCTGGGGTCTGAGCAGCCCCTCACCCCCCAGCTGGCTGGTGCCCCCAAGGGCCCTACCAGGGGTGGTGGTGGAAGCACGTCCCTGATCTCAGAACCACAGTGGATGCAGGCTGTTCTGCGGCCTGAGCAGCTGGACAATGCCAGGACAAGGCTGGCGGCTGGGCCTGTCCTCTCTGAGCTACCTCCCGAATGCCCTGTCCCGTGGGTAGCCCTGGTGCCAACCATCTGTAGAGGGGCCAGCTGAGGCCCAAGGCACCCGTCCACTTGCCATAAGTCACATGACAATGAGTGGCCAAGCTGGAGGTGAACCCTGGATTTCTGTGGTGCTGCCAGAGCTGGAGAGCTTGCCAACCTAGTGGCACCCAGTGGCCTCCTGCTGGGGATTGGGTCAGAGAGTAAAGTAAGTGCCTGGCTCTCTGACCACGCTGGGATGACTTCTCCAGCCTGGGAGTCCCAGCCCAAGGTTGGGCAGCTGGTGAGGCCGACTCGTGACATCCAGGGTCACCATGTACCCCACAGGCTGCCTCCCAAGCTGTGGAAAGGCCCTTGCTATGCCCTGGAAATCCTTAGGCAGAGAGCTGGCCCCGCCTTGACTCTGCTCCCATGCCTCACCACTCCCACAGACAGCCACCCCGCAACCCCAACTATCCATGGTCCATCAGCCCTGTGGCCAGCACGTGTGGTCGGTGTCCCTTGGTGTCTCCAGGACTGGGTGTCTGACATGCCACCTGTCCTGCCAGCAGCTCTGGCTGCAGCCACAGTCCTGGAGCAGCCTGAATAGAGTTGCACTCCCAGAGGCCGCCCTTGAATCTCCCCCACCCGCCTCCTTCGAGGGTTCTGTCCCCTGCGGTACCATGCCCTGGGTACAGTCAGTTCCCCCAAATAGCAGCTTCTCTTCTCACACAGTGAAAGTGTCTGGCTGCAGCGGCAGGGACGACCAGGAAAAAGCACCCCCCACCAAGTGGGCAGGGGCGTGGGGATCCAGGTTCACCCAGGGAGGGCGTCAGTCAGGGCCCCAGCCACCCGCCCCAGCCCCAGTGTCCTTGTCTGAGGGGCTGCCCACCCTGGGGCTGCCCACCCTCCCATGCGTCAAGGAGGTGCTAGGCTCTTGGCAGGGTGACAGCTGGGGTGGGTGCCCTTGTTCGCACTGCCCAGCGCTTCCAGAGCAGCGGGCGATGGATGGTGCTAAACATCCCCGAAGATGCCCTGCGGGGTGGGTCCTGCGGGAAGGGCGCTGAGCTGCGCGGCCTCAGCTTTTCCGCGCAGGTCCCCTGCGGGAGCTGCCTTCTGTCGGCTGCTCAGGGTCCGAGCTGCGCCCTGATGCATCTTCTGCCCCGACATGCCCTCACTCCCAGCCTTTGTCCCTCTGCCGCCCCGTCCTCCCTGTGGTCCCCACGCCCCTCCCCCTCCTCCCTGTTGTCCCCACGCCCCGCCCATCCTCTCCTCCCTCTGTCCCCGCCTCTGCCGCTCACGTCCTCTCCGCCTGTGTCCAGGGCCGCCCCGACTGCCTTGCGCCCGTCCCTGCCCCCTGGGTCCTTGCACCGCGACCTCGCGCCTCTAATCCGTCCAGGTCCCCAGAGCCCAGTGGGGGTGGGACCCGCAGAGGTCGTTTTGAACGTATAGCAGCCTCCTAGGGAAGGTGGAGGGAAGGAGGCCAGGCTGATCCCAATGATCCGCATCTCGTTTTAACCAGCATGTCCGACGTGGCCCGTCCCTGTGCAAATTTCGAGCGTGTGATCGCGCGCTCTTTGGTTCACACTAGGCCTCTGCGATCCAGTGTGTGTCTTGCAGGGAGAGCATATTTCAGGTCCTCAGTGGCCGTGTGTGGCCACGAACTGGGGGGTGCTGGGGGACCAGAAGGACGAGCGGACCCCGGCCTCTGTGTCTCCTGCAGCACGTTGTCCTTCATGAGGACACTTTCTGCCACATCGAGTCTGCGAAATGCAGGGAGTCTCTCCTTGACTGTCCCCAAAAGTGCCACGTTAATGATCAGGGAGACGCTGTGAAGGGCAGCAGGAGCCCAGGAGGCCTGCCATCATCCTACCCCGAGCCCCAGCCTTCTGTGCCTCACCTGTCAGCACACCTGGTCCCTGGGACCCGAAAATGCTTTCCTGCAGGGACGATGAGAGGCGCCTGGCTCCGGTTTCTCTCTTCCTTTCCAGCCTGACCTGAGAGCCAGTGCCCAGAAGCAGGGTCAGAAGCCCAGGGCTTGGCCTGCAGGTGCTCTGCCAGTCACGCTCCGGTTGGGAGCAGGGTGTCCCTGGATCAGGGCACTTTCATCTCAATTGCCATCTTTGGGGCGCGGGGGCAGAGCTTTTCCCTCGTCAGACCCTGCTCACTGTAGTCTGTGGAAGGCAAGTAATGGCTGATTTTCCCCTTGAGAAACACAGTGTAAGTGGGCAGGAGAGGCCACAGGAGGTCTCCCATCCCGGAGACCCTGTCTCTAAGGGGCCACAGTCTGGGGTCCCCCTGAGTCTCCTGCCACACTGCACGGCCCCAATCAAAGGCACCTTTTGGAGGGAATAGACTTACTTTTTCCTGGCCCTTTGCCCAGCCCATGAAAGCGTCACTTTTGTGGGGTCATGAATTCAAAAGTTGTGACACAGACACTGCCTGTCCTGGCTGGGAAGTTTAAAATGAAATTTAACTCTAGTGAAAGAAGAGTTATAGAGCACAGATAGCAGATGTGGGAAAGCCTTCCTCTGAGCATCTTCCGTCCAGTGCCTGTGCCTCGGTGAGTCTGAGGCTCTCAAGCCCCGAGTATCCCCTCCCCTGGATGAGGACCCCCACTCCGCCAGCTGCTGGGCCCCAGGCTCGTGCCGAGAGTCCCAGCCAGCCAACTTCTGCCCTTCCTTGAGTGCAGATGATATGCGCCCCGCCCCCCAGCCCAGAAGTGCTGGCAGATTGTTTTGCCCAAGAGCAAATCAGGAAAAACCTGCAAGGTTAGGGGAGGGGTGGGTGGGATTTTTTGCCTGGCCTGATGGAGCCAGAGGCATAGGTTCCAGGGCTAGGTCCTTGTGCGGGAACTGGGCAGGCTCCAGGTAGCATGGGGACCCAGGGCTGCCTTTCCCCTTGGTGCTTTAGAGCAGGCCCACCCCACTGATCCCTTTGGTCGACTCCTGGAGCTGGAGGGAGTGGGTGCTGGAAGACAGTCGAAGCTCTCCTCTCAGCAGAGAGCTGCTCACAGGTCATCCCGGGAGTCAGGGGTGGAGGCAGAGCAGCTCAGTGCTCCTGCCTCGGCTCAGCCTCCTCCTCCCTCTGCGCTGCATGGTGGCTGCCCCACCTGGCGCCCACATATGCCACGACGGGCCAGCACTGGAGATGCCCGGGGAAGCAGACATTGCCCCAGAAGTGGCCGTGCTTCCCACGGTGGGGGAGGCACACTGGCCAGGGCACCGCACAGTGGGCACGTGGTGGTCGACCCTGCAGGCACTGACCCCCTGGGGGGCAGGGGCTTGTGCTGCCTGCAGCATCTGTGTGGGGACAGCCCTGTTCTGGCTCCAGTCCCGGCCTCCCCGCAGCCTGCTGGGCTGGGACCTCATCCCTGCTCCAGCCTCATGGATTTTTCCTGCCTCGGAGCTGCAGGCGGGGCCGTTTGGTTAACAACCGTGTGTGTGCGTGTGTGTTCGCGTGCGTGTGCGTGTGTGGGTCGTGTTCTCTGACCCATAGCTGGATCCCAGGGTGCTTCCTGCAGGGGAAACCAAGGCTGGGGGCTCAGCCACATGCTTGCTGTGTGCCTGCCAGCCGGTCAGCCCAGGGGCTCCCTCTCCTGGGGTGTGGGCGTCCTGTGGCCGGAGCACCAGGCTTCTCGGGCGTCCAGGAGCTTGGCTCCACAGGCACCGTGGCCCTGAGGTCCCGGCCTGAGCCACCCCTCGAGCCCCGCCTCTCAGTCCCCGCCCCGCCTTTCTTCCTCTCACCTTTGCCCTCCCCCCCTTCCTGCCCCTGCCCCCCTCTGGCAAGCAGACTGCAGTCCAAGCTCGCTGTGAACTTCTCCCCTGCAGTTGTCCGCCGGCCCTTCCAAGTTAAATATTACTCATGGAGATGGGAGCCCGCGGCAGCGCTCGGCCGAGGTGGACCTCTCCGTGGAAGGTGCGGGCCGGGGGAGGAGGCCGAGCCTGCAGCCACCGAGGACGCTCCCTGTCGCATCTGTGGGGCAGCCGGTGGGTGCGGAGCAACCCGGGCACCCAGAGCCCAGACGGGGGTCCTCCAGCCTCTCCCCTTGTCCTTGGAAGTCATCACTGGGCCTGTTTACTTAACCCCCATGCTTTGGCCAGAGTGGACAGGACCGTGGGCAGCAGGTTCCTGGGCAGGGCGGGGAGGGGCCAGCCAGGGTCCCCAGAGGGGCTTGGGCTGGGCCAGGCGAGGCCCCCCTCAGCCAGTCACTCCAGCCCTGTGCCAGGCTGGGGGCGGGACTGGGAACAAAATGTTCAGAAAAATAGCCTTGTCTGTTTCGAATCGATTCCTCTTATCTGGCCCTCAGTTCTCCTGGCAGGGAAGTGGAGGCACAGGGGTACTGTCTGTGCACCTACCTCAGGGAAGCCCCTACAGCTGGGGGAGGCATGAGGGCCCTGCCCCCACTCACCCCACCCCGCAGCTGCTCGACTCCAGCCTACCAGCAATGGGCTGTAGCTTATGGGGTCTCCCAGGTTTAGAGCTGCGCCCACCCAAGCCCTGGTCCCCCAGGGGAGCAAAGCTGGGAATTAAGGACAAACAGGCCTGTGTCATTTGTCCACCCTCCTGCCCCCCCCAGCACCTTGTCCCCCACCCTGCTGCATGGGCCCTGCAGGGACCCAGACCTGCTCCTGCCTTAGGAGCTTTGCACCTGTGGGTGGTTCCTTCTGCTGGGAATGCTCACCCCTCACCTATTTTGGGACTTTCCTCAAATGGACCTTGTAGGGAGATACCCCCACTCGGCACCCCACCTGCCTCACCCTGGTCTATTCCTCTTAAGAACACAGACCCGTCCAACATGGAACATGTGGAAATGTAATTTTTCATTGTCTCCCGTGAAACTGCAAGCTCTTAAGAACAGGAACTCTTTTCTGCTTCTCTTTGTGCTGGTCGTCGGCAGCCACTCCATAAACTCGGTGGTGGAAATCATGTCCTCACTCATGCCTGCAGTGGGGTCTCACACCCACAGGTACCCACGGCCCCTCAGGCCACAACCCTTCAGCCTGCACCAGGACCCCTGCCTGGTCAGGACACACCTGGCTGACCAGAGCTCAGGCCAAGGGCTTCCTGAGGGGCCCAGTGGGGCCTTAAGGGTCAGGAGGGCAGAGCTGGGCAGGGGTGGGGGCAGTACCAGGAGCCTGAGCCAGCCCACGAAACCCTGGGTAGAAGGGCAGGAGCACAGAGGCACACAGAGCCCAGGGGGGCTGCCTGCGGGTGCTGCGGGGGGTGGCCCCCCCACTCCGTCTTGGGCTGTGAGCCCATTCATCCCTGAACTCCACACCCTCGAGGGGCAGACTCCCCCCCACTCCTGTTCACAGTACATGGGACCCTGGGGCCTCCCTCCTGCCTTCTGTCCAGACAGAGCTTGTTGGAGTAGGTGCTTAATTGGACAAGCCACGTCCACCTCCCTGCTATAGCCACGTTCGCTTCAGGGGGCACAGCCGCCCGCCCCGGGCACCAGACTCTCACAGGGCCTCTGTCCAGCTGGGCCCTCTCTGGAGGGGCCTCTCCCAGCACTTCACACCTGAAACACAGCCTTAGGCCCGGGGACTCCTGGGGCGGGGCTGGCCGGAAGGGCCCCTTGCGCACCTGGGGTGTGGCTGGGTCTGCACGGGGCTCTGGAGACGGGCCGCCCACCTGCCTGCCCCGTGCCCAGACCTGCGCGCGGCTGCCGATGTCAGACGGGGCGAGTCGGGGCTTCGTACCTGAAATCAAGCGGGGGGCAGGAATGCGAGCGGCGAAGCCGCCTTCTCTCCGCATCATCTCTGGAGCACAGGCGCCGGCCAGTCGGCGGCTAGGCAGGATTGCTGAGCGCCCTCTTTTCCCACCTGGGTGCTGACAGGACAGAGTGGGACCTTGGCCTTGTCCCGGCCTGCGCCAGGGGCTGCAGCCCCTCGCAGGGCCCCTCAGCCCTGCCTGTCCCCCTGCTCTCCTACCCCAGTGCCGGTTTTCAGCGCTGAGGCTGGGTGGAGGTGGGGCTCTAGGGCTTATTTAGTCGCAGACCCTGCGGGGCGATGGGGAGGAGCAGGACCCAGCATCCCACCAGGCACGGCGGCAGGTCTCAGCAAGCCCAGGGGCTGGGGGTGCTGGCTCCAAGGGGCTCCTCAGCCGCGGCCACAGTGACGGATGCAGAGTGTTCTAAGCAGCCTTGTCCATCCTTCGAGGCACTGCCAAGTCTCCTTGTTCATTTCGGCACATGTTTGAGTCCACAGCAAAATATGCACCGGGGGTGGGGTTCTTTTCCTGGAGGGGGACTCAGGGAGCAGGCAGCTCACCCTCCCACCCCCTCGTGGTCACAGGTGGCCTTTCAGCCCTGAGTATCCCCATTCTTGGTTTGGGCTGAGGGCAGACCTCGGGCTGCCCTATGGGAACAGCTGGGTAAAGTGTGGTCACAGTGGAGACATGGGCTGGTGATCACTGCAGGAGGCCTGGGCCTGGGCTTAGGGGCTACGGCCCCATGCCAGTTCCAGATGCCTCATCAGGACCAAGGTGTGGCACAGGGCCCTGCAGAGAAGCCTTGCCCAGGCTGGGGACTGGAGCCATGCGACCTGTGGCAGGCCTAGGCCCTGTGGCTGGGGTGTTCTGACAGCCTCACCTCAGGGGGCTGGGTGCCCACAGCTGCTGCAGCAGGCGCCTAGGCCGACCCCACATCAGCTGCATCCTCGAGGTCCTCGGGTCCCTGTCACTGTCGCTGCCTCTCTTGGGAACGAGTTTCTGATGCGGAGGAAATATGGGGCTTCCCAGACCAGACAGGTGCCGGCCTGTACCTTCCTTCTCCGGCGCTGTGGCCTGTGGCCGATCTGCAGGGCAGCCGGCATGGCAGGGATCCTGGAGTGGGAGGACGGTTGCTCCTGGGTTAAGTCCCCTGGGCCTGTGCCCTTTGCCACGGGGCTCCGGCAGAACTTCAGGGAAAAGGGCAGGCACTGCCCCCAAGGGCCCTGACCACCAGGCGAGCAGGAGTCAGGAGGGCCCAGCTGTGGCCCACAGACCCTTGGGGTCTCGGCTTGGGGAAGCACTGGGGGCCTGGGAGGGGGTCCAGGGAAATCCTGCAGCCCCTAAGTCCCAGGCAGCAGGCCCCAGAGGCCTGGGCGGCAGGAAAAGGAACGGTGACGTCATTGCCGCCTGGAATCTGCTGTTTGGAGGCGTCGCCATGGAGACCGGAAGGCTCTGGGTGGGTAAAAATAGCAAACCCAAGAGGGTGTAAGTTCCAAGAACCCAAGGCTCTGAAAAGAGAGGAATACATGTTCTTGCTGCTTGCAGAGGACAGAGGCCCTGGGGCTGGGAGTCTAGTGGGGGGGCCCGCTGTGCTTCCGGTTGGCTGCCACCCACGCTGCACGCGGCCTGTGTGTCCCTGCCGCCACGGGAGCTCTGTCCCCACGCAGGGTGGGGCATGCATGGCAGGCTCCCAGCAGAAGGCGTCTGCAAGCACATTCTCTTTCTTTCGGATGGGGCACAGGAGCCTGTAGCACGCCGGAGCCCGCGGGTCGCTCCACAGGGACTCTTCCTCCCTTGGAAAGGGGAAGCGGCTGTGGCCTGGGAGACGCTCTGCTTCCCAGGCCCCTTCCAGGCCAGAACTCCAGGCCTCCAGGCGGCCTCTGATGGGCGGGAAGGCGCAGACCGAGTCTTTGCTGCCTGGGCCTAGGTGCCCTTTTCCTGCCCTGATTTTGGAACAGGGAAGGGGCGGTTGCGTGAGAAAAGTTCCCCCTCCCCTGCAGCTCTCCCCTTCCAGGCTGATTTTCATGCCAGGAGCCAGGATTTTCCTTCCAGGCCAGGAGGTTGCCTGTCCTGCTTCTGCTCCTGGGCCAGGACAGGAGAGGGCTTGGCCCCTAAAAATGCCGAGTATATAACTGTCTGCGTGTCCCTTCAGCTGCATCCCATGCGGGGCCTCTGTGTCTTCATGGGTCCCCCCTCAGTTCCAGGCCACAGAAATGGAGCAGGAGATCTGAGGGTCCTGGGCTGCTTTCCCCAGATGGTCAAGTCCTTGGAGGACCCCCCCAGCCAGGAGGGGCCCTCTGGGCTGGTGCCGCTTCTGGGAAACAGGACACTGTTCCAGCATCTGTGGGGGCTCCTCTCCCCCAACCAGGAACTTCACGGGGAAGGGGGACCTCTGTTCTGACCAGAGTGAGGCCTACTTGCGTCTTTCTCTCGAGAGCACAGGTCCTGGGTGAAATGTCCCTGGGCTCAGGGCCTGAGGATGACCCAGGTGCCCTCAGTTGGGCCTAGAGCACGGAGGGTGGTGCTGGGGGGCACCAATCAATCCAAGAGGCAAGGAAAGCCCATCCAGGGGAGGGCGGCTGTCTCCAGGGCAGCAGCAAGCATTGCCTTGGGCAGCCTGGGAGCCCCTTCCTTCATGCCTGTGGCAAGGTGGGGCTGGGTCTCTGCTCCTGCTCCCACGGTACTGAGTCCTGGGATATCTGCAAAGAGCTGCAGTCCCTCCTCTTCTGCAAACACCATTGTCCTCGGGGCAGGGGGAGCACTGGGGTCTCGCCTCTCGTGCCCAGGCCTCCCTTGGCTTGCGGTGGTCTGTGGTTAGAGAGGGGAAAGGGAGCCCCATGCAAGGGAGCTCACTCCCCCAAGAAATAGCTCGCATGCCTTATGTAATGACTGAGCTCACTCGAGGGCCTGCCAGAAATGACGCGGAGGGCGGGAGGGGGCCTGCTCGGGAAACCAGGTGCGGCTCAGATTTACAAGCCGGCTGGGCCCTGCCTTGAAGCAAGAGGGGCCGGGGACCGTGCAGCGGTGCAAGGCAACCGGAGCACAGACCTGGGTCCTCGTGGGGGCAGGGGGCCCAGGCGGGCATGGGGCAGCGAGGGCCGGTGGGGCCGTGCTGTGGCCGGGCCTGGGGAGTGGGCATGGCTGGCTGCTGGGCAGTTCACTCAGCACGCGTGTGCCTGGCCAGGCAGGCCACAGTCCCGGGTCCACCCTGCTCCCCTCCAAGCCAGGCACCACAGGACCATGATGTCACAGGAAGGGGCCCCTCCTGAGTCACCCAAGACCCTCTGGGAGCAGCTCTGCAGTGGGCCGGCAGAACGCCCTTTCCCCGCAGCGCCCGCTGCCTGCTGCCCGCTGCCCCTCCATTCACCAGACGCCCAGCTGGGAACCGGACTGAGGACCGTGGCTGCCTGGACTCCCCTTCCTCTCTTCCTTCAGGGGAGACCCAGCCCCACCCAGTGCTCCCCCTCTGCCTCCCTGGGGCACATGTAGTGTCCCCCCCACCGTGCCAGACCCCAACCCCAGGGCCAACCCAGACCCCCCCGTCTCCTGGGAAGACCACAGGTTCAAAGAGTGGAAGGGGCTCCAGGGAGGCTGTGGCAGGGGCCGCCGGGCAGTTCTTGAGGCCTGAGTGCACAGCGGGGGGTCCTTAGGGTAGTGCCCCCAGCCACGGGGGCGCCATCCTGCCAACGCTGTGCGGGTGGGCTGCCCAGCCTGGGGATACCTGGCTGGCCAGTGGCTGGGCCTGGGGGATGTGCCTCGCCTCGCCCATCTATTCACAAAGATTCAATGAGACTCTACTTTGTGCTCACTACCAGGAAGGCCAGCCAACCCTGACAGGCAGAGCGAGGGGGCCACCAGGCAGGAGGAGGCCAGCCCCAGGCCTGGGTCACTGGCCCGAGCAGTGAGCATGGCCAGGGCCCAGATCTGCAGAGGCCAGCAGCCTCTGGGAAGGGTCTTGGACTATGCTGTAAAGGCTCAGGCAGGAGAGAGAGAAGCCTGCTGCCCCTCCATCCACTGGACGCCCAGCCGGGAACTGGATTGAGGCCTGTGGCCACCTGAGGGGGTCAAGGACTATGCTGGGAGCCCAGCATGGGGCAGGCCCTGTGCTCAGGAAATGTGGCTGGAGGAGCTGTGGGCCCAGGAGAGGGGAGGTGGACCATGTCCTGCTGACAAGGGGGAGGGGTGAGCATGGGAGAGAGGTAGGTAGCAGGGGACGAGGGGCAGAGGCTTCCATGGAGGGCTTGTCTGGGGCTGGAAGATTGGATTCCCTCTGGATAACAGGAAAGTGGATGTCACTGGCTCCTGAGAGATAAAGTGGGTGTCTGGAGGGCAGGACCTGCATGGAGGGGACCACCAAGCCACTGGGGTCTGGCCCTCACAGCTCACCCTGCCCTGTGCCCTCTCAGCAGAGCCCACCTGTCCGTGCCCTGCAGCAGGTGGTTGGGCCTTACCTGGGCTCCCACTGCCTACCAGCCAGTGACGTGGGCAGGTCCCGGGTGCCCTGAGCCTTGGCATGCTCTGGTATGACACAGGGACAGTGATACCACCTGCCTCAGTACCGCGAGGGGGAAATAAGCCCTAGCACTGATGCTCGCGACACACAAATTTCTCCTGTTCTTACCAACAGTGGCACAGCCTCGGGCCTCCGGAAGGTGCTGTGGGCAGTGGCACTCCACTTTTGATGGCGCTGGCTGAAACCCTCATGTGGACAGGGACAGTGCCGTGCTCAGCGCTGTGTGCTGGGCTTGGAGGATACTAGTGAGGACCAGGCCCTGGCCGGGTCCCCAGCTCCCCTCCCCCACTGAAGCCTCCATGGCCCCCCATCCCTTGCATTTTTCATGTGATCTCTTTAGCCAAGTCAGGACTGGAGCTCTGGCCTTGGGGCCCTGGGCCAGGCAGAGAGCTTCAGGGCACGGGGAAGAGGCGGCCTCCCTGTGATCGGCATGGTGTGCCCGCAGCCCCAGGCGGGCCACGGCCAGCACAATGCACATTCCAGAGCAGCACAGGATGCTTTGGGGGACAGGGTCCGGCGGGCAGGGGTGGGACCTCAGGGCAGGGCGCCCACACAGTCTCTCTTCTCAGCTCAGCATGCAGCTAGCTCCTCCAGGCTGGGCCTTGTGGGGGAGTGTCCCACCCACCGTCCACAGGCGGGGGCAAGTCCCCAGGGACAGGCTGTGGGCTGCGCAGGGGGGACCCTTGGGGGGATCAGGGCCATGTGCCCCTCCCTCACTCCTGCTCATTCCTGGTGCTGCGGCACCCTCAGCCCTCAAGGTCCCCTGTGCTGGCAGGGCAGGGGTCTCCTGCAGGGTAAGGGGTCCAAGAGCCAGCCTTGCCTCCCCAGCCTGGGCCCTGGGCGAGGCCACGTTGCACCCTGGGAGTGGGCCCAGAGGTAGGGTTGGGTGACCATCTGGCTCCCAGGATTGCCCAATGCACTGCCCAGGCCCTCAGAGGCTGGGTGGCTTCATCGCCACCCCACCCAGCTTTGTCCAGCAGCTGAGGCCGGGCCTGCCCATGGGGGAGGCCTCCAGGCTGGCAGCTGTGGGGTGGGCAAGCACCTCTGGAGGCCTCCAGACTGTGCAGCTGTGGGATGGGCAAGCACCTCTGCTTGACATAGGAAGGGGGCCCCCCCTTTTCCCTCTTCCCACCGCTAGGAAGATAAGGGCAGCTCCTGGGGAGGGGGCAGGCCGTGGGGGTGGTGCCTGAAGTGGGAGAGGGCAGGAGCTGGGGCAGTGCTGGTGAGGTGGTCAGCAGGCTGCCTGACTGGCCCCTGCCGCAGCCGGTGTGGGGCTCACCCTCTGGTTTGCAGTGGCCGCGAGCCCAGGGCCATCGTGGCGCTCGCCTGGTGCTTCCCATACGCCTTCTCCATTGACCCCAAGAGGCGGGTCTTGGCTGGACCTGGATGCTGAAACGCACAGGATGACCCTGAGCAGGCCCCAGCCCAGCGACCGCCCCAGGGGAAGCAGACGCACACCTGAGGCCACCTGGAACACATAGCCCGTGTATGGACCCTGTGGCTGACCCCACAGACGCTCCCATTGCAGGAGAGGAGGTCCCTTCTCTGCAGAACAGTCCAGAAAAGGCACAACAGGGAAGGCCAACAAAACTGAAAGCAGCTTCTTTAGAAAACTAGAAAATGCAGGTCAGCACAAAGAAGAAAATTTAAAATATCTGTAGTTTCCTCCACTTGGCAAAAACCACTTTCTTGTTTTCTGATTCATGAACTGAAGGCTATAAAACTCTCAGTGCTGCGTCAGGGACATACAGGAATTTTGATTGACAGAGTTCATTATTGTTCCATTTAAAACATTTTGTGGTTTCCATTTCAATTCCTTCTTTAACCGATGACTTATTCAGAGTGTGTTTGGTAACGTCCCAGACTAGAGTGTTTTTTAGTGGGAATGTGAGCTCGTTTTTCTTTGTTATTTATTTTTAATTTAGAATTCCGGTTTGTTTATTTTAATTTTTTAAAAAAATACAGGTATGTTGATAAAAGAAACAAAAAGAACCCCCAAAGTTAGGATAGTTTCAATCCGTCTGCAGGACTCACCAAGCCCCCACTTGGCCCAGTTCTCTGGCATCAGCCTCCTTCAGTTCCTTCAGCTGCTCCTTGTCTTATTTCTCTCCGTCTTTCTAAATGACGTGCTCTTGCTGCTCTTTCTGGGGTTAGCAGCTTTACACACGGTGAGATGTCACTGGAGGGCAAGGGCTTAGCTCTTCCCCAGCACCCTCTCCCTACCTCACCTTCTCTTCTTCTGTCTTCCTAACTGAACTATTTCATAATTTTTGGTTGTTTATGCTATTATGTGTAGTACACTAAATATTATTCATTGCTGAGCCAAGTAGTGAATTCTGCTTAGATTTTCTTTGTTTTTCCTGGAGTTACTATTTGCCTTGCTTTCTTTTTTCATCTGCTGAGTTTTCTCTGTGCCTATAGCTGATTCCTCCTCTGTCTTCTAACAGGCTCTCCACAGTTTTTGATCCAGTGAAATGCATCTGATATTCCATTGGTTCATATTTTCCTGGAACCCTCTGAACTGTCTTGGTCTGGTTGCACTGTGGGCGCCACATCCCTGCTGTTGGGCAGAGTTTTCTATGTGCCCTTCATGGACTGGACAGCCCCTTATTAGCTCGTTTGTCTTGATCGAAGCCCAGCTCCAGCTCTGATTTCAGAGGGGGCCTGTGACCTCCACCCTGTCCCACACTGGCCTTAACACCCAGCCCTCAGTAGACCTGAGCCAGCCTCAAGCCTCACATTGGCCGTTCAGTCTGCACTTTTGCTCACCACTGTGGCTCGAGTGCTATCTTCATTTCTAGCTCTGCAGAGCTTACTTCCTTGTGCATTTTTACAGAAACCTTCAAAAGCATATCTATCTCATCCAGCATGTGTTTGTGCTTGGACTAGGAAGGGGATTGGTGTAGACTGGATACCCCCACAACCTCACTGAAGCTTAAATCCCCATTGTAACTGTTGAGGGTGGGAAATCCTATTATGGTGATTGAAAGGTAGAGTCTTGAAGAGGTGATTAGATTGTAGGGCTGCGCCATAGTGAATGGATTAATAATGGTGGTCAGGGGTGTGGTTCTGAGGGCTTTAAAAGGAGAGCACAGAAGAGTCTCTCTCTCTCTGCTCTGCCATTTTCTGCCATGTGAGACCCCTGGGTCACTGTCACCACCACCAAGGCCTTCACCAGCTGTGTTCCCTGGACTTTGGACTTCCCGCCTCTGAAACTGTAAGCAATAAATTTTGTTTTCTTACAAATCACTCAGTTCCAGGGATTTTGTTATAAGCAACAGAAATGGACTAATACGGGGATTTTGTGCCATCTTGGTTGGAGCTGTAGCAGATGCTCTGGTGTCCTGCCTGTGTCCCCTCAGGCCTCACCATCCCTGTGCCCAGTGGTAGGACTTTGGACAGGCTGACATCTGCTCTGCAGCTCCAGCTCAGCAGGGCTAGATGGAGAATTCATGCCTCCTCCTCCTAACATCATTTTTACATTAAAAAATTTTTATTTTGGGCTGAGCCCGTGGCGCACTCGGGAGAGTGCAGCGCTGGGTGCGTGGCGACGCTCCCGCCGCGGGTTCGGATCCTATATAGTAATGGCCGGTGCACTCACTGCCTGAGTACCGGTCACGAAAAAGACAAAAAAAAAAAAAAAAAAAATTTATTTTGTGGGTTTTTTTTTTTACCTTGGTGTTATAACACCGTGCTCTAATAAACTGACATAACCAGCCAGCCCACATCCTAACATTTTAAAAAATAAAATTTGGAATTTAACACAATTTCAAGATCACAAAAAAGTTGCAAGAAAGAAGCATTTGAGAGCTAGCTGCCAGCATGGTGTTCCGCCGCACCCCAAAGATTCTTATACATCCCAACATGGCTGTCCACGGCAGGGAACACTGAAGGTTCAGACCCCATCCAGGACCTGCCGGTTGTCCCAATAACGTCCCTTGCAGTAAAGACATCCAGCCTGGAGCACATGTTGTGCTAAGATGTCATTGTGTTTTTTTAGTCTCCCTCAGTCCTGAGCATTACTTGGCTTTTTCCTGACTGCTGTGACCCTGACATCTTTGAAGCTTCCAGGCCAGGCTTGTTGGAGAGAGCCCCTCCCTCTGGGTTTGTCTGAGGCCTCAGTGTGGCTGGATGCGGGTTATGCATCTTTGGCAGGAAAGTCACAGAAGTGCCTCTGGGGTCTGTTCAACCCAGCCCGTCAGGTGGTGCAGGGATTTGGTGTATCCAGGTACCGGGGGGTCCACTCTGATCACTCAGGTAAGGTGGTGTCTGCCAGAGTCTCCACTGGGAACTTACCCTCTGCCCCTCCCCTCTGCGACGAATACATATTTTGTGGGAAGACATTTCTAAACTCTGCAAACAGCCCCCAACAAACTTTCAACTCATTAATACTTTTTTAAAACAAAGCTTAAAGTACGTACACACTCCTGGTTTCCTATTTTATTGTGTGGTTATAATCAGTTACTATCGTTACTGTCCGATGTGGCTGGTGGCAGCCCTTCCAGGCCGGCCCTGGGTCCTTTGGACACATCTTGTCATTCTCTGAGCCCTTCCTTATTTCTCATCCTATACTCTCTCTCCCTGCCCCAGCCCTGGGATCAGCTTTTTCTCCAAAGGTTTCTTTCAGAAGAGAATAGAATTTAGAAGCCAAAATCTGGGTTCTTGGTGTGCTCACTGCTGTTAGGGGTCTCTCCTCTCAGGGCCTCTCTGTGACAGAGCTAGGTACACACATCTGTGCAACACACACATTTACATCTGTAGTTCTGTTTATAAAAACTAACATTTGTGAGATCACATAGGTATTGCTAATTCTAATCCAACACCACACGGTTAATTTCTCCCTTTCCATATTTTAAATTCTCACCTCTAACAGTGAGAAACCTGACTCTTGTCGCCCTAAAACACTTCCTGGTTTGGTCAAACCTCCCCCCCCCCGCACCACACACACAGAACCATCTCCCTGCTCCAGTGGATGTCCCCTCACCCCCTTGGGCTCTGACCTCTTGCTCAGGGCTGCCCCCTGGGGATGGCTCTGAGCCTGTCTCCAGGTGCCTGGGGAGCTAAGAGGCTTTGCAACTTACCCCCGAGGGCCTGGCTTCCCTTCCCTCCCTCACTCCCGCAGACCCCTACCTCTGCTTCCTGGGACTGCCTCCCAGATAAATTACTTGCACTCAGATCTGTCTCAGGGTCTACTTTGCGTGGAACCCAAAACAAGGCAAAAAGTCTTTTCTAGGTTTCATCAAGTTTGTGTTTCTTGATTAACTTTTTTTTCAACTTTGAAGTTTTAAAATAGTAACTCAGCACTTTCCTGACAATGGAAGTTCATCCCTGGCTGCTACTAGGCTCTTCTTTCTGATCCCCAATGAAGGAGGGGTGGGATGGCAGTGGGGGGACAGCAGGGCAGGGTGGAGCAGAGCTGGTCTGCGGTGGGGAAGCTGTGTGTGTTGGGGCTGGTCTGATGCCCACAGTACATTTCCCCAGCTGGGCCTCTGAGCTCCCTGACAAGTTGGGGTACCCCTTTGAGTGCTGGCACCCTCATCTCTCGGTCCTGAGGGCTGTCCATCCCATCTCCAGGCTGCTGGCTTCTTGAGGTTGGAGTCTCAACTACAAGGCCAGCCCCAAGGGGTCCTTCCCTGCCTAAAGCCAGCTCTCCGCCACTCTTGCCACCTCAGGGATGGGATGGTATTGCTCCTACACTAGCATCATCAGTCTCCCACAAGGGAATGGAAGCTGCACGGGGCAGGGCTCGTCTCCTTCTGCTGTCCCAGCACCCAGCTCAGAGACTGCAGGGGTAGGAGCTCCACACATGCATGCTTATCCAACAAGGGGACAACCATGCCCAGCTGCCCAACCCATCTGTGTGCAAAGAGCCAGGGAGTGAGCAGGAGGGCCTGGCATGGGGGTCCCTACCCCTGCCCAAATGTGGGGGTTCCTCTGGACAGGCACCAAGCCCATCCCACCCCACTCCCCGATGTGGCTGTGCCTGTGGCCTGGACCCTCCACGGACTGGCATGGTAGCCTGGCCTAGTTGCCTGGACCATGGCATGAGTGGGCAACTGGCCAGAGCAGCTGCTGGAAGGGGTGAGAGGAAGGCCAGCAGGTGGGAACCCCCACTGGGCTCAGGGAGAAAGCAGGGTCCTGCCAGCTCTGCCTAGGCACAGCAGCTCTGATCTTTGGTGGGGTGGAGTGGGGTGGGCTACTCTGGAAACTCCATTTTGGGGGGAGCAGGCTTGGAAGTCCAACGAGGGCAGAGGCAGCTTCAGAGGCCAGCCCAAGGCCCTCCCTGCTTCCTAGGACCCTTCGTCCCCCCGTCCACAGTACTTTCACCCTCCTGCACACTCCTGGCTGTTTTGCTGGGGAAAGTGTTGTCACCTCATCTGGGCCCTGAAAGGCCAGAGGCACAGATGGAAGCGGAGCATCTGAGTGGACACTGCCCACGCTGGGGGCCATGCTCGGAGCCTTGTCCAGAACTCCTGCTTGGCTAGAAAAGCAAGAGAAATTCCTCCCTTGATTGGAGACACTTCTCAGCTGTCTTAGGTTCTCCAGACCCTTCTTTGGTTGTACAGAATTCAAATCCAGATGGAAGGAAATGACTCCTTCAGGTGCAATCTTACCTTTTTCTGGGTTCCAAAATGTGGGCCAATAAGACCATCTATCTCTAGGAAAACAAATAAGTCCTTTTTCTTTGTTTTTTAAACATTTGTTTTAAGGAAACACTCTTCTTGGCCTGTCTTCTTACTTCGGAACAAATACAGACGCTCCTGGTGGGGGCTGCCGATGGTGGGGGCCAGCGAGTGAAAGGAAGAGTGGGCGGGACAGCAGGGGCTGTGATCACAGGGAGGGACAACCCCCCAGGGCACTGGCCAGTAGGGACCAGGGAGAGGGCTCATGTGTCTGCGGCGGGAGCAATCAGGTTTTCAAACACCCTGAACCTCAAGCCCTTCCTGGGGGTCGCCTGCTGGTGGTCGCTGCCTCTGGACATCTGCCCCTGTCTTGGGGGCGACCCGAGGCCTGCACAGACTGGCTCCCCAGGGCAGGGGCTGAGCACCACGGGTGCTGGTTTGGGGCCGGTTCCAGCCTCCACTGGGGAAGAAAGGAACAGAAGGTCACGAGCTGAAGGTCACCCAGGACAGCTTCAACACCCCTGTCCTGTGGGAAAGTGCCACAGCTCGCTGGACTGTCCCCCTGCATCAGGTTGAGCCAGCTGGGGCTGTGCCCCCCATTCGAGTCCCCACTCCCTGGGCGTCTGCTGAGTGCTGCCTTTCTCTGGAGGACCCTTGTCTTCTCCCTCCCGGCCCTTCCTGGCGCGTGTCTCACCCACAACACAGCCAGTGTCCGAGGGACAGACAGTGGCCTCTCAGTCTGGCCACGAGCCCGGCAGACGTGCAAGCGGCTCCTGGCCCTGGTGGCTGCGAGGTGAGGGCACGCCAGCCACGCCCCGGGCTCGCCGGCCGGTGGGCGGCTCAGAGAGGCGGGGCCGTCAACCCAAGGCCCGAGCCCCCAGCCCGGGCGGCGGGGAGGGTCCCGCCGCGAACGGGCCGCGGGGTCACGGTGTGGTCAGTGCTGCCGGCCAGCCGTGCTAGGGCTGGGGGCTGCGCCTCGCTGCGTCCTGTGGGGGTGTCCCAGGTCACCTGCCTGATGTCTGTCTCCTAACGTGTGGAATCCCCCCCGTGTGCGGGGCGCCCCGACCCCGGGGACCCCGAGCCGTGGGGCGGAGGCTGCGCTGACCGCCCCGCCCGCCCCTCCGCTGGTTTGCGGTTGTGGCGGGGCCCTATGGGTTTCTGGCCTGGGCGGCGGTGGCGGGACGGGCGCCTTCCCAGCCGCGCAGGAAGCGGCCCCGGCCGGAAGGTGGGCCCCGGTCGCCGCCGCCGCAGCTGCCGCCTCCTCCAAGCGGCCTTCGGGCGGGCGGGGCCGAGAGGAGCCGAGAGGAGCCGAGAGAAGCCGAGCGGGGCCGAGCGGAGCCGAGCGGAGCCGAGCGGGGCCGAGAGGAGCCGAGCGGGGCCGAGCCTGGGCGGGGGAGCGCGCGCTGCTGGAAGAGCCGGGCCGGGAGCGGGTCACATTCTTGGCCGGCGCTGGGCTGAGGCGGACGCGCGGCAACAAACAGCGCGGGGGCGGGGCGGGCGCGGGGCGGGGCGGCGCGGCGGCGGCGTGAGCTCAGCGCCGGGCGCTCAGTCCGAGCCGGAGCGAGCCGCCGGGAGGATGTGCGCCTAGCGCGCCGAGCCCCGCGCCGCCGCCGCGCTCTGAGGGCCGCGGGCCAGAGGCGCCTCCGCCGCCCCGGAAGCCGGGCGGGCGGGCGCGGAGCCGGCGGGCGCGCGGGCGGGCCGGGGGCCGGCGGCGGGCGCGACGCGGCCGGCCAGCGCCGCCGGGACGAGCCGGGCGGGCGCCGCGCGGTGGGAGGAGCGGGGCGGCGGCGGCGGCGGCGGCGGCGCGCCGCGCGAGGACGGCCCGGCGGGCCCCGCGCCCGCGCCCCCGCTCCTCCCGGGCCCCTCGGCCTCGGCCGCCGCGGCGATTCGCGCCTCGCGGCGCCGGCACCTGCCCGCGCGCCCCCCGCGAGCCCCGGGCCCGCGAGCGTTGGCGTTGGCGTTGGCGGCGCGCGCAGGGGCATGCCCCGCGCCTAGAGCCCGGGGGGCGCGCGGGGGGCGCGCGGGGGGCCCGGGCGGCGGGCGCGGCGCGGGGCGCGTGGATGTGGGGCCGGGCCCGGGCGGCGGCGGGCTCCAGCGGCGGGACCCTTTCGCCCCGCCCGCCTTCCCCTTCGCGCCTCCGGGCGAGGCTGAGGCCGCGGCCGTGATCGGCCGGGAGCCGGCGGCGGGGGGCGGCCGGGGTCGGGGCCGCGGGCGCCGCCGGGGCGCGCGGGGCGGCGGCGGGGGCCGCGGGGGCCTGGGCGCGCGGGAGCGGGAGCGGCCCGGGGAACCGGAGCGCACCATGGAGGCGGCGGCGGGCGGCCGCGGCGGCTTCCAGCCGCACCCGGGGCTGCAGAAGACGCTGGAGCAGTTCCACCTAAGCTCCATGAGCTCGCTGGGCGGCCCGGCTGCCTTCTCGGCGCGCTGGGCGCAGGAGGCCTACAAGAAGGAGAGCGCCAAGGAGGCGGGCGCGGCCGCGGTGCCGGCGCCGGTGCCCGCGGCCGCCGAGCCGCCGCCCGTGCTGCACCTGCCCGCCATCCAGCCGCCGCCGCCCGTGCTGCCCGGGCCCTTCTTCATGCCGTCCGACCGCTCCACCGAGCGCTGCGAGACCGTGCTGGAGGGTGAGACCATCTCGTGCTTCGTGGTGGGCGGCGAGAAGCGCCTGTGCCTGCCGCAGATCCTCAACTCGGTGCTGCGCGACTTCTCACTGCAGCAGATCAACTCGGTGTGCGATGAGCTGCACATCTACTGCTCGCGCTGCACGGCTGACCAGCTGGAGATCCTCAAAGTCATGGGCATCCTGCCCTTCTCGGCGCCCTCGTGCGGGCTCATCACCAAGACGGACGCCGAGCGCCTGTGCAACGCGCTGCTCTACGGCGGCGCCTACCCGCCGCCCTGCAAGAAGGAGCTGGCCGCCAGCCTGGCGCTGGGCCTGGAGCTCAGCGAGCGCAGCGTCCGCGTGTACCACGAGTGCTTCGGCAAGTGCAAGGGGCTGCTGGTGCCCGAGCTCTACAGTAGCCCAAGCGCCGCCTGCATCCAGTGCCTCGACTGCCGCCTCATGTACCCGCCGCACAAGTTCGTAGTGCACTCGCACAAGGCCCTGGAGAACCGGACCTGCCACTGGGGCTTCGACTCGGCCAACTGGCGGGCCTACATCCTGCTGAGCCAGGACTACACGGGCAAGGAGGAGCAGGCTCGTCTGGGTCGCTGCCTGGACGACGTGAAGGAGAAGTTCGACTATGGCAACAAGTACAAGCGGCGGGTGCCCCGGGTGAGTGTTCCCAGGCCTGGGAGCTGGGCAGGCCACACCCGGTGTGGGGGGCCCTCCTGGGCCAGGGGCTCCAGTCTCCCAAGGCTGGGACCTGCGTTACTGCCTTACCCCACGTCTTAGGGTTTGGTTTTGTTTTAAGGAGATTCAGGGCAGCACCAGTGTCCCCATCAACAGGGCCAGATGGCCTGGTTGGAAGGCCCTCTTGCCTGACCACCATGACAAGCCTGCGTAGGGGCTGGAGGCCTGGCCTGGTGGGTGGAAAAGCCCCCCTGAGGCCCACAGCCATTGCTCGGATAGGCCAGGAGGGCGCACGAGAGAGAAGCCTGCCTCATACTCGGGAAGTTAGACCCGGCTGGACCCAGGCCTCGAGCCACAGTCCAGGTCTTCTTTGGGGTGTCCAGATGGGTTTGGGGTGAAGGTTGTTCCCTCACCCCGGAAGCCTCCCAGATTGCAGACAGAGGGATGCTTGCCCTTGGTCCCCAGGAGACAGCTTTGGCAAGGCGGGGCCTGGTTTTGTTTCCCTGTTTGTGCCTTGAAGTCTTGGGACACAGACACAAAAATGAAGCCAGGTGTCCGGGCTGCAGTGGCAGGGGGCCGAGACTTGGTGACTCCAGCCCTGGGCCTGCCAGGGAGCAAGTCCCAGAGTCCCTGGGTGGAGTTGAGGGCGAGGGCCACTGGGCTCCCAGCTTGGGGCCTGGTCAGCGGGCAGTGTTGGAGTTACTGGCGCCTGCGATTTGTTTTGGACTTGCCCGTTTCCTTCTCTGCCTTTCCGAAATGCAAAAGGGTGCCGAGTGGAAGGGTCCTGGCCGTGGCTCTGTTGTTTGCCAGGCGGAGGATCTGTGGGATCTGGCTTGGGCAGCTTGTGGCCCATTAGATGCTGAAACCGGTCACTGGGGGTCCTGAGGGACTTTCCGTTGCACGCACCCCCCAAAAGTATTTGTAACTTTTCTTTTACATGTCCAGGTTTATTAAATTGCACACACACAGTGCTGCATTGGCTCAGCTATTCTTGGGAGGCCTAATTAATTCAGCTATTGCATCAAACTTTTTTTTTTTCTAAATCTGTGAATAGATGCTCCAGCCTGGTTTTCTCTGGGCGCCCCTCCAGCGGAGTGTCAGAGTTGTGGGAGGAGGGGCTGTGGAAGCGAGGGACTGTTGCCTCTGCTTGGAGGGGGCCGCATGCATGTGTGCATGTCTGTGTGTGCAGTGGTGTTTCTGTCCCGGACTAGGCCAGTGCCCTAGTGGCCACTGTGTGCAGACCCATGGGGGATGGGTGAGGATGCTGGTGGCCATTTCTTTCAGGTGGGGAGGTGGTTTTGGTGGACACGATGGGTGCTCCCAGTGAGCTGAGGGCCTTTCTGTTCGGGGTGCCCATACCCTTGCCAACTCCTGTGGCCTGAGGAAGCCAGCAGTGTGCTCCTCAGGGACTGTGGTGAGCCCAGGTGGACCGTGGCGCTGGTCATCGGCGAGGCCCGAGCTGCTGGGAAACGTTCATGTTACCGATCTCCAGCGTGTTGAACGGGGGATCTTGTCTGAGCAGGGTGTGTCTTGTTTTTGTCCAAGTCTGGGTCATGTGTGTGTTTGTGGTCTTTTTGTCTTCCTGGGCTTTGCAGGGGCCTGGTGGAGTGGCCAGCAGGGCCTTTTTGTCACAGCTGCTGTAGAGTGGAGCCCAGGACTGGCCTCTCCCTCCCTTGCAGCAGGCCCTGTGGTTCTGGGTGAGGGGTCCTCAGGCTCAGGGCAGGCCTGGCCAGAGCTTGCGGCCCAGGTGCCCCTTGAGGGGAAGGCAGGATGTCCCCAAGCTGTGGTCCTAGAGACAGGCCAGGCTTCCACTTGGGTCATCTTGGCAGACTGTTTGGAGAGGCTTTTCTCTCTCAGTGCCTTCTTTAGCACTGCTCTGAAGTCCAGTTTACTGATTAAAAAGACATTCCCTGAGTGGTGAGTGTGAGTGACTGGGGTGTCCATGTCTGAGTGGCAGTCCCAGCCCTGCCCTCACAATGGTGGCGTGGACTGGGTCCCTGCACATTTGCCAGCTCCTGCATGCTTTCCTGAGGAGGGACCAGAGGGCCACTGTCCCCTCCTTGTGGGGTCCTCGGGCTCCCAGCCTCGCCTCTCTTTAAGTTCTCGGTGGTGCAGCGGCTGGGCTCGCCTTGCTCAGTGACCATGCCATTGGGAGTTCTGAACTGCGCGGTCCCCTTTAAATCTCCCTGGACAGCAGTGTGCTTGTCTGTGTACACGCCACGGGCACCATGTGAGAAGGGGGTGGCTCTCTCAAGGTGGGCGTGGACCCATGGCTGCCCAGACCCCACTGGTCCTAGGAGGAGTGGCCTGGGAAGACCCCCCGAGCCCCACCCGTAGCCCCACTGCTGATCTCCTTCGGCTCCTCCTAGTTGCCTCTTGACAGCTTGATGGGATATGTTTTGATTTCTTCACTTCCTTTGTAGCTTATTTTAATATTTTTGATCTATGGAGGATGAGGGCAGAAGGATCAAAAAATGTACTGGAACTCTCTTTGCAGGGGACGCTGCTTCCAGCAGGCCTTTGGGCTCTGCTGAGCGGGAGTGAGCCTTCTGGGTGTTTGTGCGAGGCGAGGTGTGGGCCGGGTCTCCTGCTAGGGTGGACTCGGTGATTTTCCCAGTTTCTCTGGAACCCTGATTACCTCTGCCTGCCCTCCTTTGCGGGCGGGCCTGGTTGTGGTGTGGTTGTGGTTCCTGTGGTCATCCCAGTGTGGAACCGGGTGGGAGGCAGGGCTCCAGCTTTGAGCTCTTGGGAGGCCCTGTGTAGGTAGGAGGCTGTGCCCGAGGCCTGGCATGTCAGTGGTGCTGTGACAGTGTGAGGGGTTGGCAGTCTTCCTTGGTCGTGTCTCCCTAATGTCATAGGGGGCTCAGAGGAAGTGTTCACTGCTGTCCCGGCTTCCTGCTGGTGTAGCTTGGATGACCATGTGTGCTACCTGGGAGCGCCACAAGTCACCTCTTAGGGATTCCTATGGCTGTTGTCATTGGGGGGTATCCTGCAGTGAGCCAGCCCAGCTCTGGAACCTGGGGGTTTGGTCTCACATTTCCATTCTGTCCCTTGCTGTGTGACCTTGAGTGAGTTGCCTAGCTTCTCTGTGCCTCAGTTTCCTCATGTGTAAACTGGGGACTAATGTTTTATTGATCTTGGGTGTTTAATGTGTTGAGTGTCACAGGTGGGGTCTGTACGGGTCATTGCTGCTTGGAACACATGGCAAAGAGACAGGAGCCTTTACTGCGCCATCCTTCCCTTTCCTTTGGCCTGGTCAACTTTGTCCCTTTCTCTTGGGTTGTCTGATGGCTGTTGCACGAAATTGGACTAAATCTTTTCATTGGCATAGATTGCTGTCAGTCAGAAAAGTAGACAAATGGTGGCAGTATGAGCTGCCGCTTGGCCCGCTGCCTGGGACACAGCTTCTTGTCCCACGGGGCATCTCGCTGGGTAGTCAAGCACTTCCTTTCAGGCTGACAACAAGGTGGCACGGTGCCTCCCTCGGCCAGAGCAGGGTCCACTGCTTCTGTGTTTGAGAAACAGGCTCCTAACTACTGTGTATGGTTTTGAATGTCCTCCTGAGTGAAGAATTTCTGTTGTTACATTATTTCACCTGTCTCCAGACGCCTGAGGTCTTCGAGGGGTCTTTGTTAGACTTGCTCGTGTGTACGACCAATGTCAGTCCGTGGTGTATGGAGCCGTGCGCGGCAGGCATGGCGGTGTGGGTTGTCTGAGTTCCTGACACTTGGTAACTTTTTCTGGCCAGCCTCAGTGAGTATAGAGTCTTGAAGAGAGTGTTGAATGACTGAAGCTTTTAGGTGCAGAGTCCAGGAAAGAGTTCTGGACCCAGGAGCCCGCTCTGAGTAAGTTGTATTTTGTTCTTTTAAGCTGAAATTCCTACAGGAAGGGGTGGTACTGGGAACTGGGAATTGCTGGAAATGGCCTGCTTCTTCCAGGACCCCTCTTTGGTGTGGCGGCAGACGTTCCCAGGTCTGGGGGGTGCTTCAGAGGGCGGGCTGTCCCTTTGCCTCTGGCCTCCTTTTGGAGAAGTGTATTTACTGTGAGGGTGTTTTGCTGCAGGTTTTCGTGGGGTGCAGCGCTGATTTCCCAGCTCCTGATGCTTGGCTCAGAGAGCAGGCTGCCTTCTCAGTGATGCTCTGCAGTCTGGCTCCTGGACGAGCCCCCAGGCCCGTGCACAAGGATGGGGTCTGCGAGTCTGGTCTGATCACCAGGGCAAGGGCTGCAGCACAAAGGCTGGTGGGTTCTTTCCAAACGGGGGATACGGTGGCCTGAGAGCTAGCTCTAGCTTCTGCCTGCGGCCAGAGCCAGTCCTGCAGTGAGGGGGGCTGGGGGCCCTGCCTGCCCCGCCTGTGCCCTTGGCTGGCCTCTGCTGGGTGCAGAGCCTCACACAGCTCGTTCTCTGGGCACGGCCCATTGCCCCATCCGTCTGACTGTCCTGCTGGTTTCCAGGATCCCCTGGGATCTGGGCTGGGTGCCTTGCCTTCTGGGGGCAGCAGGATCACTGAGTAGCTCCCCTGCTGCTCCTTGGGTGCCACAGTCAGCATGGGGCTTTGTAGAGTAAGGTTGCTGACTCTGCGGCATCTGTTTCTCCACCTCCCTGCAGCCAGTTTGTGTAATGTCTGTCTGAAACGTCGGCGAGACAGACAGGATGTGGCGCGTGAGGAAGTCTGGGTGAAGTGTGAGCCGAGCCCCACCCCGGAGCCGGGTGTAGGGGGCAGCCTCAGCCCCGGTTGAGCCCTGCACCCAGGGGGGCCCTGGGGGGAGGCGGCAGCGGGTCCGGGGCCTGCACCCCGGCTGTCTGGCAGGAGGTGTCCACAGCCTGGCGGCTGGGCTTTCTGTGGCAATGTGTCTCTTTCTAAGGATTGCGAAAGTTTAGGGAGGATTTCTCCACTAGAAGGATTATGCAAGTTTCAACTGAAATGTTTTTTAAAAGTTTTTTTGTTTTGAGTCAAAATACAGAGGCTGAGTTATTTCTTTAAGATCTGGGACAGCTGAGAAAGAAGAATGTCCCGCTCTTCCTCATCCTCTCATCACTGGGGCTCGTGGAGCTGGGGAACGACTGGAGACAGGCCTAGCTTTTCACCTTCACGCCTCCCTCCCAACTGCTGCTGGGGGTAGTTGTCGGGTGGGGGCTCCTTCCAACCCTGGCCATCACCCGTCATGTCCCTGGGGACACTTTATTGCCTGTGCAAGCCTGGCCGAGGTCTACCCTCACCTTTGCACCTGACCTCAGGGAAGCTTGGTTCCTCCTCTGGTGACTGGGTGCTGCTCTGGCCACCTTTCTCCTTGCTCTGTGTTGTGGGTAACTCAGGTCACCCTCAGGAAGCACTTGGCACGTCCTGGGGGCAGGGGTGTAATAAGCGATAGCTCTTAGTGCTGCTTTTTTGTGAATACGGAGACAGTTCCTGAAGAGCTGTGCTTTCCAGAGCCTGTTTGTTTGCTACATTGCACAGAACCTGATGCTTTTCCAGGAGGCCTCGCTGGGGGACGGGGCCTGGGGGTCCCCCAGCTCCAGGCTCATCACCACTTGCATCTGCTTACTTACTGAAATGAAGGACCAAGACTTGAGTGTGAATTTTCGGTGAGACTTGTGGGTGACAGTAGTAAAACCTAGGAGAAGGCCCAGGGTGGACACAGCACCCATGCTGTTCACACCCTCAGGAGACTTGGTGGCACCCGGCACCTGTAACCTGCAGCATGTGTCCTGGTGCTGCTTTGGTCTTTGCTTGAAATTCCTGTTCTTTTGAGTACTCCTGTCTTTTGTTTGGGTGGACACAGGTAAAGGGAGCTTCAACAGGGGTCTTGGCATGAGCCTTGGAAACATCTGAGATTCTCTTTTGCTACTTGGCATTTGTGTCTTCTTTGATTTTACTTTTTTGACTTATAAAGGTGTAGAGAATGTTGTAACTTCATGCTTTTGCAGCTACAGGTAATAATTTGGGAAGTTCATCTGTGGCTTATGGCTTGCACACCTAGCCCAGGCCATCTTGGCTGTGGGAGGCCTGGTCATGCTGGCCTTGGGGGGCGTGTGTGGGGTTGTATTGTTGGCTTCATGGGGCTGGGTGGGGGGGCTTGGTCACGACTGGGTCTCCAGTTCCAGGGTTGAAATAAATACTCATCGAATGACTTAGCGGAAGCGCAGAATCGCCCACCGTCAGGGCTGCTGGCAGCTCTCTTCCCTGGCTAGGAGAAGGAAGCTGGGAAGCTCTTTCAGGAGTGGCATTGAGTTCCCCCTTAGGTGGCATTCTTTCCTCACCCCATTTTAGGTTTTGAAGAAAGCGGTTCACTCAGATCTGACTTGGGGACAATTCTACCCTGGTTCCACATTGGAGTGCTCAGAAAGTGCTGGAATGTTACCTGTGGCTTGGATTGAATGCCCGTGTTCTTCCAGCTCCTGGCACTGCCTGGCCGAGCCTCTGTGACGGCTGTCGCTGCACCTGCGGCTTCTGTTGGACGGTCGGCTGCTGCTTTGAAAGAAGCAGCTCTTGCTAGAAGTGGGCTTCCAGCAGGTCCCAGTGTGCTGCTTTCAGGGGAACGTGGTGGCTCAAGCTGGTGGCCTCAGGTGGACATGGGTGGTGGGGAGGTGGCTCCCGGTGAGGGAACTTGACCCCGAAACAGAGGATTGTTCACTATCCTGAGAGTTAGTGGAGCTGAGGCTTCACGCCAGGGCCCAGTGGAGGTGAGGGCGTCCCTGTGGAGACTGGCAGGCAGGTGGGTGGAGTGCAGCTGGTCCGAGGGCCTAGGGCACTAACTGGGCTCTTTTCGGTCCTTCCCCTTCCTGATTCGGCCCCTGGTCTGCACGTGGGAGTGACTGGTGGGACAGCAGCTCTGCTGTGCTCTGGTGCTGGGGCCGCTGAGGGGCCAGCTGGCAGGGAGCTCAGTGGGGCTGTGGGTGAGGGTGGTGTCCAGCGTGCCTGCTCACTGTCGCTCTGGCCACACTCCTCGTGGTACCATGGCTCCTCAGCCGTGGCTGTCTGGGTGCCGCTTCACACTGCCCAGGGTCTCCTTTGATGTCAGCTCACTTCTGTGCTTACGAGAAAAAACCTGTACAGCTAGCAGTTAGGTGTTTTTGCTAATTATACTGTTTTCTTCTGCCCACAAGTAACTCTGTAAGCGATTAGGACAAGAAGTGGCCTCGGGCCTGCAGACCCCCTCACCCTGCTTGGGGCTGCGGGGGCCGCGAACTGCCAGTGCAGCTGTTCGGAAAAGGCTGATGATTGGACAGTTGCTCTCAGAGTCTTTATGTGGATTCTGCACTGAAAGTGACATGGAAACGTCTTTGTGTGTGTCTTTGCCTATAAACAGAGAAGTTCTTGGTTTCTGTTTCTAGAAATAAGGCCAGTTGGGTCCTCTGCACCATGTTGTGGAGGGGAGTCCCTTCTTGGGGTGGAGGCGAGACTCTGTCCTCTGGAATGTGGAGAGCAGCTCATCCATGAGGCCGTCAGAGCTGAGGCCTCCAGCAGGTTGAAGGTGGGCCTGTCCTACCCTGCCTGGGATGAGTTATTTAATAAGTCACATGGCATCGGGAGGCTGATTTTTATTATGTCGTAGGCTCGACTTTCCCAGCGGGCGTCCCGTGTGTGCTGGGGTCAGGGGTTTCTCTGTGCGGGGCACTGTGCTGGGGCTGCCTGGTGGGGCTGCTGCAGAGTCAGGGCGGCTCGGCCTGGGAGGCTTGCAAGGAATTGCGCCTGATCCTCCTCATCCAGAGAGCCTGAGCCTTTCTCAGACAGCAGTTTGTTCTTGCACTCCTGTCAGTGATCCCACAGCCCGAGGCTCCTCAGCATGGCAGTGGGCGGGCACCGTTGCTGGCCTGCTGCTTACAGCCCACCCTTGGCTCTCTGGCTCTAACAGTTCTCGTGGGTCCCAGCTGACTGGACCGTGTTGGGCCTCTGTCCGTGTCCTGGACGTGCTGTTCCCCGTGCCACCCTCACCGGTTCGTGGCCCTGCCCATCTCCTGTGCCCCAGCCCATCTCCTGTGCCCCAGCACTGGTTGTGCCCCTGGGCTTCCCCTTCCCTGCCCAGCCCTGACACCCGAGGGTGGTGCTCCTTGGTCCGTGGCACGTCCAGCCCCACAGCTCCCCTCTGCAGAAGTGGCGAGAGCCAGGGTGCCAGAGTGAGGGACTCATGCTCGTTTGTGGAAGCTAACTGTGAGCATTGGGTCTGGACTCTGACCCCTGGCCTGAGTGGGAGGGGGAGTTGCCCGACAGGGTGGGGGCAGCCTGGCCCCCTGCAGAAGCTGTGGGTAGCACACGCGACCACACGTGGCGCATTTTGTGCATCTCCTGAAGCCCCCTGTGTTTGCTTCCATGCATCCCCCTGGACCAGCAGTAACCAAAAGAGGGTCACGCCTGGAACCTGTGCTGTCAGCATTCAGGGCTGCAGCAAGGTCTCTGTGCCAATGAGGCTGCAGGGGGTCCTGCTGTCTCCCCTTCCTCTCTCCCTCCAAAGGTGTGCCCTGCTGGGGCATCCTATGTACCTAGGTGGGGGTGGAGGCTTTGCAGAGCCCACCCCAGGCTAATCAGCCTTTCTGGGGAGGGGGCTTGGGTGGAAGATGCCCAGGACCTCCACGCTGGTGTAACTGGACACTTGGGAGGTGGGGACCCAGGGCCGCTGCGTAGGGCCCGAGGCACTGTTGGCCCCATCCTTGCTCTGCCTCACCTGCTGCCTCCCCTTCTCGGAGTTACAACCTGTGTTGCCCAAACCATTAAAAAAAATTATACTCCCAAGTTGAATGATATGCAAATGTAGTCAATTAAGCGAGGGGATTTTAATTAGCAGTTTAAGTTCATGTGTGAAGTGCCTTGCCTTAATTACTTGACAGTTTTGTTGTAAATTTGCTAAGTTTTTTTTTGCAGAACTATCAAAACTGTGATTTTTTTTTTTTTTAAACATTCTTGTATGCGAAAAGTGTCGCCTAGCTTGCCTGACCCTCGTGGATTTTGTCTCAATTTATAAAGCTTTTTAAACTGTGAAAACAAGGTGAGCCCTGTGGGCTGCCTTGTGGCGGTTCTCTGAGTTAAGCTGCGATCTGTGTTTTCCCGCGCACAGGCTGGTGGGGGGGCTTGCTGGTGGGGGTCTTGGGCTCCCCGCATAGAGAACATGCAGAACTTTCCTCCCAGGTTGGATCTGGGCAGCTACTGGCAGTGCCTTGCCCCAGGGTCGGGAGACCTGCAGAGGAGTCAGGAAGGTGGGGCCCCTGGGGTCCCCCAGGGCCAGCAGTCACAGAGCTCAGGCTGGGGGACCTACACGGGTGGGCACGGGCACGCCCCTGGGGTCCCTGAGGCCTGCTGTTGTGGCTGGATGTTTGTTTGCACTGCCTTGGGGGTTCACGGTTTAGTTTTTGAGAGGTGAGAATTCCTGATCTCGAAGTTTCTTTCCTGATCACTGAGAGCCTTTGTCCCTGTTGCCTTGAACCAGAGGCAGTTTCCACAGCACTGGGGTTGGGTAAGACCTGCCTGTGTCCAGGCTCTGCCCACTGGTGCCCTTTTCAACCACTGGCTGGGCCCCTGCCCTCTCTGCCAGGATGTCCCAGTGTGGACAGGAGGTTGGTGCAAATTGTTCTTTCAGCTGGATTCAGAATATGCTTTAATTTGCCTGTTGTTCTTAAAGCTGTCTCCTCTGTGGGGCAGGGGGTCGTGTATGATTTTTAGTGCCCCACGTTTACTTGCCTGATTGAGCTTGATGTCTCTAGTATAGACAGGTTTTTAACAATTTAAACATTTTTATTTGAGTTGTGATTTATTTGGTGACTTACTCGGCTCTGAATGAGGACTGGATCTGTTTTCTCTCAGGCATGTCTGTGACGTCCTGTGCCCTCCTTTTCTCTATGAGGCATGCTCCCCGGGGGCATAGGAAAGCAGCCTAGGACCCAGCAGGGTAGCCCCATGAGGTGGACCGCTGTTCCTGGAGTTCCGCCCTGTTTGTCCAGCCCAGCCTTCTGGGATCTTGGCCTTAGGGTGAAATGGCCATGAGGGTGTGTAACGGCACACACAGGCGGAGAAGCAGAGGGAGGGAGGGAGGGCAAGGGCCTGGAGCAGTGGGGGAGGGGCGGCGCCCAGAGCGTGCTCATGTCCTGGGGGGAGGTCCCATCTGCGCCTTTCCGAATAGCCTTGAGAAACTTGGGCATAGTTGGCTTGGCTGGCTAGATGGGAATGTGTTTGCGACACTAAATTTTCAAAAGCAAATGGCAGGTGAAGAGCTGCAGGGGGGCGGCCGCTTTGCTCACCTGCCTAGGCCGACATGCAGGTGGTGGCTGCAGGGACGAACTCACAGGCTGCTCCCCCAGGCAGGGCTTCCTGGGCCACTGAGATCCACAGTAAAAGAAACCAAGTGGATTTTAAGATGTAAAGCCCTCTTCAGCCTGACGGGACTGCGCAGTAGTAAAAGTACACTTGGGGCCGTGGGATGCGAGGCTGCCCTGACGGCTCCCCCCGCAGCTGTAGCCCACCTGAGGAGCGGCAGTGAGACTCCGCATCGTGGGGGAGGAGTGTGGCATCTTGTTTCCATGGTCAGGTAAAAGGCAGGAGTGAACCACAACTATTTCCCTGGAAACGTTTGAAGCCAGGGTGGAGGCTGCCCATGTGTGCGTGCCAGCCCTGCCACTACAGCTCTCTTTCTGCCCCCTGCAAGGGCAGCTCTGCCCTGGCCTCATCGCCTGGGGCTGCAGTGCGGCCTTACGGCCTGGACCCTGTGGTGCCTGGCCACCCCAGGGTCCCATGCAGGGCCTCAGGAGGGCTCTGCAGAGCTCTGTGGCTATGCTGCACACCTGGCCTCTCTGTTTTCTGCTGCGACTTCAAAGCTCGTGGGAGCAGAAGACCAGGAGGCTGTGAGTCTGGAGAGGCAGGGCTGGCCAGGTCCCTCTCCACTCCCCGCACTTCCCCACAGGCTGGTAGGGAACGTTTCCGTTCACTGTCTTTGTGACTGTGGGTCTTGAACTTGTCCGTGCACTTATAAAAACAGTTTTATGTGGAAGATTTCAAGCTTACCCCAAAGTAGAGAAACTAGCTTAGTGCGCCCCATGTACCCAGTTCCACAGTTATCAGCACTCTTGCTAATTTGTTTCATCTGTCTTCCTCCCTTTTTTTTTTTTTTTTTTTTGAAAAGGGACTAGTTTTTTAAAGCAAATCCCAGGCATCATCTGATTTCATATTTAAGTGTTTTAATATCTATGTTAACAGATATGGAATTGGAAAATATCATAACCATGACGCCATTAAGATGCCTGACAACATGAGTGGAATTCCTTAGCAACAGCTTGTGTTCAGGTCCCTGCTGTCTCAGAAAGGGTTTATGCTACTGCTTTTCAGAATCCAGGGACACCATCGTGTGTGGTTGATGGATCTACTGTGTATGCATCTTTGTGCATGTCTGTGTGTGTCTCTGTGTGCATGTGTCTGTATGCATGTCTGTGAGTACTTGCCTGTGCATGTATGTGTGTACTTTTATCTGTGTGTACATGTCTGTGTGCATGTATGTCTGCATTCACGTTTGCATGTGTATGTGTGTGCATGTTTGTGTGTGTCTGCCTGTGTATATGTGTGTGTACTTGTTTGCACATATCTGTGTGCATGTATGTCTGCATTCATGTGTGTACTTGTGTGTCTGTGTGTGTGCACCTGCCTGTGTGTGTACTTGTGTCAGTGTGCACATCTCTGTGCATATGTGTACATTCACTCGTGCTTTTGTGCATGTGTGTGTCTGTGTGCATGTCTGCCTGTGTATGTATGTGTGTACTTATGTCTGTGTGCACATGTGCCTGCATCACATGTGTTTGTGCATGTGTGTGCACATGTATGTCTCTCTGTGTGTCTGTGCATGTCTATGTATGTGTGTACTTGTGTCTGTGTGCGCATGTCTGTGTGTATGTGCGTGTGGCTGTGTGTGCATGTGTCCGTGTGCACATTTCTGTGTGCATGCATGTCTTCATTCACACATTTATGAGTGTGTCTGTGTGCTTGTCTGCCTCTGTGTGTGTGTGTGTGTGTGTGGTGCTGTGATGGTCTGGCTTGTATGGACAGTCCTAAGTGCTGTCCTGAACATGGCAGAGGTGACAATTTTTCTTGTTGAGAGGCAGCAGGGGAGTGAGAGGGCAGAGTGTGGTCGTCATATCTGCTGGCCTTGGAGCCAGATTCTCCCCCTTGTGGAGGGACAGCCTCCTCTCCTAGAGTTGGGGCCAGGTATGCCCATCAGCGCAGCCACCAGCACCCACCAGCACCCACCAGGATCTCTGGAAGTGGAAGTGGTGAGCCCTTGTGAATGTATGAGCTTTTCCCTGTACACGTGTCATCAGAAAAGCAGTTGGCACATGGTTCGCTGAAGGATCCTCAAATGGTAGAGAAAAGGGCAGAGTAGAGTAGCCAGTCCCTGTGGTACTGCCCTCACCTTAATCTCCACCACACCGACTGGAAGTGTTTTTCTTGACTGGGTTTTCCCTTACATACACCGTCTTACAGTCTGCCTTTCCCCTGAGTGCAATATTGAAAGTATTTTCCTCTCTTGCTAGGTTTTCTGTAGGAATATTGTTCTTTCTTTCAGGAGATAAGCTAAAATAGCACATGGTGACAACATTCAAGTGGTACAGAAGGCTGTGAGAGAAAAATGGAGATGTAGCGCGGGTGATGTTCTTGGTTACTGCAGGTGGATGCGGTATGCTGTTCGGTGCCTGTCCTTCCTGCTTCCTGTCTTTTGGGGTATCAGTGGCGCTGGGTGCTGCCTTCGGCTGTCCACATGGTATTTCCGAGTGTTTGCTGGTGTTGAGCGTTCTGGAGTTTCTCTAATGTCTAGGGCATATGCTATTTTTTGTTACCGCAAGTGATGCTTCAGGGCTTGTCTTAACACACGTGCACCACAGGAGCTTCCTTGCGCAACATGCACCAGCAGGAAATGTCATGTACTCTGCAGACCAGCTGCTTCGTCCCTGCCCTGTTAAGAGAGGCAGCATACCCCTGTTCCTGTTTTCCTGTGGCCCTGCAGGATCTCCATCCCAGGCGCCTCCCCTCCCTATGTCTGCCCTGTGGGGCAACAGGGTGGTCGCCAAGCTGTATCCCAGGATCCCCAGTCATTGGTGCTTGTCTGCGCAGGGCCCTCTCACTCGGTGCTCTCGTCAGTCTGGCTGGATCCCTGTCACTGCTGTGTGGATTTGCTGCATCGCTGTTCTTGTGTTGGTGGATATTTGGGCTTCTGGTGTGGGTGCCTCAGGATAAGTGTGTAGAGGGTTGTTGGGTACGTCTTGGTGCATGCGTGTGCACGAGCTGTATGTGTATGTGGACCACGGGCCTAGGAGTAAAATGGCTTCATCAGAGGGTGCATAGATCACACCAGGCTGTCTTCTGAAATGTCCCTGTCCTGCCTTCCCCTTTGTCATGTGACGCCGGGCGTGGTGAGTTTCTTGCAGATCTGGCAGGTCAGAGGGATGCCTGCTTGTCACCCTTCCGTTTGTTTACATTGGATGCGCACTCACACAGACACAACTTATGCCTGGATGGATTTCTTTTGCATCTTAAATCATGTGGGCTGACCATGTTTGTGCTTAAATCTTTGTGCACGTTCTGGTCACTTCTGTAGTACGCTCTGAGGTCCCCAAGAGGCAGGGCCGATTCAAAGACTGTTGGTTTTACGTGTTACCAAAATTTTTTTCTAAATGGTGTGCCAATTTACACACCCACAGAACTGTAAAGAAGCTACCCATTTTCCCACCTCCTTAAGGTACTGTTATTTAGAATAGCTTTGTTAGTTTGGAAGGTGGAAAGTCACATTGAGTTGTATTTCTTTGCTTCCTAGTGGGATCGACCATTTTGTTATTTTTGGTGCTCTTTTCTGTAATTTGCCTTGTGCATGTTATTTCTTTTTTGTTGTGGCAAAATAGACATAACGTAAAATTTACCATTTTAACCGTTTTTAAGTACACTTCAGTGGCATTAAGCACATTCACTCTGCTGTGCAACCATCACTGCCGTCCATCTCCAGAACTCTTTGTCTTCCCAGACACGGACTCCGTCTGCATTGAACAACAGCTCCCTGTCTCCCTCCCCCAGTCCCAGCAACCTCTTTCTTTCTCTGTGGATTTGACTACTCTTGGGACCTCACATGAGTAGTTTCATATGGTATTTGTTGCTTTGTGACTGGCTTATTTCACTGAGCATAACATCTTCAAGGTTCACCCGTGTTGTAGCATGTGTCAGAATTTCCTCCCCTTTTAAGGCTGAATAATAATTCCGTGGTATGGGTGGTGCACATCTTGCTCACCCACTCATCTGTGGGTGGACACTGGGCCGCTTCCACGTTGTAGCTGCTGTGAATATGCTGCTGAGAGCACGGGTGCACAAATAGCTCCTTGAGACCCTGCTTTCAGTTCTTTTGAGTATAGACCCAGAAGTGAATTGCTGGATAATGTGGTAATTCTATTTTTAACTTTTTGAGAAACCGCCAGACCGTTTTCTGCAGCGGCGCCCTGTTTTGCACTCCCGCCAGCCGTGCACGGGGCTCTCACTCCTCCACGTCCTTCCTGATGGTAGCTATCCTGTGGGTGTGAGGTGGTGTCTCCTTGTGGCTTTGATATGTATTTCCCTGATGATCAGTGGTGTTGAGCACCTTTCCATGTGCTCATGGGCCATCTGTGTGTCTTCTTTGGGAGCTCTGTCCAAGTCCTTTGCCCATTTTGAATTGGGCTGTGTGGATCCTTTTTTTCGGTTGTAGTTCTCTCTGTTCTGGGTATTCATCGCTTCTTACTGACATAAGTGACTGTCTCCACTGTTGTAAATGACCTTCTCCTGGTGCATCTGCTGAACATACCTGGTTTGGTTGCTCTCTGTTGCTGGCAGGCTGCCCGCAGGTCTTTGTTGTGGTACGTTGGGAGGCAGGGACATCTTGGTGCCGGACTCTTCTTTATAAGAGGAGACCCTGCACATGATAATGCCCAGGGCTGCCTGTGAGTTCTCTGTCCCCCTGTGCTGGGCAGAGACTGTGCCTGGGATTGCCAGGTGCTCAGGGAGAGGGTTCCTGCCCCATGCAGAGGTGACAGCAGCCTGCTGGGATGGAGGCTGTGAGAGTCATGGTGGGAATGAGTCTCCGAGTGGAAGTGTGGCCTTGAAGCACAGCAGCAGGCAGGCCTGGGCGTGGACACTGTTTTCTTACAGAGCACCTGCTGTGTGCCTGGCCTGTGACAGCCACGAGAGAGAACATGCTGGTGGGCCTGGGGTCCGATCTGGTGATCTGGAGACCCTGCCTTGCCCACTGTGCCTGGACGGACTGCCTTTGCCTCTTGGGGAGACCTGTGTGAAAGCTGTGGGGGGTGTGTGCACACATGTGTGTGCAGGTGTGTGCAGCTGGAGAGGGCAGGGCCTGGACAGATGGCTGGCTCAGCCTGGGGACAGGGAAAGGCAGAGGGAGGACTTTGGGTTCCCGGTGGGCCTGACTGACTTCGCTTCTCAGTCTTCAGTCTGCCTTCTCCCAGACTCAGAGAAAGCTCTTCAGGAAGAGATGGGCTCACCGAGAGTGAGACTTCTCGCCACGTGGAGGCCTGCACTCCTTCTTCCTCCTTAATCTCTTTGCCAAAGGTGGGCTGCGTGGACCCAAGGCAAGGTGGTGTTTTCCTGGCAGCTCCTTGAAATGTCTGCCTGGCGTGGGGTGCAGCTGCCAGGCAGGAGGGACATCCCTTCCCTGGCCACTCAGAGTGGGGACAACCCGCTGGCTCGACCTCGACTTTCCCTGGAGAGTGGGAGGAGGGGAGCCCCGGGGCCTGCTCCCGGCCCCAACGCGGTGCTTTCTCCTTCCTGGACTCCAGAGGTGCTTGGGGTGTGCACAGCTGACCTATGGCCAAGTCCAGTCTGGCTGTGGGAAAGAGGTGACCAGGGCCCTGGCCCCCCAACCCGCCCCCCTCTGCTGCCTGGTGTTGGTGCTGGCGTCCCCCTGATGGGCTAGCTCGCCTACCTGGGCCTGTAGGCTAGGGCCCTTTCTCGTCATGCGTTGGACTGGATGACTCTGTTGGTTCCTGGGAGGCTGTTGGTGAGCGTGTTGTGTGAGTGACTGTGGCCCTGAGACTTGGAGAATATGCTTGTGGGACCTTGTGTGGAACAGCCACGTCCCTTCCCTGCAGCCCAACAGGCTAGGCCAGCTCCCTGTCCAGGCAATGAAGCCTCGAGGTTCGGGGGGTGGAACCTGGGGCCTGGACAGTCACCTTGGCCATAATGGGCGGTGCCCATGCTGCCCGCTTCCCCGTCCTCGGGGTTACACTGCGAGCTGATGATTCAGCCCTGCCAGCGGCTATTTCCGTTACTTGGCTTCCAAATGCTGTGTCTTGGCCTCCGCCTTCAGGAGCAGGCTTGCACCCTGGGGCGGGCTCCTGGCCGAAGTGACTGCTCTGCTCTTTTGTCCTGCTTTGTCTGAACTGTTGAATATTAATGAGGGGAGCTGGGGCGTGAGGGCAGCCACCATGGAGTGGCTCTTTAAAGGAGGGTCCTTGCTTTTTGTTTTGCAAATATCACTTGGGTCCCCGGCCCCCACGGTGGGGGTGACGCCACTGGTTGGATTCAAAAGGAGGGCCTGGCGGCCACAGCCTGGACAAGCAGCCTTTGACCTGAGGTAGGGAGGGTGGCTCTTTGTGTCTGGGTGTGGAAAAAAGAAAGGGCAGGCAGTCTCTTGGCCACGCATGGGCTTTACCTGCTGCGGTCTCATTCTGCCCATGAGCGAGGTGGAGCCACTGTGACCGTGTCTGGTTTCTAGGCTGCTCTTTCCTCCCCTAACTCCTCCATGCAGGTAGTGGTCAGTATTGTGTTTTAGTATCTCTGGTCAAGCAGAATTTGCTAGGAGCTTGAAGAGAGGCAACGTTGCTTAGAGGTTGAGGGCATGGACTCTTCCATCCAGATGGCTGAGCCCGAATCCTGGCTTGGCCACTTCCTTCCTCTGGGTTGCGTCACTTCTGGGCCCCGGTTCCCCATTCGGAACCGGATAACTATAAAGACCCAGTGTGGTGCTGAGCTGTGCAGCAGCTTCACCGCCTTTAGCTGTTCGGCCCCTCTCCTTTTCAGAAGAGGCAAGTGGGCCTGTCAAGCTGTCTCAGGAGCCAAGCCTGGACTAAGTGCGGGTGATGAGCTGTGTCGGGTGCTGGCGTGGGGACCCTGCCCACAGCCAGCCAGGCCAGTCAACCAGCTGATGGAAGCCAGCAGGTGCCGCAGTGAAATGCATGCAGTGTGCTGGGCAGCCATGAGGCTGGGGGCCTGTCCCTGGATTTGGGCCTGTGCTGTCTTTTCTTGGTGCTGCCAGACACTGGCCACCCCCAGTGGCCCGCTACAGGGTAGAGGCTGACTTCTGTTAAGCTGTATGTTTGGTGGGGCCTGCAAGGGCACGCCCAGCCTGGGCCTCAGCATTGGATCGCTTTGTGGTTGGGTCCACATGGCCCCGGCCTTGTCTGTCAAGATGCTGGCTGCATGTCGTCCCTGAGGCTCTGTGGGCACAGGCTGAGGATGTCACAGAGCCCTGGGTCCTGCGTGCTGGGCGTGCATGGCGGAGTTGCCCCTCTGCTAAGTTCAACCACCGGATGACGTCCAGTGCTCTGTTTCAGAGCAAAGCTGTGGGATTTATTTCCAAATATTACAATTTTCTGGTAGCTCTTTAGGCCGTGGTTTTGATAAATGACCCAGCAGTGGCAGGTTCCTTGCTTGTGGCCTGATCTGAGTAGAGTGAGACTGACCCCAGGGAGATTTTATTGGGAAAAGAGATTTTTCAGAAAATGAAAGCAAGGCAGCGTGTGGAGAACCAGCTTGGAGACCCTTGGTTCCGTCAGCTGTTGTTGGGGCTGAAAGCTTGGGAGAGACAGAGCCAGTGGGAAGGGTCCTGGCACCAGCATCGTAGATGGACTCTGAGCTGCAGTCTCCCAGGGGCCTTCCCATCCTCTTGCCACTGTTGTCCAGGTCCACAGGCACGTTGGATTTGTCCATTACTGCACTAGAGAGTTGACCTGGAATTTGAGATCTGTTTCTAATGGGCCAGGGTTTGTTACAGTTGAGAGAATTTAGAATTTTGGGGGTTGGATGTCATAATGCTGTTTTGGTCTGCGTGATTTTTGGCCGCTTGTTTTAGAGAAACTGTACGGCTTGGATGTTAATGGCGCTCATTGTCCTATACAAGCTGAAACAGCCTTGAGGCAGCCTCGAGTCACACCGGGCTGTCCCCGGAGCCTGACGTCCACTCGCGCATGTTCCTTGTCTGTGGGGTGGCCTTGCTGCCCCAGGTAGGTCGTGGTCCATGGCTGATGGGGGAGCAGAAATGAGCCCGTGTGCAAGCCTGCTGCCTCTCCTTGGGTTAGGACTTGATGTTTGGAGAAATCTTCAGACGTATGATAATGTTGTGAGAATCAAACAGTGTTGGCGGCCCTGTTCACCGAGATACGCCGTCGCCGATGCGTGCCATGTTGGCTTTCTGTCTCTGTGTGAGAGGTCTTGTAGTTTTTTGCTGGTCCTTTGAGAACATGTTTCAGTTCTCCCCTCAAGCTCTTTTGTGTGAATCTCTTAAAAGCTAGGGCATTGTGGTGACCAAATCTGGGAAGCTGACCCCATGCCCACCTGTGGCCAGGCTGCAGCCATCAGCCCGCTTGCCCGCTGTCCTGGTCCTTTTCCAGCAGCTTACTTCTGCCCAAGCCCTGCCTTGTGGTGCAGCCGATGACTCTCCTGAGCCCTGTTGTACCTGGGCAGTCCCTCAGCTGCCCTTTGTCCTTCACGATGCTGGCACATTTGAAGGGCACCAGGGGGCCGTCGTGTGGAGCACCTCCAGCCTGGCAGTGCCTGGTGGTCCATGATTGGAGGCACGGGAGCGTTTTTGGTAGGAGCCTGGCATCCACGCTATGTTCTCAGGAGCCTTTTCCCTCGGTAATTAATGAGTAATCCACAGGAAGACTTTAGACCCTGTAACTTCTCTGGCCCTGTGAACTTTCTCCCTGTGGGTTCGGGGTCCTCTGGTGATTCTGCCAGGCTTGGTTTTGGAGACTGTGGAGCTTCCCTCCTTGGCCCTAGAGCTCTTCGTTTTCCCTCCTGCCTCTTGCTGGTTGGTATCACTGTGGACCCTGCCTTTTAAAGCATCACCGTTACGATCCGTTCTAGTCATTATTTTGATGCCCAAATTGTCCTTTTGGCTGTTTGCTGGTGTCGGTCCTCACTGGTGTCTTTTTTGAGAGTGAGCAGAGCTTTCCCTGCAGTCCCTCGGGCGCCCTCACGTCTCGTGGCAGTGCCGTGTGGCTTGCTGCTCCTGACCCACAGGACCAGGTATGTAGACTTGTGGACGCCCCTTCAGCCAGACCTGCCTGATGAGCAGATGCCCACCTCCAAGTGGACGGCATCTGTGGCACTGGTGCCAGGCAGCTGAGGTGCCACATGTCACTGGCAAAGCCCAGTTTATCTGACAGATTCTCAAGTCTCAATCACAAAGTTGTGTCTGCACAAGATGGCTTTTCTAGAAAAATGAGCAGCAAGGCATTTTTCTGCGCAGGAACATTGGCCATTTTTCCAGGCTTCATTGTCATTGATCATTTACAACCACACGCCTTCCTCTCTTTGCTGGACTCCCTCTCCGCTCCTTGGCTGTGGGCACAGCACGGCGAGTGCAGCTTATCTGGCTCTGTCTCTGGAGGCCTCCCTGCTGTTGCGCCCCGTTGACATTTCACTGTCCCTGGCAGTGCCTGTGCCCAGACAGGCCGAGGCACGCAGGGACTCACGCTCCTCTTGCTGTGCTTTGTGCACCTGACTGCGAGGCCTCCCTGAGGTCCTCCCCCAGGGTTGTGTGGCCCCATCTGGGTGAGTGGGGTCAGAGGGAGAAAAGCGGACTGGGGCGGATGGTGGCACCTTCAGATACTGAGGACTAAAAACGGTCCTTTCTTGTCCAGTTTTAAAACAAACCTTATCCCACCTTTAATTTTTGGAAGTCCTATGAGGTAATAGCTCAGTTCATTTCCAGCTGCTCCAGGAAAAGCGGGAAAGTCTTGACTGTTGTTGCACGATGAGGCTCACCTTTGGCATAGCTGATGGGTCCTTCAGGCCCCACAGGGCTCCTGAGCTGGTGCCTGTGGCAGCTGGGGGGCTGCCCCATGTCCCGGAGGTCCTGGTGCTGGGCTGCACTCAACTTTCTGGGAGCAGCCTGGGCCCGTGGTCTCATCTGGCATTCCCTGAAGGGTCCCCACATGGTTCTGTGTTTTCTCCCTGCTGAGGGCTTTTGTCTGCTCGAGCTGCTGACCTCAAAGCAAAGCCATGACTTTAAACTTCGAGCGGCTCAGTGATCAGGGCCAAAGAGAGGATGGAGCTTGGAGAAGTGAATGGCCGTCTAACGTGGTCCTCCAGAGGGTCAGGCCAGCGTCCCCACAGCCGCTCCTGAGCCTGGGTGTGGGCTCTTCCTTTGGACCAGCGCCAGGCTGGTGCTCAGCTTGTCCGGAAGAGCCTCCAGGGGTTCTAGTTCATCAACAGAAGGCTGGAAATTTTGAGCGTTACAAGAAGGAAGTGAGGATTACTGAACTGGAATTAATATTTCGTGACGTGAGTCACGCCCTGTGAATATAGCACTCCACACACTGCCTCCCTGATCTGAATCCAGAACACCCAGACTTGGGCTGGAACCACCGTCTCTAACACCAGCTGCCACATTTAACAAAAGTGGGTGTCATGGGGGAGAAGCCTGGAGGCTTCACAGGCCTGGGGAGTCTGGAGTCATCCTTAAAGAGGTGTCCTGAAAGTCATCTTTTTATTTTAATTTTGATGTATCCCTTTGTTTGTTTACACCCAGGGAGAGGCCCGTCCAGGCCTTCTTGGAGGCAAAGGAGCATGAGAGCCCAGGTCTGTCCTCAGACGGGCACTGTGAGGAAACAGTGTACAGAGCACACACATGCGTTCTCTCAACACCCCCCCCCCCCCATGCACACGCACGTCCCAGAGGCTGCTGGCGTCCCCGGGTGCTTTGCTTCTCTTCCTCAGGACATGTTCCCTGTACATGTGCATTTATTAGTAAATTAGCCACATGCTCCCTACTGTTAGCAGTTAGAAATGGTACGAAGCAAAGGAAAAAACATCACTTTGAAAGGACTAGGAGGCAAGAACTGGCTGATGCTTTCTGGTGAGTCTGTGTGCCGGCTCGGATGTCCCTGTCCACTGTATCTGCAGAGGCTCCGGGAGGCGAGGCCACGTGCCCCTCCGTATGGACCTGGCACGAGGCCCATGTGTAGGTATGCTCTTTGTGCTCCATGCAGGAGCAGACGAGGTACGTGTGATTCTGAGACCTGTCCCAAGACATCCATGGTGACGGATGCAGTGAGGGGTGTGCTGCGGTGGCAGCGTAAGCAAAGGCCTTGCCGGGGGTTCAGCTCTGGTAGCTCGCGGACACTTAGGTGCAGGGTGCTGCCCATGGAGCTCTCAGTGCAGGAGGAGAAAGTTCTGTGTTCTTCTAGATGCTCATCTCATGAGAGAAGAAACCTCGAGACAGCAAGCCTAGCGTCTTCCTGCGGGCACCTGCTGAGCTGTCCGGGGTCTGCTTTGGTGGAACAACTGTTCCCTGGCTGCAGCCTCGCCCTTGTAGCAGGAGGAGGAGGCGAGGGCCGTGCAGCCTTGCAAGGCCGTGGTCCTCAGCCGGTGTTCAGGGCTCAAGTGCTCGAGCATCCTTATGGGTCCTCAGCTGTCCCGAGCTGCACCACATTGTTCTCTGTCAGAATCATTGCTGCAGGTGCTCCTGGCAGGTTCACAGTTACGACAAGCTGGGCTGGTGCTGCCCCTGTGAGGTGCCCGGCACACATAGGAGTTTTTGTTCACCTGCAGACATTGATTTGAAGGGTCTAGGAGGCTGCTGTGTGGAGGAGGGGGTGGCCTGCCTGGGTGCACCTGCTGGAAGTGCTGGCCTGGGCCTGCGTCCCCCACGTTGGAGCTGACCAAGGGGCAGGACGACTTGGCTCTGCCCTCCTCCCTGTGGCCTCCCGTGTTGTTATGCCCTGTCCCTTGAACAGCTCTGCAACTACCTCAGTTCTGCCTCATTCTAGGAATTGCTGACTGTGAAAGCTAAAGATCCTATTTTGATGTTTATTTGGCTGCCTTTCCTCTTCATTTACTCAATATTCACTCTGGACATATTGAAATCGTGGCCCGCTGGCTGTTGGTCTGTCCTCGTGCATGCACATGTGATCGGTATCTTGCCTGGGCATAGGTGAAGTGGACCTGGAGGTGGGAGCTGACTTGGAATCTTATTTGTTCTTGACGACATCACAGTTGGCTAGGTTGTTTGGATGTGACTCTGGGCATTTGCGATAGGACAGTACGGGCCATCAACACGTTCACCTGATGCATGTGGCCCCTCTGCTGCATACCTGTGGGGTCCCTAGGGTCTCGGTGAGCTCTAGATGGTTTTTGAGAATGGAGACAAGGGACCAAGATGGTACTTCTTTTCCTCTAGATGCCTGTGCCATGCAGTTGGGCACAGGGGGCCTTCAGGTGATGGCAGCCTGGTGCTGCCCAGCAGTGTCACCTCTCAGTTGTGTGATGCTTGGTGCAGACTGTCTGCCACACCCTGCACACCCACTAGCCAAGCTCAGGCCACTTCTCCCTTTGTTTGGTCTGTCATACCATTATGCAGGGTTTCTTCTTCTCTTTTGTAGTTAGTTAAGGAATCCATGGACATGAGCTAGAGTCAGAGTGCCAGAAGTCAAGTGACAACATGCAGGTGTCCCCATTCTGCCCTCCTCAACTTAGCTACAGGCAGGTACTTTTCCGTTCTTGTCGAGTATTCTTCTGTCAACCCCATGTCTTTGAGGGACCAGCACAGTGCTGCTTGACCTCCAGTCCAGCTCTTCAGAGCTCCCACATGCCAACATCACTGCGTCTCCAGTTTTGATAAATCCATCCTTTCTGCTGATTACTAGGACTCAGTGGCATCTTCTCACATCATTTCCTGTCTGGGCCACTGTGTGTCCTGACCTCATTTCCTGTCTGGGCCACTGTGTGTCCTGACCTCATTTCCTGTCTGGGCCACTGTGTGTCCTGACCTCATTTCCTTTTGAGCCATTGTGTGTCCTGACCTCATTTCCTGTCTGGGCCACTGTGTGTCCTGACCTCATTTCCTGTCTTGGCTACTCTGTGTCTTGACCACATTTCCTTTTGAGCCATTGTGTGTCCTGACCTCATTTCCTGTCTGGACTACTGTGTGTCTTGACCACATTTCCTTTTGAGCCATTATGTGTCCTGACTTCATTTTCTGTCTGAGCCACTGTGTGTCCTGACCTCATTTCCTTTTGAGCCATTGTGTGTCCTGACCTCATTTCCTGTCTGGGCTACTGTGTGTCCTGACCACATTTCCTTTTGAGCGATTGTGTGTCCTGACCTCATTTCCTGTCTGGGCCACTGTGTGTCCTGACCTCATTTCCTTCTGGGCCACTGTGTGTCCTGACCTCATTTCCTTCTGGGCCACTGTGTGTCCTGAACTCATTTCCTTCTGGGCCACGGTGTGTCCTGACCTCATTTCCTTCTGGGCTACTGTGTGTCCTGACTTCATTTCCTGTCTGCACCATGATGTGTCCTGATCTCATTTCCCATCTAGACCATGGTGTGTCCTAACCTCATTTCCTGTTTAGACTACTGTGTATTCTGACCTTGTTTCCTTCTGGACCACTGTGTGTCCTGACCTCATTTCCTGTCTAGACTACTGTGTGTCCTGACCTCGTTTCCTTCTGGACCACTGTGTGTCCTGACCTCATTTCCTGTCTAGACCACTGTGTGTCCTGACTTCATTTCCTGTCTAGACCACTGTGTGTCCTGACCTCATTTCCTGTCCAGAGCAGTGTGTGTCCTGATCTCATTTCCTGTCCAGAGCAGTGTGTGTCCTGATCTCATTTCCTGTCTAGATACTGCTGTATTTCCTGACCTCATTTCCTGTCTAGACACCATTGTGTGTCCTGCCCTCGTTTCCTGTCGGGAACACTCTGCCCTGAAGTTGCGTGTCTGACCTTATTTCCTCTCCACTTTGTGTTCTGGAGTTGGTCCTCATGCTTTTGCTCACTTGCTTGGCTTTCTCAGGATCTCTGGCTACGTCCTTGCTCCGGCGCTATCCCCTGCCTCTTGGCACAATTCTTTGTGTGATACAGCAGCCACATGGCCTGCTGGTCCCCTCTGCCTGCCCTCTTGTTGCTAACTGCTGCTCCTGGATTTCTCTTTGCCCTGGGTGTCTCTGGGCCTCTCCCCAGTGTGGGGTTCCAGGAGCCCCCCTCCGGGGTTCATTCCCTCATCTGAACGACCACAGCATGTTTGTGAACAGGCGCCTGGGAGGTTGGTACTTTGGATCTCGCACAGCTGAATGTTTAATTTTCCACCCTGTGGTTTTTGGTTTAGGAGCAGGATGTTCAGTTGACCTTGCTCTCAGCATTTTGCCTCCAGTGTCCTGGTGGAGAATTCCAATGCCCTCTGGTTCGGGCCATTTCATGTAATCTGCCTCTGTCCCATGGGAGCTTTCAGGACCTTCGCTTGATCCCTGTGTCTGACCTCGAGGCCAGTTGTGTTTGGTCCTGTGCTGGGCACCCACTGGGCCGAGGAGGCTCGTGCCCCCATTTTCAGGATCGTGCTAGTGGCGCTTCTTTGCTGTTCTGTTCCTCTCTTTTCCTTTGGAGCCCTTCCTGGCTGGGTTGTGGTCCACTTGGATGGCTGGTCCTCTAGCTGCCATAGCTGCCCTGCTTTCTCCCTCTGTGTGTTAGTTTCTGTGATGTCTTCTTAGTTTCTAAGATGTCCTTTTTTGTTTTTTGTGTATTTTGTAAAAGCCCCCACCTGTTTTGTTTTTGGATGCCGTGTCTTGCCTCTTACTGCCACGGCTATTAATGATGTTTTTATTGACAGTGTCTTCTGTTGGTTCTCCTGAATTCTCTTCTCTGGTTGGTTTCAGACCTTGGCTTTAAAGCGGCAGCTTTCCCTGGGTTGGCAATTCTTGACAGGTCACATCAAAACTGAAATGCTGTTGGGCAGCAGGGGGGCAGGGCCCCAGGGAGCCCCTCCCCCAACCATTTCACATGCAGACTTGCAGACCAGTCCCTGATTTCGCTCCCTGGAAACTTCCTTTCCACCTCCTGTGGTAGCTGGGTCTTTGCTCCCTGGACTCTTCCGCATGGTTCTCTGGCCCCTGCCTCTGCAGCGGCTCAGCCCCAATCTCCTCCCCACTGCCTCCTGCCCTGTGTGTGCTCCAGGTCAAGACAGTTCCTCCTCCATTGAAGAGCAGGGCTTTTGTGATTTTTGAGAGGAGAATGGGATTGAAGTATTTTTGTTCTTCCATCTTGAAACTGGTTTTCTTTCCTCATGATACTTTTGAATTATTATGTCTTCTTGACATGTTTCACTGGATTTGAAAGTTTTTAGGTAAGTGTTGGCATTTTAAGCATTGAGGAAGGAAGGGCATAAAGAGCTGCTTTAAAAAGGAAAATACGCTATCTCTCTGCTCCGCCATTTTCACAGTACGATACCCTGCCATCACTGTCACCACCACCAACACATTCACTAGCTGTGTTTCCATGGACTTTGGACTTCCCAGCCTCTGAAACTGTAAGAAATAAATTTTGTTGTGTAATAGTTCCTGACTATTACACACAAAGCTGCTGTGAACATTCATGTGCAAGTTCTAGTGGTGACATAACAAGTTTTATTCTCTTGGATAGATACCTAGGTGTGGAATGGCTGGATAATACATTGCGTTCATGATTAACGTTTTAGAAACCGCTGAACTGTCTTCCACAGTGGTTACACCATTTCATGTTCCCACCGGCAGTGTAGACTTTAAGCTCCTCCACATCCTCGCCAGCAGCTGGTGTGGTCAGTCTTTGTAATTTAGACATTCTAATAGGTGTGTAGTGGTATCTCATTGTAGTTTTAATTTGCATTTCCCTAACGATGCTGAGCGTCTTTTTATGTGCTTATTTGCCATCCATACATCTTTGGTGAAGTGTCTGTTCAAATTTTTGCCCACTGATTTAAATTGGGTTGTCTTGTTGAGTTTTACATTCTTTATATATTCTGGATGTAAGTGTTTTTTTCACATTTATACTTTGCAAAGACTTTCTCCCTGTCTCGCTGTTTTCTTAACAGTGTCTTATGAAGAATAGAATTTAAAAATTTTTATCTAGTCCAATTTTTCAGTTTGTTCTTTTGGGTTGGACTTTGGTTTCCTAGCTGAGAAAACCTTCCTTAAATCACGGTCACAAAGATTATCTCCTGTTTTCTGTTAGAAATTTTATACCTTTAAGCTTTAAGTCTGTGACCCATTTTGAGTTAATTTTTGTGAATGTTACAAAGTGTGGATCCAAGTTCATTTATCTTTTGCATAGGGTGTTCAGTGTTTCAGCACCATTTGCTATGAAGATCATTCCTACACTGGATTGTCTTTGTGCCTTTGTCAAAAATCAGCTCTCCATATGTGAGTTCAGTTGATGTATTTGTATCAAAACCCACAGTTTTTGATGCCTGTAGCTTTATATCAGTTCTTAAAGTTAGGTGACATTGGCTCTCTCTCTAACTTTTCTTTCTCACAGTTTATGGCTGTGTTAGGTCCTCTGCATTTCCATATGAATTTTAGAATCAGTTTGTTAATTTCCATGAAAAAAATCTTGCTGAAATTTTGTTTGTTATTGCACTGGCTCTGTAGATCAATTTGGGAAGAACAGACATCTTAACAATATTGAATTTTCCAACCCCTGATTATGGTACTGCTCTCCACTTGGGTTGTTTTAAATTTCTCTCAGCGATGTTTTGTAGTTTTCAGCGCACAGGTCTTTCATATCTTTTGTCAGACTTTTTGATTTATTTGTTTTTCTTTATTATTATTATTATTTTTGTTATTGTAACAGTATTGTTTTAAAAATTCTGTTCCTGATTATAAGTTGCCAGTACAGTTGACTTTTGTGTACTGAACCTGCAGCATGCAACCTTGCTGAACTCACTTAGTTTTAGTAGCTTTTTTGAAGATTCCGTCAGATTTCTGCATAGATGATTATGTCATCTTCAAATTAAGACAGTTTTATTTTTTTCTTTTCAATCTGGATGCCTTTTGTCTTGCCTGACTGTGCCAGCTGGAACCTCCGGGATGGCGCTAACTAGAATGGGGAGAATGTGCAGTCCCGACCACTGATATGATGTTACTTGTTGGGTTTTTGTCAGCCCTTTACTAAACTGAGGAGGTCCCTAGAATTCTATTTCTAGTAGTTTACTTTAATCAGGAATGGGTGTTGGGTTTTGTCAAATGCTTTTTCTGCATTCATTGAGATGACTAATATGGTGAGTATCTTTCTTTTTTGGTTTGTTAATATGGTGAATTATATTCACTGATTTTTGAATGTTAAGCCAACCTTTCATTCCTGGGATAAACTCCCTCTTAGTCATGATGAATTGTTCTTTTAGAATATCGTTGAATTTCATTTGCTAAAATGTTGTTTAGAATTTTTGCATTTATGTTCATGAGGGGCAGTGATTGGTCTGTATCTCTTTTCGCTGTGTTTTGTTTTTCCCCATGTAATGTCTTTGGTTTTGGTATCAGGATAATGCTGGCCTCATAGAATGATTTGGGAAGTATTCCCTCCTCTTAAATTTTCTGAAAGAATTACTTTTTCTTTTTAAAATGTTTGGCGTAACTTACCATGGAAGCCTACTTGGGCCTAGTGTGTTTTTTGTGGGAAGGTTTTTAACTCTGCAGGCATAGGCTGATGGGTTGTCTGCTGTTTATTGAGTTTGAGTTGCTAGTTTGTGTTACACAAGTAATTTGCCCAACTTGTCTAAGTTGTTTCATTAATTGGCATAAGGTTGTTCATAGTATTCTTCTATTCGTTTAGTAGCCTAGAAATCAGTAGTGATGCCACGCCTCACATTCCTGATGCTGGTATTTCTCTCTCTCTTTTTCCCCCCAGATCTATCTGTCTAGAAGTTTATCAATTTTATGGTTCTTCTCAACGAACCAGCTTTTTGTTTCATTGATTGTCTCTATTATTTTTTATGTTTTCTCTTTCATTTATTTACATCTTGGTCTTTATATTTTCCTTTGGCTTACTTTGGGTTGAATTTGCCCTTTTTCTAGTTAAGTTGGAAGCTGAGTCATTTATTTGGAGTCTTTTTTTTTCTAATGTAAGCAGTTAGCACTTTGAGTTTTCTCCTAAGTCTTGTTTTAGTGGTATCCCACAAATTCTGATATGTTGTTTTTATTTTTATTCAGTTCATAATAATTGGCTTTTGATCTCTTCTTTCATGTGTGGGTTATTTAAAAGTTTGTTATTTCGTTTTCAAACATTTGGGATTTTTCCAGAGATATTTTAGTTACTTATTTCTAATTGAATTTCATTGTAGTCAGAGAACTTCCTTTGTGTGATATGAGTCCTTTTGAATTTGTTGAGACCCGTTCTATGACCCAAAGCATGGTCTATCTCAGTAATTATTCTGTGTGCACTTGAGAAGAATGTATAGTCTCCCATTGTTGGGGGGAGTGTTATAGAAATGTTGATGAGGTCAAGTTGTTGATAGAGTTTCAAATCTGCTATATCTTTGCTGGTTTTCTGTCTACTGCTCTGCCAGTTACTTAGGGAAGGGTGCTGACATCTGTTACACCTGTAGATTCGTCTCCTTGCTGTTCTGTCAGTTCTTGCTTCATGTGTTCTGTAGCTTTGTTGTTAGGTGCATCAGAGTGTATAGTTTTTTTTTTGTTGTTGTTGTTTTCTTTCTTTCTTTTTTGATTCTTTGACTCTTATTATGAAATGTCCCCCATTGTCTCTGGTTAATATTTTTTGCTCAGAAATCTGCTTTGTCTGATATTACTATTTTAATAGCTTTGTTTTGACTATTGTTAGCATGGTATGTCTTTTTCCAACTTTTTACTTTTAACCTATCTGTGTCTTTATATTTAAAATGAGTTTTATTGTAGGCCACACATGGCTTTTAAATCCAATCTGACAATCTTTGCCTTTTAATTGGGGTGTTCACTCCAGTCACATTTAATGTGATTATTGATAAGATTAGGTTTGAATCTTTTGTCTTGCTGGTTTTCTGTTTGTCCCATTTGTTCCTCATTCCTTTTTGAATGATTTTCTCTTTTCTTTGGGATTAATCAAATACTTTCTATCTTAGTGATTCTTCTAGGGTTGACTGATAACACCTTTTATACTTATCACCTTTAACTTACCACGGCCTACCATCAAGTGATGCTATAGCACTTCTTCTATAGTTAGGAACTTTGCTATAGGATATTTCCATTTTCCCCTCCTGGCTTCTTGTTATCGTGCAGTTTACTTTTACATACGTTATAAACCTGTAATGCATTGTTATTGTTTATGATTAAACAACTATCTTTTAAAGGGACTTTAGTGAAAAGCAAACTTGTATATTTACCAATTAGTTATCAATTCTGCTACTATTTATTCCTTTTGTTGATATAGAATTCCATCTGGTATTGTTTTTCTTCTGACTGAAGGATGTCCTTTAACGTTCCTTGTAGTGCAAGTCTGCTGGTAATGAATTGTAGCTTTTTTTAAAAAAAGTTTCAGAACTTTAATTAAAGATGCTGCTCCACTATCTTTTTGCTTGTGTTGTTTCCAAAGAGAAATCAGCTCACGACCTTTTGTTCCTCTTTATATAGCATGTCTTCCCTTAAGATTTTCTTTCTCTTTGTCACTTTTTCAGCCACTTGATCATGATGCACACCATAGTTTTCTTCATGTCGCATGTGTTTTGGGGTTTACTGAACATTTGAGGTTTATAGTTTTTGTTATGTCTGGGAAATTTTTGGCCATGATTTCTTTTTTTTTTTCTTTTTTGTGACCTGTAAGGGGATCGCAACCCTTGGCTTGGTGTCGCCCGCACCGCGCTCAGCCAGTGAGTGCACCGGCCATCTCTATATAGGATCCGAACCCACGGCGGGAGCGCTGCTGCGCCCCCAAGCGCTGCACTCTCCCGAGTGTGCCACGGGGCCGGCCCCTTTGGCCATGATTTCTAAAGATGTTTTTTCTGCTCCCTGTCTCCTCTGGGCCCCCCAGTTACCCATATGTTGGGCCTTTTGAAGTACCGCAGTACCCAGCTCACAGTGGTGTTATCCATCTTTTGGGTTCTTTTTTCTGTGTTTCTTTTTGGATAGTTTATTAATGTGTGTTCAAGTCCACACACCTCTTTTGCTGTGTCTACTTTGCCGTTAATCCTACCTAGTGCATTTTTCATCTCATGCATTGTAGCTTTCATCTCCAGAAGTTTGATTTGGGACTCGATCATATCTTTCATGTCTCTGTTCAGCTTTTTAAACATGCAGAATACAGCTGTAATAACAGTTCCAATGTCCTCTATGAGTTCTTTTGTCTGTGACAGTTCTGGTCAGTTTCAATTGAGTAATGATTGTCCTCACTACAGTTCATATTTTCCTGCTTTTTGGATGCCACGCATTTTGAAATTTACCTGTTTGGGTGCTGAATGTTTTTGTATTTCTCTAAATCTTCTTGAGCTTTGTTCTGAGGTGCAGTTAAGTTAGTTGGAGACAGTTTGACCCTCCTGGGTCTATCTTTAGCTTTATTAGGCAGTTCTGGAGCAGTGTTCATTCTAGGGCTAGTTTTTACCCACCACTGAGGCAAGGCTCTTTTGAGTTCTCTACCACTTACCCAGGAATTTGGGGGTTTTCCTGTCTGCCCAGTGGGCACTGGGGCCACTGCCAGCTGGGTGTGAGCCCCGGGCCTGTTCCCTGTGGTCTTCTCAGTGACTGGTGGAGTTTCCTCACTCACACGCCCTGATCTGGTTCTGCTGAATTCTTGAGGGGCCCTATGGACCCGGGGCTCCCCTGTGCCATATGTTTCTCTCTGCTGCTACCTCCTGTGAACTCCAGCTGCGCTGGTCTCCCCAGATGTCAGCTCCATCTCAACTCAGGGGGTCCGCTGGGTCCCTCCTAGGTCCCCTCCCTGCCTGGAAACTCTCTCAGGCAGTGAGCTGGGAGGTGGAGGGCTCAGTGGGGTTGTCTGTCTCTTGGGGATCACCATGCTTTGCCGCCTGACGTCCAGGGTCTCAAGGGCTGTTGCCTCCTGTATCTTGTCTGGGTTTTCACTGTTCCAGGCGGGAGGGTGGTGGGTGCCTATAGCTCTAACTTGGCTGCAGGTGGGCCCTCTCATCACAGTGTGGTTTTTGCCACGTCTGTTAATGACTTCCAGCTTCTCTAACCAGGCATCCTCTTCATAAACTACATTGGAGAGATGGGATAAAAAACAGCGGCGTTGCTGCCCCTTTGCCTGGCCTGACCTGCGGAGCACAGAGGCTTTCCTCCCCAGGTCGCGGCTTTGGTCGTGCGCGTGTTGCTCAGTCACTCTAGGACTGAAAGCTGCAAAAAGCAAGAATAACTTGAGACTTTGAGATGACAGGTCTTTGGGAGTGTCTCGAGTTCAGGGGGAATGTGAGCAAATCGTGCTCTGTGGTGGCAGACTTGAAAAGCTGCTGAATTGTGCTGACTGGCGTATCCATTGTGAGCGGATGTGTTTCCTTTTGCAATAATTTTGGCTACATTGGGTTCGTTTTGTGTGCATCTTCATTACCGCCTTTTCAGTTCTGTCGGGAGCAACGGCAAACAAAGTGCCGTGATTTTGACTATTCAGATTTGCGGCCGCATCAAGCCGGTGCCGCGCGGCTCTGCAGTAAGCTTGGTGTCCCCGCACTCTCAGGAACATCTGCGCGAGCGGGCGATGCTGGCCGTCAGGAAGGGGGACTGCCACGTGCCACTCAGAATTCAGCTTGAGCTGAGAGAAGATTGAATTTTTTGTTTGTCTGCAAAATTTTCAGGCAGTCTGATCCCTTTAAGAGTGAGGAAGAGGCATGTTCATGGTGCCGTTCCGGCTGGAGCAGAGCGGTGGGAACGGCCTGTACCTTCTCATGTTGTCGGGAGACAAACTCTTCCCAGTTAAATATCCCATTCATTCTAGAGACTTCCCCTAGGGCAGAAGGCCTGGTGGATGGCTTTGGGATGTGGCCAGGTCTGAGGGTAGTGCCGGGGGGCGTGGGCCATGAGGGTTTTGGGGACCACGCAGTCAGTGCTGCGTTCCGTTCTCATCTGAAGCCAGGTGGTGGCTGGGCACCGGGAGAGGCTGGTTCACAGGAGGGCAGTGCCCGGAAGGCTCTCAGTGTTGCCAGCCCTGCTCCCGAGCCTGCTTCCTGGGATACAGCCAGCTGTGGGGCTTCAGGGAACATGGCTGCCCTGGTGGCCTGGTGTCTTGGGTTGTGGGTTGACTCATGGGCTTTCTGCTTCCAGACTGTTCCAGGACACAGGTCTGTGGTGATGCTGCCTGTGAGTAGGTTCAAGTGAGTGGAAGCACCCTGCATATCCTGCAAGACATGCTAGAAGGTCCAGGTCACAGCTTGAACCCGAGGCTGCCTCTGATGGGAGGCTGGAGAACTTCCCAGCAGCCTGGGGCTCTGCACTCTGTGGCTGCCCCAGTGGCTGTGGCTGCTTGGGCATCGGGCAGAGGCCTTGCAGGCCAGGTGGCGGCCACCCCCTGTGAATATCACGTTCCCACGGGCCAGGGCTCAAGACCTTTGTGAGGGCCCTGCATGGAGCTGGTGCCTGCGTCCTGGCATTGGTCTCACTCCACAGCCTTGGGCCAGATGCCTCCAGGTCGTGGAGCTGTGGCGTAGAGCATGTCATGTGGCAGGACCCTCGCCTGGGGGCCTCTGTGTTGCTGCTGTTGTCTGGGGCTTTCCTGGTGGCCACTTGTCACCTTTGTGCTGCGGCCCAGTGTGCATGTTTCTCAGCTGTCAGATTCCTCCTTGGAGGCCACTAGACAAGCTGTGGTCAGGTGTGGAGTGAGGGGCTGGGGCTCTGGAGGTGGGCCAGGGGTGGATCGAGCCATGCATCCTTGGCCACGGAATGCACCCGAATGTGGAATAAAGTGCTGTGCATGTGGGACTGGAGAGGAGACAATGGCAGCGTCACTGCTGCTGAGGGGTGTTTTGCTTCCTGCCAAGGCGCTTTGCTGTACTTGTGGTTGACGGACAAGTGGCCTCTCGATGAGGGCTTCTTGACAAGGGGGCTTCTCAGCGTGAGCCAGTTCCCCTAGGGCTCACATGCCACCTGGGAAGGTGCATTCAGGTGCACAGGGACTCATCGGCCTCTCCAGGCAGTGATGAGCTGACTGCATGGCAGCCACGGGGCCGTGTTTTGTTTGGTTCTGGGGCTTGGGGTTGGTTTCTTTTCTCTAGCCAAGTGGAGAGTTTTACCTAATTTTCTTCCTTGGCACAGGTGAGACTTCTAGTGTCCCTCTGGCTCATGAAGGATGTGCAACAGAAGGATGAGAGGCCGTGGGCACAGCTGAAGAACAGCTGCAGCAGGAGGGGTGTGGGGACTGGTGGGGCAGTGTGGCAGGGCCCGGGAGCCCTGACTACTGTGTTGTGATGTTGTTCTGTACGTTCAGTTCTAGGAGGGAGGGAAGGGCCTTGTTGTGGCCATGCCTTGGGTAGAGTCAGCAGGACGGTGACTGGATTTTGCAGGTACACGAGTGTAAACTTAGACCTGGGGGCACGGATGCCCTGCATCCCAGGCCCGGCTCAGCTGTCTGTGTCCTTTCCTGAAGTGAAGTCATGTTGAAGGCGGTGTCGTCTGTGTTTAAAGCATATAACAATGTCTTGTTCTTTGGTCATGACAATGAGCTTTGCTGCCCAAAAGCATGGCACTCATGAGGGTTGGGGGCCTCATGGCAGGTTGAAGGTGCTTTGCTAATAAAAATAAGCTCTGGGGAAGCAGCCTCCGTGCCTGGTCCTGGATACGGTCCTCCTTCCTTCCTTGTCTGTGGCACCTGTGCTAGCCCTGGGACGGGCTTGTGGATGGTCCTGTGCACAGAATCCTCAGCTTTCAGCTCCCTCCCATGGTGGTGCCGGGGTCTGGGGCAGCCCCAGGATGGTGCCCAAGATGCAGCCCTGCTGACCTGAAGCGTCCTGTGTTGGTCCCTTGTGGGCCCGGGGGCGTGGCCACAGGTCCTGGGCTTTGTCCTGTTTATGAGAGGTCAGGCGGTCACAGCGGGTGATGGGAGGCCTGCAGTTCCTGGGCTGCCATCTGGTGATTGTAAAATGGGCAATACACATTTTTGGAGGGGGGAAGTAGTGGGAAAGCTGCAGACGGTCAGGAGGCTGCCCTCCCCTGCCTCCTAGGCAGACACCTCTGTGGCCTTTCTCTGGGTGTCTGTTCCCAAGGTGAAAAGTTCAGGCCATCCTGTCTCCCCAGAGGAGCTGGAGGTGGGACAGGAACGCAGAGGCTGGATCTGGCCGGACACTCCTCACTTCCCTTCCTTTTGGTACCCTGGCCTGGGGGCGGGGTACAGACTGTGTGATTGTCGAAGTCCCAGCTGGTACTTTGCAGGACTCTCCAGCTGGGCCAGCCGTGGGGACAGACAAGTTTGCTGGAGCGCCTCTCCTGTTCAAGAGCGCCTTTCCCCATCCTGGGCTGTACAGGCTGGATTGGGTGCCCACATCACAGGCTGGGCATCCCTGTGTGAATGAGCTGACCTGATGGCCCTGGCAAGCACCTGGCCCTGGGCCGGGTCTGTGGGTACACTGTAGGGCCCTTGAGGGCTGGAGGGTCATGTCCTTGGGCACACCCAGCACTTGGGTCACCTGATGGGTGTGAGGGCATTTGTGAGCCCAGGCGTGCTTTGGGCCAGCTTGAGAAATGGGGGACTGTGGGGGCCCAGGACAATCCCTGAGAAGAGCAGACCCTGCACCTTCCAGCCAGGCTGGTCATCGCTGCAGCTCCCCCTGCCCCAGCAGCGTCTTCCCCGGTGGCTCCAGGTGCCCAGGAGCATGTATTCCTGGGTGCTTGTTGAACAGAGGAAACTTGGCACCTGTCCGCAGAAGTCCATTGTGGTCGGGAGCTGTGGGAACACGGTGGCCTCCCCTGCTGGGAGTCAGCTCTGCCCTGCTGCCCGAGCCTGCTGGAGGGGCTGCGTGGCGCCCGTCTCGGACTCAGTCAGCATGTGACTGCTGTGCGTCCCCTTTTTGAGCTTTCCTTTTAAGGGGACTTATTTAAGGTCCCATCACTCACACAGTTTGCAGTTGCGAGGTTAAAGTCTGAGGTTAATGGCGCGTTTTGGGAGGCGCACCAGAAGGCCGCTCCTCACGGGGGCTTTGTGCTGGCCACCCTGCCCTGGGCTGACCCCAAACGCTCGCCTTTTATGCTCAGCTGCTCTCGTCCATGAAAACCTTTGTCCCTTTGAGCCCCGCCAGCGCCTGGGGCCCCTTGCTGTCCCTGCAGGCTTGCCCTGGGCGGGGATTGTGGCCCTTCTACCCTGGAGCAGCTTCTGGTGGCCGAGGGCGCCCCTGCCGCCCCTTCCCCCACATCCAGGCCAATTGCTGAAGGACCAGGAGGTTTCTGACATTTGTGCTGATGGTTCAAGAGGCTGACACCCCAGGGAGGCCTGGCTGGTGGTGTTTCCAGAAAGTGGTTTTTCAAGATACACCTGGTCCCTAAAACAAGAGGCAGGTGCTGGGACAGGGAGGGCAGCCCATGCTTGCTGTTTCTTTCATTCCTTTTTCTCCACGGGGGGTCTCCCCACGGGCAGGTGCAAGGGCTGCCGAGCTGAGGGGTTTGGGGGCCCCGCCTGCCTGTCACCCTCTCCTGGCCCTCGCCCTGCAAAGGAACCGGTTCAAAAGGTCACTGCTCCGATTTTCATTGCTGCCTCTTGCGTTCTCACGACCTCTTGCCCTGCACATAGACGGGCGGGACTGGAGCTTCGAGGAGGGCCCGGCCTTTCATGGGATTAAAAAGCCATTGAAAGGTCTGAATGGTGAGCCACCAAGGTTAAATGTTACAGTAGCACAAAATAGTGCTAAAAATCAAGCAAAAATACACATGCATCTCCAAGTTTAAGGTGAACAGGAACCAGAGCTACTGGAGAGTGTGCCACCTCCTAAAACAGCAGTGAGGTGGAAAGCAGTGGGGAGAGGGCCTTTTCCACACGACGTCCGAGGGGGTGGCTGTGGCTCTGCATCTGCATTCCCCAGCGGTACGTGCGCCCCCTTCCCACTGGCCCACACAAGCCCCCTTTCCCAGCCGAGGCACAGGGAAGCCCTTTGTGACTTTTTTACGTAATGGAGAGCGAGTTGGTTCGTATTTTTGCATTGTAATTGGCCAAAAACCCCTTAAATACAACCATGTCTTGTAAATGTTGTCCTTAATGTAATTGTACGTTTTATCAGAACCAAACTTTCCTGTTGCTGCTCCAGTATTCTGTTGATGTGCATGTGAATCTAATTTCTTTTTCCCTTTTCCCTTCTTTGCATGTGCTGGCCTGTTCCTCTGGACCCTGGAGCAGGTAAGATATTTCGCTCCTATGAAGCCTTCCCATGCCCCCACGTGCCCCCGAGCCTTTCTGCCGCTGGTACTAGATGCTGGGGGTGTGCGTCTACCCAGGGAGATGGTCAGGGGGCAGGAGCGCCAGGTCTTAAATCAGGAAAACTGTCCCGACAGCAGTAAAAATAAACAGCTGCCCCAAAAGAGCACCTGAAAACACAGGCTCTTTGCCTTCTCCTCCATAAAGACATTTGTTATGTTGCCACCAGTATTCAAAGTGCAAATGTCACAGGACTCTTTCTTCCTGAGATGACCCCAAAGCCATTTGGCCCTTTATCTTGGTAACAGATGAGGGAGGTCTGTTTGGTGGTGCCCGAGCCCCACCTGGGGCAGCCTCAGGCGCGGGCAGCTCTGCCTCTCCTGTTGTCGGTGCTGCTGCTGGCCTCCCCGCTCCGTCCTGCCTGGTGCTAGGTCCTGGGAAGTGTGCATGGGCAGAATCTCTGTTCTCTGGTCCCACGTACTGCTTGGCGCGTCCCTCTGCAGCTGGCACTTGGGACCTCAGCAGAAGGGGGGCACTCCTTCCAGGGTCCTTGGGAGCCCAGGGCCGGGGCAGCGCAGCCGGGGCAGCGGGAGACAGGTGGTGCAGCTCCCTTCCTCACTTCTCTGCCTGTGGTGGTGACAAAGCCCCAGCCCTGCCTCCCCTCGTGAACTTGAGCCCTTGGATGCCCATGACCCCAGTCCTCAGGATGGCCTCCTCAATGCCTGAGCAGGGTGACACAAGTGTGGGGTCCCCAAGATGGGTGACTGGTGAGTGGACTGTGAGAATATCCAGGGGGAAGTGACGAATCCGTGGTGAGAGCGCAGGTCTTGGTGGGGGCTTGGCCAGGACCATGGGCCCTCCTGGCTCGCGTTAGCGGGATTTTGCCCATGTGGAGGGCTGGGACTCCTGCCGCTGGTCCGTGGAAGTCATGGCCTGCCTGGCGCTGCATGGTCAGGGGCCGCAGTAGGCTCTCTGTGCCTCACTGACCACACCAGTGCGCTTTGCCATGACACTGAGGCTCCCAAAGTCAGTTTCCAGGCATTGCCGGCGCCTCATGCACATGTGGTCACTGGCTGGTTGTGGTTGGGATGCTGCCTTACCTGACCCTCAGCCCACACTCTGGGAGAAAGCCTGTCGGCCTCTTCGGCTGGCATCGTGGGCCCTGGCCCCTGGTCTCAGTGGCTGCCCTGTTCCCTACACGCCACAGCACCTTTGCACATGCGTAGATCTGATCAGGGTGCATCTCTGACTTGGGCTTGGGGTCAAGGTGGTGCGTGTGCAGGTGGGTAGGGGGCATCCATCTGCACCGGGCAGCGTCGCCTCTAGAAGATGCCTGTAGAGGTCAAGGGTTCGGACCCCAGTACCCGCCAGCTACAAAAAACGAAAGATACCTTCAGGTTGATAGATTAGAGAAGACAACACTCTCTACATCTGGCTTTTTTCCTGGTGAGGCTGGATTTCTTTCTTCTTGAGGAGTTCTAGTCACACTCTTTGCCCATTTTTCCATTGCCATTTTTTTATTGACTAAATAGACCCCTTCCTCCAGTCTTACTTTGCAAATACTTGTTTCCTTCAAGTTCTTAACCCTGTCTGGTCTTGGAGGTGCTGTTGACATGAATCCGTGGCTCTTTGTGGTTTCTTCCTTTGCATTTAAACCAAGCCCCCAGCCCCCTAATAGGTCAAGACTGCAAGAGCCATGTGTGCCCAGGGGTTTCCCTGCCCTTCTCTTCTGACCCAGGGTGGGAACCTTGAATTCAGCCACAAAAAGTATGATGAGAAGCCACCTGGAAGAAGGAGGTGGCCAGGTCGTGTTCTAGTCAGGGACGTGCCCACGGTGGCCTCTTGGCTGTGGTCCCATCGCGGGCTCCGTGCCTTCCTTGATCTGTGGCCTACTTCGTGCTTGTGGTGGGTGTCCCAGAGGTACTGTGGATTGGCCTTGTGCTGTGACTCTGAGCAGGTGCCTGGATGCCAGGATGTCAGCTTCGTCATCAGCCACAGGTTGAGGCTGATTGTGGGGCTGATTGGGGAGGAGCGTTGCCAGAGTGAGAGCACTGTCCCTGGACACTCCAGTGGTTTCCTGTCCCTAGCTCCTCACCCCCCTCGTGCCCCCCCCAGCCCATGACAGTGGCAAAGTGCATGTTGTGCATACCCTCCAAGCCACTCTGGGGCCAGTGCACCCCGTCTCTGGAGAGGGTGTCTTGGCTTCTTGTGTGGGGCCTGGTGGCTGAGAGTAGGTGGTGGGTGGGCCCGAGAGCCGTGGGGGCAGTGTGGTGAAAGGCAGGGCCCTGGGGTGTCGAGGCTGCCCTCCATGGCCTGGGAGGGGGTGGGGCAGAGGCAGGAAGCACCCCCCCTGTGGGCTGTTTGGTGTTGTTCCCTGGAGGTTATGGGCTGGGCATGTTCCATCTTCCAAGGCCGGCCGTTTTCTCCTGGCAGTGGCCTCTCCAAGTGACACTGACAGTGAGTGAAACTTGTGGCTTGCGAGATAGAAAGGCTGCCTGGCTGTGCCCCGCGCAGCCATGGGTGGGCTGTGGCTGGGGCGTTCTCTTCCTCTCCTCCTTCCTGGCAGCTCGGCCCCTCCACCCACCCAGCCTCTGTCCTTCCTTTCAGCCTGTGTGTCACGTCACGTACAGGCTGGACACGCAGAGGTGTTCGGGGAAGCTTCCTCCACGCCTCTGTTGAGGCTCCTTCCGGGAACTTACAGAGTGGCTGCAACAGAGCCCCAGCTGTCAGCCCACCTGATAGTGCATGTCCTGCGTCATGGCCACATGTGTTCTGGTGTGTGCATGGCCACTCCTGCCTCATGGTGGGCAGTTCTGGTGACTCCTGATGACATGTTTCTAGAAGCGGGACTCCAGGTGTGATGGACGTTGCCTACTGGCTTGTGACGGTCAGCCAGTGGAACTTAGGGGGGCCTGTGGACAGTGTGGCCACAGGGTGGGATGCCAGCTTCTGCCTCTCGCTGCAGCCATCGCTAAGTCTTCCCTCTCTGCTGGCCGGTTAGCTCAGTTGGCTGGAACGCGGTGTTATAACACCAAGGTTAAGGGTTTGGATCCCTGTACTGGCCATCCACCAAAAAAAAAAAAAAATCTAAGTCCTCCCTCTGGCCAGCACCTGATGGCACCCACGGACTCCTCTCTTAGCAGAGGAGACAGCTCCTTGAGGGGAGCAAGGCACCCCAGTTTTTTGGGATCCTTGCACTGGTCTTTCCAGGTACCACCTGGATCACATCGGCCCCTCTTGGGTGGACGCAGGTGCTTGCTGGACACCTTTCTCCTGCCCAGGCTGATGCAGCCTTGTGGGGGGCAGCACCAGGAGCTTCTGCAGCTGAACAGGCTCGTCCTGGGGCCCCACTCTGCAAGCGCTGCTGCCCCTGTGAGAAGGGCCTCAAGAGATGGTGACTGGCCATGGGGACTTGCCTGAAATCCGGTGTTCAGGCCCCTGAGTGTTTCACAGCAATCTCTTGGTGCCCTGGAGCTGATTTCTGGCACCTCACAAAACCCTCAGCTGCTCTTACCTTTCAGGCAGTCACAGAGCTCCAGAGTGAGAAGCTGCCTGCACTTCTGATGGTGCAGACGCCTGGGACTTTGCCTGATCTGGGAGAGGCCTGTCCGGTGTGGTGGTGGTTGGGACCCTTTGTCTCAGACCTGGAGCCCCGAGAAAGGAGGGAGGAGTGTGGGGAGAGTTTGGATTTTCCCTAAACATCCCCTGTGTCTTTGTGTCCCTGAGGCTTGGCCTCTAGCCCCTGGCTCCAGGGGACGGTCCTCAGCAGGCCCCTCCCCTCCTGGCTCTAGGCCATGCCCTTTGCCCGACTGGCCTGTGCAGGAATTTTTACAGGCCCTCATGCCTGGAGGCAAATTGGGGTTGGTCCTGGGGGTGGCAGCCTTTCAGGGTTCCTGATGTTTTTTTCAGGACTATTGAGAATTGAATGGTTTCCTCTGGCGCTTTCAAGCTGTTCTTTTCTTTGGTTTTTCCCTGAGGGTTGCTGTGCTGTAGAGAAGCCCTCAGCCCTCCATCCCCCCTTCAGGATTTAGCTCAAAACCCCCAAGCGCCCTGTACCCCTCTGTGCCCCAGGCAGGGCCCATGTCTGTCTAGTTCCTGCAGCTGCGCTTCAAAGAGGGAGATGGTCTTGCCCCCCACCTTGCCCTGCCCCTGCCCGCCTTCATCTACACTTGAAGGAGTATGGGGGCAACACGCCCGGGGCTCCTGGTGGGCTCACTGCAGGCCACCCCTGGGAGTACCCAGCTCTCTCAGAAGTTCACCTGCTGCAATCAAAGGTCGTTTTCTTGGCCTAAGATATTTATCTCCAAAGGAAGGGCTGGGACCAGGCGCTGAAGACAGAAGGGCTACCCTGGGTGGCCAGGAGGGAGGGGGAGTCAGGGCTGAGGGCCTCAGGGACTCTGTGCCTCCAGGGTTCTCCTAGCCCACCTCCCCACAGTGTTTTCAGACCCTGTAAGCAAGAGATAGCTTTGCCATGGTGAGAAAGTGTAAAGCTTTCCGTCTGCAAACAGAAAGTTGTAGTGTCTGTCGTGGGCATTTGCGCCCTGGGCTGAGGCGGCCGTGGACTCTGGCCTTGCCAGGAAGGGGCGTGCTGTGGTCTCACCTGTCAGAGCCTGAGCCTGGCTGCTGTGAAGGCCGGCCCGTCCCCTCTTGTCATGGTTAGATCCCCAGTCACTGTCTCTCAGCAACTCTTCCCACTGCTGCTGGCTTCACCTGGAAGAGACGAAAAGCCTCTTCTCATCGCTTCATGTCTGCCATAGTCAGGAGCCCGTCCTTTGAGGTTTTCCTCTCTGGTTCTGGAATTTGGGAATTCTTGGGTGCCTCTGGCCCTTGACACTTTTGCAATAGGCATTGAGGAGCACTGGAGCCTGTTGGCCTAAGCTGCTTCCCCTGCAAGGACAGGGTATTGGGGAGACGGAAGTGTAGTGGGGCCTTCGCCCAGGGGGGCACTGGGCACCTGCACCTCAGAACAGGAGCTGGGATTCCTTGCGTTCCGGCGCTTGAGGGAGGGCCCACTCCTCTCTGTACTGAGGATTGTTTGTTTACCAGACAGGCTGTTTGAAACCTCAGTGGGTGTCTCTGTGGCATTGATTGCATTCATGCCTCCAAGGTGGTTTCCAGTAAGGGCAGGTTTGTGTGCACACGGAGCACAGCACGCACAGGCACATATGTGCAAGAGTACACACACATGCACATGTACATGCATGCGTGTGCATGCAGACGAACACACGGGCGTGTAAACGGCTTCATTGTGCTGGTGCTTTTTTTTTTTTAAAGATGACCGGTAAGGGGATCTTAACCCTTGACTTTGTGTTGTCAGTTCCACGCTCTCCCAAGCAAGCCAACCAGCCATCCCTATATAGGGATCCGAACCTGTGGCCTTGGTGTCACCAGCACCACACTCTCTCAGGTGAGCCACAGGCCGGCCCTGCTGGGTGCTTATTTTTTCCTTGGGTGGGTGAAGTCTGGAGGCAGGTGCCTGAGGGCGGAGCAACAGCAGCACTGTCCTCAGGAGCCCGGGGGCGTCCTGTCTCTCTGTGTCATTCTTGCTTCCTGCCTCATGGCACAGAGTGGCTGCTCTAGTTGAGTCGCCGCTTCACACTGTGGATCATTTGTGGGCGGGGCACGTTGGATGAGGTTTCGTTGGATAGGACGGGGTCACGTGGCCACTCCTTGTTGCAAGGGAGGGGGAATGAGGTTCTTAAAGTGAGTTGGGGGGCGTGCTGGCTGATGCCAGGCTTAGCCGTGCCTTTGCTATCCTTGCCACAAGGTCGTGTGGGTCAGCAGCTCAAGCAGGACCCCTGGGTACAGACAAGCAGCCTTTACAGGGGCTGGTGGTGAACTCAGCAGATTCCTAAACCTGACTAGAAGGCGACTTTCGCTGGAGAAATCCCTCCTGGTCACTCACTGGGACAGAAACTCGTCCTTGCGTCCACCCCCCTTCACAGGTCAGGCCTTGGAGTGGTGGGCCTGCCCTCCCTGTTCCCGTGGGTCCTGGTCTGGCTGTTGCGTGTTGCTCGGTGCGTGGGGGGACCGACCCGCTTCAGGCTGAGTAGAAGCAGGGCGTCTTGGGCAGGGCGCCGCACAGGCCCAGCTAGCCCAGCACCAGCTTCAGGTTCCGCTCATCTTCCAGAAGTCCAGGCTATCGCCTGCCACCACGCAGAAGCAGAAATATACGAACAGAAATCTATTCCCTCCCAGTTCTGGAGGCTGGAAGTCCAAGATCAAGGCACCCACAGACTTGGTGCTGCCCTCGCACGGTGGGAGGGCCTGGTCTCTGAGCGCTCCTCTTATGAGGACGCTGACCGCATTCACAAGGGCTCCTCACTTCCTCCGTTCTGCGTAAGGCCTCTTCTGGCCTGGCCGTCATGGCTGTTCTGCCCTCACCTCCCCGGGCACAGAGCACCTTGCCTGGCACGTGCGAGGCTCTGGGGCTGCATCTGTGAGCAGAGCAGGGCCTTGGTTTCAGCCAGGCCCCGAGGAGCCCGTCCAGTGGCAAGGGTCTGGGCGGGTCAGGAAGGAGCCCTGAGTGCCTGCACTGTTTTCCGTGGGCCTCGGAGCCACAGGCCTGCTGTGTCCCTGTTTTAACAGTGTGTTACCTTTATCTCCCCTCTCCAGACTCTAAGCTCCACGAGGGCAGGGATGTGGCTGTGGTGTTTGTCTGTCAGTTGCTCCAGGGCTGAGTGGCCGATGACTGGACAGTCATTTGAATGTGTGCCCACATGGCACCTCTGTGTCCTGAAGGAGCCTTAACCTAGATGGGCCCTCCACCAGCACAGTAGTCATCCCAAAACACCGCTGGGCATGGGAGCTTTGCCCGCCTGTTAACTGCTACAGTGTGATTCTTTGGCAACCCACGGCCACATAGAGGGGTCTGCCTCCTGCCTGCTGGGCACCCTGGCTGGAGGCCTTTCTTACCTCCTGTCTCCTACCATGCAGCCTGTTGCACACCCCCAGGGTGGGTGAGAGCTGGTCTTAGCTGTGCCCAGCAGGGACCACCTTCCAGTGATGACAGGATGTCCCATTTGGCTGCTCTCTGGGCACTGTGTCCTCCCTGTGCAGGTGGGGGGCGCCCGGCTTCCCTCCTGGCCTCTCGCCAGCTCCCACCGTCTCCCTCCTTGGTTCTTGCTTCCGCCCCTTCTCTGGGCTTGCCAAGAATGTAGGGGAATTAGGGGGAGGGGACACAGGAAATGCCTCCCTTCCTCTGAGGACAGCTCCAGCTGCAGGGGAGGGACCTGGGGGAGGGAGGGAGGGCCACCAGGAAGTTGTCCACCCGCCAAGGCACAGGGCATGGCTCAGCCTGCACAGAAGGGTTCTTTCTCCCTAGTTATGGACCAGTGTGGGTATCCTGTGAGGGGAACTGGGGACCTGTGGCTCGGTCGTCCTTATTGACATGCAGGTCTTCTCTGAGTACGGTGTTTATCTTCTGACTGTTTTAATGTGGGGCTCGTTAAAAAGCAGATCGAACTGGGTCCCAGCCCCAACCATCTGTGTTCCTAGCCAGTGAGGAGCCATTGTTAGCAGTCGGGGCAGGTTTAACTTTACATCTACTCTATACCTAAACGTGCTGTCCGAAGGGTAACTGAGGTCCCTTCTTGGGAAGGGGGCTTCCTTCCAGAAGGGAGACTGGGAGAGGCTGCCCCCTCACTTCTCACTGGGGGAAGGACTGCTCAGTCAGCTCCACACAAGGGCTGGCTGGTGTTGACCCTGGCAGGGGCGGGTCCCCTCCTGAGCCCCAGCCCCTTGGTGTAGCCCCTGACCTGTCTGTCACCCAGAACCTGGCCCAGCGAGCTTGGCATATCCCTTCTGCGTCCTCAGCCCAAGCCACTTATACGTCAGGGAGGAGGCTCGATCCTGGGTAGGCCCAGCCCACCTCTCTTGCCACAAATGGGAGACTGAAGCCGGCATTGGTACTCAGCTGGCAGGAGGTTGTGGGGCTCTGGGACATCGGGAGTCCCGGGCTAAGTGGCTGGTGAGGAGGGTGAAGAATTGTGTGGGAGTATCTAGTGCTGCAGTTCAGGAGGCACTCAGCGGCAGTCCGTGGTTCCAGGAAGCTGTGTTCACTGAGGGCCAGGCACTCTGGGACTCTGTCATTGGCTGCTGAGGGACAGATCCCGTGGGACCCCACAGTAAGGTGAAAATGTGCATCCCATCCCAGCACGTCCATGGGCCCTGCCCGGGTCTCTTCAGGTCAGGGCTCTGGTGGTTGGCCCAGAGTCTTGTCCAGGCCCCTCATCCCCCACCCCACGTACAGCCCACTCTGACGGGGCAGTGATTTGGAACCTCGGGGAGGGCTGGGCCTCCGTGGAGAACTGTGTCTCCATGTTTGGCAGGACAGTCGGGAGAAGGCGCCTTGCAGGTTGCGTGTTGTTGATTCAGTCTTGGACATGCGTCTGCTTCGCTGGTGTACGAAGGAGGGTCCCGTTGCTGTTCTGGAAACTTTCTGGTGGCCCGGCCTTCCTCTTGTGCTGGCCGGGGCCATAGCTGCTACCCGTGTGGGTTTGGTGGCCTCTGCCTTTGTCTAAGCCAGAGCCAGCACAGCAGGCTGGGGACTTCTTGGCTCAGGGTCCATCTTTAGGACACGGTTAAGCCTTTGGGCACTATGAGTGGCATTCCAGCCCAAGGCACTGGGGTGCTGTGGGTGACTCCCTGGTGTGGGCTCTGGGGCGTGCGCCTCTCTGCCTGCGGCCTGGAAGTCGAGGAGGAGGCTGCTCCAGCTCCGTGCTGTCCCTTAGGCCGGGGAGGTCCATCCACTTGGGCTGAGGCCCCAGCTCCATGTTGTGTCGGTTGCTATGGAAAGAAAACAATGTGGGCGTCAGCTGTGGAGGGAGGAGGCGGGAGGCTGAGGGAGCTCAGTGGACCGGTGGGCGGCCGGCCGCAATTCCCTCCCCAGCGGGTGCGGTGGAAGCGCCCGTCTTCAGAGCTATGTCTGTGCTGGGGGGTGCTGGACACCCATCCTGCTGTGCTTTCCCGTGTCTGTGGTGACAAGCAGGGCTCGGCACTGTCTCCTTTGCACACACGCCTCCCCCCTCAAGGGTAACTGCCTCTCCAGAGGGGAGGAGGCTGAGGCGACAGAGGCTGGCAGCTCCGGGATCCAGGTCTATGTCTCCTGCCCAGTCACTGTGCCACCCCACACAGAACCCAGGCCCTGAAGAGCAGCCTCCCTGGCCCTTGGCTCCCAGGTTAGGCCTCAAGGTACGAGGCTGTGGGGACTCGGGAAGTTTCTGCAGGGTGCTGAGGTGCCCGGGGCCTCCTGACTCTGGGACTGATGCTGCCTAGAACTTTGTGTGGGTGGAATTCCCTCCTGCCCTCCACAGTCCGAGGCCACGCAGCCGAGAAGGAGCCTGTCTCCAGCTGACCTCTTTTCTTGACAATTATCTCTTAGAAACCTAAGACCTAATTGGTTGTTTTTCCATGTAAAGTAGAGATCGTCTGGAAGAGATTTGCCCATGTGTCATGGGGCATATAGGGCACTACGGTGCATGGGCCAGGACCCCTCCCTCACGGGCTCACCCCAGTGTTGAGGGGGGGGGTGGAGCAGGGGCTGCCATCTGCCTGGAGAACACTCTGTCCACTGGGCCCCATGTGACTTGGGAGAAGTGGGTGACAGGTGGTCAGCGAGGCCCACCCCGTGTAGGGAGAGGAGCTCGGGATGTGAGCGCCCGCTCTTCTGTACAGGTGCACCCCAAATGGACCTTTTTGAGGATAAGAAGTCAAAAGCTATTTTATTTTGTAATTTAACTGAACAGAAAGCCTGTTCGTTCCCACTGAAATAAAGTGTTACCGTTTCGTGTTTGGGCCTAGCAGGGTGTTTTGTGGACAGTGTGGTCCAGTGTCAGAGTCTAGGTTGGAGGTTGGTGTCCTGTGGCGGGTTCTGTGGAAACTTGTCCTTGCAGCGTGGCCCCATCTGTGTAGTAAATTTCTACCTTCCCCGAGGTCAGCCGACCTTTTCACCTGCATTTGGAAGATTTTAACAGATTAGATGGTGGTCTCCAGGTTGCCATGGCCAGCGTTAGATGTGGTGTGAGCCTGGCCCTGGTACCGTGTCCTCGCTTGCTCAGGTGCTGGTGGCTGTGCCTCCCGGAAGCCCTGGGTTGCTGGTCACTGTGTTCATTGGCTCAGTGTGGGCCAGCACATCTTGAACACTTTTTGTTTAAGAAACATTCTAAAATTGTGTTGAAGTCTGGTCTCTCTCTTGTTAAGCCCTTTGCCTGAGTTACTCATGGACTATGCAGTAGGGGAGTCCATGCGGCCATTACCTGGTCACAGAGTGCTGGGAAGAGCCGGTGCTGGGGACATCCCTCTGCCAACAACCGTGTGGTGCAGGCCTCCTGAGGAACCTGCATGCTGCGTGCAAGTTGAAGTGTGTCCAGGGCCAGCTTGTACCTCAGGGCCCCTCACCCATGAAGCAGGAAAAAGTGCAGCTTAAACTACTAAAGTGCAAACCCATCACCTCTTTTCCGTGCTCGCTCCCACCTTGTGGAGGTTTTTACTCGCTGTTCAGTGTCATCTTAAGTAGAGAAGCATTAGAGATGTAGGTTATTACTAAGTTTCACCTTTCATCTTTGTATTGTGCAATGCTAGTTTTAAATGCAAATGTAAGAGCATTTAGGTCGTGCTGAATCACCAGTCGCATGATTGTACTTCATCCCATGGGTGCGTGTGTGCGTTTTGTTCTTCCACAGTGGGGATGCGCACGACTCGCTCAGCTGCCCCGTCTCGCTCCCCGGCCCTGTGTGCGGACAGTGGGGAGGAGCCGTGGGCGCCTGTGTCCCCTCCCTCCTTCTGGCTCTACGTCTTGTCTTAGGCATCACTTGTCGGCTGATGCAGAATAGTCACTTGGGGGGGACTGACACACGGGCTGCCTGCTGCTGTGGAAGTGCGCTTTGTGGGAGCGAGGCTGTCCGTCCCCACCTTCAGGCCGGCCACGTGCACAAGCGACTGTGGGCGTGGTGGTGGACACGCACATTGCGCCTAACAACTCTGCTCACGCACATGCTCCATTGTCTCGTTGGCCTTTGCTTACAAAGTTTTGTCAAAGGTGAAATTACTTAGAATTCCAGTGTGGCAGCAGCAGAGTCACAGGTCTCAGGCCCATGAAGCCTGCTCTGGAGAGTCTTTGGATTAAAAAGTAAATGAGTGGAGGGTCTTTTCTCTCCCCAGGCCCAGAGCCCCGCTCTGGGTGCAGGTGTCTGAGCGACCCCTCCCACCCTCTTCCTGTCTCTTGAGGTGCCATGAAGGTCAGGCGTGCTCACCCCACCCCTGAAGGGTTCTTTGTCAGGGTGGCGTGTCCTCTTCCAGGTGGAAGCCACTCGAGGACATTTTTATTTAGATTTTGAAGATGGGAAAGTGTTGGCCTTGGACAGGAGATCTGTCCAGGTGTTTTCCCTGGACAGGAAAAATTCTAGTTTGGAGTCAAATGAAAATCTCCAAATGTTTTATTCCAAGTCTGGGTAGCAATGTCAATAGGAGTTCTCTGCCCATGGGTGGTGGCAGGACTGCGGGCTCTGCCTCAAAGTGGGCTGTGCCCAGGGTCTGCCCAGTCGAGGGTCTGCCGGGTGGGTGAGCTTCATGCCTGAGCTGTCTTCCCTTCGAAAGGGGAGATCTCCCCTGAGTGGAACAGGGCATCGTGGGGCGACAGGCCTTTTTCATGGAGGGCCTTGAGGGGCCCCCACTGGTGCTGAGTGTGCGTGAGCCATGGGGGGACCCCACAGTGAGTGGCTTATTTCAGAGCAAAAGTTTCCGCTCTTCCCTCACCTCCAGTAATATCACTCCTCCCTGTCGGGGACCTCTCAGGGTGTCTCCAGTTCTTGCCCCAGGACACATAGATGTAGAGGGAAGTAGAAGGCAGGATCTGTCCCGGAACCAGATAGCCCTGTCTGAGGTGGGCCCAGGCCCTTCCTTAGGGTCTTCTGGTATGTCCCCAAGGAACGAGCTTTCTGGACGGCCATCCCTGAGCACAGGGAGCTGTTGGTCCATGTCCCTACCTTGCCCCCAGAGGCACTGCTCTCAGGACTAATTCTTTAAAGGTGAGTGTTCTAGATTTTTTTTTTTTCTCTTGGTGTGTGGTGGGTATGGGGATCTGAACCTGTGATCTTGGTGTTATAGGCCGCATTATTCTAGACTTTTAAATTCAATTTTATTTTATTTATTTATTTTTTTGACATTTTTCGTGACCGGTAAGGGATTCGCAACCCTTGGCTTGGTGTCGCCCGCACCGCGCTCAGCCAGTGAGCGCACCGGCCATCCCTGTATAGGATCCGAACCCGCGGTGGAAGCGCCGCCGCGCTCCCAGCGCCGCACTCTCCCGAGTGAGCCATGGGGTCGACCCAAATTCAATTTTATTTTGAGGTGAGGAGCCTGGACATTCTCGATAGCTATTTCTTCCTGTGGACAGTGGCTGTCCTCAGAGGCTGACAGCTGCCCTCGATGTGTGCGCATGCGCTTATACATGTGAGTGCGCATATGTGTGCATGTGCTTCCCTGAGGCAGGACGCTCTGGGAGCTGCTGGGCATGCCCTGAAGCACCTTCTCTTGTCCCGAGTGACCCTTGGTGCCTTTCGGCCGACAGAGGGAGGCTCTTTTCAGTTTTCTTGGATCATATCTGCATCGATACCTGAGGCTGAAGTGGAACTTGCCCAGCTCTGATGTTTGGGCTGTTACTGGTCCCTTGGGGGTCACAGCAGTGCCCTCAAGACTCAGGTGACAGTGGGGTGTCCAACCCCGCATGTCCGTTGCCCACCGTGGCACGCCCCCAAAGCAGGCAGGCATGCAGGGTGGGGCCTGTTGGCATGTGTGCGACACGTCCCCTCCCGGTGGCTTGAGCATGGGTCTGGGCTGTAGCTGCCTGTCACCTCCTGCAGGTCCTTCAGTGCTACCTTATCACTGAGCTCTTGGAGTAATCATCAGGTCATGCTGACCCTAGGTCGCTGTGGGTGGGGATGTGGGGAAGGCAAACAGCCCTGGAGGCTTGGGCTGTCCAGCTCTCCAGACCCCACTGCCCTCCTGTGGGGGGCAGGAGCAGCTGAGAAGGCACCTGGGGGTTGCCAGGCTAGTGGTGCAGCTCCTGTGTTGAGTTGGGCGTCCTCTGGGCTTGGACACTGGGGCAGCCCATGGTCGTGTTCACTTGCGCTCGGGACAGCACCCTCTTCCCCTGGCTGCCATACACCACCGCGAGACCCCTCCTTCCTCCGAGGTCAAACAAGACGGACCCTCCCACTTCCGCTCTGCCAAGGCTGTTGACTTGCCCACCTCCCACGAGACCTGTGAGAGGTGACAACTGGAAGGTGGACTGTGGTTGTGGCTCTGGGGAACTCGTGCATCTGAAATCCTGGGGTGTAGCCCCGCGGCTGGGCCACAGCTCCACACAGTGGAGAAGAGGCATCGTCCTCTTCACTGCGTGCCTGTCTTGCCATGTCAGGCCGGGGATGCTCACCGCTCCCTACAGGTCTGGGCCGGGGAGACACCTCCAAGTCCCTGTCAGGACTTGTCTGTTTCAAACTCGACCTCCGCATTTTCCACGGCACCTCCCTCGTCGGGTGTCTTTCTTTGAAGCCTTACACCTCGTGACAGGTCCCAGGATGGCCCTGTGTGCTCGAGCATGGAGACCCCTACCTGTCCCAGAGCACAGGGGTCCCTGTCAATCAGGGATGGGCCTGGGGGGGGCTGGGGTGATGCTCAGTGTGTGGGAGGTGGAGCTTGTGATTTTAGGGAGAGCAGGTGAGAGTGGGCCCAGGGCAGAGCCCCCACCCCAGGCAGGGTCTGTGGCTCCTGGGAGCCCAGGGTGAGGGTGGGCACGTGGTGGTTGGGGGTCGGGAGGAGGTGCTGAGGAGGGCGTCTGCACTGTAGGTGGAGCTGATGGGACCCCCTGACTGGCTGTGGAGTGGGATGCAAGAGAAGGGCCCTGGGTGGGGCCAGATAGAGCCACTGTCCCATTAGTCCTCATGCCAGAGCACCTCTCCAGGTTTCATGGTGCACCTGTTTCTGGTGTTGTGAGATGGATGAGAACTAGAGGCTGTTGCTTCGGATATTAGGGAGAGGAAGATCAGACCCAGCACAACAGCTGACCCCCAGGCTGGCTTGTCAGAGCTCTGACTGTGCTGGAAGCCTCCCCAGCAGGAACACGCCCTGCCCTCCCCAAGTGGGGCTTAGCGTTTGTCCCCTTTATGTGGTATTAAGGGCTTGGTGGCAGGAGGAGGAGGGACGGCGCCCTTCCTGGGGGGCCTTGCCAGGTCTGGGGGCCCCCTCCCACATCCAGCTGGCACCCTGGTTGAGAGGGTGCCCTGTCCCACAAAGCCTCAGATGGCAGGGCCGTATTGTCTCTCCTGTCCTGCTGTTCTTATGAAACTCTTTCTTTTAATGAACACCGATTCTTAGTGAATCTGCCTTCCAAGAACAGCGACCACAGCATCCTGTGCTGCCTCCTGCATTCTGCGTTTTCTCTTTCTGTGGCATTTCCTCTTGTTCTGGATGGAGAGGCCTGTTTGTCTTTATCGATCCTGGGCGAGGGGTGGCAGGCAGCCAGGCGTCCATTACAGGCCGCCCCTCCCGCCGGCAAGTCGTTGCACTGGAATGTCTGCCGGGAGTGGCTGCGGGCGCTGGGGAGGGAAAACGTTCCTGCTCACCCGCCCCGAACAAAAGCACGGTAGAAGCTAAAACGAGCCCAGAGCACAGGAACCGTGGGTGCTGGCTCAGCTCATCATCGGTGGGGTTCTGCTTTTTCTCTTGAAGTCCTTTAATGGTCACTTCTGGCGACTGCAGGGGAAAAGAATGACCCTTGTCCCTGGGAACCTGTGCCTCCGGGGCTCCCACTTCTTTCTGACTCTCAGTGTGGTTTTGTGTGGACGTGTGGCTCTGCCTCTGGTCGGCCTCCCTGTCATCAGGGCTGGTTTCAGTCCTCGCTCAGCAGTTTGAGGGTGAAGACCGGGTGAGGAGGGAGGGGAGGGGGCACTGGCCTCAGGACGCATGCCCAGTGTCTTCATGGAGCCCCTGGCTGCCGGCAGCATCAGCCACTGTGGACGACTCAGACTGACCTCCCAAGAGAGACTCTGGGGCGCCAACCCCCTGCCCCGGCAAGGCCGAGTGGTTTGGGGGGTGGCTGGGCCTGCCGCTGGTGCATCCCCCCGCAGGTCTCTGCAGAGGGACTGGCAGGCTGGCCCGGGGCGCCCCCCGGGGTTTCTTGGTGTTAGGCAGGCCCCGGTCTTGGCTGCTTCTCGCAAGTGGGTGGTTTCCATGCATAGGAGTGCAATGTTGCACTCACCTTTTGTGGGGCTTCTTTCTGGGAGTTGGAGCCCATTAGTGGCTGTGCCCAGGGCTCCTTGGGGAGGAAAAGTGAGGGTCTGCATGCTGCGACCATGAGAGGGGCGGGCTCAGGCCGGGTTCTCCACTTGATGCCTTAGGAGAGACTCAGGCTTTTCTCAACAGCGTGGCAGCAACAGCAAAGATGACCTATTTAAGCTTAAGAAAAATCAAAGCAATCTTTAAAATTGGGATTTTCACTTCATTTTGGGGCTTGGGGTTGTCTTGCAAATTTAATCTGCTTCCTCTGTACCACAATAATCAGAAAATAGGTTAATTTAAACATAGTATGAAATGTGAATTATCATGTGTAAAATATTAATGGTAGTTATAAAAATAGCTTTGCAATTTCTAGAACTGTGAAATTTTCAGAAAAGGTCCAGGGCTCAAATCTTGAGCCAATTCCCAAGTATGAGGATATAGGTCTTCACCTGTAGGAGATAGTTGATGGTTTTAATAGGGCTTATTCACAAATGCTGGGTGTCCCTGAGGCTTCATGTCACCACCTGGAGAGTGACACCCTCATGCCCCCACCCTCCGAAGCCAAGCTCTGCTGAGGGGCTGAGTTTTCTCCTCTGTCACCTCAGGGGTGGCACAGGAACCACCATGTGGGAAATATGTCTGATCCAATCTGATCCCGAGGTGTGATCACAGGTCTTGCCCAGACCTTGGGGCGGTAACTTTGCCTGCAGAAACCAGAGGGCCCACTGCAGGGTGACCATAGCCTTCTGCCCCTGGGCAGGACTGAACGGGGTGGCAGACGCTATGATGGACCTGATGTGGGCCAGTCCTGGAGCATTCGATATGGCCACACCAGCTGGCGGCCTCTGATGGGACCCTTGCCTGAGGGAGGGAGAAAGGAAGAGGACCCTTCCCCCACACCTGGCAACGTCTTCAGCCTGTCGCGCCCTGGGGAGGGTGTGAGGGTCCACTACTCTTCTGCAGACACAGCAGCAGGGCCTCCGCAGGCAGAAGGGTCTGGGGAGGTGGGTCTTCTAATACCCTCTTGGGGTCTTGTAGTGCAGGAAGGTGTGGTCTGTGCAGAGCCCCTTTGGGGGAGGCGGTATCTGTTCTCTGGGGGACAGCCGGGCCAAAGGCCCAGTGACCTGGTGGCATCCTCTCCCTAGCCAGGGCAGCAGGAGCTGTCAGCCCACGAGGCTTTCCTCAAGTCTCTGTGGCAGTAACTGGTGTATGGTGCTACACAGTGGCCACCACTCCAAGGGGCTTCGCTCTTGGATGGGAGGTTGGGCGGATGCTGGGCAAGGGGCAGGCAGAGCGGTGTGGTCAGATGCAGCAGTGAACTTACACCTCATGCTCTGTGTAAGGGAGCTCAGAGTATGTCCACCACATGGAGCGAGCGCTCTTGACCCTGCCATGCTTCCATGTGTTCATGATGTTGGCCGGAATTTAGCACGTTAGACAACAGAGCAAGGGTTTACAGCAGGAACTGCATGCTGTGGCTTCTGGGCTGCCCCACCGCAGGCTGGTGGGGAAGGCGGCAAGGAGTCACGTGACCTGGGCAGTGGTGGCTGCGGGCCTGGGAGGTCTGCCCGCGGCTGGGACTTGCTGGGTCTGGAAGGGTCCCCTCGTTCCTCCTTCCTCTGGAGCCCCTTCTGGCTCACTTGGCCGCCTCACCTCCCTTTGGGTCTGCTGTGTCCATGCCTGGCTCTCATCTCATTCTCCTCTGTGTTGAGTGGGGTTAATTTTCTCAAGAGCTGGTTTTATTCTGAAAAGTTCTGTTGGGGTATGTCAGATCTCCTGGGTGTTTTGGGTGTCTTGCTCTTCATCCTGTTTCCTCTCTGTGTTGGCGACTGTAAGCTGGCTCTGTCTTAGGGTTTGTTGGATGCAGCTTGTGGCGGTGGGCTCCCCTCTACGGGTGCGGCTTGTGAACACGTTGGGAGGGCTCTGTCTTGGCATGCAAAGGCCCCTGGGTCTGGTGACTGCTGTCCCTCTGGGATGCTCTGCCCATCTCAGCTCCCAACCTTTCCTGCAGTCACCTCAGAGCCCCACAGCCATGTGAGCAGGCCCGTGGGTCCAGGTTCCCTGGGGCCTTTCCCTTGTCTAGAGCCTGTCTTTTTCTCCAGGGGTCCCCACACTTGTGCTGGGTCCTGGGAGGGGTGCGGACTTGGTGGTCCCTGTGGCACAGGCAGTAGGTCACATGGAACTCCTGGGGCAGCCACATGGCTGTGTGGTACGGGCCACTCTGGTTCCTAGTCCCCTTTGTTTTTGGCCCCAAGGACTTCCTTTGTTTTCTGGGGAGGGGGTGCGGGTTTGCTGTCTCCAACATTTTGGAGCATACTGTGCAGGAGGGTTCAGAGGGTGGTACCGAGAAGGGCGCGTGGGGCGCCTGCAGCTCCCTCTCCCCCTGAACAGGTCTTTGAGACCCTCACCCACTGATTCTAAGGGGTTGCGGCCTAACTGCTTTTCACGATCTGGCTGTTGTGACAGTTACACTTGGGATGGAGAATCGTGGGGATGATTGGAAGGCCTGGTACCATTCAGAGTGACACGGACATGAAATCTTTTCATCTGCTCACCCGCTAACTGGCACGAAAATCACAAAATAGACGCTCCCGTGACTGTTAGGCTGTGTGCGCTGGAAGGGGGGGCTCTCCCGCACTCCCTGGCCCCTCCCGCCCGCAGGTAATGGGGAAAGGTGGTGCAGCTCCCCCGAGTCCCCAGCCCCCACCCAGCACTGCAGGCCTGGCCTTCTGGGGCCCCCGCCTCTCTGACCCCCTGCTTGTCTGCGGTCGGTACACACACCTGTCTGGCTCTGGACCTAGTCCTCACAGGGCTCGGAAATCTCAGCGAAGACAGATGTGATCAAAAGTTTCCAAGTGTGTTTTTATTATTCCTCACCCAGAATCTGTGGGCCGTGAAAATGCTTGGTCATGTCTCTCGGTTCTAAATCTGCAGTTACTTTTTAACTTGGTAGTATTACTTAGTAGTTGAATTCCATATTAAAATCTACCTATTGAAAAAAACTTTTTAAATTTAGTCTTCAAATTGGGAAAGAGATGCATTTTATTAAGATTCCTAGAGACGTGGTTGTCGTATTACATTTGTGATTTTTCAAAAGTACTTCATTATACCTGGACGTGTGTCTGCTGATGGGCGAGAACTCCCATTGTGACCTTTCTAAGGACCCACTGGTCTGTGAGATCAGGATTTGCCTCACAATTGGGGTGTGGCCAGGGGGGCTGCCTTTTCTTCTTAAAGGTTCATAACATGATGGGGAGACACACAGAAGGTGCCAGTGTAGCTTCATTGGTGTGCGGCGGGGAGGTGTGCAGTGGGAAAGAGCCAGTGGGGAGTGGGCGTTGCAGGTGGCTGAAAGGGGCTCAGCACAGTGCTGGCCTGGCACCGTGCACAGTGGTGGTCTCTGCCAGTGGAATTTGTCTCAGCCTGTGGCTTGGCCTGGGTTAGCATGAGTGAGCCAGCTGCCAGGGTACTGAGGGGCTGCAGGAGGCAGAGGCCAGATTGCTTTCTGGCAGGAGGTAGACCACACCGAGGTCTGTTCCCTCCTCCCCTGAACCCCTGGTTGGCCATTTGGGGGTCCGTATGAGTGCAGCCTGCCCTTCACCCCACTGGACCTGGGCCAGGGCCACCTCAGCACATCCTCGGGCCTTGATTTGGCCTGGCTGCTTGGCAGGTGCTGGTGCCCTCAGTCTCGCCCAGGAGCTGGGGAGACCGTGGCTGCCCGAGGGCTGATTAAGGGTACTCCATCCCCCCGCCAGCTGCTGCTCAGCTTTTCTTTACCCCAGAGTGCCTGCCAGTTGCCTGGTCTCTGGACCTGTGCTAGACCGGTGCGTCTGCTAGGGCAGGACCCACCCTCCGTGGAGTCCTGACCACTTAGACCAGAAGTTCCCAATGTCTAGGATGGAGTGCACTCCTGCCCAATGGGGCCCCTCTGGCCAGTGTCCATGGGATACACCTGCTGATGAACTGGAGCAATCCCTAAGCTGGAAATCAGGCCACCTGCTCTGACAGGGGCTCTCTTTTCTTGATGGGCTTTGTGTGAAGGCCTTACCTTCCAGAGGTAGAATCACACTGTTAGTTTGCAGGTTGTGTTACACATCCTGTGTGTAATGTTGGCTGTCCACAGATGACCCTTGCCGACTCGAGCAGCTCTTGGAAGACTCAGGCCTGGGAACGTCTTTGGTCCCTGTCTGCTCAGGTGCCCCTCGCTGCTGCTGCCACCAAGGGGCACCTGGGCCAGCCCTGCACAGCTGCTTTGGCCTCCCAGCATCTCCTTTTCTCCTTTGCTCTGGGGCCACCAACCAGTGAAAGCCACTAACGTCTGTGGTTTGATTTTCAACCAAGAATCCGTTCTTATGTGTTTGTTTTTTTAATAGGTTTTTATAGTAGCTTAATCGAAACATAATTCACACACCGTGAAATTCTCCCTGTCAAAGAGTGTAGTGGTTTTTAGTGTATGCAGCTACTATCATCATTACCTATTTTTAGGACTTTTTTGTCACCCAAAAAAGAAACCCCGTGCCCATTAGCTGTCACTCCCCTCTGCCCCCGGCCACCACTGGTCAGCGCGCTGCCTTTATAGGTTTTCTTGTTCTGGACACTGTATACATGTTGTCATAGGATGCATGACTTTCCGTGACTGGCTTCTTCCACGGAGCATGTTTTCGAGGTTCATCACATGGGTGCATACAGCAGTGCCTCATTTCTTGCTGTGGCAGAATAACACCCCACTGTGTGGGTAGGTCACAGAGGTATACTTGCTCTTCCATTGAGGACTTTTGGATCGTTTCCACTTTTTGACCTATTGCAAATAGTGCTGCTTGGAACACTTGTGCACAAGTCTGTGTGTGTACATGTGTTTTCAGTAATCATGGGTATCTGCCAGGGAGTGGAATTGCTGGGTCACATGGTGATTCTGCGTGTGGCTGCACCGTCTTACATGCCCACCAGCAGTGCACAGAATTCTCATTCTCTACATTATTGCTGGCTTGTCCATATTTTTAAAAATTATGGCTGTCCTGGTGAGTGAGGTTATTGGATATTAGCATATCTTGTTTGGAGAAGTGTCCTTTGCTCATTTTTTATTTGGGTCGTCTTTTTGTTGTCGAGTTGTAGGAGTTCTTTATGTGTGATGAAGAGCACTCCTTTATCAGATATCTGATTTGTACCTTTTCTCTCCCGTTCTGTGGGTTGTCTTTTTACTTTCTTGATGGTGTTCTTTGAAGTACATAAGTTTCATGAAAGTATAAAAGTTTTGAATTTTGATGAAGTCCCATTTTAAAATTTATCCTTTATTCCTGGTGCTCTGGCGTCACCTAAGCAGTTGTGGGTTTTCTGGGGGCAGGGGTGTGGGAGGTGGGGGGATACTGCAGTGCCCCTGCAGTGAGTACCTCCATGTACGTGAACAGCCTCAGATCTGTAGACATTTTGGTTTTTTCTGGGAGATGGTTTTAGGAAGCAGTTTGTCACAGAAAATGATGCACAGACATAGTCTTTGCAGTGACGGATGTGAGGAACACGCCGTACCATCACCAGATGGCCCTGTGGCCTCCTGGTGGGATCCTGGATTGGGGTGTGGGCTGCCTTCCACTCGGAGAGCCGTCCACGTGGTCTGAGAACCACAGACGCAGTTTGGATCATGTCCTCTAAGGAATAACAGGCGAGTCTTCAGCCACACAGAAAGTGAGCGAATGGCTCTGGGAGTGCTGTTAGGAAGGGTGTTTTCAGAAGCAGGACTGGAAGCAGAGTCTCACACAGTGCTTGGCCACAGTTGCCATGTGGCTGGTGGCATCAGGAATGTCAGCACAGGCGATTCTGCTACTTTAACCCCTGTGGCTGCCAGGGCTGCCCTGTGTGGGACTGTTAGCAGCTTCACAGAGGCCCTTGGGGGCCTGTAAGGTTTGTGCCATCCCAGGCAGAACTGGTGTTGTCTGTTGGCAGCCAGTGAGCTGCTCCACAGGCCTGGGGCCTCCACACCAAGACAGATCGGCACTCAGCAGCTTACCTGGCAAGGCAGTGGGTGTACCACCTTCTCTGAATCTGCAGGACTTCCCAGATCCTGTGACCTCAGCCTTTGACATCTGATGAGACACTTCCCTCCGGTTCTGTCACAAGTGGCCTGTGCCTTTGGTGGGGAACACTGTGCTGATAAATGCAGGTGTCAGCAGTGTGTGGACGAGCCAAGCTGCTCACGGGGGCAGGGGACTGAGACTGGGTGCTCTTAGCAGTGTGCTGCGTGGCTCTCCCTTCCTCTTTGGCTGCACCCTGGTGGGAAAAGGTGGTGGAGGGGATGTGGGGAGGTTGAAGGCCACATGGCTCAGTGGGCTTTGGGCCTGGAGGGCTCTGCCTGCACCAGGGTATAGTTTTGACACTGGGCGGTTGAGGGTTGCAAGCATATGGGGAAGGGGCTACACCCCGCTCTGTGTGAGCTGCAAGTGGGGGGCTCCTTGCAAGGCTGGGAAGGTGGAGGCATGAGCCTATGAGGTGGTGCTGTGGCCTCTGGGGCTGCTCTGCTGGAGCATGCGCCCGCTCTGCTGTGCTCACTTGTTCACGAGTGCAGCCACCTCTGTGGGGGGCTGGTGCTGCCCACGTGTCTTCCCAAGTGACGCTGTGCTTCTCTCGGGGGCTTCTTGGCACACGTGGCCGCGGGCATGGCAGTTCGTGGGACTGGCTCTGAGGCTGGTTTTGTTCTTCTAGCAAGTTGATGGGCTTTAATTTAGTAGGAAAATGCTTTTTTGCAATTTGCTAATTTCTTCTTGGTTGGAGGAAGTTATAGTGACGTGCTGTGGACACTATTCCATGTCCGCTCCTTTGAAGCAGGTGTTGCCCATCCTCTGGGCTGGCTGCCTGTGCTTAGGGATGGTGGGTTGTGGCTGCAGCACGTCCACTGGGCCGGGTGGTGTCCCCAGGAGCCTCACTGGAGTGGCTTGAGCAGAGGTGGGACACCTGCCAGTTTCCTGTTTCTGTATTGTGTCCTTTGACCCTCATGCTGGGTCATGCTTACTGATGAGGGTGAAGACACCTGTTCAAGGGGAGGCCATGAACTTGAAGCCAGGCCCATCAACCTGGGGGGTCTGGGCTGCCTGCTGGCCAGGTAAGCAAGCATCAGACGTTTGGAAGTGGGTTTGCGCTAGCCCTGGCTGCTGCACAAAGCCACCCCAGGGCTGCCCTCTCTGCCATCTGCTTGCAGTGTCTTTGTGGTGCCCAAGAATTCTCAGTGGCCGCCTCCAGGATGTAATGGCAGCCCCTTACCTTGCCTGGGGCCCTCGGCCCCTTGCCTGGAGCCCTGCCCTACTTGGTTTATGGCTCGGGTTCTGCTTTCCACAGGTGAGTGGGGTCCTGCCTGCCTGCGCTGTGGGCCATGGTTAGGACTTGCACATCCCTGGGTCCCTGTTGAGGACTGATGGCCCTGAGGGCATCACTCAGCCAACCATTAACGCAGCCCTCCCCTCCCTTCCCCTCCCCTGGGAGGCTCCAGAAGTATCTGGTGTGGCCCCGAGGAAGCACCGTCCTCTCGGCCTGGCCCAGGGCCCTCGGTCATAGCCTAGTCTCCCCAGGCACGAATTCTGCTCCCCACTCTGGGCCCAGGCTGCCCTTAGATGTCATCCTGAGTGGCCTGCTGGGTCCCTCCTGGGGCCCCACTGAGAGCCTGCCCCCCACCAAAAAACTCCATGGCTGGAGCCAAGACCCTGGCATCTCAGGGCTCTGTGAGCTGGGGCTGTGGGATCTGAGTCCAGGCTCGAGGGACAGTAGGCTGGGCTGCCAGGCCTCCCTGAGCTCCTTGGCACTTGTCCTCTGTGTGGCAGTGACTGGGCAGCCTTGCCCTGACTTCTCCCAGCACCACTGCCTTTCTTCTGTGGGGCCAGCCGGTCTCTTGGACAAAGGGAAGTAGCCAAGAGCTTGAAGGGATCTCTTGTTCCCTCGGACATGAGCGGAGGTCATCTGGAGGGTGAGGCTCCAAGGCTGGCCCTCCCCACTGTGCATGTCCCTCAGGGGAGGGTCAGTCACAACCTGGAGGCAAGAATCCCCTACCTTGAGGACAAGGCCACTACACCCCAGGACTTTGTGATTCTCTGACCATTCTAAATGCCGAGTGTCACAAACACGGCCTCCCAAGGTGTTGTGTGCCCACTTGGGAGCGGCTTGCAGGACAAGGGGACCATCTGACCCCTGGGTGGACACGAGGTGGACTGTGTCGGTTGATGTCAGGCTGTGTATGGGGCTGTGTTTTGATTTGGGGCATATGAACCCTCTTCGTGTCCGGGAGGTTTGAGGCAGTAGCCACCAGCACCCAAATGCTCATGAGAGGGAAAGGGGCCTCATCTTGGGCTCAATTTTTCACTGGCAATTGGCAGTCACCACTTAGTTAGAGGAAGACACTGCCTGGAGCACCAGGCTGAGGCCTGGCAGCCTGAGTGACTGTCCCCTCCTCAGGACCACACAGGTGTGCAGAACGGCATTCTTGCTCAGGCCTCAGAGGGCCAGAGTCTCCTCCCTGTTTTACAAATGCCCCTTCCCACTGTGGTCTCACTTTCATTAGGAACGAGGAATGCATCTTTTTGGCCTTTGGGGTTTTCTTTTCATCAGAAGACTTGTTCCAGCCAACTGAAGGTGGGAGGACTTCACCGTCATGGGGCGGGGGGGGGTGCTGGCCCTAACTGACCCACCCAGTTCTCCCCCACACCTTTCCCCAGAATCCATGGGCTTGGCACCCCCACGCAGTTCCCCCAGACAGGAGGCTGCCCTCCCCCTCAGGTGCCTCATCTGTCACCCCCACTTTGTGGACAAGTCTGGGGGTCCAGGCCCACTCGTCCCCCAGCATTTCTGTGGGGTGGCTATTTTGTGTCTGCTGGGTAGAGCTGTGCCTGCATTGGCTCTGGCTCTGGTGGGCGCAGCTCAGCCGAGATACGTCTGACACTTCCCCCACAAGAGGTATCTGAGGTTTCTCAGTGTCAGAGTCAGACAGTGCTGGGGCCGTGGTTTTTCCCTGGGTGGGAACTGAGCTTAATTTCCATGTCCTGCTTCAGTGGCTGCTCAGACAGGAAGCTCCACCCTGGCCTGCGTCACCAGCCCCCTGCCCCTTCTGCAGTCACCTGGGGAGGGGCCCACATGGTTCCGGAAGGGGGCTCTGCTGCACGCAGGTGCAGGTCACCGCGTCAGGGCCTCTGCCAGACATCACTGAGACGTTTCCCCAAGAAGGCAACAGCGCTAAGTGGGTGTTTTAAGTGCCCTTTTTCCCTGAATGGTTGTTTCAGTGCCTTTGAAAAAACTGTCCCTGGCTGAGTCTGTGGGTTTGCCTCTGATCTTCCCTCAGGAGCAGGGCTGCTCCGGCCACCGGGGCAGCTGCTTCTGTGTGAGGACAGGCCGCCTCTCTCCCCAGGGCCCGACACGTGAAGGTCATTGTCTTTCTCCCTTGGCCAAGTTGGAGATGTGGCTTCCCGCCCCCTCTGGCCCTGGACCTGCTCCCTGAGATGGCCTCAGGCCTCCTGGGGTCCTGGCGCATACACCACACTCTGTCATGCCGCCTGTCATCCAGGGGGAGGCCCCCTGGCCTTGGTGGAATCACCCCCAGGGCCCTGCGCTTGGGCCGGCCTGTCTCCTGAGTGTCACAGTGGCGAGGCTTGCTCCTGGCTTCCCGACTGAAGGCGAGGGGCCCCCATTGGCCATGTCTTCCTGAGGTCGCGCTGTGAAGGGCTCCTCACCCGACGTGGGCGGTTCTGTATTGGCCTGGGTTGGAGACCCTGAACAGCTGCCCTGGGGGCTTCCTTGCTGTCCTGTGGGGCCCAGGGTCCTCTTGGACACACCTGAGTCCCTCATGGTTTCTGCTCCAGCCCCAGTATTGGGGGAGGAATGCTTTCTCTTCCAAAGACTGTTGTTTTTGTGCTGCGGAGAGATCCCGTGTCAGCCGCGTCTGGCAGACGGGACGTGTCGCAGGGGTCTCCAGCCATGGGTGGGGGGCCGTCTCCTCATTCTCGTGAGGCCCAGGTGGACGTTTGGGTGAAGGGTCTGGAGGTTTTCCCTTCAGACCGTACTGTCCGTTTCACTTGTTGGCTGAGGCGACATGCTGTAACGTCTCAGAGGCACAGCACAGGGGCCTGGGACGAGCGAGGGTCCCGTGGGCAGCTCCTCCGACAGCAGGGTCAGTGAGAAACGAGGAACACGGGAGCAGAGCAGTGCCCCACGTGGCAGAGCTCGGTCGGTAGAACGTGTGCTTTGTTCTGAGAATGCTTCCTTCTTTGGGGAGGGGGCGGCCCTTCCCAGACTCATGAGGACCTGAGCACAGATGTGCTGGGGTCGCTCCCAGAGGGTACCATGGCTATGCATCTGCTTTAGGTCCTGACACTGGCGTGCGTGAGGGGCTGGTTTCCTCCAGGGCCCCACAGAGAGCGTGGTCAGCTTCTAGGGGAGTGTCACGATGGACGGGGACGAGGGGACTTAGGGTCAGGCAGAGCCGCTGTGGAAAAGGAGAGCGGCCTTGGCGCTCCACCCAGAACCCGCTGCAGCTGTGGGCTGAGGTCACCGCGTAACGGCCCCACAAACGGCACAACAACGTCCACTCTGTTCTCAAGGGGATGACGTGTCCCTTAGCAGCAATGTCCGACTTACCTTTTTGCACACGGCTTGTGCAGCCTTCATGGCCCTTCAGTGCAACGTGAGCGACGTCTCGTGAGTGGGATGCCCCGTGTGCATAGCTGAGTCTGCTCTTTGTGTCCCGGGGGTCCTTCATGGCTAGGCAGCTATGGGCCTCGGGACAGCCTGCGCTGGCGGGGCGGGTGGGCAGGCCCTGCCCCAGGGGTCAGAGGTGCCAACAGGGCCTTTTCTGTTGGTCACAGGTTTCCTCTGAGCCCCCGGCCTCCATAAGACCCAAAACAGACGACGCCTCTTCCCAGTCCCCTGCGTCTTCTGAGAAGGACAAGCAGTCCAGCTGGCTGCGGACCCTGGCTGGTTCTTCCAATAAGGTTCTGCGCAGGGGCCTGTTTGGGGTTCTTGGGAAGTGGGTGCTGGGCTCAGCCTCTGGGATATGAAGTGGCTCATCTCTGTCCCAGCTGCTTACAGAGAGACTCTTTCTCGACAGAGCCTTGGCTGTGTTCACCCTCGCCAGCGCCTCTCTGCGTTCCGACCCTGGTCCCCTGCAGTTTCAGCAAGTGAAAAGGAGCTCTCCCCGCACCTCCCGGCCCTGATTCGAGACAGGTGAGCCCATGCCGGCACCTGGCTCCTCCGCTGCCGGTGCTACATGCCCAGGCCTGCAGTGTCTTGGTCAAGTCAGTGCTGGTGTGGGTTCCTCACTTGGTTGGCACTGGGGTGAGCATATCTAGAAATTTCTGTGGTATTCTTGGGTGGAGTTGGGCGCAGCCTCCTCGTGGCCGTGCTGGGCAGCCTGTGCTTCAGCCTGCCCAGGGCAGCTGGCTAGCGGGAAACATTTATGGTCCTTAGTTACCTAATGGTTGACATTAAGATTTGGGGTTCAAAGAAAAAGTGTTTCCTCTGAAACATCTTTAAGGGTGGCGAGTCCCACCATGAGTCTTTGTGGTGCCAGCACTGTGTGGACCATGTGTCAGGAGAGTGCAGGTGGTGGGGGGCTCGGCAGGGCAGACACACCTTGGCCTAACACCTGCCTGTGTCCTTCCAGCTTTTACTCCTACAAGAGCTTTGAGACGGCCGTGGCCCCCAACGTGGCCCTCGCACCTCCAGCCCAGCAGAAGGTGGTGCACAGCCCAGCATGTGCTGCCGTCGTCTCCCGGGCCCCGGAGCCTCTCGCCACCTGCATCCAGCCACGGAAGCGGAAGCTGACGGTGGACACCCCAGGAGCCCCCGAGACGCTGGTGCCCGTAGCCGCCCCCGAGGAGGACAAGGACTCGGAAGCGGAGGTTGAAGTTGAAAGCAGAGAGGAATGTAAGTGTGAGTTGATGTCTTTCTCTACTCCCCGCGGGGCCAGGTACGAGGTGGCGCTGCAGGGGTCAGGTCAGGAGGAGTTGGGTGTCCTGGGCCACACCCTCTGGGCAGGGTCTGTCTTTGGTGAGAAGCCGTGAGCGCCTCCAACCCTGTTCCGTTTCCGTCTGTTTTCAGTCACCTCCTCCTTGTCCTCGCTCTCTTCCCCGTCCTTCACTTCGTCCAGCTCTGCCAAGGACCTGAGCTCCCCCGGCGTGCACGCCCCACCCACCGTCGCCCCCGACGCGGCGGCCCCGGCCGAGGCCCCGAGCGGGCTGGAGGCTGAGCTGGAGCACCTGCGGCAGGCGCTGGAGGGCGGCCTGGACAGCAAGGAAGCCAAAGAGAAGTTCCTGCACGAGGTGGTCAAGATGCGCGTGAAGCAGGAGGAGAAGCTGAACGCGGCCCTGCAGGCCAAGCGCAGCCTCCACCAGGTGAGGCCGCGGCCGGTGTCATGGGCGGCCCAGGGCCTGGCGGGAGTTCTGTCCCCAGAGGGCCACGGCTCTGCCTGTGGAGACCCTTTGGGCTTCCTAGGAGGCTCCTGCAGCAGGGGAGACCACAGCTCTCCTGTCAGGCCCCACACGGCCAGTCACATGCCCTGTGTGGTGGCCTCGCTAATGAAGCTGGCATGTTCCTGTGGCATAATGAAGATCGGGCTATTTTTAGTGGCAAGTGAGGAGCAGCTGTGCAGAGACAATAATTCCTGGCTCTAGGTGCCAGGAGCGGGTGCTCGCGGGCTCCTCCAGCGAGGCCTGTTGTCTGCAGCGCGTGAGCGTGAGGGGCACGTTTCCTAAAGCTTTGTGTTGTAGAGGGTGGCCACTCCCAGGCCTCCCAGACAGGGAAGAGGGGTGCTCGGCACACATGCACACACACGCGCCTCTCCTGCGGTAGCCCCGGATCCTGCATCTCCTTTTCATGTTGTTTTGGTCTTTTCCTGACACAAGGATGGAGGCTGCGCTCTCAGGCGGGCGGGTGGGGAGCGCGGCAGGCAGGGCCTCCACCGGCTGAGGCCCAAGCACCCAGACGGGCTGGCTTCACCCCTCGTGGCGTCTGGCAGCCCGAGGCAGCCTGCGTGCGTGGGCTTTAGCACAACACAGCCCGGCGGTCGTCAGCCGCAGGATGGCCAACACGCTCCTGAGCGTGTTAGTCACTCCCCAGCCACTGTTGTCCCTGCTGTGGTTGGAGGTGTGATTTCCCACAGGCATATTCATGGGGCTGTTTGCAGCGTGGGTCAGGAGTCGCAGTGGATACTTGAAGAAAAGGGGAAAGGGCTGCGGGAGAGCCCAGGCTGGGGATGTCTCTGTCTGGCTGTGTGGGCGACCCTGGGCGCCTCCGACGGTGCCATGTGTGAGGCCACTTGCTCTGCGTGCGCAGGAGCCAGAGAATCTGCTAGGGGGAGGCGAGCGCGGCCGGCCGCGGGCCCAGCCGTGGGTGTGGGGAGCTCCCGGGGGGATGGGGCGTCGGGCCTGGTGACCCTGAGCCGGCCCCGCCCGCCCGCCCTCCAGGAGCTGGAGTTCCTGCGCGTGGCCAAGAAGGAGAAGCTGCGGGAAGCCACGGAGGCCAAGCGCAACCTGCGGAAGGAGATCGAGCGTCTCCGCGCCGAGAATGAGAAGAAGATGAAGGAAGCCAACGAGTCGCGGATGCGCCTGAAGCGGGAGCTGGACCAGGCGCGGCAGGCCCGGGTGTGCGACAAGGGCTGCGAGGCCGGCCGCCTGCGCGCCAAATACTCGGCGCAGGTAGGCATACGGGCCGGGGCGTCCAGTAGGCCTGGGTGCTGCGGGGGGAGGCCCCAGCACCCGACACCAGGGCTCCCCTCCCGGCCACACTCCACTTCTTGCTGGTTTGCTTGAGACAAACTCTGAGCCAGGCCTGGGGGTTGGGAGGGAGCCCCCAGATCTGGAGAGGTCGGGGTCTGCCAGTGTGGACCACGGAACCACTTGTCTCACCCAGCCAGGGAGGTGGGGGCGGCCCCGCTCGGGTGCTGTGTGAGTGGACGCCGAAGGGGCCTGAGCCTCTCGGTTGCTGCGGGGACCAGGGCCGGACTCCTGTCCTGGTGGCTCTGCAGGGTCTCTGCAGGCCCTTCTGCCACGCCCTGCCTCCCTGGTGGACCTGCGTCCCGACCTAGGGTAGGGACTCGTGTGTGCCGAGGCGGGGTGCCGGGGGTCCGGAGTGGGCGCTGCTGACCCCCGGCTCCGTTTCAGATTGAGGACCTGCAGGTGAAGCTGCAGCACGCGGAGGCCGACCGTGAGCAGCTGCGAGCCGACCTGCTGCGGGAGCGGGAGGCCCGCGAGCACCTGGAGAAGGTGGTGAAGGAGCTGCAGGAGCAGCTGTGGCCGCGGCCCCGCCCCGAGCCCACGGGCAGCGACGGCGCCGCCGAGCTGGAGCCCTAGCGACCCTGTGTCCGCCGCGGCGCTGACGGCCACGCGGTGCAGGGAGCCGCCGCTCACAGCACAACGTCTTACTGTGCCTATTACCAAGCGAGTGTTTGTAACCACATACTTTTGAAATCCACTGCAAAATTTTCTACTGGCCAAGTTCAAGTGAGCGAGCCGCGTCCCCACTGCAGCCGGAGACGGGGGCACTTGGCAGCTGTGGCTGGTCCTCTGCTTGCTGGAACGTTCTAACATTCACACTTTTGTTATAAGCTATTTAAAACCAATAAGGAGACTTGGTATTCAGAAAACCAACACGTTTTTTAGTGACTAACTTTTAAAAGCCCCAATACATGACACCATCTGAAGACCGAGGGCGCTTGCCCGCCCCGGGAAGCCATCCCAGCTCATCTGTGCCCGCGGCTGCGAGAGGACGGCAGGGGTTTTTCTTCAGAGTCTATTTTTTCAGCGACAAGGACCCAGGTCTTCCCGCTGCTGCCAAGGAGAGTGGGGGGAGTGCCGCGTGCAAGATGAGCCCAAACACTGCCCGCCTTACCGACGCCCACCTGGCCGGCGCGGGGCAGGGGAGCCCCACGGGGACTGTCCACCTCGGGAGGGCTCCGGCCCCGGCCCCCAGGCTCCGGCCGCCCTCCTCCGCAGGTGCTGACCTGCGTCAGGGTGAACACGGCCAGCCCGCAGGCCCTCAGCCCCTCCGGGGACGCTGCTCAATCACAGCGACCCCTTCTCAGTCTGGCAAATGTTGCTCCTTTCATTTTGGGACTGAGGCTGCAGCATTGGAACAAAACAGCATTATATCATTTTTTATTTTTATTTTTGTTCATTTAAACGTATATTTAGAACTGCACTTTGTCAAAAATCTTCCCTTCTCTTTTTATTCCCCAGTTGACTGAGGTTTTTACCGATTTATAGAGCAGTTCAAATCCTAAGTGCTCGAGTGCTTAGAAATCCCCTCTGGTGCTTGGTTGAACAAGGGAATCACAAGAAAACGAAATGCAAAAACTGAACTTCGGGGGTCGTTCTGTGCCTTCCAGCATCTTGTACAGCAAATCCTGACTCGTGTCTTTTTACCCCCAAAATACCTGTCTTCAGTAGCGATCGAACCTGCCACTATCAAAATAAGTTACTTGCATTTATTCCAAATAATCTCGTTTACTCTCAACTGTTTATGCAAATTGTATAAGGTTTCTTATGCCCAAGCTTGAAAAATGATTTCCCAGTAGACAAGAGGCGGCTACCCATCCTAAAATTATGGTATTTATTTACATAAGAAAGGTCTTACAGGAATACTTTGCTTGAATCCGTTCTAACACCCGCGGCAGCTGTGCAGCTCGTGCAGGTGTGAACGACCTCAAGGCCTCGTGACCACCGGCAGCAGGAGCAAAGACCGGAGACTGCTAAGCCCTTACGTTTGGGTGACTAAGTTGTCTGCAGGGTTTTGCCCTTGGTTTACTGAGGGGGGCTCGGTGGCAGCTGGCCCTCCCTTCTAAAGTGCAATGCAAAAGGGACATCATGTATATGCAGCGTTTGTTTGGGAATTTTTTTCTTTTGCTTTTGTTTTCTTTTGCAGTTACTAATCTGTATGCATGGGATTTTACACCTCTGCCATAGGTAGACCCATCGATGGGCATTATTACCGTGTGTTGTAAAGGGTCGGTTTTGTTACGCAACACGCAGAATGCTGTTGTTAGCCTTGTTTTTTCCAGAGTTGTGTTTTTTCAGTCATTTCTTCAAGGGAAACTAAATGATTTAGTTGGAGCAAAGCTTTACGTGTGTTGGTGTGCTTCTGTGTGACTGTCTTATGTCGCCAAGTCTGAAAATCACAGCCAGGCCCCTGCCGCGGGGCTGCCCAGTTCGCTCTGTTTGCTTCTGAGGTTTTCGGCTCCAGAGGGAGATGAACTTCTGTAAGTTGTGTCTGGGGGCAAAGCCGCTCCTGCCCTCACCCGTCCCCTCTGGTCACCACTGGGTCCACATCTCCAGTGGCTCTGCTTTGTCCCCTAACATTGGGAAGAGCTGTGTCTGCAGCAGAAACTCTTCCCCAAGGGCCAGGTGGACTTCGGCCCTGGGAAGGTCCTCATGCTCTCAACCCGTTCGTCCCCCCTGGGCCTGCCCCGCCCACCCCTTCCACACTTTCCTTCAGCCCCCTGGCCCTGGCCAGCCCCGGAAACCCAGGCCCTGCCGTCAGTGGGAACCAGGCACAGGCAGGCTCCCCGTCACCAGCAGCTCGCGCTCCCTGGCAGTTCCTGTCACTTCCTTCCCTCTGGGCTCCGCGGGGCCCCTTCCTTGGTCAATGTCTGCAGGGGCACTGGGGGTGTCCCACCGCGTCATGTCCATCCTCGGGGGCTTGAGCCTGAGGGCCAGTGCAGCTGCAGCCTAGGTGGTCTTCAGGAAACGGGAGAAGAGGTGCTCATCGCGCAGGCTGTTGACTCTCCCTGTATGTGAAATCCATATGGAAACGCTGTGTGTTCGGTTTAGTTATGCATCATTTCTATACTGAAAGGAGACCTTTCACGAAGGGACTAAACAGCAGCAATAACATTCATGTCTACGGAGCAGCTAACTCTCACACGATACTCTGCCTTTCGTACAGGACTAGCCAGTGCAGGACAGTTACCGTGTAAATACCTTTTTCATTTTACGCCGTTTGTATTATACGTGGATATGGTGGTTCCTTTTTCAGAAACTCTTTTTCTTACCTGGTAGTTGTCTCGTTCTCTGGGTTGTTTTTAACAACCGGAGGAACAATCGCGCTCATCCTCCAGAGGGGACGGCGAAGCCCCTTTTGCCAGTTTCCGTGGTGACGGCTTCCCCCGTGGGCGCCCGGCCGCCACCGAGGACTTTCCGCCCAGGCTCGCCGACCCCACTCCCGCCCCGCTCCGCTCTCCGTCCAGCAGGTCGGGGGAGGCGTTTTCATTGTTGCTTTAAGTCAGGAGTCACAAGTGACATTTTTTTTTCAAGTAAGGAAAAAAAGAACCCACCTCTACCTTCACAGCCACCCGGAGTCCTGTGTCCCGTCCCTGTGTCGATGCTGCTGCTAATGACAATACGACGGCTTACTCTGCTATCTGAAAGCTATTTTTATGTAATTAATGTATGCTTTCTTGTTTATAAATGCCTGATTTGAAAAGAAAAAAGAGAAAAAGCTTGGCATATTTATCTATTCCGCTGTGTACCTGTTAGTCCTTTTGCCCCCGAAACAGATGACGTTGTACAATAAAGGACTTTGAGAGTACCGTGGGACGCATGCTTCTGCCCACCCCGAGCCCCTTCTCTTGGGCCACCAGGGGGGTGAGCGCAGGAAAGGGAGGGGCGTCTGTGGGTGGGTCAGACCCTCCTCATAGCCCCGGCCAGTGGGGGCAGTGCCAGGGCAGGAGATGGAGTGGCAGTCTGGGGAGGCAAGGCCATCCCCTGGACCAGTCAAGGTCACAGCTTCCCAAGGGCAGTAGACCCATCCCCCAGGACAGATCACCAACTTCTTGAAGAGTCACCTCATATCATTTAATGGGTAAGGGGATGGGTGGTATCAGAGTCCTGGACCTCAGGGTGCTGCCCTGAGGGAGGAGCAGAGGCCCCTTCCCTGCCTGACCCCAGGAGGGGGTCCCAGACCCCACAGTCCCCGCTGGTCTGGGGCACGGGGGTGCAGTGCTGTGAGCCTGTCTCGTGGAGGAGCCCATGGCCGAGGGCCCAGGTGCCAGGCCGCCGCCTGTGCTTCCTTTGGCCACCATGTCCCAGCTCCCCAGCTCTCCACCCACGGGAAGCCCCCCGAACCCAGGCAGGGGGGAGCTCGCCCCTCCTCCAGTGCCCCTACCTGGGGCCCAGAAGAGCTTACAGACCCCCTGCCACATTAGGGGCCCTTGGCGGGGGTGGGTACAAGGTGGGCTCAAGTCCAGACAGCCCCCCCCAGGAGTGGGGCTTTTCCCTGTGGGACTTACACATCCAGACCAGGCCCTGGGTGAGGGTCAGTGGGCCCAGGAGGAAGAGTGGCTGGGGTCACGGGGCACCCTGAGGGTGGTGGCCGGCCAAGGGCCCATTCATGCCAGTACTGGGCACTCGCACCTCCTGGGGGACCGCATGGACACTGCGACCATGGCCATCTCTGGTGGGTCCAGCTCGTCCCCCAACTAGGCATCATCTCCCACCGTGATGTCCCCTTTCCAGGCCATGAGTTCGGGAGTTATTCCCAGATGCCGCTGGTGGTACCGACTACATGAGAAGTGGCTGTGGACACAGATATGAGAGAAGGACTCTGGCCGGCCAGAGGGCCAGATGGAGGCTGGGGTGGGCCCTCTGCCCCCTGGGGACCTCAGGTCCCACCACGGCCTCTCAGGCTCACCAGCTCAGGTGCCTGTGGCAGCTCCTGCCTCCCAAGCTGCCCTGGGCTTCACTTTGGGGCTTACCTTAGGGTATAAACTTATAGCATTAAAGGGCTCTGGACACTCCCGACCCAGGGCAGATGGGAGTGGAGTCCCCTGGTGTCAGAACCCCCTTCCCAAAGCTGGTGTGAAAGAGTCCACATGGTCCCTTGAGGGCTTGGAAGAAACGTCTCCTGCCTCTGCCAGGGCAGGGCAAAGGTGGGAGAAGACAGATGGCCCTCCTGTCCCGCCTCCCGAGTCCCCAGGCTCTCAGCACCCCTTACCCTGGCTGGTGCTGGTTTCCATGTCCCCCAGGAATTGGGGGGCAGAGATGAGCCCAGGGCAGAGGTGGGGGCTCCCAGCCAGTGCTTAGTTTGTCCCCGCCCTGTGACCCTCTCCCCTCATTTTCATTTCTGCCTCAGTCACCGACAGCGGGCCCGCCCTCTGGTCTCAGCTGTGCCTGTCGGTCCTGTCCTCCTGGAGCCACAGTGTGTCTCCCAGCCCTCACCCACCGCCCTGCGATCAAGGGGCTGACGTGGTCCGAGAACAGCAGCCCATATCTGGGGAGGTGGATGCCAGGCACGCCCTCGGTGGAAAGCGGAAGCTGCTGCCCAGTTACTGTAACAGCTGGCCCAGCCCGTCTTTCCACTGAGACTGGCGGGGGGCTGTGGTGACAGCCGTGCCCTCAGTGTGGCCTCTGCTTCCCCACCCATCCCCAAAGGACCTCCCACCCCAGTGTGGGCCCAGTGTGGCCAGCAGCCCCCTCCCTGCTCCCAGGGCGCTGCCTAGAGGGAACTCCTAATTGGACACCCCGTCAGGACTGGGAGGGCCCACCCAGCCCAGACCCCGACCTGTACCCCTGCCTAGGCCTGCCCCCACCCAGCACCTGCTCCCCCTGGCCCAGGGTCACTGGCTTCTTTCTGGCCAGGAGGAGACAGCCGAGGGCTCCAGCAGGCAGGCCTGGGTTAGGTGAGGCCCTGCCACTCTGCTCATGAGGCCCCGGGGCAGCTGGTGGCCCCACCTGGGTGACTTGGGCCTAAGACCCCACGGAGCCCATCACCTGCAAGGAGGTGGACCCTGTAGGGAAAAGGGGCTAGCCGCCCCTCCCCAGACAGTCCCTGCCCTCAGGAAAGGGTGGGGCTGTGGCCCAGCTGGGCCGGCCCTGGGGGGATGTGAAACCACGGTCCTGTCATGGGGATCCCAGCCCTCCCCACAGAAACCGCCCACTCCTGCCCAAACCCACTGCCCACCTTGGCCCCAGGCAACCCTGGGGAGGGGGTGGGGACAGGACATTCGGGGACTGGATGCCCGCCCGGCCATCCCACAGTTTTGGTGACGCACTCAGCCATCTGTGCCCAGGCCCGTGCCAGGTTGGGGGCCTCAGTGGCTGGGGCACCCAGCCCTGGAGCAGGTGGCCCCACTGTGGGTGGGGACAGGTAGGGGGGCCAGCCGGCCTGGCTTGTCTTGGAAGCGTCCTGTGCTGGACCAGGTGTCCAGCTGGGCTGGGGATGGGCCTTCCTGCTCCTGTGGCTGGGCCTGGCAGCTCTCGCTGGCAGGGAGCTGGGCCCAGGCTCTAGCTCACATCACTCCTGCTGCAGGGAGGTGGTACCCGTGGGAAGGAGGGAGTTCGAAGTGGGGGCCTTTCCCGTGAAGCCCCCAGCAGAGAACCCACCCTGGGGCAGGCCCAGACAGCACCATTCTTGAGCCTCCTGCCCTGGGCTGGGCATCCTTCCTCCCCGAAGCCACCCCATCCCAGGGCTGCTGTCAGATGCGGGGGGCCACGTGCTCAGCCTCCCACGGGGACGCAATGGGTCATCTTAGAAGGGTGGGCTCCTGGCTGCCCGGCTCAGCCAGAAACACAGGCAGGGGTGCCCCACCCCCAGCCCAGTCCCAAAGCCTAGGGCTGTGGCAGGTCAAAGGCCCTGGGAAGGCCCTGGTGGGACCTGCATGGTCTTAAGGTCCAGGCCCGCCTGCCCCACCCAGCCGGACCAATGCCTCTTCTTCCTGTCCACGGGCAACGCGGTCGCCCAGCCCCGGACCCCTGGAGGGTCCTGTGTACCCTTGGCCAGCGGGCAGCTGCTGCCTCTCATCATCCAGGTGTCTCCTCTTGCTGCCCCGTCAGGCTGTCCCTGGCTGTGTCTGTCTGGCTCATGTTTCTGCTCCTCCTCGCCACCCCCTCCTTGCAGCCAGAACATTCTGCCCCCCCCTGCAATTTGGGCAACTGTGTGAGAGCTCCTCAGAGGAGAAAGCACGAGGGCACCAGATGGGACCCCCATCTCCCGTGACGTGAGGTCGGAAGGCCGGGCGGGCTCCAGTGAGAGGCTGGGCAGAGGCCAGTGCTGAATGTGCCCAGGAGCCCCTCTTCCCTGCCCAGTGAGCAGTGACGCTTTAGGGGATGAGAGGAAGGGGCTATGACAAGCACCCCAGTTGCTCCCCCTCCTGGGGCCTCTTGCTCCTGGGGGCTGGAGCAGCGATGGAGGGGTCCAGACAGGCCTGGGGGACACTCAGGCCTGAGCATCTCATGCAGGGCAAGGGGCAGGGGTCTCTGGGCCTTGGGAGGCCTGTGCCTGCTACATGTGTGCTTGGTGCATGTGCACGCGTGCTTGTGTGAGTGCGTGTGCACGTGCAGGGCTGGGGATGAATAGCAACGGCACAGCCTGGGACCAGGAATTAGGGCTGCAGATGGAGCCTCGCCCTGGGGCCACGCTCTGTGCTACAGTGTGCACCGACTCACTGAGATTCCCACCAGTGGGTGAAGTGACTCCAGTGCTGAGGCCCGTGCCAGTGAGGGTGGCAGAACCCGGGAAGCCCTGGCCAGGTCAGGCCACTGGTCCCAGATAAATGTCCCCTGTGTGTGCTGTGTCCATTCAGCTTTGGGCAGGTTTGGGTCCCACGTGCACCAGGGGCTGCAAGGCTGGGCTGATAGAGCAGGGCAGAGGAGTCCCCTGGGCTCCAACCCCACTCTGCCCTGTCCTCAGTGGGGCCTTGACCTGGTGGATGTGTGGTCTGCACCCCAACTTCCTGTTTCCAAGGGAAAACAGTCTCAGAAAAGGCTCTGGTGGTTGGTGAAGCCTGCGAAGGCCTGGGCTGGGGTGGGCTGGGGGTGGGGAGGGCTCCTGCGGCGTCCCCTGGACCCAGGGAGGTGAGGGGGGCTGCGGCTGGTGCGGCCGGGTGGGTGGCCTTGGGCCTGGAAAGCTGGATGTCGGGAGGCTCAGCAAGTCAGGGTCCCGTGGCCACGGTGTGTGTGGAACGCCCCCACCACGGTGCTCGGTGGCCTCCCGCTGGCACTCCTGCGCAGGGCACAGGCTGGGCCTCTAAATGACCACTGGCCTGAGTGAGCGGCCGAGGGTCTGACAGTCGAGGCGTTGGGCTCCCTCACCCCATCCCGCGCCCCTGCTTGGAGTCAGCAGAGTCAGGGGTGCCCAGGACAGAAAACCCCGGCGGGGTCCCTGGGCCTCTGCTCTGCCCCGGCTTCACCAAGCCATTTCATCCCGTAAAGCCTCCGTTCTGGCCTCATGCCAGGGCTTGCACCGCCCACCCCAGGCCCTGGGGTGCCCCCCAGTCGACGCAGGTTGGGATCCTTCCTCTGGGAACCCCTAGCGTCCCTGGGGGAAGGGAGGTGGCAGAGAAACCCCCGGGGAGTTACAGTTCGGGCTCCCAAACCTCCCCAATTCCTGCTCCTTCCGTCCCGCCGGAAGCTGGGCGCGGGGGAGGGGAGGGGGCGGGGCGGGGGAGGGGCGGAGACGGGCGGGAGGAGGGGCAGGCCGGGGAGGGGCTGGGGGAGGGGGAGGGACAGCCGGGGAGGGGGAGGGGGAGGGGAGGGGCAGACCGGGGAGGGGCTGGGGGAGGGGGAGGGGAGGGACAGCCGGGGGGGAGGGGAGGGGCAGGCCGGGGAGGGGCTGGGGGAGGGGGAGGGACAGCCGGGGAGGGGGAGGGGAGGGGCAGACCGGGGAGGGGCTGGGGGAGGGGGAGGGGAGGGACAGCCGGGGAGGGGGAGGGGGAGGGGAGGGGCAGGCCGGGGAGGGGCTGGGGGAGGGGGAGGGACAGCCGGGGAGGGGGAGGGGGAGGGGAGGGGCAGGCCGGGGAGGAGCTGGGGGAGGGGGGAGGGCTGGGGGAGGGGGAGGGCCGGGGGGCCGGGGAAGGCGAGGGGGAGGGGAGGGGAGGGGAGGGGACCGAGCGAGGGGCTGCGCTGTAGGCTCTGTGCCAGGGGCGCTGTCGGGGGCGCTGTCTCGGGCGCGCGGCGCCCCTGGTCCCCGTCCCCTGGCGGGTCCCAGGCAGCCCCGAGGCCACGCGGCACCCGGAGGCCCCTCCCAGGTCGCAGATGGCCGGGGGGTCCTGCAGCGGCCCCTCCGGCGGCCCCCGGGACCCCAGCGTCCCGACACCGAGCGGCCGGGAGGGGACCCGCCTCTGCTGTCCCCGCCCGCCGTCGGCCGCGGGGGCGGGGCCGGGGGCTTCCGGCGGGGGCCCTGCTGGACCCGCGCCCGGCGCCGCCCCCGGCGCAGCGACTTCCTGCGGCGTCGGCGGCCCCGGGGACCCCGCCCGGGCCGGGCTGCGGCCGCCCCCGAGGGCAGCGCTGGGGGTCGCGGGGGCGCGGGAAGCGCCGGCTCCGGCCCGACCGCGGCGTCCCTCCCCGCGGGCCGGACGTCCAGGGCCCTCCGCGGCCGGACGCCGACGTGTCCGGTCCCCGAGCACCCGGACCTGGGGCGGGGGCTCGCGCGACCCCCGGTGGCGGAGGCGGGAACTGCTGCTCGACCGCGAGCCGCGCAGCTGGGGTCGGCTGGGGTCGGGTTCTCGCGTGGGGGTCCCGCTCCAGGGTCCCGTCCGGAGCCCCCTCCATGGAAGGTTCTTGCCCACCCCGCTCGGGTGCGCCTCCCTCGGGGGGACAGTCGCCCTTTGAGGCTGGAGGGGGACTCCCTGCAGAGCCTCCCCGCCCCCCTGCTCTGGGAAGCCCATTGTTCCTGGTCCCCCAGCTGGGGGGATCCCGGTGGCCACCCTCATCCAGGCTGGGAGGCCCAGACGAGCTGAACCGCTGCGGGGGGAGGCACCTCTGGGACGAGCAGGGATGGGTAGGGTGTGGATTCATCCACAGGAGACCTCGAGGCCACCGAGGGCCACACAGTGACCTGCCCACCCCCCAGAAATGCTCCTCGTCCCAGACCTCTTCCTCCTGCCTTCCACCGCATGCCATCAGGATGGTACTGCCCCGACCCACACCCGCCACCTGTCCCCAGAGCTGCCCACCTGACAACCCCACGCTCCTCACCGGGACCCTTGTCCCCAGCCCCCCACGCCCCTCCCCACCCCCACCCTCTTCTCCATGGAGCTCCCCGGAAGGACATGAGCGCAACTCCAGCACCATCCTCGGTCACACCTGCTGCCCTGGCCACATCCAGGCCGCCGATCCTCTCACCCCAGGCCCCTACCCCCCATCCCCCCTACTTGCCAGCCCTTTTCTTAGAGGACACAAGTCCAGCTGGCCACCCCAGACTCATCTCCCATGACCTGGCCAGGACCCATGCGGAGCCAGGATGCGCCCCTAGCCCCATCCCAAGCAGTGGCCTGGGTGTCCCTTCTGAGCTCGAGCCCACAGCGTCCTTTCCAGTGCTCTTGAGAGATCTATTCACGGGGCGTGTCACCGTGTTTTATTGTCTTTGCCTGACTGCCTGGTGAAAGCCCATGTGGGGTGCCCAGCTGGGCTCCTTAAGGAGGAGAAACCCTTGGAGGGGTGGGCGAGCCCCGTGGACGCCACAGCCAGGCCAGCCCAGTCCCTCGGACGGTGTGGCAGGTGGGGGTCTCTGGGCACTAGTCCTGCTGCCAGAATGGATGGGTAGAGCAGCTGCAGGGCCTGGGCTCTTGGGCAGCTGATTGCCCTCCTGTCCAGGAGGGGGCCAGGGCCAGGCCAAGGTGCAGTCCCTAAGGGGTTTCCTGTGTGGGGAGCAGGGTACCAGACTGGGTCCAGCTGGGGCTGAGTCCTGGCCTCCCCTTGTTAGTTCCGGGGCAGCAGGCACTTGACCCGTCTGCCTGCAGGCCTGGGAGCTGGTGAGGGAGAGGTGGGCAGGGCCAGGACCCTTTATTAGGGCCCCTCTGGTGTTGACTGGCTGGGGTTGACCCCAGGAGCCAAGGAGCCTTGGGGGACTGGGGTGGGTAGCACCCTCCTGTGTCCCGCCGGGCCTGCTCCTTGTCCAGCCGCCCCAGGAGGGAGGCCCCACAGACTCAGGGCCACCCTGCTGGAACTCTGAAGCTACATTCTAGGGCCACCCCTGTCCTGGTTCTCCTGTCTGGCTTCCCAGGGGAAGAAGGTAAGGGGTACCAGGAGGAGGGGTGTCTAGAGTTTTTGAGAGTGGCACTGTCCCAGGGGCCAAATGAGGGGCAGGGTGGGCAGCCGGGCCCGCCAACAGCTGGCCTCGTGCGTGGCTGAACCACAGCACATCTGGCCAGGCCCCGTCAGAGCTGCCTGGCTGGCCGCTGACAGCCCTATCTATAGTCTCCATCAGAAAACATGTCCCTGGCATGGCACGGGGGTGGCCCACCCACTCCTCAGAGACCTGAGGCCTCATGCCGGGAGGAGCCCGGGCTGGGGCCGCTGCAGTCGATGCAGGTCACCGCCTGGCCCACGCTGACCTTACACCTCCCTCCCCCCGGAGCATCAGCCGGGCTTCCTTGAGGCTTGCTGAGGGCAGGCCCGTCCGCACCTGCTTGGAGCCCTGACCTGGCTTCCAAGCACCCCTTGCCAGCCCCGTCGGGGTCTCTCCTATCAGGGAGGCCTTGAGTCTGGCCCCAGGTGGCTGTCCCCTGCCCTGAGAGCTGTCTGCTGGGTAGTGGTCTTGCTGACATGGGCCTGGTGACTCCACTCACACTGCTCCAGGACTGAGGGCTCCCGGGGCAGGCAGTGAGCTGGCAGGGGAGGGCTGGGCTGCACAGGAACCCGTCTGGCAGGCTGGGCGCCTGGCACCCTCCAGGAAGCCCTGCCTGGGAGGGGCCTGGGCTTCGCACAGCTGGCCTTGCTGCCCGCCTGGCACCGAGACCCGGAGGCCTGCCCAGGCTGTCAGGAGGGATCCAGGCGGCCCCCTGGGAGTGTCCTGGGTGCTGGGCAGAGAGGCTGGGAGGAGCTGCCTGTGCCAGGCAGGGCCCAGTGGAAGGGCAGCACAGCCCGGGCAGCCCTGCAGGGCTCTGGTGCGGCTCTGTCTCCCTCTGTCTCCCTGTCCGTCTCTGTCTGTCTCTCCATCTGTTCTTCTCCGTCTCTCTGTCTGTATCTTTGTCTCTTTCCCTCTCTGTCTTCATTTCTCTGTTTCTCTGCCACTCTCAGTCTCTCTGTCTGTGTCTCTGCCCTTTCTCCGTGTCTCTCCGTCTGTCTTGCTTGCGCACAGACTCAGCTGAGGATGTCCGTCTGTCACAGCAGTGCCTGCTCGGTGCTCGCTGGTCATCATCGCTCAGTGCACATCTGTCACATAGATGAGGGGACAGGCCGACATTCCCCTCCCTGGGAGGTCAGAGGGCAGGCGGGGGGCAGGGGAGAAGGGCTCTGGCTGGAGTCAGGGCATTCCTGAGACTCCTTCCGGGGGCAGGAGTTTGGGCTGGACAGGGCTGGGGCCAGGCTCCACTTGCCGGGTGAAGGGGTGTGGAGGGCAGTGTCACGCCACACCCCATCAGTCTGGCTGGACCCTCGCACCCTTTTCCCCACTGCCTGCCAGCCTGTCCCATCCCAGTGCCGTGTGAACTCGCCAGAGGGCGGGTAGCTTTGGGGTCCCAGACCCCTGCCTGGCCCACTGCTGCTGGCTCCCAGGAGAGGCGCCCAGAGGCCCTTCCTCTCCCTGGGGTCTCCAGGCCAGAGGCAGATGGAGCCCCCACTCCAGGGAAGGCCTGGAGAGCCCCTGCCCACCTGGAAGAGGCCAGCGTGGCTCCGCTCACGTCTGGCTGTGTTGGCGGTCAGATGGCCACCCTGGCCCGAACTGGGGGTGTTTCCACAGCCGCCACCACCAGCTGCCCCCACCCTGACGCACACCCTGGTGCGGGGCCAGGCCCACCTGCGTCCGTTCCCTCTCGCTGAGGCCCCGGAGCTGGCTGTGCTTCCAGAGCCCAGGAGTTGGTGCCCAGACCCAGATGGAGGGGCCAGTGGCGGCTGCTGGCTTTGGGTGGGGCCAGCTGCCCTGGGGCGGGAGGGACTGTGGAGGCTGTGGGGACCATGGGCTCCGTGGACAGTCCCTGGGGGACTGAACCCCAATGCTGGCTGCTTCTGTGCCTCTCGGGCTTCCTCTCCTGCCCCCTCAGTGTCTGTGGCCACAAAATCCGACTCGGGGACTGTCCCCACTTTTTTTTTTTCTTTTGAGAATTCAAACTTTCTATGTATTTTGAGTTTGGGACATAGTGTGAGAAGTGGGGGTTGGGTGGTGTGGCCTTCACCTGGCTCCTGTCCCCTTGGAAGTCCAGATGAGTCCCAGGACTGCAGAGCCTGAACGGCCAGCTGTCCATGGGCCCTGAAACCAGAGGCTGCAGCCGACCTGAGAGGCCGCTTCGGCCCACCTAGGAGTCCCCGTGCCCTGTCCTGGCAGGGTGGGGATGGGGGTGCAGAGGGCAGCAGAGCTGGGTGGGGCAGGGCAGGGGCCCAGAGGGCACGGGCGAGGGGCCCTGGGCCCGGGGGCGGGCGTCTGCGTTAGGGTTTGCTGTGATAACAGCGCAAGGCAGGAGCTGCCCGGTTTCCGTGTCTGCAGAGTCCTTCCCACTGGAGAGCCAGCCTTGGTGGGCGTTGAGACGCGCCTGCTGTTCGCACGGAGCCCGCCGTGGCGCAGACCCCTTTCCCCATGGCTTCCCATGTGGAGCAATAACGGAATTTCCTGCCATGGGTTTTGTGACTTTAAAACCGCAGATGCTGACTGGGAATTAAACATCGAAGGTGCCTCTGGACACCTTAGAGGACGTGGCAGCTGCTGCTGTCCCTAGCAGTTTCTCCCATCCTAAATTGAAACATCATTTTTTTTGTTTTTCTTTTGACAGAAATGTGGTTTCATCTTGAAGGAAAAGGAGCCGCCAAGCCTTGTGCTGAGTCTGAGGGCGGACGCGGGTGCAGCTCAGATGCACTTGCCTTGGGGGTGCAGGAGCGCGACTCCAGGTCATCTGGCCATTCGTGAGGGGCTCCTGCACCTGCTGCACATGCAGGGCCCAGCCTGGCTGGGCAAGTGACCCAGGCAGGAGCAGCCCAGGCTGGCCCAGGTGGCGGGAAGGTAGCTCATCCCCTCTGATGGGTGGCTGATGTCAAGGGCTCGGGACAGAAAGCCATGGGTTGTGCACAGGGCCACCAAGGCTCAGAGGCCCATGTCCATGGCTGTGACCAAGCCATCAGCCAGGCCCCAGCTCTGGACCTTGGGAGCCTCAGGGATGGCCCAGCGAAATCAGTGGGCACTGACCTCGGGTTTTCGGAAGATGCAGTGAGGTGACTTCCCTGCCCACTCTCCTGAGTGGCAGCGTGGGTACCTGGGGGCTCACCAGTCTCGGCCATCCACAGTCCTAGGCAGCAGGACCACTGGCTTCTCTGCAAAGGATGTGGCCCAAGAGAACATGTGCCAGGGTGAGGTGGGTGCCCACATCCAGCCCCTGGGTATGTGGAAGGGGAGCCCAGCCAGGGCCACACGCATGCCGTTTCTGGAAAGCCAGTCCCATGCTTACTGCCTCTGGGTCCCTCCCTGTTGTGGGGCCTTATCCCATGGGCAGGATCGCCGGGGTCACAATGCACTGAGTGGAGGCTGGGCTCCGGATGGGCTGGCCTCACTGCAGGGCTCTGTGACAGGGGGCAGGGACCACCACTCCAAGCCCTGCCTGGCAGAGAGTCCCCACATGGGCTTTGGCCTTGGGGCCCTGAGAGGAGCCCCCAAGTGTGTCCTACTGGCACCCCTTCTTCCCAGGTGTGTAGCGAGGGGCCACCATCCTGCCTTGGGGCATCGAGAGGTGCCACTCCATAGTCAGTGTTGAGTACTTTATTCAAGCCAGTGGCCTATGGGCTCGTGGGGTGGCTCACCTGGCACCCCTGACTCCTGCTTGCTCAGGCCATTTGGGGAAATGGAGGCAGGGCCCCTGGAGGTGGAGGTAGCATTCTCTCCCATTCAAAATGGGGGAGGCCTCCTGGGGGATGCAGACATCACTGAGGCACTGGCAGCCCTGGGGAGCATCGGTGGGTGGCCCGCCTCTAGCTCGGGGCTTCGGGGCCTTTTTCAGGTACTTGTGGCCGCTGGCTGGCCCCCTTCGCCAAGACCCGCAGGTGTTTGAAGGCAGTGGGCAGCGTGTGGCCCAGGAATGGAGGGGTGGTCACGTCGTGGGCCATGACCACGTAGTCCCCTGCAAGAGATGGGCAGGCTGGTCCTCGGCCTCCCGGCAGCCACTGGGGCAGCCCCACTCCCGCCCCCAGGCCTGGCCTGTCTTGCGTGCCCACCTTCCCCTGAGACGCCCCCCTGCCATCTTCTTGGGACCCTGCCCCGGTGTCTGCTTGGGGCTCTAGGGTGTCTCCTGGGCACTGAGGCCCTAGGACCAGGCTGCTGTCTTCCTGCGCGCTGGGCACTCAGCGTAGGTAAATAAATGATTTGAGGTGAAGGAAATGACCTCTGATCTCAGGCCACAGGCCCAGCTACAGACGTGGCTCTCCTGGACGCAGACCTGGGGCCGTGGTGTGGGAGGACAGAGGACACACGACAGTTGTGGCCATGAGCTGTGGAGACCACCCCCTGACCAACACTGCTGACCAGACCACGTGGCTGTGCAGAGAGATTCTTTTGCAAATATTACTAGCTTTTTAGGAGGAAAATAATTCGTTTTCTCTAAAATGTTTTTAAAAATAACCTCTGAAGGCATGGTGCGTCTGGTTCGTTTCTCAAGCCCCTGCCCCAGCCTGGCTATGGGGAAGGGGCTGGGCTGGGGCTTTCTGGGTAAGGGCCGAGGGCAGCCCTGCTGGGGGGACTCGGGAGAGGGGGAAAAGTACTTTTCCTTTTCACAGTCTGTAAACTGTCTGGAGAGCTTCAAAGTTGGAGAAACCATAAAAAAGAAAATAAGAAATAACAAAAAGTGAGGTTGCCATAGAAACCGTCCTCTCCCCTCCCCTGAGCCCGCTGGGGCTGGCACCGGAGCGTGGAAAAAGCTCCGGGCTGGCCCGGGCTCACACCAGGAATGCGCCGCAGCTGAAATGGGGGCAGGAGTCTGCGGAGCGGAGCCGCATTCCAGACGCCGGGGCTGGAAGACAGGCCCCTCCGCCTCGCCGAGCGGTCACCCTCCGCCTCGGGCCAGGCCACGGGCTGCGGACGCCTGTGCATTCCGGGGGCAGGACCAGAGTGGGTCTCGGGGCTGGGAGGAGTGTGCTCGGCCCTGAGTCACTTCCTTCAGAAAACACCATGGCTCTGGGGCCTGGGGCTGGGGGCTGGGGGCCTTGCACGGGCGCACATTCCACAGCAGCCTGGCGGGCATGGGCCGCAGCCCTGGGCACCAGGGGCCAGCCTGCTAGCCGGCCAAGGCCAGCCTCCCTGGCTGGGCTGCAGGAAAAGCCGCACATGGCAACACCACAGTGTTCCCAAGCAGTCCCGGTTTCTAGGTGTTCCCAGGAACACACAGCCACACCAACCCGCAGCCAAGGGCGGCCGGGCCCGGGGAGCCAGCGTGAGCTCAGCGGGCCGTGGCTGAGGAGCCCGGGCCACAGGCCTGATCTGACCCCGTTCCTGGGCCCGCCTCCCGTCAGATGGGAAGGGCTGGTGGGAGGGGGCTCTGCCAGCAGCCACCGCGCTGGAGGCCCAGCCCCAACAGCCCCGTGGTCCCCTCCGGCCAGCTCTTGCCCCGGGGGCTAGACCATACATGCAGCTTCGCCCCATGTGGCCCCGAAGTCTGAATCCCCCTGGGCCCTTCTCTGGGCCCGTGGCTCTGCCCCTGCCGAGATGGGGCTGCTGCCCCGCCACACTTGCCCACCTGCTCCTCTGAGGATGCTGAGCAGGGCTGGCCTGGCGGTGGGAGGTCAGAGGGTGCTGTGTCCAGCGCTCTGCTCCTCCCCCCATATGAGGACCCTCCTGGCGGCAGCCAGCCAGCAGCACCTGGGCGTGACCGTGGCCCAGTCTCACCCTGCCTGCAGGGGCTCTGCCAGCCAGGGGGGCTGGAACAGGGGTCATTGAGTTGGTCAAGGGAACAGAGAGGCACCCACTCCCCATCAGGTCCCAGTGAGCTGCCCAGCACCTGTGCCCTTCCCAAGGACTGCGGCTTTGTTTAGCTGGGACGTCACTGTCCTCTGTTCTGAAGCATGGGCATTCTGCCCCGCAGGCTTTCTGGGGTCGCAGGGCCCCTGGCACGGAGGGCGCTGAGCCCCAGGACTGGAGGCGGTGTTGGAGCAGGGGCTCGGGGCCCGAGGTTCTCCATCTAAGCTCTCCCTCCCCGGCCCCTGTGCCGTCCTGGGACTGGGTGGTCAGGCATGAGTGTGGCGCTGGGGGAATTGAGGGTCCGCAAGGGCGGACCAGGCCCAGCCACTGCCAGCTGTGGCAGCTGCACCTCAGCTCCCCTCCCGTGGCAGTGAGGAAATGCCCCCAGGCCAGCCAAGGCCCCAGCTCGATTCCCTCCCTTCTAGAGCATTCCCTCATCACGGGCTATGACTCTGCTCCCCTTCAAATCCTTCTGGACCTCAAGCCCTAGGGAGGGAGGGCTCTGCTTCTTGCTCCCAAAGCCCCCCAGCCATGGGGACTTCAGGTGACACTATCCTCCACCTGCCTCCGGGGGTACCAGGGTGCCCCCAGTCAACGACACCTGGGATCCCCGGGCAGCGGTGTGGGGGGTCCACCTGCCCCCAGAGGGAGATGACTGTGGTCTTGCCAGTTATCGGCATGAACGGTGACGGACTTGGTGGTGGAGTGACTGCTACTGCCTACCTGGGTATGCTGCTGCTGCCAGCTCCAGTGTGGCTGTCCCATCAGGCCTGCGGGAAGAGGATAAGGAGGGTCCTGCACGTCCTGCCGGGGCCCCCTGCATGCCACGTCTCTGCCCCAAACCAAGGCCAGCAGCTCTGGGCAGACACGGCAGCTCCAGGGCAGCAGAGACCCACGATCCCCACCTGAGGGCCCTGGGCGGGCACAGCTGGGACTGTGTTCTTGTCTGAGGGTCCCAGCGCTGCCTTCTCGAGGCCACGTGTTCACGGGCCTCTGCCCCAGGGCCTCACTGAACAAATAAATGCTCTCTGCCTAAATCCTAGTGCACTATGGCTGCCGAGCAGCAGGCCACAAACACCCTGGTCCCCACCGGCCGGTGCTGTTTTGGCAGAATCAAGGTGTGGCTCTCGGAGGGTAGAGGCCCTGGCGCAGAGCCCAGAAGACTGTGGAGATGAGAAACCACGGGCCATTCGGAAAGTGGCTGTGGCACACGGTCTACTTGGAAGCGCCTTGGGACAGAAGGCCAATGTCACCTGGGAGCCTCCTGAGTCGAGAAGGGAAAGGGAGCAGGGGAGGCCTGCCCTGGGGACTCCCGTGTCTGCTGGTCTCGAGAGACCCCTGCCCTGGGTCCCTGAGGCGGGCACGGTCCCTGCCCCACTGCAGGCTTCAGAACTGAGTCTGAGTGTCACGTAGAGGGGCTGGGAAGCTGCTGCCCGCTCGGGTTTCCAATCTGCAGTGACAGGTGGGCCCGCCCTGTCTGCCTGGACAGCGCCTCGGAGGACCAGCTACCAGGGGGGACGTGGGTTGGGGGAGCAGGTGGGCCCAGAGCCTGGCCGCCCCCAGGTCTCAGCCTCTCCCGCGTCTGCTGCTTGGGCTGTGGACACCCAACCCGAACCCTGTGGCTGGCTGTGTCCTGAATTATCCATCCAAGGGACCTGGGCAGGCCTCGCAATCTGGAGCTGTCCTGTGGCCTCCCTCATCCCACCCTCCGTGGTGGCCATTTCCTGTCATTTGTGGCCCGAGGTGGCCAACAGCCCTCAAGGCTCCCCTGGCAGGCAGGGCTTGGTGACCAGCCCGGTTCTGACCCCTTGACAAACTTAAATACCACAGGCATGGTTTGGGTGACACAAAATTAAAGACAAAAGATTTTCAAATGACTTCGTTTCAAGTGGGGAGAAACGGGCCTTGGCTGGGCCCCAGGAGTCACGTTAAAGATTCTGAAGTGCGGGTGAGGAGGGGGAGGAAGATAAATAATTGAGCACTAAGAATAACTCGAGTCTGTCAGGCTGCCAGCTTGGAGAGAAGTGCGCGGCGCTACAAGGGTCCTGAGAGGCTTAGAGAAGCCCCAGGGCCTTGAGGAAACAGCGGCAGAGCCAGGAAGGAGGTGGCGGAGGCCTGATTAACGGGGTGGCAGTTTCTGTGGGGTCGTGGTGTGAGGAGGGGTCCAGTGTGCCCCAGAAACATCGAGTGGACACCAACTGTGTGCATGGCGCAGGGCTCGGCCTCCAGGAACTGGGACAGAGGGGAGCCAACAGCCCAGGGCTTCCCCTGGGAAGGTCTGCTCAGCCTGGAGGGGGGCTGGGGAGACGGTGGCCCCAGGTGGGGCGTGACGTGGGGGGCTCGGGCCTGCGGCGGCGGTGAGAGCCACCGTCTGCGGGTGAGCCCAGGGGCTGTGTCCAGGGCTGGCCCCTCTAGCTGTGCTGGATGTCGACTTCTTCCTGCTTCTTGGGCCTGGGGCTTGGGGAGTTGCTTGGATCTGTGGGTTTAAAGTTGTCATCAAATTTGAAAAAGTTGTGCACCGGTTAAAAGGTCTGGCCGTTATTTCTTCAGTCTTATTTCTGTGCCCTCCTCCCCTGCCACTTCGGGGTCTCTGGCTCCGGGTCCCTCTTGGGTGGCTCCTGGGGCTGTGTCCCCACGCTCGCTGTCTTCCCATCTGCAGCGTCCGCTCTGCCCGAGCCCCTCCGTGGTCTCACCTCAGACTCCGCGGTCTTCGTCCCTGCGGGAGTGACTTAGGACTTGTCACACCCTGCGCGTCTCTGCGCACCACAGTCAGGCTCTCCTCTGGGCACGTGGAATCCGCTTGTACCTGTTCTGATGTCATTGCCTTGTCCTCACACCCGCTCACCTGTGTCATCTCTGGTTCCGTCTGGATCAATCTTGATTGCTTTTCCCTGTCCTTATGGACCGACTGTATTTTCCTGTGTTCTCTGCGTGCTTGGAAATCCTAGATCAGATGCCGGGCGTTGTGAGTTTTCCCTGGCTGGGTGCTGGATATTTTTGTATTCCTGTAAAAGTTCTTGGTGTTGGTAAGTTACTTAGAAACAGTTTAATCCTTTTGGGTTTTGCCTTGAAGGTTTGTTAGGTGGGTTAAGGCAGAGTTAGTTTTCCCAGCTGCCGGGCAACAACCTCCCGAGGGCTCCGCCTGCCCGTGGATTCGGGGGCGCCGCAGCGGGGCTGGGGGACGAGCGCTTCTCATGGCCCATGTGAGCTCCAGACATGGCTCCCTGCAGTCCTCTCGGGTGGTTCTTTCTCAGCCCCCCAGAGCTTCTTCTCACATACAAATTTGGGGGGACCCAACTCGGTGTACAGTGGGGCCTGTGAACGGGGACCGTCACTGAGGCCTTGGCCGAGGTCACTTGCTGTGAGCTTTTGGGTCTCAGGGAAAGAGCTGTAGTGTCTTTGTCCCCTCGCATCATCCGCCTGCTTGGCCCCAGCAGAGGTGACGGTTGGAAGGGAACAACAAGGTCTTTCTGTCAGCTGGGGAGGGTCCTCCTGCCCATTAGCCTCCCCCAGGTGTCAGTGCCATTGTCACATGGGTGGGGCAGGGCTCTGTCAATCCCACGACCCTAGTGCTCTAGGCGCCTGCCTGGAAATCCTCGGCCCGCGCAGCCTTCCCAAGAGTCATCTGGCGGGGTCCCCGCCTGGGCCCTGATGCTGGCTGCAGTCTGGAGCCGCAGCAAGTCAGCTCCTGCTTTGCCCTCGTCCTGGTGCCCTTCTGCACCTGTTCCCATGGCCGAGGCAGCTCCTCCCATCCAGCTCCCTCCTGACCCGCAGGACCTGGCCCAGTGTCGCCTCCAGCAGCCTCTACCTCGCCCTTGGGGCCAGTGTCTTGGGACCTGGGTGGGGGCACAGGTGGCCTAGAGCTCGCACTGGTTGACGACATCGGTGCTGACCACAGGGAGCTGGCAGGAGAGACAGTCATGCAGCGCTGCAGTGTACTTGGGCACCTGACCTGTGCTGGTGGCTTATGTGTGCCCGGGGCGGAAACAGAGGACAGCGTGCAGGCGCTGCAAATGCTGGGGCGGCCTTCAGAGGCTGAGCAGGCAGGAGACAAGGCCAGGCAGTCAAACCGGTGGCGCAGAAGGGTGGCTGTGAGGAGCCGGGGGCAGGCTTGGCCCAGGACACCCAGGTGGCACCGCCTCTGCCGTGTGGCCCGGGAGAGCACCATGGAGCTGAGGGGTGTGAGCTGGGCACACTGGGGACAGCTTCCCGCTCTTGTCCACCCCACCTCTAGTGCCTGCTGGATGCGGTTGTCCCTTCAGGGTCCCAGATGGCATCTTTTCCAAAGGGGATACTTCCCATGAGACAGGGCCTCGACTGGCACAAAGTGCTCTGGAGAGAGGCCCCCGATGAGGGTCTCCTGAGAGGCTGGGTGGGCCGTACCCTCCCACCTGCCCTGTGACACTGGGAGACCTGGACCCTGGAGGTACACAGCCAGGAGGAGGGGGTGCAATCGTCCCCCTCAAGGCTGTGCCTCCCGAGGGTGCCTGGAGTGACCATTGGATAGAGCTGCTGCCCTCACTGGAGGCCACACGGCAGGCCTTCCCTTCCCTGAGGGCGTCAAGAGAGCGCAGGGTCTGCACAGCCCCGACTGCGCCTGTCCCAGGGCAGGTATCTGAAAAGCCACAAATTCCCCTAAGATGGCACCCAGGTCTCTGTCTGCAGATAACAATGAGCCCGCCTGGCCCTGGGGAGCTCCTCAGGACTCTGCCCACCATGGCCATGGGGCATGCAGGCACAGCCTGAGGCTTTTCTGTGTGACCTGAAGCCGTGTCAGCCAGGCCTCGGCTACTGGGCCAGAACCCAGTGACCTGCATACGTCCTGCAGCCTGCCACCACCTGCAGGGTGTGGCCTTGGCGGCCAGATTTTAGACATTGGCAGCCCCCTTTTCCTGCAGCTGGGTCAGGCATCTGTCTGGGCCTCCAGGGAAGGAGCCCCCTGTGCAGTCGGGGGCAAGGCCCAGGAGCCAGAGCTGTTGACAGGGGCATCTGCCCCCCGAGTGTTTGGGAGTCATGCACACCTCTAGTCGTAACAGGACACGCCGGCTCAGGGAGCCAGGGGCCAGTCAAGATGCAAACTGGGGAAAACTGTCACCTTGAAAATGTGCGGCTTTGGAGAAGATGGTGCAGGATCTGCTCCCATGGGACGTAGGCCCTGGGGCTTTCCGAAGCCTCCACGGGGAGCCCGTATGAAATTCCAAAATTAGAAATGTCAACTAATTGCCAGAGCATGGCTGGCCCTGATTTGGGGCCAAGTTGTAAATTGTGGTCACCCCCTTAGTGCCCTGAGAAACAGGAGTTGGGGGGGCCTCTGGTCACTCTGGCTGGGCAGGGGACTGGGGTCACGTTGCCATGGTGGCCCCTCCCTCTGAGGCCCCCTGTACACCATGGGGGCCGCTGGTGGTTTTGTGACTGTTTTTCAGGTTGCAGGAAGCCAAGGCTTGATGGACTCTCAGTCCTGGGCCTGGGGTAGAGGGGACCACCGAGGACCACCTAGGTGCCCTATCCCCAGTGGGCAGTCGGCCTCAGACCCTGGAAAGCCCGTGGGGTGTTCTCTGTTTTGGGGTGTCCCAGGCCGGTCACGAGCGTGGGCGCGTGAAGGGTTAACGGCCCGCTGCCCAGCCTCCATCTGCTGCGGGCTGTTATTCGGCTGCGTCAGCCGGGAAACATCCCCGCTGTGCCGTGCGGGGGATTAGGGCGGCCGAGCGCCGGGCACATCCTCGGGCCCAGCTGTTCCCGCCCGGCCCTCCTCACACCTGCTTTGGTTTATTATTCCTGCTTGGACAAGACAGGGCTCATTTTTCAATCTTTAAAAGTTTCTAAAGAAGTAAAGAACCCAATCAACTCCTTTCTCTTGTTGCTCCCTGAATCCCCACCCATAGGGACTTTCAGCAGAGGGGTGGGGGGCTGCTCACCTCCCCCAGGGAGGCGGGGCCCAAAGCCACCCTGAGCGGGGCCTGCCAGCCAGAGTGAGGGCAGACTGTGCCCAGGATGGGCTCCGGCAGCAGAGGTGCTGCAAGGCCTGGGGACCCCACAGCCATGCTGCCCATGTGCCCTCCTGAACCCCACCCTCTTGCCGTGGGAGCGCTAATCCCTGGCGTGCCTGGCCCCAGGCCTGCCTGAGACAAGCCCACTCCTCCTTTGGGCCAGGTCTGAACAGGCCCCAAGCATGGGGGCTGGGGCTGGGACCAGGGTGAGGCCCACTGCCCAGGTGAGGGAGGGCCGGGCTGAGGAGGCCCTGCTTGGCCAAAGGGTCGGCACGTGGCAGAGCCCAGACAGTAGGGCACTGTGTGTGCAGAAACTGGGGCCAGGCCAGGGCCTGTGGACGGCACCCTGATGTCATGCGGGTCTGCACAGGTGCATTCTAGAGTCGATTCAAAGCATTTGCCTGAGGCCTGCAGGCCGGCCCCTGTGTGGGTTGTGGCGTGGAGGAGCTGCTCCGGCATCCTCGGCACTGGCCACCAGGGCGGCACGCGGCCCCCATGGCAGGCTGGGCGGTTCTGCTGTGTTTGTGAGTTCATGGTAGAAGCCAGCAGCCTGTCCTGTCCAGCAAGAGGCTAGAGGCTCTGGGCGAGTGGGGCCTCCCTGGCTGAGCCCAGCAAGGAGCCACAAGGCTACTTGTCTGCGCCATATCCCCACCCCAGACCCCAGGAATGAGCCCCGACGGGTCACAGCATAGGAGAAAGACACGTTGCCACCGTAAGCCCTGTCCTTGGGCAGACCCCTTGACCTCAGTGGGCCTGGTGTTTGACCAGATTGCTGCCCAAAGCGTCTGCGGGTGCTGGCAGGGCCAGGGGCCAGCTCTCAGCAGCTCGTGGGCTGTTCTTGTGACTCAGCCCCTTTGTGGAAGATGAGGCTGGGGACAGGCCAGTCGTCCTGTGTCACTCAGACTTGGGGAGTTGAGGGGGCGCGCCTGGTGCTGCCGCCTCCACTATTAGCAGCACGGTGGTCACGGGGCCCAGCACTCGGAGGGGGCAGCGCGGCCTGGCGGGTAGCGACCATCTTTTCAAGTAAAAAAAATTAATTGACTCCATCTGTGTCGGCCTAATGACTGATTAAATGACTAATCACGGAAGTCTTAATTAAACCCATTTTTCTCTGAGCTGAGGAAGGAGGAGGGGCCCTGGCAGCCCCCGGCGAGGGTCAGGCTCCGGCGAGCTTGTCCTCTGTGGAGAGTCGCCCGCCGCGAGCAGTGACGCCAAGGTCACGGCCACAAGCATCCAGTGCGCAGCGCCAGGAGGGTCGGATCGTGTCCGGGCGGGAGGACGCACCTTCCTATCCCAGACACAGTTAGGGATTCTGGGGAAAACGTAACCAGGGGCCCCCGCGCTATGGGATTTTCACATGTGGCCGGACACACTCACAGCCCCGTTTATTCCCCGTGTCCATTGTTTGCAGCTGACAGCTTCGCATCTCTCAGGAACTTGCAGGGCTCTTTGTCGCGCTGTGAAATTCCGTGACATGCCTGGAATGTCTCCGCAGGAATGCAGCGGGGGGCCCGCACGGGAACGCGGGGCTCCCCGGGAAGCCAGCACGTGCGGGGCCCTCACATCTGCTCGGCGCCCACCACCCGCCACCCGCACAGAGGCCGCCTGTCCGCGTTCTGTCGCCCCCTCGCGTAGGCCGCGGCTCTGGCGTTGGGTAGATTCATGATACGGGGTGACTCCAGGACCAGACGCTGAGTGTGGTGAAGGAGTCACTCGTGTGACAGTGCCACGTCCCCCACCCATGGCCCAGAGTGAGCTTGGACTCTGCTCGGTGTGGCAGGGGGTGGGACGGGATCTTCCCAGGGACAGCCCTGGCTGCAGCTTCCTCCTGGGGGGCGCCCTGCACACGGGTGACCAGGCCCTGGTGGGCTTTGCACGGACTCGAGTTCAAACGGTCAGAGTGTGACTGCCAGGGGTGGTGTGAGGCAGGGCTCTTGGAGGGCGACCCCAGCCTCTGCCCATGAAGCCGTGCTCAGCATTTGTGGGACTCTTTGCCTGCACTTCCTCCACCGAAATGCCTGTTTTAGGGAGCACAGAGGTCATTTTTCTTAGTCAAAGAAGATACTCCACAATTATGCTTGAAAGCTGTGACAAAGCCACGTGGCCTCGGCCGAGCACCGTCCTCATCTTGTGTAAACTAAAACGCTCTGCTCACTGCACTCTCCGGCCGTCCGGAGTCACAGCGCGGCTCCTCGTTGTTGTCGAGGCGGAGGGGCCCCTTTCTCAGCCATGTCTGCTGTTTGAAGCCTCCTGGACAACAACGAGGGGCCGCTGGTGTGGCAAAGGCAGGAAGCGCGGTTTGCTCTGGCCCTGGTGCCACCAGCCCAGGGCACAGCAGGTGACCCAGGGGCAGGAGGGCCTCTGGCAATGGAGGGTGGCTCCTGTCTGTGGAGCCACCTGGGGTAGGGGAGAGGCAAGTGCTCCAGAGCCTCAATCGCAGCGTGCCCACGCCCCAGAGCCACAGCCCGGCCATCCTTGACCGCCACTCACAGACACCTGCAGTTGGGGAGATGCTACTGGCTCTTGGTCCATGCCCCGGACACCCCAGGTGGTTCAGCGGCCCCTGAACTTCACTGCTCCTCCCCTCCCTGACCTTCAACCCACCCGGTGATTTTGCCGTCCCCTGCAGACCAGGAGCTCTCAGTCCTGGTGCCGAATACTGCACAGGCCACAGCCTGCCTTCATTGGCCACTTAGGACATGCGGCCGCAGGAGGGCTGACTCGTGTCTGACAGCCCAGGCTCGGGCCACTGGGAACAGGGAGAACCTCCCGCTCCTCCGCAGGCGGTGCCCACATCTGGCCCCACTGCAGGCCAGGTGGGAGGCGTCGGGGCGCCAGGCGTGCATCTGGACGTGGGAGCTGTCACACTCTGGCCGACCACGTCATGGGCACCTTGGAAACCTCATCCGTGCAGCCAAGGACTCGCTAGTTGGCCCGAGATTCCGAACAGCCAGGAGACGCGTTTGTAGCAGTTGTCATCAGCGTCCATAAGTATCGGCATCTTCGGTGAAGTCAAAGAGACACATCCCAAGACCGGTGTGAGCATGCCGCTGGGGGTGACAGCTTGGGGGTCATCAGGAAGTGAGAGGGAGAGGGGCAGGAGGCATGCCGGGTGGTTTCTTGGATGGCCTCGAGGCGGTGTCCCTGGGCTGGTTTTGGGCCTGGGCTCCGTCTGTTCCTGGCCCATGCTGGTCCCTCTGAGCCTTCACGCTTCTTCTGGTCACCACCTTTGGCCAGTCCCCCACCTCCCCTCCCTCCCTCCAAGGAGCTCACTCTGCAACTGGCAAGTCAGACCATGAGGAAAGAAACAGCAGACAAATGTGTGATTACGGCCTGTGCTGCAGGCTGTATTGGCCGATCTGGCAGGGTCGGGGCCGGCCAGACAGACTGGACGGGGACAGGCCTGTGGCCTCTATGCCCACCAGACTCGGGAAGCCTGCAGGTGACCCAGGCAGGCCCAGCGGCTGGGTCAGGCCTAGCAGGCCCACCTCCCAAAGGGGTGTCATTCCCCATTACAGAAAGGGGGTCCCCAGTGATGGCGACCGGAGCTTCTGGGGGTCCCAGCAGAGCTGGGAAGCTGAGACGACCAGCTGGCATCTCAGGGTCCTTAGGAAGGAGTGGGGGAGATAGTCATGTGTCGGGAGAGGGGTACGGGGGTTGCAGGAAAATTGCAGGTGGAAAGTGCAGCGTGCTGGGGCACAGCCCTGGTGGTGCTCACAGGGCCCAGGGCATGAAGAGAGGTGGCAGGGTGGCGTGGGGGCTCGAGTTCTGCCATGAGCCTGGATCGTCCAGGACAGGGGTCGTGGCATGTGCAGAATGGAGTGGTCAGTCACGACTCCACACCCTGTGTGACGGGGGTGGAGCGGCAGTGGGAACGGGCAGCTCTCAGACCCAGGGGGTCTAATGACAGAGTCCCAGCTCAAGTCCCTGCTGCTGTGGTTTGAGTCTTGAAGACCCCTGACAGCCCACCGGCTGCACTCCCACTTGGGTCAGTCATTTACAAACAAGAGTCCTAACCTGGAGCCGGCGGCCAGGTGGGCTTCCCAGGAGTGCCAGGGGCCCTCACCCTCAGCCCTGCGTGGCCCTGCTGGCAGGCAGCGAGCCCTCTGCCTGTGCCCTGCCAGGGGCTGGGGGTGGGACGGCCTGGAATCACACGCCATGACTCTGCAGGGATTTCGTAAATGAAAACCAGACGCAGCCGTCTCAAAGTCCAAGTGCTTTTGATTTGCTAGAGGCAGGCTTGGTTGTAGGAAGGATGGTTTTCTTAGAATTTCAGAAGGTGGATTCTTTGGGTCAAGCCAGAGCCAGGTTTGGACACTGGTGCAGGGAGTCAGTCCCCAAACTAGAGTGGGGGGCCCCGAGGACCTCAGGCCCTTCCCGACTGCAGAGCTGGCACGAGGCGCTGGGGGAGCCTCAGGAGGGTCCCCCACACTCTTCCCAGGTGGGGGTGGTCCCACAGACACCCCCCGGGAGGACCCTCCGGGAGGACAGAGCTGGGGAGGCTCTGGTACAGTCTTGAGGCCAATGTCCCGTCAGTGATGGCTGACAGCATCTGGGCAGGGGGGTGTCAGCAGGTGGGAGGCCTCGTGGCTGCGAGAGCCCAACGGGAAGGAGGGCTCTGGGCCTGGGCAAGGGCACCAGCCGAAGCCAGGTTTGCCGTGAAGACTCAGATGCGTCTCTTCAACCCGTGGCGCCCCAGGGCCCTTTCCCCTCCACAGCTGGGTCCCCTCCTCGGGGGCAGCGTGAGCTTCGTTCATGATTAAAAACCTCTCTCCAGGGTTTCTGTATCTGGAAAACACCATCCCAGCTGCACGGAGAGACACAGCTCCCGGGGAGAACGGGCCTCGGCCTCAGGCGTCCACCCCAGACCAGGAGGGGGCCCTGCCTGGCAGCCGCGGGGCCCTGAGGAACACCCACAGCCCTGACACCTCAGACACGGGGGACGAGCTGGGGAAGCGGCCGTGGGTCATTTTAAAACCGTGAACTCTGATTCCACGGCTGTCTCCTCCTGGGACTGCAGTCAGCCTAGCCTGAGGACGGTCACCCTGAGCCCACGCAAACCCCTCCGTTTCCTCGGGAGGGAGCAGATGTGAAGGTCCCCTGCGCTGAGTAGGCGCCCCCCGCGCTGTGGCTGCCGGGTCACCGCGGTCACAGGCCCGGCGCGTGCGGCTGGGCGTGCTCCGGCTTTTGGCTGTCGCGCACGTCCCGGGGTGAAACACGGCGCGGGTGGGGTTTCCACGCTCGCGGGATCTGGGCTTTTGTTCTTTTCTGTTTTTTTTTTTTTTTTTAAAGATGACCGGTAAGGGGATCCCAACCCTTGACATGGTGTTGTCAGCACCACGCTCAGAACCGGCCATCCCTATATGGGATCCGAACCCGGGGCCCTGGTGTTCTCAACACCGCACTCTCCCGAGTGAGCCACGGGCCGGCCCCCTTCTGTTTTTTTTTTAAGTCTGTGCTTCTCACATTACTGCGCAGAGCGAGCCTCATATTTAATTCACAAACCCTGACTCAGAGCAACATGGAGAGGTGGCACCTCCCGCTGGAAACGGCTTGGCCCCCATGCGGCTTGTGGGGGACCAAAGGCTTGTCCGTGCGCCAGCCCTGCGCCCCGTCCCGCCCCACACACGCCGCTGGCAGCTGCTGCTCGGCTTCTTTCGCAGAATCTCACGGTCGGGTCTGCACCCACCGGCCGTGCTCGGGGTGTGGTTGTGTCATCGTGCGGAGCCGGCAGCCACAGGTGTCTGCCACATGCTCCCCCAGGCTCCCATTGCTGGACCGGGCAGAACGCTGACGGGCCTCGCGGGTCAGGGACCTGGCGCTAGTAACGGGCGGGTGGCTGGGGACCTCTCTTGTGCCCCCAAACACTTCTCTGGCCATCTCAGGCTGCTGTTCTCCCAGTGCCCACTGCCACCGACGGCACTGTGCCCAGGCCCCAGGGCTCGCTCTGTCGCGGGAGGGCCCATATCTCTCAGTCAATAGTCCCACCAAAGGAGAAAGAGACCGTGCTGGCCTGTGGGCCGGTGCGCAGGTGAGGGCTGGGTATTGGCCGCTCTTCGAGGGACCCACCACGTCCTCTCCAGCTCAGGAGGCCGGCTCCTGGGGCTCTGGGAGGGAGGTGGGAGGTGAGGGCCGCCTAAGTCCTCTTCGTCCTAGCTGGTTGATGGGACCAGGCTTTAGGTCCTCATGTGGGAAGGAGCGTGTCCCCAGCAGCAGCAACAGGGTGTCTCCTCACCGGTGTGACACACAGCCCTCCCTAATGTGTCAAACAGAAATCCAAACCTGCTTTGGGTGAGCTATGGTTCAACTCCAAGTCCCTGTGACTCAGTTTCCTCTTCTGGAAAAAAGGGCCAGCTCTGGCACCCGACGTGGGTGTCTGCAGGCTCTCAGAGCCCCGCAGGCCTCCTTGACACCCCCACTTGGATCCCTGGCCCTGGCCGCCCTTCCCTGGGGAGCCTCACGGCCGCTGCCACCTCCACTGGGCTCCACCTGGGGGCTCTAAGGAGCAGGGTCTGCTGTGAGGGGCCGCAGGACACAGAACACTCCTGCCCTGCTTGCCCCAAGCCTGTCTGGGCAAGGTGCTGAGGGGACACAGGTGGGGCTGTGCCCCAGCTACCCCCATCCCCTGAGGCGAGCCTGACCCCCGGCTCTTCTCTGTTCTCCAGGCTGCAGAGCGGGGGCTGGGGCAGGTTTGCAATCCCTGGGCAGATGCCTTGCCCACGGTGTCCTGTGTGGCACCTGCCCGTGAATACGAGCACCCGGGAGGTGCAGATTCCCAGGGGTTGGTTGGTGTCCACGGTTCCATCTGTAGCTCAGCCGGTGGGGCCAGAGCCTGTGGGTGGGGTTGGCCTCTCCTACCTGCTCCCTCTTGGCGGGTCCTGTGGGGTGGGCGTCGTCCTCCTAGGGCACCGGCTGTCTGCCTTCCGGAGGGACCGGGCAGGGGAGGGGAGAGGGAGAGGCTTAGGGACGGCCTGTCCCGGGACCTCCACTCCGAGCACCCCGAGGCACGTGGCCTGGGTGTTGGGGGCAGCGGGGTGGGCAGTGGGTGTATGGCTGGTGTGTCGGCAGCGAGTGGGGCTGAGCAATATGGGTGTCCCCACCCCGGCCTGGGTGCCTACCTCCTGGTGGCTGTCCAGGAGCAGGAAGGGCTGGCACCCGGGTGGAGGGGGCCCGAGGAGGACATCCACAAACTCAGCACAGCCTCGCTCCACGCGCTGACAGTCCCCGGGACAATGGCACTCGTGTCCTCCGGCTGTGGAGGAAGAGGATTTTTCCAGAAAAACGAAGAAAAGAAGGGCCGTGCAAGAGTCATGAAGCAAGGATTGGGAAGACTCTTCCAGGTGGCTTTTCTGAAGTGCGGCTTTCATGGCTAAGGTGGGTGGGTCCGGGGGAAGGCCCAGGTGAGTGGCCAGTGGGCGGGAGGCAGGGCCGGGCCCACAGTGGGCTGCATGGGGGGTGGGCTTTGGGGCCCACAGCCCTTGAAGCCCTGGCCCCCTTGTCGGGTCCACCACAGGGTCTGGCAGGCCAATGCTTCAGGCTTAGGGCATCTCTCACCAAAAGCCACTTGGCTCCCAGGGTAGGGCCTGGCCAGAGACACGCCAGTGCTTGGCCCAGCAAAGCTGAGGACCTGCTTCTGAACAGCAAGAAGAGGGAAAACTTTTCTACCTGCACAACAGCTTCGAACTGGGGCTGAGGTTGGGCCCTGTCTGCAGCAAGTATGCCCAGAGTGTGCCCATGAGGGGCAACAGCCCCAGAAGACCCTGAAATCCTCGGGCACACAGGAAAGGTAGAGGGTGGGGCATGGCCTGCGTGTCCCTGCAGCGGACCCCCACTGAAGACCCCTGCCCAGCCTGGCTTCCTGCATCCCTCCTCCCCAGCGTCCCTCTGGCTCTGCCCCACTCAGATGGAGCCCCGGCCCCCAGCACACACTTTTCGTTTTTTCACACAGAAAGTCATGGCTGAGGCTAGAGGGTGACGGCTTCAATGCTAGGAGACCCCCGGACCCCCCAAACACGTCAGAGCCCACTTTCCTAGGGGGCCTGGCTCCAGGGCTCTCCAACAGCCACCTCTCCTGACGCCCCCGCCTCATGCACACCATCAGGACGAGGCACAAGCCGGGGCTGTAGTGAAGGCTGGAGGCAGGCGCAGGAACCAGTGGGATAGGGGCAGGGGGGTGGCTCTGAAGGGCAGGCCTGGGCATGGGAGGTGGCCTCAGGCCGTGAACAGGCCCCTGCAGGGCAGTGACACCGTCAGAAAACAGAAGAGACTCAGCTGCACAGTGACAGAGGGAAGATGCCCAGGATGACGCCCAGGACAGGGGAGGTTGAGTCTGCCTGGGCTCAGCTTCATCTGGGACAGCAGAAGACGGTGCAGGAAGGCGTCTGCTCATGCTACCAGTCTGGGGCGGACCCTCGGCTCGGACCTCAGAGCCGGCTCCCCTCAGACAGGCTGTGGGTGAGTGGAGGGGCATCTGTCCGCTGTGCACTGGACGGGTCCTGGGGCTGGAGGCATTAATATCCTTTCCTCGGAGCCCAGCTTCTGCAGGGGTGACAGGGACACTGGGGAGAGCTGGCCTCAGAAGTGTTTCCAAATTATAGGTGGGAGAATTATTTCCCTCGGAGGCATCTTAATTTCATCATTATGGTGCGTTATAAAAAGTAAAGTCTTTCCCTCTGCAAGGACATTCTTTAATCTCTTTCTCCCCATTAGCTTTGCTGTCCCCACACTATTTACGTCCTGGGCAATGACTGGGAACCGTATTGCTGACAGCATAATTTCCATTGCTTAATGCACTGACGGTTTCCACGTGGACTCCGTCGAGCTCACTTTACCTCTTTTATTGACACCTCCTGGACAATAAAGATGCTGGCTCTGTATCCTAATAACCCAGAAGCTCACACCCTCTGCAAGGTGACCCCTCGAGAGTGGGCCCCAGGTCACGAGCACTAAGGACGCTTGGTTCACACGACAGCAGCAACTTCAGACCTTGACCCACCAAGCACCATTTCCAGGGGAGGGGTGGGGAGGGACGGGACAGGGGGACTGGGAAATGCATTTACAAGCCCAGCAAGTGGCCATCCATCTGTCCATCCATGTGCAGACAGATGCACATCCCAATTGAGCCTGCAAGGCCTGCTCCCGCAGCCTCAGAGGTTCTGGCCAAGCTGTGCCGATAGGGCACCAATCGAGCCAAGCACTTGCAGGCACATTCTCACGAAATTTCATGGCCACCTCAGAGTAAAGGCTCTGTCATTACTGTCACTTGGCTGAAGAGAAACCAAGATGCAGGCAGGTCAAGTGCGAGCCACGGTGTTAACGACCATGCTCTATCTGGGCAGCACAAACATCACTGAAATTGGCTGCTTCCCTTTCGCTGGGAAGAGGAATTAGAGCCAAAATTCAGCAAAGCCTCATTCTTTCAACCCACACGGTTTTGACATTTGAGGCCACCGGTCGTGTCAGCAGAAATTTCCCTCTGCACCACTCCTTGTAAAAAGAATGGGTGAAAGAGTGAGGCTCTCTGGATTGGCCAAGCCCCTTTCTCTTCCAAGTGAGAGGAACCCAGCACAAAATGGCTTAAATCGAAGGAGGCACTATGTCCCCAGTCCTAGGAGGGAAACTTCTAGATTCAGGTCCATTCAGATCCAGGAGTCCACTCCATGTTTCTCTTCGGGATTCCCTCTGGCTCAGACCTGAGTGAGGCCATCTGACCCCATGGAATGGGTGGAAGAGCGGGTAGCAGGTGCAGCCTTTGGATTTGGGACTTTCTGAGACCGGGGCAGCCTTCTGCTGGGTGCCATTCTCCACAATCGTACGTGCAGGCCGGCCCCAAGCTGCGTCCACTGTTGGTCTCACATAGATCCCACACATAACTATGAATCTGCCCAATACCCTTCTCAGGGATTGGCACCCCCCACACCAGGCACTCAAGCAGAAGTTGGGGTCAGCCTCAGGTGGCCCCCAACCCCGTTTCCTTTGCCCTCATGATTTCTGTAGCAGCAGCAGCAAGGGTGATACCAACTCTGCCTTCAAAGTGCATTCCTGCCTGACCTGCCCCACGCTCCCCTGCCCTGCCCACCCTTGCTGGGTCCTGCACTTCCCACCCAGAGGCTGGCACTACTGGGCTGGTCCCTCCCCTGCTGAGGTCCCCTCTCATTACCCCAGGAACACAGTTTGGCCACGGAGGCTCGGCCACTGGGGTCTCGCGGATGCCGCTTTCCTACTAAGAGTGAGACGTGACATCCACTCAAAGCTGCATCTGCTCAATGTGCCACCTGCCAGGAGCAGGAGCTCACGCACTGCACGGCTTCCCCATGTTGGCTGAACATCCAGGTTTTCCCAGGCCATGGCCTGTTCCCTCTACCCCTGATGACCCGTGCCAGGTCCCATCTCCTCCTTTCGGCATCACCAGCTCCATGACCATTTCCCTGCTGTCTCCATTTCTTCCTGCCTCCTGGTCCCCTGTGGGACCACTGATGTGGCCGTCTCTGGTGCAGGCTGGTCTCTTCGCCCCTCTGTCCACATCGCCTCTTTGGGAGGTACGTCACTCGCCCTGGGCGTAAGCACCACTCTACCCAGATGAACCCCAACTCCTGCCCCCTGGGGGCCAGGCGCCCAGCCCGCCCTCCTGCACACGCCTCTCCGCCATCCTCCTGGACACCCCGGGCTGTAGAGGCCTCGCTCTGGTTACTCCCCTCCCTTCACGGATGCCCCTTCACTGATCCAGGTCTCTCCAAACCTCTCTCAATCCTCCCCTTCTGGGCAGCTCTCTGGCCATCGTCCGGGGCTCGGATGACTGCGGTGGGTGCCCCTGACCTCTTGGCCCCCACTCGGCCCCACCGCATACTTCTCACCTCCTGCACGTGACTGACTCCGAGCATCAGCTGGACCCTGCTGCTTGCCCGCTCGAAACCTCCAGGGGCAAGTCCAGGGCGGGCCACACCCTCCAGTCATCTCTCCCTCCTTGCCCGTGACTGCAGCCCCCGGCCCTCCAACCTCTGTGCCCACTGCCCCTTGGCTGGACCCTCCTCTTTTCACCAAGAGCGTCTCATCCTTCTGGACTCTTCGCCAGTGTCACCTCTGTGCACAGGCCCCCCCCATGCCTCTCTCTCAGCGTGGGCTTGTTTTCTGCCCCCACCCAAGCTGCTTTCTCCTTTGGTCTGTCCGCAGCGGAGGGCATGGCCCCGTCTTGCCCCTGCGGTGTCCTCGGCTGGCACCTGGATGATGCGGATGTTGTGATGGCCAGGCCCTGCTGCCGGGGGCCTTGCTTTGGCCCCATGCTCATGCCTTTGCTGAGGTACCATCTGCACCTTGTCCACCTGTCTGAAAACTCGGTCCCATCAGGCCAAACCACCAAAAAGAAAAAGCTAGAAGTCTGACAGTATGTGCCGCCCGAAAGCACTAAAATCTGACTTCTGGCGAAAGATGAGCTGCAGAGACGCCCTGGAACATGGGGCGAAAGCACCATCATTAGGAATCTCCCTCCTCACCCCTGGGCTGGGCGGCCACCTCCAGCCTGAGGGGGCCCCTTTCAGACATGGTGGGACGAGTTCTTTGATGAACCTGTAGGTTATTCCAGTTCTGGGCTCCACGGGCTGCGCCTTCCCCACTGGCTCAAGGGGACGGGGTTTTCCCAGCAAGGTTCCCACATGAGCCACCAGTGCCCTTGGCGCTGTCTTTGTGTGTTTCAGGGGGGCACTACTGCCTGGTGGCTGCACCTGTCACCTCCCTAGCCAGGCCAGCCCACCGAGGCAGGACTCCCATGAGCAAGTGCCAACTCCAGCTCTCGGGAGCTACTTTCAAAGCCTTTATGTCGATTTTAATTGCAACGATTACGGCTTTATCAGCAAGGTAAAGGTCATTGTGTGACCTCGAGGGAGGGGTGACTCTGGAACCCGGGAGGGAGGCTGTGCCAGCCCCAGGATCAGACCAGGCAGCTTGACTTCTCCAGGAGGGAACTGTTGATTAATTATCTCTTTACGGCCACCTCAATTAGACTCCCTCGTCACCTGTGTAGGACACCGAGGCAGCAGGCAGAGAAGTCACCGGAGTCAACAAGGCCTGCGCCAGCCAGGCTGCCCATAAACGGCCGCTGTGGGCCTGGGACCTCGCCAGGTGGACAGCCAGTGACAAGCGGAAATGCTGTCTTCATTTAAGTGGATTCAAAAAAATAACACGTTATTGGCCCTGAGGGGATGAGAACGGTCTCATCTGGAGGTGACCAGACACACCGCATTAGTCTTGAAGAGGAGACTCAATTAGCCAAGGAGCTTGGCTCATTAGAGATGGGGTGGCAGGGGCGCCTGGAGAAATCAGCAGCAGAGACATTGGGAGGACACAGGCAGGAGGCCCTGAGGGCACACAGGGCCAGTGGGGTGGTCTTAGGCCTGCGTGAACCACCGGGTGGCCATGGGGGGCTCCCTCTGTCCAGGGGACACAGGGGCTGGAGCTAGCCAGAGGGTCTGCCGTCCACTGAGGGGGCACCATCCCCACCGGCTGGGAAGGGCAGGGCCTGTTGTGCTGTGCCCCAAGTTCCTGCCACACGGTCCTCCCCTACCCCACAGGTCCCTGAGCTCTGGGAACCCCCCTTATCCCAGCCCAGGTATTCTCAGCCAGCCTCCAGCGGCCAGCCTGGGACTGTGCTCCAGGATGTGGAAACCCCCTCGGGAAGGAGACAGCCCCCCAGGACTGTGACCTGTGGAGCTGGCAGAGGAGGGAACTCGTGACACCTGCCCAATGCCTCTGAGGGACCCCACAGACCTCTCCCCATCCAGAAGTGGCCCCCAGCCCACCCCGTCCTTAGGACCCTGAAGTCTTGAGAGGTGGGGGGCACCCTGGGCCCCATCCCTGGAGGCCTCGACGATCTGAAAGCAGCGCGGTTACCGGATCTCGAGAGCCGAGCCTCGTCCATGTTGATCTGGCACGTCAGCCAGGAGGAGGGGTCTGTACATTTGGAAGCTTCTCCCTGCCTGTCGGGGCATCCGGGTCACACAGAGACATCTGGGCAGAGCTTCCCACGCAGTGGGCCTTGCCTGGAGGGCTGGGTCTGGGCCAGGTCACAGCTGGACGTGCATCCTGGCCACGGAGGTAAGTTCATGACACAGAGATGCCCCGGGCCTGTGACGTGGTGCTCAGAGGCAGAGCCACATGCAGGTGGTCCTGGTTGCAGGGGAGGGTCTGCCCTGGCTCACAGGGTCACCCTCGTTTCTGGTTTGTCTGCCTCCCGTATCACTGGGCATACATGGTGGGCTTGCTGTGCCTTGGAAGAGGCCAGCTGGGCTGGGCCTGCCTGTCCTCCAGGGCCCTGCGATGGCTCCCCTCTGCCACCTGGGCTCCCTTGTCCTGTGTCTCCTCTGATTACTTGCAGGGGAGACAGGGGGCCTGAGAATCAGCCCCAGAGACAGAAGTTCACACTGTGGAAGACATAACGTGTGTCTCTAACTGCACCCCTGCCTTACACTGCCCTGGGGCCAGGTTGTTTTATTGACAGATTTTCAAATTCCAGAATGTCCAAGGGTGCATCTCCCTGTGGGAACCAGGGCAGGAGAGAGCGGTGGCCTGGCTGGAACCTCGGGCGTGCGAGACTTCTGTTTGCTACTTTCCGAGTCAGGCTTTTGGTGGGCAGCCATGGAACAGGGACCCCAGGCAGGGGGGGTTCCACGGCTACTGACTGGAGCCACGTGGCAGAGAGATGGGCCCACGACGGTGCCTGGGCCTCCTTCAGTGGAGCCCAGCCCTGGACTCACGGCACCATACGGAGGAGGCTTCCAGGACCGGCTTCCCTGCCTCTCCTGAAGCGTAGAAAACGGATCCCCAGCCACTGTGCCCACGTGCCCACCTCCCCCGAATGTTCAGACAGTAAAGAGGCGCCACGTGCTCCCAGAACCTGAGCGCTCCCTCCCACGCTGCTCCTGCCCCACTGCAGAGGGTCTGCGAAGCCCCTCCTCAGAGTGACAGGCTGGTCCCCACCACACCAAAGGCACTTGCCTTCTGGCTTCTGGTGCTCTGAGATGTCGGAATCGCACACACAATGTGAGAAGGAGCGTGTTTCTGCCGGCAAACCTCCAAGACCAGGGGCTACTTCGGGCTCCCCCTGAGTCTGTTTCTGACACCCCGCCCACTGCTTGGGGGCCTGCAGGAGCCCCCAGCCAAGCTGTCTGTACACAGCTCAGCAGAACCAGGCTGGGAACCCGACAGCGCCACCAGGCCTTGGTGAGGACGAGTAAGGTCCCAGTGGTACCCGCTAACCACGGTGCCCAGTCAGACAGGTGCTGGGTGCTTCTGGAAGCGGCGATGCTCAGAATTGACAGCCCTGTCCTGGGTGGGGGTGAGAGGTGGGGAGGAGTGGGTGGAGCAGGCGGCGGCCCCCAGGAGTCATGCAGAGGACCAGGGTCTGGTGGCCTTTGTCAACCTGCAGGCTCCACTTGTGTCTGGAATAATGGACAGAAAGCTCCACCCGTGGGCGCAGCGCCAAGAGCTCCCCTCGTGAGTGACGTGTCCTCTACTTAGAAATTCTTCCCAAGGCCTCGGCCCTACCAGCCCCCCTTGCTTGGGAGAATGGCTCTGCTCATGGCTGTCTTGGGGTTTCTCAGGATGGGCCTGGACAGAGGCCTCAATGGGCCACTGAAGTAGCCTCATGGGTCCACCTCACAGGGGGACACTGCCAGGCCCCAGCACATGGGTGGTCAGTAGGAGGAAGGGCCACTGCGGCACAGGCAGGGACGAGCTCGCAGGGCCCTCCGCTGGGCTGAGCTGCCTCCAAATCCAGGCTGTCCGGGGGCCGCAACATGACTTCCAACACAATGGGTGGCCTCTGGCTCAGGGTTTGTGCTTCTCCAAGATGAAGAGAGCGCGTCGCCCCCCAGATCTTCAGAAACGCTTGAGGAGTGTTTGTAACTGTCTGTCGGTGGGACGTGCATGGACCGCCCCGGCTGGTTGCCTGGGGATCGACTCAGACCCCATCGTCTGATGTAGCTGCCGCGTAGACCCCATCTGGGGCTTTCTAGTTGTCCTGACAATGTCCTTTGCAGTAGGGACACTCGGCCCAGAACCCACGTTGCACTGAGCTGTCATCGGGTCTTTTGAGGCTCTCCCAGTCCAGAGCATCCTCGGCCGTTCCCTGACTGCCGTGAAGCTGGTGCCTTTGAAGGCTCCAGGAGAAAGCCCTCTGTCCGGACTTCTCTGAGGCCTCGGTGTGGCTGGATGTAGGTTTTGCGTCTTTGGCCTGAAAATGGCAGAAGCGACTCCAGGGTCTGCTCAGCCCAGCCCATCAGGCGGTGCAGGATTTCTGTGTCCAGCTGCCAGCAGGTCCACAAGTGAGGTGGTGTCTGCCAGCGTCCCTGCCGGGAACTTGCACTGTCCCTTCACACCTGCAGCTGACCACCATGTGCGGAGGTGCTCAGAGGCGTGTGAGCGCCACCCCCATCCTGCGCGCCGGCGTTTGTGTGCCCACTCGTATCAGTCCAGACACATACTTCACTCAGGGGACTCTAGTCTGTGACTGTCCTTCCTCATGTAGACGCTCAGATTGTCCTGGACTTGGCTCCTGTGGCCCGTCTCCTGCTTCTGGAGCCGTTACTGCTGCGGACACAGGACGCACGGCCCCACTCCCACCCCGGGCCCTGGGCCGGCCTCTCCTCTGAGAGTGCGGATCTTCCCGGAGAGCCAGCTGCACACACGCGCACGGCGCAGGCACACACAGGTGCGCACACGTCTGTGTTCTTTTACATCGTTGTGTAATGCGAGCCCTGAGCTCCCACACATAGGAGCCAACCTCTTGACCCAAACCTGTAGGGTTCTTCCTCGTGCCCGTCTCCGTGTTTGCACCTCCTGCCCTATCCCCTCCATGCAGGGAGTCAATGCCCAACGTGCCCCACGTAGAGCCCTCCTCATGCTGCTCAGGCCCTGACACCCGCAGCAGGGGCTCAGAAGCCCGCCACCCCACCTCAGGCCCCAGACACTCACCCACCTGGCCGGACTTAATGGCTTTGGGACCAAATGGTTCAGGATGGGAGGTGAGAGAAGAGCAGGGGAGAACCCTGCAGCAGAGAGGACGGCCCTACATGGGGGAGAGGCTGGGAAGGACGGAGCCCTTCCTTGAGGAGCAGTTACCCTGGAGGAGACTCCAGCCCCTAGAGAGGAGGGTGCACCCGCCTGCCCAAGGGCTTGCCCCCCTCCAGCCCCATGTGCCTCCGTCTCGGGAAGCCTGCCCCCGCCCCCAAACCCTCTGCTTAGTTTTAGACGCACACCCTAATATCGGAGCTAATTTCCATTTTTATCCACTGTTTGAGCATTGAGAGCAACAAGATATCTTTTTATACAACATTTTTCTGGGACACTCCCTCTACATGATATGATTCCTAGAAAGAAAATGTATAGAGCAAAATTTCCTTTAAAAAATATGGCTCTTTCATGGTACTCTGCCATAATTAACCATAGACAATTAATATTAAAATTAAAACATGTTATCACTGCACGAGGCAATGAAATTTCCAGAAATTCACTGCCGCACATTCTGTCACTTTTATTGGCAAGACTGAATTAGCAGCAGAGGGCACCTTGATTTTTAAAATCATCTTACAATAACGGTTGATTCTGTATAGATCCCATCTGATGAATATCAAACTCATTTGTCCAACCCATGAAAAAGAGAAATCACTCAGAACCATTAGAAACATTCACCAGGAGGGTTGTGTATTAAAAAAAAAAGAAAAAGAAAAAAAAAAAAAAAAAAAGCAATCTGACATCCTCGTCCTGCCACGGCTTCTTCGGTTCCCAAATCCAATTTATGGGGGATTGTTCAAGCCGCCAGGGCCCAGTCGCCTGACAACGTCCGTCCTGCAGTCCTCGGCACCTGCATTAGGATTCAATGGGCCTAAATTACGGGGCCGAGGAAGATTCCCCACTGACAACAAGGAACACAAAAGGGTTCTAGGTTTAAAGCTGTGGGTGGGAATTACAGGAGGTTAAGAGACTAAATATAAAAATCTTTTTGAATATAAAATCAATGTGCTTTGTTACTAAAATCTGGGTGCTGTAATTTAACCAAAATAGGGTTTAGAATATCTGGCAATAGTCCACGTCTAGGAAATTGTCTTTTTTCTGCACGAAAGGCAAATCGTCTATTCAAACGTTAAGAACAAACAACTGGAAGATTTCATATCAATAAAATAATAAAATACCGTGTTTTGCAATTACATATTACTGACATTAGGCCTCTGGAAAGAGAAAGCATTTTCTTTCTTCATTTTGCTTCTTTGTATCAATGAAAACCAAGATTTTGGAGGGTTTGTTGTCTTCATTGGGGATGGCTAAGACCCTGTGTCCCACTCGGGCTGGGGCACAGGACAGGCGTCCAGAGTAGCTCCAGCCCACCGGGCAGCCCGGAGGTGCTAAGTGAACCCCGGGAGGCCCATCCCTGGGCGTGGGGGGCTGGGCTGAATTTCCAGCCTCCTGGGCTGTGGGCAGTGGACCAAGGCCACACTCCCCCCAACTCCCCACTGGCTGCAGGGGCAGACTCCTGGGAGACTCTAGCAGGGTGGTCGTGGGGGCGCCTTCCCAGGTCTCCATGCGCCCAGCCGCAGGACCACACTCAAGGCTGGATACAGCGACTCCAGAGGCTGGGTGAACTCACTTGGTCATGTTTCCTTCAATGCAGAGAAATCGGTGTGGGGACAGGGGGTTGGAGGATGGGGGCACCGCATGGGGCAGGGCTGCTTCCTCCGCTGGGGACAGAGTTCCCTCTACCCCTGGCTGTTGAATCCCGAGCTTCAGGAACACGTTAAACATGGACAATTGCTTTGCAGTGAGAGACAACGCCCGCTCTGCCTTAATTTTAGGCCTGGCTCATGCTGCGTTGCTTCTCTCAGGCGGGCTGGGAGCCTCCTTCCCTCCCTCCTCTTCCTGGGCCGCCCGACCTCCCGGCTGGTCTCCAGGTGCCGCTGAGAATGGAAACCCTTAACAGCTCCAAGGGTGTGAAATCCAGAGGTTGTCAAGAAGGTTCTGTTGGATCGATGGTCACCTTCCAGCGGGTTCACACGGCAGGTGGAGCTCGGCAGAGGCAGCTCACCCCTGCCCGTCTGGCAGGCAGATACCCATCGCCATCCCACACCCAGCACAGCCCAGGAGCAAAGGCTGCAGGTACAGCCCGTCAGGTCCTGTGATGCGAAGCCCAGCCGGGTCCACTGGGGGGTGCCGCATGTGCACAGCTGCCCAGGGGACACCTTGCTAGCCCAAGTTAACAGAGCTGTGCCCCAAACTCTGCGAGACCCTCTTGGCAGGATTGGAGCCCATCTCCCACACTCTCCGTTGGTCTGACAGAGTCACCACGTTCACCACCAGCCTTAGGTTTTAACTGTAAAACTGGCAGCTCCATTCATCAGGGCTTTGCAGTCCTGAGGTGCTAGAGGGTGAGATTGCAGGGGTTGCAGGGCACAGACAGGGCAGCTCCACTTGCTTCCCTGGCCAGAGATGCACAGTGAGCATGCCACCTCTAGCTCCCTTCATCCTGCAGGGGTGGCTGGAGGTCCAGATCCTTGTGCACGAGCCCTCCCAGAGCTCCTCTGTGCACTGGCAGGGCACAGGTTTATGCTGATGAGGGATTTCCATTTGCTGGAGACGGCTGCTTGACTCGCAGCATCCGTTCTCCCCTGCTCTGGTAACAGAACCTGGCCTCTGTGGGCAAACTGCATGTCTTGTCTCTGTGTGACCTGGTGTGGCTGTGTAACCAAGGTCTGCGTAATGAGGGGTGAGTGGCAGTGGGCCTAGCACCTCCAGGAAGCTTCTTTAGAAGGGACAGCCCCTCTCCTGGCCCCCAATGCTTCCCCCTTCTGGCTAGCTGGGATAGGGGTCTGATGGCTGGAGCTTGTGCAGCTGTCTAGGACCATGAGGTGGTGCATGAAGATGACAAAGTAGCAGAATAGGAACCAGGAACTGGGGTCCCCAGTGACAGGAAAGGACCTCACCCTGGCTTCTGGACTTTCACATGAGAGAGAAGTCAATGTTGAGGGAGGCAAAGCCGCTATCCTGTGCTTTGTTAGGAGCAGCCACACACAGGATGGGTCAAATCCGGCAGCACTTCTGTGAGCCTGCATCGTCCAGGTCCGTGGGTGGGAGGAGCAGCCAGGGCGGGGAGGGCTCACTCCTGGTGAGCATGAGGGTCTCATGAGAACTGTCCTGGTCTCTGGCTGTGCTGCCACCACCACCACTGTATTTGGTCATGGCAGGCAGCTGTGACTAGGGTGAGAGGGACACAGGACCCACAGTTTCTGCCCTGGACGCACATTGCTTAGGCTTCCCAAGATCAGAAGAGACATCATTAAGTAGCTTCAATAGGGACAGTGACCTCGGAGATTCTCTGGTGCAAATGGACTTCAGGCCTTTCGTAGAGTTCCCTTTGGCCAGAGCTCTCTGGACTGCTGTCTCCCCTCACTGTGCGGCCTGTCCGGGTGGGGAACCCTGTCTGCAGCCGGCAGACGAGTGGACACCTCTGTGAGCCCGAGGGCGGGGCAGGCTGTGCTGCTTCCATGCTCGCTCGCTTGTGGAGCCACGTTTCTGTCGCGCGCTGCGTCCCCTCCCAGGTGAGTACACAGGCAGAGCCTGAGGCTGGAGCTGCACAGTTGTCCCGGCCCCACATCGAGGTGAGCACGTGCCTTGCGTTCTGGCACCTGGTTTCAATCCAGACCTCGTTACCTGGCTCCAAAAATCTCTCTGAGTGGAAGTCGTGGCGCCCAGTGAGTATTTTTATGCAGAAATATGAGAACAATTCCGCCAACACAGTGGAAAATTGCTTCTATAAACCGAGGTGCCAGCAGACGGGGGCACAGAGCCCCCTGTGGTCTCACTGGACCCGTGGCCTTGACCAACCTGGTTCGCACTGCAAGACACTCAGGGTCCCTCCCCCGCAGCCTGTCGCTGCCCCACAAGGAGAGAAGCGAGGCCTCATTGCATGGAGGGGCGGAGGGGCGCAGTTACCTGCATGAAACGTAATTCCTGGGGGTGGTCTCTTCCTGCTTCTCTTAGGACTGTTGTTTGGACAAATTCTCACCTTATCAGAGGAAAGCTACCCCCCCCCCCCACAAAGACAGACCCACCACGGCTCCAGGGGCTCCTGGCCACCCTCTGGGAGAAGTTTCCAGGGTGTGGGTGGCTGTGGAATGTGGCACCCTGGTTCCTGAGGAGTCCTGCAGAGGCCCTGAAATGCCATCCTGCCATCCCTTCCCCCACTCCAGCTGTGTGAACATGTCACCCTAGGAGAACACAGGGCCATCGACCTGGCCAGGAACGCTGACTGCAGAGAGGCGCCCCTAGGCCACAGGGTCACACAGGGCCACGGAGCACAGGGGAGGGGCTGGGCCACCCTGTGGGGAGAGAGGAGCTGGGGCAGGAAGGGGTGGGCCCTGCCCAACACCTGCTTAAGGGGTCCGGGCTGAAGAGCCTGAGCAGGCAGGAGGTGAGCAGGGGCTGTGGGGGAGCCCCCAGTGGGGGTGGGGGAGCTAGGTCTGGGGTCTGCTGGACTCACAGGTGGGCACGAGGGGGCGCAGGTCTAGAGAAGGAGGCGCTTGGGGTGGCCTGACAGAACAGTCAGCTGTGCGCGAGCCCCAGGGAGGGGGGCCGTGTGGGGACCTTGGGGGCTGCATGTGGTAGGCGAGGCCAGGAAGGGACGTGGGGGCCCTGGGCTTCCGTAGGCAGGAGCAGGTGCGGTGGAGCACAGAGGATGTTGTACAAGGCGCGTGTGTCGTGGTGAGCAGGCATCTTGTCAAACCTGGAACCTTCACAGCCTTTGTGGACGGCGGTGGCAGCCCTGGCTTTACAGCCCATGTCCACTGAGCCTTGGGTCGGGATGCTGCCAGTGCATCCCCGGTCTGTCCTGTTGCGCTCTGTGACGGGGGAGCCTGCAGGCTGAGCCCTCCCCACGTGGGTACCTGGGGCTCAGATCCAACCTCAGGGGGTGGGAGGACCTCTAAAGGGCTGCAGAGAGCACGAGGGCCCCAAACCCAGGCCACGCGTGAATTTGCCCAGCAGGGACCCCTGCCCTGCGTACTGAAAGTTCAGGCTCCTCTTGTAGTGTTCTAGAAGTAGCGGGGTTCAGGGATGCGTCAAGCAGGAGCCCTGGTGGGTCGGCTGGATCCCCCAAGCCCCACCCCGCAAGAGGTGCTGGTTCAGGAGCCTCCGTTAATACAAATGCCCATCAATGTTGTCCCCTTGTCCCTGCATTAAGATGCAGACCATGTATTCATAATGTATGAAGATATATGGGAGTGTTTGATATCAGTGAGCTCAATAAACCGCAGTGATTAAACTTAGATTCAACTGCCGAGCACCAGCACCCACTTCCGTGAATAATTCCAGAACAATCCCTGGTGAATCCAGGCTGTGCATTCTGCAGAGACCCAGTTTCCACCTGCCTGACCTGGGGCCCTGCCCAGGCTCTTGGAGCTGCATCCCCACGAAGAAATGTGAGCCAAACACACACAGAAGCAGGACCAGCCGGAAAACCAGGCCAACATACGTGACCCGTCAGAGCCACAGGCTCCCCACGGAACTGCGGGTGACCGGCGGGGGTGCTGTGGGGTGGCCACCGTGTGCCTCTACTGGCTTCTGGGACTGCCCCTCCCCTGTGGGTAAGAGTTTGCACAGCAGGGAAAAGGGTCGCCGGCCACCTGGCCGCCTGGGGAGGGCAGCCCCCACCTGCCTGTTGATCCTCTGCGTGGCGGCTGCCCATAAGGGGGCTCCTGTTTCACTCCCACCGAGGACTGCTCACGCTGTGCCCTCTTTTCTGGGACTTCTTGCCTCTTTCCCAGATCCACCATGCCCTGAGTTTTCAGGGGACGGCTGTATTTTCCTCCCACTCAGGTTTTGGGTGCCCCATGCCCACTCCACACCCTCAACTCCTGCATCTCCCCACTCACCGGGCAGGCTGCTGGGGGTGTCCCCCTGGCCACAGGAAGTGCCTGAAGCCAGCGCCGGCTCCAGGTTGCCCTTGAGGAGTGGCAAGTCGGCTCCAGCACTTTCTTCGGCAACTCGGGGCTCTAGCCCTCCGGACACGGGGCTGGACAGGGGGTAGGTGACACACTCAAACCCGCTGTGGAGGAGACAGCAGGTCAGTGTGGCCCTGCTCGTCCCCAGCACCAGGCAGGCTGGAGCCGGTCCAGGAGGGATCAAGGCTGACATGGCCACTCTGAGCTGAGGTGGCCCCACCCTGGAGCACATCCAGCCACTCTCAGGGGTCCTGCCGACCATCCCAAGACCCCTGCTGGGCTGTGAGGCCCAGAAGAGGGAGGGCCTGCCTGGGGAGGGAGGCAGGGCCGCGCTGCTGTCACTTAGAACGCAGCCGCATTGCCTCCGTGGGTGATCGCACTCTGAAACTCAGTGCCAGTCACCCCAAATGCGGTCGGCCAGCCACCAACCCTGGAGGGCTGCTCGGGAAGGACTCTCTACATTTCCTGTCCTGTTGCTCAAGTTACAACTAAATTCTGACTACGAAGACAAAAATGACGGGTTTTAGTCGCACGGGACTTGGAACGGGGCCTCTTTTGGAGGTCCTGTGGCTCAGGCCCATCTTTGGCCTCTGAGGATGGGCTAATGTGCCAGCCTGGCCGAGAGCACGTTCCAGGGCGGGTGGCGGATGCGTGTGGGGAGCAGGTGCCCAGCGGGGCCCGGAGGGGGAGTCAGGACTGTTCCCCCCACAGTCACCTCGAGACTGTGCATCCACTCAGCAGACATTTAGTGGGCACTGACTGTTTGCCAGGCCCAGTGCTGGGTATCTCGCTGTGTGGGGAGGGGGCACATGAGCGGGCAGAGCTCATCTCCTGGGTCAAGGTGGGCAGGAGAGTAGCAGTGTCCACCTGGGGTGACGGGGACCCTGCTGGAGTCGAGCCTCTGACGCTTGCTCGCTGTAGGCACCTCTCCTGCCCTCCGCATGGAGAACGGCCAGAGCGTCTCTGCTGCCCACCCTCCTCCCAGGAGCACCTGAGGGTTGGTGTCCTGAAGTCCCCACTCCAGAGACGCCGTAGCCCTGTCCCACTCCCTGTGGCTCCGCACTACTCCCGTCCTCCAGGGCCACTCGCTGTCTCACAGTGCCTTGTTCCTGTCTTGTCCCCAGTGACCCGGATCCCATGCCTGGTTGGTCCCTGCTGTGTCCCCAGCCCTGCCTCAGTCTGGTGTGTGGGGAGAGCGGGGGCCCAGGATAGGAAGCGTTCTGGTTGCTCTGCTCCTCCACAAAGTTGAGGAGATACCTGGTGCACAATCCCGTGCCCTGGGGCATCCTCCATGTCCCTGTGACTCACAATGGGGTCTGGATGGGTGTCTCTTGGTTGCCTTCATCCATTTTGAAAAAGCTGACCTTGGAGTAGGCTGGGAGCTTCACGTATCTGATGCCCGCCGAGATCCTCAGGAGACGGCCGTTCTCACCTTCCAGAGGAGAGGGAAGCAGGAAACAGGCCCTCAGACTGTGCCAGGATGGCACATGTGGGCGTGGGTCTCACTGGGGCCACCCCGGGGCAGGGGCTTGGGCTGGCAGGCATTTGTGACATGGTGTTTTAGCTTAGTGTGACCACACAATTTCAGCTTGTCCCTCGGTGAGGACCCGCTCACCTTCATCAGGCCTCTCTGCTCCTCTCCTGGACCCTGCAGAGGTCTCCTCCTGGCCCTAGATTCCTGGTGCTGTACACACTCACCCTATATCTCTGCCCCCTGACCTTGGGTCCTGGACCTCGAGCCTCCAGTGCTGGGCCTCAGGGTACTGGCTCCATCCTTGCACTGGCTGACTGCTACCGCCCGTGGGGGCCTCTCCTTGTTGGCCAGCCTCATGGGCTCCCCATGCTGCACACCCAGTCCTGGGCTGGTCAGTGGAGGGCAGGAGAGGTACCTACAGCGAGCAAGCGTCAGAGGCTCGACTCCATCAGGGTCCCCGTCACCTCAGGTGGACACTGCTACTCTCCTGCCCACCTTGACCCAGGAGATGAGCTCTGCCCCCTTATGTGCCCCCCTCCCCCCACACAGAGAGATACCCAGCACTGGGCCTGGCAAACAGTCAGCGCCCACTAAATGTCTGCTGAGTGGATGCACAGACATCTCCAGAGCCAGCTGGTGCAGGTGCTTGCAGCCCACTGCTCCTGGACCTGGGGACTTCAGGCTGCAGGCAGCTTGCAGAGGACAGCGCCCAAGGAGTGGATACCAGTGTCCCTGTGAATCACTGAACTCAGACTTGCCAGGCTCTTGGGGGCAGGTGGAGGTGGTGGAACTGGGTGCCTGGCAACACCCAGAGGACCTAGTAGAAAGAGTGCCAGGTGGTATGGGGGAGTGGCTTGTGCACTGTGGGTGGAGGCAAGACGGCCATGCCTGAGAGGGGCAAGGAGGAGGAGGGTGACTGGTCCCAAGCTCCTGGAGCTGACACTGAGGTTTGGTACGAGCTTCCAGACTCAAAAAGAAATTGGGAGTGAGTGGGTTTCTGCAAATGTAGGACATTCAGACATAGTAACAGATCCCAGGGGGGCTTCCAGTGAGGTGGCAAAGTAGGGTCTGCTGAGACCCCAGGGGCTGCCTCCTGATGAAGTCTGGAGCGTCAGGACCTCTGCCGTCAGCACCTTCCTGGAGCTGATGGTGAAGGCCCAAGGTCTGGTCATATGGACTCTGTGAGATTCAAGGTCCAATGGGGAAGGAGAGGTCAATAAGAACCACTGACCAGTATCAGTAAAGGCTTCATTGTCCAGCCTCTCAGGGGATCTGGCAGGGCAAACACTGGAAGTACCTCTGACTTGGAAAGGAAAGATGCCAAATAGAATATTAAAAACCAATGTGGTTTCAGGGCCAGCCCATGGCTCACTTGGGAGAGTGTGGTGCTGACAACACCAAGTCACGGGTTAAGATCCTCTTACCGGTCATCTTTAAAACCAACCAACCAAACAAAGCCAGTGTGGTTTTATTGACTTCCGAATCAAGATAGAGTAACTGGGACTGATTTACCCTCCTATTTAAAACTACCAAAAAAAGCAGACAAAGTATAATGAAACATGGTTTTCAAGATATTGGACATCAGGCAACTAAGGACAGTGATCCCCGAAAGACAGGAAACAAATGGTATAGACTCCATAATTGCCCAGGTGCTGGCTTGAGAGAATGTGCAAGACTAGGTGCAGAGAGGGGAACTCTTGCAGTTAAGGGAAAAGAGATGAGACTCTGGGGGCAATATGCCACACAGAGTTCTGGAGTTCAAAGGACAGATTAGCAAAGAGGAGAGAGAAGCTTATAGAGAGGACCCTGGGGGTCTGCAGGAGGCCCCACAGGTGTTCAGCAGAGCACAGGTCAGCAGCACACACATGTGAGGAAATAGTTAGAGGGATTAGGGCTTGGGGCTCACATAGGACTAAGAGTGGTGTTGTTTCTCCATCATCCAGGCTGAAAAGACTAAGAAGTTACAGGAAACTTGGTAGGGTTTTCAGAAGGGTCTTGCATCAATAATGGGAGAATAACTGGTCTTAGATGGAGCTCTCCTCTACACCTAACAAATCATAAAAGCAAGATCTGAAAGGATTATATTGTCTCCAACCATCTCAACTGTACCCCAGAACAAAGCTCAAGAATATTTATAGGAATACAAAAATACCGAGTGCCCAACTAGGTAAAATTTACAGTGTCTGGCATCCAATAAAAGATTACCAGGCATGCAAGGAATGCAGGAGAGTATGGCCCATAATGAGAAAAATCAATTGATTGAAACTGACACAGATATTAGAATTAGCAATAAAGAACATTTAAAAAGTTATTATTACAACAGAATTCCATGTGTTCAAAAGAAAGAAGAGGGGCCGACCGCGTGGCGCACTCGGGAGAGTGCGGTGCTGGGAGCACAGTGGCGCTCCTGCCGCACAGGTTCAGATCCTATATAGGGCTGGCCAGTGCGCTCACTGGCTGAGTGCGGTGCGGGCGACACCATGCCAAGGGTTGTGATCCCCTTGCCGGTCACGAAAAAAGACAAAAAAAAAGAAGAGGCATAGAAGATACAAAAAAGAACAAAGTTGAACTTATAGAGATTAACATTACAGTGTGTGAAGTGAAGACTACACTGGATGTGATCCACAACAGACTGGAATTGTAGAAGAAAAGATTTGTGAACTTGAAGATACAGCTACAAAAACCACCCAAAATGAAACACTGAGAGAAAAAAGAATAAAAAAAAAAAAAGGAAGGAAGAGAGAAGGAAGGAAAGGAATCAGTGAATAGTGGGACAACTTCAAGTAGCCTAATATGAGGGGTCTTCAAAAAGTTCATGGAAAGATTCACATTATCTTTTAATTTCACTTTTTTACAAACTTTTAAAAGTACCGTCATATGTGGGTAACACAAAGGAGAGGCTATGACAGAAAAATTGTTGGAAGAAACAATGGCTGAAAAATTTCCAAATTTGATGAAAACTGTAAACCTACAAGATGAAAGAAGCTCAATGAACCCTGAACGAGAAACACAAAGCAAATGAAACCACGTCACATCTTAATCAAATAGCTCAAACCAGTGATAAGGAGAGAACCTTAAAAGCAGCCAGGGAAAAGACATGTTTGTATGGAGAAATAAAGATAAGGATGACAGCAGATTCCTTGCCAGAAACAATGCAAACAAGAAGACAATGGAGCTACATCTCCAAAGTACTGAAAGATAAACTAGAATTGTATATCTGGGAAACATATCTACCAAAAATGAAAGTAAAGTCAAGATATTTCCAGACATACAGAAGCTAAAAGAATTTATCAACAGCAAACCTGTACTACAAAAAATGTTAAAGATTAAGTCCTTCAGGCAGAAGGAAAGTGAACCAGATGGAAATCCGGGTCTATAGGAAGGAATGAGAAAAACCAGAAATGGTCATTATGTGGGTAAATAGATGATTTTTTTTTCTATTTATCAAATACTTGTTCAAAGATAACTGGTCATTTAAACAAAAATAACAACAATGTGTTATGAAGTTTATTACATATATGAATGTAAAATGTGTGAAAACAATATATAAACATTGGGAGTGGAGAAAAGCAGTATACTATTGTAAAGTCCTTATATTATACATGAAGTAGTATCATATCACTTGAAAGTAACTACGTTAAATATATGTATTATACACTTGAAGTCAACTCTTCAAATAACAAAACAAAGAATTATAATTAATAAGCCAACAGAGAAGATAAAATCACAAAAAGTAATCAATCCAAAAAAGATAAAAATAGAGTGTAAAGGGAAAAAAACATCTGGGAAAAAAAAAGAAAAAAAGTAAAATGGTATGTTTGAACCTGCTATGTCAATAATCACATTAAAGGTGAATGGTATAAATGCTTCAGGTAAAAGGTAGAGATTGTTAGGTTGAAGATAAAAGACCCAGCAATGTGTTGCCTACAAAAAGCACAACTTAAATATACACAGATAGGTTAAAAGTAAAAGGATGGATAACACCATGTTAACACTAGTCAAAAGAAAGTGAAAGCAAGTATATGTGTATTGATATCACAGAAAATAGATATAACAGTAAAGACTATTACCAGGGATAAAGAAGGTAATTTCATAGTTACGAGGGGTCAATTAATTAAATGACATAAAATCCTAAATGTTAATCCCTCTAATAACAAAGCTTCGAAATACATGAAGCAAAACTGATAGAAATGAAAGCAGAAATAGACAAACCCACAATTATAGTCAGGGATTTCAATATACCACTCTCAATAATTGATAGAACAAGCAGACAAAAAATCAGCAAGGATATAGTAAACTTAAACAGCATTAATCATCAAAAAAAGTGACCTGATTGACATTTATAGACTATTCTACCCAGAACAGCATTCATATTCTTCTCAAGTGCACACAAAATGTTTGCCAAAATAGACCATATTTTGGGTCATAAAAGAAGTCTGAATAAATGTTAAATATTTAATACATACAAAATATGACTCTAGCCACATGGAATTAAGTTAGAATTCAATAACAGAAAGATTTCTGAAAAATCCCCAAATATTTGGAAATGAAACAACACACTTCTAAATAACTTGTGGATCAAAAAATAAATCAAAAGGGAAATCAGAAAGTATTTTGAACTGAATGAAAATGAAAACACAACATATCAAAATTTGCAGGATGCAGCTAAAGCAGTAGGAGAAAATTTATAGCAATAAACTTCAATATTATAAAATAAATAACCTTAGGTTCCACCTTAAGTAACTAGAAAAAGGAGAGCAAATTAAATCTAAAGTAAACAGAAGCAGGGAAATAATAAGAGCAAAATAGAAATTAAAATACAAAACAGAAAAAAAGTTAGAAATCAATGATACTAAAAGCTGGTTGTTTTTCAATGCAATTGATAACCTCCAGCCAGACTAGTCAGGAAAAAGAGAAAGAAGACATCAACAATACATATTAGGAACAAGAGAGGTGATATCATTAATGGGAGGATAAGGGAATATTAGGAACAAACTTATGCCAAAAAATTAAACAACTTAGATAAAATGAATAAATATTCCTTGAGAGACACAAAATACTAAAGCTCACTCAAAAAGAAATAGATAACCTAAATAGCCCCATAACTATTAAAGAAATTGACTTACTAGTAAAAATCTTCCTGCAAAGAAAACTCCAGGTCCAGATGAGCTTTGTATTGAATTCTATGAAACACTTAAGAGAAAAAATAATACCAATTCAACACAAAATTTTCCAGAAAATTGAAAACAAGAGAATTTTTTCCAACTCATTCTATAAGGTCAGCAAGCATTACCTTGATACCAAAATCAGGCAAAGACCTTATAAGAAAAGAAGTTTGAGACCAATATCCTGCTAGACGGAGATGCAGAAATTCTACACAAAATTTTAGTGAATCGAATGCCAAGATAATTCATCAGGGAAAGAATAGTCTTTTTAACAAATGGTATGGGGACAACTGGATCCACATGCAAAGAACATAGCCAGACCCCTACCTCACACCATACGCAAAGGTGAACTCCAAATGGATCATGGCCTTAAACATAATAGCCAACAAAATAAAATTCTTAAAAGAAAACATAAAAAGAAATCCTCATGACCCTGGGATAGGCAAAGTCTTCTTAGATATGACACCAAAAGTAGCAAAATGAAAAACAGACAAATTGGGCTACAGCAAAATATAAAACCTGCGTTTCAACAGACACCACCAAGAGACTGTAAGACAGCCCACAAAATGCGAGAAGATATTTGCAAATCTGATTTCTAAGAGACTTGTAATCAGAATATATAAATAACTCTTAATAAGTCATAATAAAAAGATAAGTAATCCAATTTTTAAAAAGCCAAAGCATCTGAATAGATGTTTCTACAAGAAAGATACACAAATGGCCAATAAGCACATGAAAAGGTGTTCAACATCATTAGCCTTGCAAATCAAAGCCACAATAAGATACCACTTCACATCCACAGAGATGGCTAGATCAGAAGGACAGATAATAACAAGAGCTGACAAGGACGTGGAGTGACTGGAGCCTCCATTCATGCTGGTGGTGATGCAAAACAGTGTGACTGAGAGCAGGAAAGGAAACACATTCAGACTGAACAAGAAGAAGTAAAACTGCACTTATTTACATACAACATGATCCCGTATCTAGAGAATCCTAAGGAATCCTCAGAAGAACTAGCAGAACTGATAAATGTGGAGTTCAGCAGAGTGAGAGGATATAAGATCGATATGTAAAAACTGATTGTAGTCTAGAAGTTTCTGAAATGAAGTTAGGAAAATTCCATTCACAATGGCATAAAAGGAATATAACAAATAAACCTATCAATAATTAGTGACAATTATATTTAATAAAAATTATAATTAAATATCTAATAAATTATTAATTATTATTAATAGACTTAACAAATATGTGCAAGACTTGTATCCCGAAAATAACAAAACACTGGTGAGAGAAAGTGAAGATCTACATAAACGGAGTGATGGTTTGTGTTCATGAACTGGCAGACAGCGTGAAGACGGCAGTTCTCCCCAGGGATCCAGCGCAACCCCCATCAAAACCCCAACAGGCTTTGTTGTTGCTGTTGCAGAAACTGACAAGCTGGTCCTAAAGTGTACATGGGAAAGCAAAGGTCCCAGAATAGCCAAAACAATTTTGAAGAAGAACAAAATTGGAGGACTCCAATTTCAGAATGTACTAACAGCTACACTAATCAAGACAGTGTGGTCCTGGCATAGACATATGAGGTCAGACACATCAATCAACAGAATAGAAGTGACAGTCCAGGGCCGGCCCTGTGGCTCACTTGGGAGAGTGCGGTATTGGTAGCGCTGAGGCCGTGGGTTCGGATCCTGAATAGGGATGGCTGGTGCGCTCACTGGCTGAGCGTGGTGCAGACAGCACTGAGCCATGGGTTAAGATCCCCTTACCGGTCAAACAAACAAACAAACAAAAAAGACAGCATTGAGAAAATAAAAAAACTACAGACTGAAAGAAAACATTTCCAAAGATATATCTGATAAAGGACTTGTATCCAGAATACATAAAGCACTCATAAAAAAAAGACAAACAACCCAATTTTTAAAAAATGGGTAAAATATTTGAATAGACATTTCTCCAAAGAAGATATACAGACAACCAGTAGGCACACGAAAAGCTGCTCAGCACCCCTCGTCATTAGGGAAACGTGAATCAGAACCACAGGCAGACACCACTCCACACCCGCAGGCTGGCTACTACCAACAGGACCGAGAAGGCCGGGTGCTGGCAAGCACGTGGGGAAACAGCCCCGCGCACTGCTAGTGGACGGTAAAATGCTGCAGCCATTTTGGAAAACAGTTTGGCAGTTTCTTTAAAAGTTTAAACATGTATCTATCATATGATCCGGTAACTCCGCTCATAGGTACATACCCAGGAGAAATGAAAACATGTTCACGAAATCACTTGCACACAAATGCTCACTGGCACTCCTCATAGTAGCCCGAAGTGCAAACCTCTCAAATGTCCATCAGCTGATGAACAGGGGAGAGGATGTGGCCTGTCAAAATACTGGAACGGCATTCCCCAGTAAAGAGGAAAGGAGGGCCGGCACACGCTGCAGCAGGGACGGACCTCAGAAACATGACGCAGGTGGGAGAAGAGAGAAAAAGACCCCCCTGCGTCCCTACATGTACATGGAGTGCCCAGAAAAGGCAAGTGGATAGACAGAAAACGAGCGGGTAGCTGCCAGGGCTGGGGGTGTGCTGAGGGTCCTTCTGGGGTGACAGAAGTGTCCTAAAGGCAACCGCAGTGTGTGCCCACATCTATACCCTTGTCCCCTTGTTCAAAATCATTGAATTACTTCCTACAGATTAATTTTATGGTATGTAAATGATGCCTGGATCACGTTGTTAAAGTAAGCTCAATGTGACTGAATACATGTGACAGAGGCCACACATCATGGCTCCTCATTAAAGCAGGTGCACTCAGTGAACTGCTGTGTACTCAGTGTCTTGGGCACGCTCACTGCCTTGACTGGGACCTCTGCACAGTCCAGCTCATGGGATGGGAAGGGCTTTGGGATGTCAGCTGGTACCTCCTTCTGCATCGTGGCAGAGGGATTAGGTTACCTAAAAGGGAAACTGTAAATTTGTCCTTCCTTGATGACCCCAGAAAGGACAATGAGAAGCCCTCCCCTTTCCCAGCTCAGCCACTGCCCTGCCCTGACCTGCTCAGCCAAGCCCACAGCGTCTCACCACCCTCTGCATTCTGTATGACGAGAGCTAACCGCAGGTGAGGCAGGGCCTGCACATGCATACCACACTGCACATGCATCATGCACATACACACACACACGTGCGCGTGCACACACAGTTGTCCCCACCAGCTGGAGGGCTTGTCTGACCACTGCCCCTTCCACAAAGCTCTGGCAGCAGAGACTTAGGCAGAGTCACCTCTGTGCATCAGGGGCCACCCCAGCTCCTTTCTGCACCGTCCCTGCAGGGTAGACCCGACGCCTGTTTATTTGTTGGGAAAGTTAGGTCGTTGTCCCGGAGAAGCTTACCAATGGCAACTTCCCCATTGTCCTGCCATAGCTGAATGTTCACCGTGAAGGCAGATCCTTGCACCACTTCCATCACCTCAGGACCCAAAATTACCATCCTCGTGGCTCGTGCTGGGAGAGAGTAGAGAACAGCTTTAGGGGGTGGCTGGGATGGCCATGCCATGGCTTGCACCGGAAGCGAGAGCCCAGGCATCGTCCTCTCCTGCCTGATTGGAGGGGCTCCTGAGGGACACCCCCAGAGCTGTGGGCCTTCCCAGTGCAGCACAGGGGAAGGGGCCTGGTTTGACAGTTGCTAGCAAAGCACATGCCTGGAAAGGCTAAAATCTCCACATGAGCCGCCGTTTGGAGAAGTGTCTGGGCAGTAATTAAAACAGATCATCACCCCTGTCGGGAGGGTCAGCTGTAATAATTTAGAACAATCTATTTCAGAACTGGATTGATCGTATGACATAGACACAAAGGTCCACCGAGTGTTGAAGTGCAGTGAGCAGCACAGCAGTCCTCAGGTTTGTATGCACGTGGAATGTTCTGGCACATCTTCCACCGATGGGACTTAGGGCCTGCGCTCCCTGCATCTGAGTTAGTGCCCTGCTGGATGTGGGGCTGCTGGGAGTGGGTCTGGCAAGGGTGGTCAAGGCCGCCCTGTCCACTAGGACCTGTGGGGCGTTGCTGTGGTCTGGGCAGCTGGAGATGGCATTTCTACACAGTGTCCCACTGCCCCTGACTCCCCCATATCCAGTGACCTCTGGCAAAGCACAGCAGAGGGGCTTTAAAAGCAAATGCTGGGAAGAGGCTAAGGATTTCAGGGAACTTGAACCACAGACCACTGTGGTCATGTCATAGTGTAGAGAGCTTGGGGGAGCCAGATGGAGGCCACTTGGGGGGCAGTGCAGCCATGACCAGGCTACCCAGATGTTCAGGCCCCCATGGCTGGGAGGACTCTGTGGCCGGGATGTCCCCATGGCTGGGATGTTCCTGTGGCTGGAAGGCCCCTGTCGCTGGGAGACCCCACGGCTGGGACGTCCCCGTGGTTGGGAGGTCCTGTGGCTGGGACCCTGTCCGCAGCAGGAACACTTGAATCCAAGGTCTGCCTCAGGACCTCTGCATGTTCAGAAGCCCTTCTGAGATCAAATCAGGACACATTTTTTCTGAAAGGGCATAGGACTTTAGATTCTGCTTCATCCCAGCCCCTCCCTGACATGCTCCTGGTTCAGCACCTCCCATGTTACTGCCCGAGGTCAGGGCCACCTGAGAGAGACATGACCCCTACAGTGGACCTCATAAGGCCCACAGGTAGGCCAGGGACACCTACCCACTGGGTGGCCATTGATCCACAGCCCACAGTAGACGACCCCTGAACTGTGGGCCAGGCTGCCCAGTCCACTGAAGACGTCGCTGTGCCACTGTCCCTGCAGAGAGAACAGCACGGCCTTAGACGGGGTGGCCACAGGAACTCAGTAGGTCCCTGCACAGCACCGCAGCTCCCTGAGGCTCCTGCGGGGGCCAGGGACCAAGGGCTGCTAGAAAACCACATTGTCCTGAGGTCCACAGCCTTCCTCTGGTGGTGGGAAATTACATTTTATTAGAATGCAGACCAGTCTGCTTTGCAGATATACTCCCCTTTGAATTTTAACGATGCCAAGAAGTACAGGAACAATGGCACCACACACAAAATGCAAACGAAACGCCGTCTCAACGGGCACGCTTTCAGCACAGACCCTAACGCAGAGATGCAGCGTTTGTGTGGTGGCGGGTCACAAGGAGGCCTGAACCTCCAATAATGTACTGCAGTAGCGTTACATTAGCTGCCACGATTGTGCTGTTACCCAGTTCATTTACAAATGAAAAGGCCCATTAAAAAACACAGTTTGAACACATGCTCCTGCACACTGGAGGAAAGGCCTGCTCTCTCCACACCCCAGCTCTGCCTCCTCATAACAAGCTTGGCTTTCTAAAACATCCACAAAACAAAGAGTGGAAAAATAATGTGAAATAGCAGGAAGTTTATTTTCCTGGAAAATTTCAAGGTCATAATGGTATTTTATTTGACTATGAATTACTTCTATTAGAAGAGAAATTAGCCAGAGGCACGACTGGGTTCTAGTCATGCTTCTGCAGAAATCGATTGGCTCTGGCTGCCCTGCTCTGCCCTCCTGGAGTGTCCTTCCCAGTGGGCAGTGCTGCTTTCTGTCCCAGACCTCTCCAGGACCTCGGACCCCTGGGACATGCACCACGGACTTGAGGAAGAAACCCAGGACACTAAAGGAAGCGCAGCTGAGGGTCAGGGGCCTGAGAGTGGCAATAGACCAAGGAGAAGTAGACGGGGGCAGAGCGCTGTCAGGCCTGCAGGGGAGGCCACAGCTGTGCACAGACCAGGGCCTGGGCAGACGGCCCAGAAGGCTGCAGCCCTAAGGGGCTCGGACACCCCAAAGCCTGGGGAAAAAAGAGCTTTCCACATGCAGTTTGGAACACACGGCCACTGTGCACGAGAGGCTTGGGGAGATGGATTGCGTTGAGAGAGGGCAGTCTGGAGAGGAAGCTCCAGGTCCAGGCCACGTCAGCAGAGGGCAGGCAGCTCACAGCTGCTGGCCCCCAGCACAGCTCCTGCCTGCAGACCAGGGACAATGAGAGACAACTGGGAGCTTGCGTGGGCACTTAGCAGCAGTGATGAAACGACAGCTCCCAACTTCAGGAGAGGCCGGGCTGCCCTAGGTGGGCAGATGCACAGCTGGCCATCCTGGCACAGGCCCCTTTGGGATTTAGACGGGGACCTTACCCCTGAGAGTCACCCACGTCACCCCTGTGGGAGGTTCTCGTGGGCCACAAGGGCAGTCTCAACCCTGCAGCAGAGACCCTGAGATCTGAGCCCAGTGCTGAAACTTGCATCTCCCTGAGGCCACATGCAGATGCATTCCTGGAATGCTCAGCAGCCAGCACTCGGTGGACATTGTCCTGTTCCACCCACCATGCCATTGCCCCGGTTTCCCTGGTCTCCCCTTGCCCAAAGTCCTCTGGTGAGAGGAGCTGTGGCTCATTATGCCCGCTGGGAGCCCTGAGCAAGCCACCACCTGCACTGACAGTACAGTCCTTTCCTGTCTGTGCAGGTCATGTCCTGCAGACATGGACACGAGGTCCCCAGAGCTCACAGGCTGCACTGACCATTGCCCAGTGCAACCCGGGAGCTGTACTATTTGGAGGCCTGGAGGTGCCCCACGCCTGCACATGGGACCTCACCTCGGTCCCTGAAGCCCCAGCCTTTGCATTTCATTGGCACCTCCCTAGTGGCCTTCCTGTCTCCTTCCTGGGACCGTCATCCTCGCTTCTAGTCTTGTTCATGTTGGGATACTTCTGTGGGGGGACAACAGCTCACCTGCCAGGCTCTTGACACACACTCCTCAATGCCACTGGGAGGCTCCACTCAGCACGTGGCCAGAAGGCACTTCCCACGGTCCCGGGACCCGCATCACAGTCCGTAATGAGAATGGTGATTTTTCTTCTCTATTCACCCTTCCCGCCTACTCTGCCCACCTGAAAGCACCAGAAAGAAGGAACGTGGGGCTGCAGGGGCAGGTTTGGGCACAGGCGGCCACGTGCCTGCGCATGAACCCAGACACATGCAGGTTCTGACATGCACAGAGTTGCAGAGAGGGCTGCGCAGCCGGTGCCTGCATCCACGTGTGATGGGCGGCCAGGGCTTGCTGTGGAGGCACTGCCAGTCCTCACGTCCCGCGGTCTTCACCACCATTACTGGGGTGGGCTTCTGCTCAGTTGCACCCCTGGGATCCGAGCCCACATGACAGTTCTGGGGGGACCAGACACTCATGACTTTAATGCAGCGTTGGATCGGTCCAGATATGCACGAGAGCGCAGGGCCACGAGTCCACAGCGTAGTCGTCTAATGGACGTTGTAAATCGACATGTGAACATTCTGTCATCTCTGTCAGGTGACATGCACCTGAACAAATACGTATTCATGTCTCCACCCAGGGTGTCAGGGAAGGCTCCGCACCATACCTGCAGATGACACCCTTGTACGGTGGCCCTGCGGTCACAGCACAGCACCTGAGGGGGAGGCTGGGGGAGGGCTGGTCTGACTCAGGAGCCGGGAGTCCTGGAGAAGACACTTCCCACCCGGACTCGGGCTCCTTGGTGTCCAGGGACCACCCAGCCATGATGCCCAGCATGGGGGTCCTACGTGTGGGAGCTGCAGTCACAGGGAGGCTGGAGACCAGGGACAGCAGGTGACACAAACTCCCAGGGTGGATGCCAACTGCTCCCCTTCCTCCTCCCTGTCCAACCACCAACTGTGCCCAGGTGAGGTCAAGTGTGTGTGGGGGGACATGGCCAGCATAAGAAGGGCCATGAGCAGCCCACATCCACACCCAAAACAAAGATTGAGGTGAACAGGGGCTCCCACACAGGGAAGTGGCCACGCAGGATGACAGTGGAGCACCTCAGGTCCCGAGGGTGACACTGGCACTGGGGCTGGTGGGGGATGGGCCAGGCATGGCTGGGCCCTCCCATCCTTGCCCTGCTTTGCCCCTGGCTGCAGACCACATTCATGACATGGCCGGGGCCCCAGTGGGCTGTCTTCTTAACTCATGGGGCCGAGGCTGAGCACCTCCAGCTCCCGAGAGCACCGGGACCCTGGCATGTCGGGTAATGTCCTCGTTGATACTTCTGACAAGCACAGAGTTGCTTGTGGTGACAGGGACTCCTTTGGCGCCATCCTATGAGTGAATAGTCTGAGTAAACGGGAAGAAATAAGTGCTTGACTCCTTTTTCACTGCAGGAAGTGCTTTCCGTTATCGATGCTGGTTTTCTTTCTATGCAGCACTGGAAGTGCCTCTGTGGCTGCAACGTCCCCAGCACAGGCTGACTTTCCATCTGGGTCAGAAGTCCACCCGCCCCTGGCATCATCGGGCATTTCTCTGCCTCTGGCCCTCTTAGGGATGCCAGGGTCTGGCTATGTGGGTGGGGGGTGAATGACAGGACTCCAGGCCATTTTTCCCAGTGTTGGCCTGGATGTATTTACGGCCTGGGGGAAATAACTCTCCCTCGCTCTTGCCAAACCTTAGATCTGAGGCAGGTGAGGTCACGGCTTCGTGCATTAGGCGGGGGGATCTGGGGACCAGCCGCCCAGTCTCCCTGGCCATGTCACACATCAGGAGCCGGCCCCGACCCTCCTGCCTGGGCCCTGCGACTGTCGAGGGAGCTGGGGACTCCAGCTGGCAGGGATGGGCTGCCCAAGGCATGCTGGTGGGATGGCTGCTCCTCCCTTTCGGTCCACGAGGACAGGCCGTTCCCCTCTTAACAGTTAACAGCAGGGTTCGGAGGGTGCTGCCTTTGACCTCCTTGATCCAGGTTGTAAGTTCCTCAGATTTCAGAGTGTGACTGTGAGGAGCTGCTCCCACATCCATTGGCATCTGAGCCCAGAGAGAGCAGTGGGCCCTGCACCAGTGCAGCCCTAAAGGTTCCAGGATGGCTCCAGCAGCCAGATGCCACACACCTGCCCCAGGGTGGTGAGGGTCAATGTGGAGGGAGCTAGCCAGACTTACCTAAAGGCCACCACTGGGCACATACGCTCAAATGCCCCAAATTCTTCTCACGGTTCTTCTGTGTTTAATGCACCCCTGTGGTCACCAGCCCCACCTTCCTGGCCTGAGGACAGCGGGCACAGGGACTTGGATGGCTGCAGAGCCCTGTCTTCACCTGCCCTGTGACGTGAAGGCCCCTGTGCCCCTCTGGGCCAGCATTCCTGCAGATGCCCAGGTAAGGAGAGGGGAGGCTGGGATCGCAGGAGAAGACGCCCATATGGCTGCCACATGCTCTGTGTGGTAAGCAGGTGCACCACACAGCGGGCCTCCGTTGGGAAAGTCAACACGTGAGGTGTAGCTAACACTCGGGTTGCTGCCCCAGGGACCACCTGGAAGCCAGCGGCGACTGATGGGCCACACCACAGCTGACAGGGTAGACACGCTCTGATGTGCAAACGCACACTGCTTCATCAAACACCGTGAGCCGCCTCCTGCCCCACCATGCCATCCTCATCTCCATGGTGCACGGTTTGGGGCTCCCACTGAGGATTCCCCACAGGATGCCCCTCTGTGGTGGCATCACCTGGCCCTCCCACATCCCAAGGAGGTGAATTCAGCAAAATGCAAACAGGAACATTGAAGACAAAACCAGCAAGGAACCTCACAGGCTGGCAGGGGGGAGGGGGATGCTCTCGGGCCCCACGACGGACCTGTTTCAACTACTTGTCACCAAACTTGACCGTGTGGTTTCAGTCACTATAGAAGGGGAAACATTTTTGGCTTTGGGATATGTTTTTTTTTTTTTTTTTTTTTCTGATAGAAGAAGCTAGAACACATTGATTTTCAGAAAAAAATTTTTTCTAGAACTAATTTTTAAAAAATAATCTTTAAAGCTCTGCATTGAGGAATACTGGCCACAGGCAGGATGAAAGGTTTGCAAGACACACCGGCTGCCAGGATGGAGAATTCCCAGCCTCCAGACACAGGATGCGTTCCCTGGAGGTCTCTGCACAGTCCCAAGCATGCCTTCGGGAACTGCTGATTTCCCCTGGAATGTCTCTTTCCCCAGGGCTGGATCTTTTCTACTGGACCAGAGAATGTGGGTGGGGGTAAGGGATGGCCAAGGGCGGACTCTGATGTCAATAAGAGGCTGACACTGAAAACGACACCTGTGGAAAGACTCTCGACTTTCTAGTCTTGTCAGAAAGTACAATTGCGTCTGAAATAAATGAAAAGCACACCGGTGGTGTGAACAGGGGAAAGCCTGCGTCTCCTCTGCTCTCACAGCACAGTCGTCAACACAGACTTCTGTGACCGGGTGTGTGGGGTTTTCTCCCACACCGAGCAAGCAGTCAGTTCTGTGCAGACACCACCTGGGTGTCCTCTTAATTCAAATCTGTTTAGACGCTATCTGGAGATAGTGTCAGATCCCACAAGTTAAGGGCTCAGTCCCCAAGACTGCCCCTACTTTAGATGCCAGTCACAAGTCTAGGCCCCTGGAACTTCTGACCAACCAGCTGTAAATCGGGGTTCCCACAACGCCCCCCTCCTCCTCCGGTTTGATTAATTTGCTGGAGTGGCTCATAGAACTCAGGGAAACACATTTACCAGTTAGTTACAAAGTATATGACAAAGGATACAGATGAAGAGACACACGGGGTGAGGTATGGGCGAGGGGCACGGAGGCACCCCCTCCAGGAACCTCCACCTGGTTGGCTGTCTGGAATCTCTAAACCCAGGCCTCTTGGGTTTTCATGGAGGCTTCACTACATAGGCACGGGTGACTCAATCACTGGCAACTGGTGATCAGCTTAACCTGCAACCCCTCTCCCCTCCCTGGAGGTCCCGACCCTCTAAGCCTGCCTTGGTCTGTGCTGTGACCAGCCCCCATCCTGAAGCTATCTAGTAGCTGCTAGTCGTCAACTCATTAGCATACGGAAAGGCATCATTTTGGAGATTCTAAGGATTTTAGGAGTTGTATGCCAGGAAACAGGGATGAAGACCAAACAGATGTTTCACAATATCACATGGTGGGTCTGTGGTGGGAAAGGAGAGGGCAGCCTTCCGGAGCCAACTCAGTGTAGAAGGAGGACAGAGAAGCTGCGTGGGGACTCGCTTGGGACGCGAGTCCCGAGGGAGAAGTCACAGTCCAGACCCACCTGTGCACAGACACTCCACGCAGCACGCAGTGAACAGCCTTCACGGGCGGGGCACCCAGGACAAGGGCGGCTGTAAGTGCTTGTGGCCCCACCAAAGGGAACGAGGGTAACGTCAAAAAGACGGAGCACCCAGAACCAGGACAGAAGTGACAAACCGAGCACGGAGCGAACACTGTGACTGGAGGTTCGGGGTGGGCCAGTTACTGTATTTGACATTCGAGGGCGCTCACACTCATTAGGATGGCCACTCAAGAAAACACGCAGAAAGTAACAAGTATTGGCGAGGACATGGAGAAACCGGGACCTCTTGCTTGCACTGCTGGTGGGGGTGGAAAACGGTGCGGCCGCTGTGGAAAACAGCCTGGCAGTTTAAAAAGTTAAACGTGGAGTTACCATATGGTCCAACAATTCCACTCCTGGGTACACACCCCGAACAGACATTTGCCCACCCAAGTTCACAGCAGCATTATTCACAATAGCTAAAAGCGAGAGGCAGCCCAACTGTCCATGGACAGATGAGGGATGAACAGCGGAATGCTTCTCAGCCGTAAAAAGGAAATCCTGACACCCGCTACCGCACGGTCGTACCTCGAGGACATACGCTCAGTGAAGTACGCCAGATACAAAAGGACAGACACTGTGATTCCACTCATATGAGCTCCCTACTGTAGCCAAAATCATAGAGAGAAAGTAGAGTGGTGGGTGCCAGGGGCTGGGAGGACATGGGGTTGGTGTTTAATGGGGACAGAGACTCAGTTTGGGAAGGTGAAGAGTTCTGGAGGTGGACGGGGGTGACGGCTGCACAGCACAGTGAATGTGCTCGATGCCACTGGACGGTGCACTGAAAAATGGTTAAAATGGCAACTTTCATATCAAGTATATTTCACACAATAAAATTTTTTTAAAGAAGGCTAAACACTCGACTGACGTCAACACAGGGAATGACTGTGCCCACACTTGAACCCTGTCAGATGCACAGCCCACCTGCCCTCTCTGGCCACTGGCACTTCTCCCGCCTGATGCCTTCGCTGGTGACGGTTCAAATGGAAGTTGGAGGCCAAGGAGGCGTCAGCACAACAGAGCCCAGTGCTGAGGCTGGGACAGAAGACGGTGGTCAGCAGAGCTCGTGGGAGCCGCACCGAGACCCTCTGCCTCTCCTCATTAATGACGAGCAAGGTGACAGACTTGGAAATCGTCTTTCTGGCACCAGCAACTGTGCAAAAACCTCTTGTTGTCTTTGAAGTGTGGTCTGGCATCACAGGTGAGCGCTACGTCTAAGGTCGTCCCATGGGCCCAGTCCTGGTCCTGACACAGCCCGAGAGGCCCGGGCTGTCCTCTTGGCTTCAGGAGCCCTTCTCCATTCACTGTCCACACTGCTCTAGGAAGGAGACATGCTTTTGTTTGATCACACCACAGCTGGCTTCAGATGATTGCTGCAGGGAGTGTGCAATTCAGTGACTGTGCTGTGTAGATGTGGGTCCTCTGGTCACTCCAGCCTGTGGCTGCAGATGTGAGCAGCTGCTTCAGTCCACACCTTCACTTGTCGACGTGGCCCAGAGTGCCCAGGTCCAAGGCCAAACCCAGCACAGACAGAGGCCCAGGTGCTGCCCACCTGGGACACCATCCACCCAGGACACCACCCACCTGTGACACTGTGCCCAGGGCACCCTGCCCCAGGTGTGCGGCGGACTCCAGCTACAGGGCCACAGCCTGCCGTGGGTGTGCGGGCACAGCCTTGAGAAATGGTGCACAGATGGGCCCCAGATGGGCTCGAGCTGGGGTCAAGCACAGCATTGAACCCGAGTCCCTCAGAAGAGTGGGGTTGCCAAGCAGCAGGAGATGTGGTGACATAGGGATGGAGCAAAGACCTTTGAATAAATTCTTTGCAAAACTTGCTGTGAAATTCAAGGCTTCAGCGCCAGAAGGAAAGACTGTCCCAATGAGAAGGAACCCCAAGTAGATCAGACCTCCTGTCTTTGGGCTGGGCAGCCAGGGAGTTGCACCGGGAGGCTGCTTCCCCGGGAAGGTGCTTGGTGGTGACAGCATGTCATTAGGATCTGCAGTCCCAGGAATTTCCTATTCAAACCCCTGCCCCCAAATTGTTGGGTGGGAGCTAACCATCTCTAGCTCTGGGGAGAAGACGCCTCTTCCATGGGCCCCCAGGGCCAGGCACGGGAGCCGTCAGCAGGGCTGGGCTGCCCCCTGGTGGAGATGCCATGGGCCCTGCATCGTGTCAGCTGGGAGGTGGAGGGTGATGCATTCCCTGGTCCTGCCCCTCTGGGCAGGGCCACGATGTTCAGGCTTCAGAAGTGGGGGTACCGCAGGGGGCCCAACAGTGCCCAGACCACCAGGAAAGAGAAGATCACACACAGAGAAGATCTGGTGGCGGCCAGGGGACCTGTGGGACTGAATAGTGTCTGGGGACAGGGCTGTGCAGGGATGGGGGATGGGGGAGGACAAAGACCTTTGTGATTTTGTGGAACTTGTCTCCCCAAGCCCTGCCCAGGCTGGTGGTGGGCATGGCACCCTTTGCCCCAGCTGGGCTGACACTCCCACACTGAATAAGTCTCCCCTGAATGTCAGGGAAGGTAAGGATTGGTGTGTGGACTGGGGGTCCCATGCTGAGGCCAGAACTCCTGGGGCCAAGTGCTGCTCTGTCACATCCTGGTTGGAAGGCCACCCCAGGGCCTGCGAGTTCCTCCTGCACCGGGGTAGTTAGCTTCTTGCAGAAGAGCTCCTGCCATGTGCGCCCTGGGGAGCTTCCCCGCACCCAGCGGCTGCAGCCACGCCCTCTGCGGAGGCCTGGGCCTCAGGAAGGCTGGGTTCTTCCTCGTTCCAGGGGCCTGTTCTCTGCGGCCGTTGCTTTAATTTTCACATGAGGATCCTGGCAAGGATGTGCCCTGAACTGATGGGTAATTCTGCAACCCACATGGTTAGATGTTGCCTCTCTCCTCTCTCAGCAGCGTCAGCCCTGAGGCCACAAGGAACGAGGGTGCGTCAGGGTTCCCATGGCACTCCTCTGACCCCCAGGCTGTGACTTGAGCTGAGCATTGGAAGGCCTAACCCTGGCGTTTCCTCCTGCTGGTGCTGCAGGATGCCGAGGTGAGCCCCCGCACTAACTGTGGTGGTCACACAGGGCAGCACCTGCCCCTTCACAACAGCACAGGGGATGGCCCGATGCGTTGCGAGGCCACTGCACGCGTGGGTGGCCGGCCTCCCACCTCTCACTGGCAAGCTTGGCCCTGTAGTCAGGCACAAGGACACTCCCCCCTGCCGCCCCAGGCCCGTCTTTGAGGGGCTGCCTCTGCGACAACCCTCACAGTCACTCTTCCCGTATTTCTTCTTTTATCCCTTTCAGTCGCTAGCCACCTTTTCCTAGTTAAGAATTCTTTCCATTAAAATTTCCCCGTTGAAGTCACTGGTGTGGTGTATGTCTCCTGACTGCATCTGGAGCATGTCCCACTGTCCATCTGACACTCAGGCCAAAAATCCAGGTGGTGTCTCGATTCTTGTCTTGCTTCAGCCTTGACATCCACTCTGCCGATAAGTCTGGCAACTCTACCTTCAAACATCCTAGGTTTGCTCTCTGCACCCTCCTGCAGGCCTACGCAGCCTTCTTCTGAAAGACAGCAGCACCCCCCTCCATTCCACATAAGAGCCAGAGGGACCTTTCAGACAGAGGCCAGCCCCTCACTGCCTCCCAAACAACTGCTCTGTGACCCCAAGGGCCCACGAGCTGGCCCTGCCTGGATCCCTGGCCTCGACTTCTCTCCACCCCCTTCATACCATGCTCTGAGCCTCTGCCCGCGCTCTTCCCACTGCTTGGAGTGCCCTTTGGTCCCCAAGTGGCCACTCGTCCTCATCACTCAGGCCTCAGCTCAGACATCTATATTTCTGAGAGGCGTTCCCTGCCAACCCAGCGGGTCTGGTGCTCTATTAACTTTATTTCTATTTTATTTACTTTTTGGCGGCTGGCTGGTATGGGGATCTGAACCTGTGACGTCTGTGTTACAGGGCTGTGTTCTACCCAACTGAGCTAACCCACCAGCCTCTGGCCCAGTGCTCTGAACATCCAGCTGTGTCCTCACAGGATGACAGGAATTGCCTGGGACACTCATTTGTGCTCTCTTTGGCTGTTGGCTCTGGGCACACAGGTCAGTGTCCAGTAAAAAAAAAAAAATGAGGGATTTTGAGGGCCTGAAAAAGTCTTCCTATATTCCTAAATGTCCTCTGCCTACCTTGTAAGAGCCTGACATCCACTGTTAAAGCCCCAGGAGAGGGGGCACCTGTTGCAGAGACCAGGTGAATGAGGCCCGCAGCCTTGCTCATGAGGGGAGAAGGGGGTACTGTCACCTGCTCCCCACTTATCAAGGGGCCACCCTGACCCTAGGCCATTCCTTATTGAAATGCTTCACAGAGCAGGACCCATATCCTCCAAGAGGTGAATCTCATTTCCACAAGGCGACAGGGTCATGGTCATCGGGTGGTTCCAGGAATCAGAAGAGCTGGATGCAAAGGCTGTGGGGCCAGGAATCAGCTGCGTCCCGGGAACTGAGTTACCCTCTTTGAGCCTCAGTTTTCTCATCAGTAAGATGGGAAGAGTCACAGTTTCTTCCTCACAGGTCTGCAGGAGACCAGAATATGCCACCCCTCATAGGCCTCTTTGGCCTAAGGATTACTTCCAGCAGATTACTTTGAGAAACTGCAGACACAGGAGAAGCTCTCGAAACAGAAACATCCCTTTTGTAAGAGAAACATACGTCTATAAAGAAACTCGTTTGCGAGGGCGTCTCCCCTCTGGCCCAGGAAGAGAGGGCGGGCTCTAAATCACTGGCGACCTGTCAACAGAGGCAGCACAGACTGAAAGCCGGGTCATGCCGTACCAGTTCACCTGCTTTGCCTGGGCACCTCCCGTTATCGGCCCCCAACTCCCTTCTTTGACTGGTTTGGCTGAAGAAGGTACGTGAGGCCTGAACTCAGAGCCCCTCTCTGAGGTACGCTCATTTCGCTGGGCGTTGCCCACGCATACGTGAGGCACACGCGAGGCACACGCGCGGCACATGCTGCTCACTTCCTCTGTGAACCTGGCTTTCGGTTCCACCCCACCGAGAACCGTGAAGGGTAGAGGGGAGACGTGTCTCCCCCACAGGCTGTCAAGGGAGTGGAGGGCGGGAGGTGGAGGCTGCCCCCACGCCTGCCACCGTGAGGACGCTGGCAGGGCGAGGCCCACTCAAGTACCTGCAGCCCCCAGCCCGGCCGCAGACCCCCTCTGTGGAGACAGCAGTGCGAGTGCCTTTCTGGATACCTCGTACGTAGAGCCGTCAGCACAGCGCAGTATCCCGTGTCCCTGACGCTGGTCCTGAATCCAGTCGCCTTCATACTTGTCACTGTTCCTAGGGACATGAGTGCAGAGACTGCCTTAGCCCGCGAAAGCAGGTGGCAACAGTGACTCAGACTGGCTTCTGCGACCGCTGTGGACCGCCAGCCGGGCTCAGCATGCACCACCGGGACCAAGGCAAAAATAGGCCCTGAACAGATGGCCCCAAGAGCTCCTGCGTCGCCAGGGGCTGGTGGCAGGCGGCCGGTTCTGGCGGCAGCGGGGACGCGTCTGCCCGCCTGCCCCCACCCTTCATGGCAGGACCTGCTTTCTGGTGAATGCTGGCCCTGCTCAGGACGTGCTCAGCTCCTGCTACTCCAAATAGGAAACGGTAAAGGAGAGGAAACAGAGCATGTGCATGTCCCTGTGGCAGACGTCGCCTGTGAGAATCCCCTCGACAATTTGAGCACAGGCGAAGGCGTTGGACACGGGCCTGCAGGGGAGGGGCTCTGCTGGCTGGAGGCGTCCTGGCATCCTTGTTCAAGCCTGGACTAGCCCCTGCACTCCACTGTCCTACCAGCCTGACTTTCCCACAGGTTTTTTGGTGGGGGGAAGGGGGTTGATGTTTTTTCTACTAAATACACAACCAATTTCAATATATAAGGGAGAAATTACAGAAAAACACCAAAAACACAGAATGTTCTTACATGATTGGGCACTGAAGGGGGGTATCCCAGCAGAGGCTGGAACTGGGGGGGGGGGTTTTCTACAGTCAGTCCCACCCACACTCCCAGTCCCCCCTGCCGGTGGCCACCGCCTCCGAGGTGCATACTCACTTGAAGAGCATCTGCCCCCAGCCATGCCTTTTGTTGTTGTGGAATGAACCCTGGTACACTTGTCCCTCCTGGTCCACCAGGACCCCGTGTCCTGGTGAAGGAACCCAAAGAGATGGACTTTGTCCTGTGCCTCCAGCCAGGGATGGACCCACTCCCGGCCCCTCCTGCCTGCCAGAAAGAACTTCACCCACAACCCCTCCATCTGCCCCTCCATGGAGGAGGGGGTGCTGGCAAGGGGGGGCGTTCAGGAAGAGGCTGGGGCTCAGCAGCCCCTCTGGGAGCCAGACTGTCCTTCTAGGCTGGGCTACACAGAGGCCCTGGGACTGTCCCATGCTGCCGGGACGGGAATGGCATGTGTGATTAGGGACAGTGCCGGGGCCACTGCCAGGGTAGCCCGTGGGGTCTGTGAATGTGGCTCCTGGATCCAGATCTCAAAGGCTGGGGATAGGGGGAGACGCTATTGAAGGGAGCTCCTCAGCCCCAGCATTCAAGACCGAAAATGCTCTGCTGTCTGGTTGGGATAACACTGCTGTGCATTTAATGTCTAATGGCATGTTTGCTTTTAGGTTTTCAAGAACCTCCCTTGCTCCTGCTTCCTAGCGAGAAAAGAGATGCTTGGCCTGAATTACCCACTCAAACTATGTTCAACTAAAAGGCCAGAAAAAAAATGGACAACATGGCTTCATTAAATTGTGTTGTATTTTCAGGTTTTGGACAATTCAGAAATTCGAGGGCACTTCTACTTCTTAATGCTAAGCAGACTGGAAGAAGAAAGAAAGTCGCATCTACAGGTGCAGGTGTTATAACTGGCACAACCTGTTCCCGGTGTGGTGTTCTTACAGCCGCTGTGGCTCTGCTGCCTCCGGGCTGGGGCAGGGCCAGGTGCCGGCTCCTGTCCTGCTAAATGGAAGAGTCCACTCCCCCCAAATCTGGCCTCCTGACTTGTGCTGGCCACAGAACATGGGGAAGTGACCGAGCTGTGGCCTCTCAAGGCCCTGCAGCTTCTCCCCCTGTGGAGGTCCTGAGACTGCCGGGTCTGGCAGAGCTGCTGTGGCTGCAGCCATGTAAGTGACCCCTATGAGATCACAGCCCACCCAGCAGAGCCAGGCCAAACGGCTGACCCCAGGATCAAATAAGGAACCAAAAAAGGGGAGGCCGTTGATGCACTCAGCTGCATGTTCTTTTATGCAGCGTGGATACCCAAGCACCACAGGACACAGCAGCACGTGCAGTGCCCGAGGTGCTGTCTGCTCTGGACACGGCCTAGTGGGGGAGAGGGCGCGACCCCCCACCCCCACCTTCCTTCCCAGCTGCCGCAGTGGTTCTTAAACCTGAGTGGAATCAGATTCTATGCTTCCCCCAGAGCCCCCTGCCCGGCGGTCAGCACCGACAAGTCCCCAGGGGTGTCAGACCTTCCTTCATGCCATGGGAGACTGCCCCTTCGTAATATCCACCGGCTTTGTACTTCATGACTCCATGTCCTTGAGGCTCTCCCAGAACGAACTGTCCTGAGTAGGTGTTTCCTGGGTGGAGATCAGAAGAAGTGGGAAAAGAGGTGGCTCAGTGTCAGAGCTGTTTCCTGCATCCTCAGCGTGATGACCAGTGGTGGCCGCAGGTACCACTTCAGAGTGAATGGCAGCATCTCTTTGGTCTGGTTAACGAGGACAAAGGTCTCTCAGGGTGGCAGTCTGCGGGTGAGCCTTCTCCCCGGGCTCTTTAAAAACCAACTGAAAGCTGAGCCTGAGAACCCACCACCCGTCTGCCTGTGAGAGTCTGAGGTTCCTGCAGACACCCATCACAACAGGCGTGGAGCAGTTTTCTCATCTGAAGACACAATGTAGCTGAAATAACTCTAAATTAAAAAGGAAACAATACAATTTCGGATTGATACATCTTTATCCCATCATAGTGTTTACGGGAAGCCAGAGTTGCTTGGATAGCTGAGCACAGAACCTCAACCAGGGGCCTCATGGCACCCGTCCCCGGACCAGCCCCTCCTGGGCATAAGGCCAGCCTGGCATGCTGCTGTTGTGAGACACATTAGGGGAACCAGGGACGCCTTGTTTACACACAGAGCCTTCTGTGTCCAGAAGCGAAGGACCAACGGAGGCCTGGGATGGTTTATGAAAAAGGAGTTGACATGGCACCCATCTCCAGAGCTAACCTGACCAGGCCCAGTGCCGGCAGCCTTCTCCTGTGATCTCTCCATCCACAAACTCGCCTTCGTAGTAACTTCCATCTTTAAACAGCAACTTCCCACGACCTGGTAAAAGAAATCATAAAGTGAAGTCACACAGCAATTGGGAGTGAGGCTAATGAGCCCACGTGTGGTCTGGCTTATTTCTGAGTAAAGAGCTTGGCTTCAAAATTCTCAGCTTCTTGTATTTGGCTCCATCACTTGACTTATACGTACGGGCTCCTCGCAAACTCACCCGCGTACTCCACTTTCATTAAAAGAAAGTTTTCAAAACATCCCTGAGACATTCCTGAGCACCTGCTTTCTTGGTCACACGACTACAGAAGAATGAAAAGTGCAGAGGAGACACTGTCCCCAACCTCCTCAGAGGCGACACTCCGATCACGTCGCCTCCGTCATCGTGAGGACAGAGGAGAGAAGGTCTGGAGAACACACCAAAACACTGAAGGACACCTTTTAAAAAGGGGGAACGACCCTCTCCAGGCCAGGCTGGGACGACAGCGTGTTAAATATGAGCCTTCATGCCCAGCCTGGATGAAGGGAATCCTGGATATTAGCACAAAGATGCGGAGCCTGTGTGCGGTAAACACACTCAATAAAAGCTAAAAGGTTAAAAGCACAGAATGCTCTGACAGTCAGCACGTACGAGGAGATGCCAGAACAAACCTACAGCGGACAAACGGGGGGAGAATACGGGGGCAGGATCCACCAACAGCCGTGAAGCCGCGCGAGCGTAGACGCCGGAGCGTCCAGACCCCGGAAGGGTCGCCGCTGTCGCCGGGGGGCGCGGGGACAGTGGCCCAGGCGGCTCCTAATTCAGACTTTCTTTGCACTGGGAATATCCGGTGAAGAAGCTCTAGAGCTCCAGGGAGGTATTTCCAGGCTGCAGCCCCGGGACCGCCCGCCCAGCCTCGCCCCGGCGCGGGCTCCTCACCATGTTTCCGTCCTCCCTTCCGCTCTCCTTCGTATCGAAAGAAAGAGTTCGGGCTCACGTCGGGGCGCGGCCACGGCGCTGACCCCGGCAGACACCCGCGGCGGGAGCCGCGGCGAGCGAGGGAGAGGAGGGCGGGCCCGTCGTCCCGCGCCGGCAGCCTCGGCGGGTCCCCCCTCAGCCCGCGCCCACTCCGGGTCCCCTCGCCCGCCGCCGCCATCTTGCCGCGGCCGGGTTCCCTTAGCAACCGGTAAGGCCCTCTTCCATTGGCCGTCGGTCGTGAGGGGGCGTGGCCGAGGGCCAGTCCCGGGCGATGGCAATCTCCGGAGCGGAGCTCTCCGGGTGCGGGTCCAGAGGACGCACTTCCGCCGCCCGCCTCTTCCGCCGAGAGATCCGCCAGCCAACGGCCCCGGCGTCCGCACCGGAAGCGGAAATGGTTGGAGCCCCGGCCCCGCCCTCGCGGCCATCTTGGGGCCGGAGGCGGTGCCGCGGCGGACGGAGCGGAAGTGGCCGTAGCCTCGGAGCCAGCGCAGCCGGCGGCCGCCCTGCCCGCGTCCCGCTTCCCGCGGCGTGAGGGAGACCGCGGCCCGGCCGAGTGGAGCCGCGAGGTGCCGGGGAGGGTGCGCGCGCAGGGCGGGAGGGCGCCCCCGCTCTTTCCGGGCTGTCAAGGCCGCGGGCGGGGCCGGGCCTGGGGGCGGCGGGGGCAGGGAGGGGGCCGGGGGGCGTCGGGAAAGCGGTCGGCGGCGGCCGCAGCCCGGGATTGGGGGTGGGGGTGCCGCCTCCTCGCCCTCCGCCCCCGTCCGGGCCCCAGTGTCCGCAGGGTCTGGTCAGAGCCTCTGCTCGAGGGTGCTTTCATAACACTCCGAAATGAGGCGATTAGACCGCAGGCTCCGGGCCGGTGGTCCCGCCGATACAGCGAGGTGTGCGTCCCCCGGTATCCCAGCGCAGAGGGACGCTCGAGGCCAGCTCTCCGTCCTTAGTCGGGCTGCGTTTCTCCGCACAGTAGGCTGGACTCCCACGGGCGTGTGCGCCGGGCGGCCGGAGGTCAGGGGGTCTGGAGGGTATTTCAGGGAAGGGAACAGCACCAGGGGCGTGAGGTGTGGCGCACGGGACCTGGGGCTTTCCTTTTCCAGGAGGGATTGGGGGACGTGTGTGAAGGGGAGGTCACGGCAGCCAAACCTCGATGGCCCCAGACGCGGGCGGAGGACCGCAGAGACTTGAGCGGATGGGCGCTGGCACGAGGCGCACCCAGCTGTGCGGACTATTGCCCGCACGGTACTCGTGGTCTGTGCTCCGGGTGGCTTCATCTGCTTTTCGCTTTGTTTTCTTTGGGATTGAGCATGAAGCAGTTGCATTCCACAGGTGACTCTGGAGCAGGCACTGCCAGGCGGTAGGGCCCTTCCCGGAACCAGACAAGGGCCTCCGTCTCCGTCAGTGGCCTGCATTCTAATAGACGAAATTGAGAAATACACCAGAAAGGTATCAGAAAGCAGTTGTGACATAAAGTAAAAACAGGATGATGCGACATAAGGGTCTGGTGGTCGGTTTGGACAGTGACAGCCTCTCCGAAGAGGTGGCCTTAAACTGAGCAGAGGGAAGAGGACTGCAAACAGGACAGCTGTGTGAGGGCCGGCCCTCATCCAGGAACAGGTCGGACGTGTTTGAGGCGGCACACGCCCTCCATGCCAGGCTAACTCTGGTTAACTCTCCAGAAGAGCCTTCGAGGAAGGCAGGGCAGGGTGCCGCTGCCCAGGTGCCGCTGGAGTTAGTTGGAGGCGCTCTGAAACAGCTCACCCAGGCCATGCCTAGAAGGTGGCAGAACTGGGGTCTGTTTGACTCCAAAGTTCACACTCTTGATCCTGCTGGGCTGCCTCTTGTGGTGTTCGTGCTGGTGAGTTTAATGAAGAGATAGAGCTGTGTAGTAATGCGTGTGTGAGGTGTGTCAGATAACCAGAAGTTGGCTGATGCATTTTTGGTAGGTTTTCCACCTATGCAGTAGAAGAGTAAGAAGTTTTAAGCGCTCAGCTCTGCTTAGAGCACAGACTTTAATAGGATAGCCAAGTATTTTCTTTCTAATATTACTCTTACCACTTCAATTCAGGTAAAAGTGTTTTAATGGTAAACACGTTGGTCTGAGTAAGATAAAGGAAAAGTTGTATGGGAGCTTGGGATGAAGAATATGACTGAGGTAGTTTTCTGCCTGGCCTGGCTTTGACCTAAATAGGGTGGCCATTCTAGGTAACAAATGGAATTCTCTCCAGTTGAATGTAAAAATGTACCTCCCGAAAAGGTGGTGGGGAAGACCTGGGGGCCATAATTTGGCTCTTCAGTTAAATCGTGTATCTTTATGGGGATCTCATGAGACCAAAGGGCATTTCTTGGTCTCCTGCGGAGTTCCTGGCACTCTGCTGGATGGATCCAGGAAGTGGAGCCATAGAATCAGGTTCATGCTTCTTAATACAGACTTGGTGATGTGGCATAGTGGAACTCCTCAGATAGTGTTTATATTTAAGTTGTAATGGGAAAGTTTACGAGTTGAGACCCAGGATCACAGGATGTAGCCTGCTTCCATTTCAAAAGGAGGATTTTCTAAATGCCCACAGTGAGGGTGTGATTTAGAAGGTGTTGGTCTCAGGTAGGTTCCGGGTCCACTTCCAGCCCCACCGAACAGTCCAATGAACTGGGGCAACTCTTTAGCCTTTGTGAGCCTCAGTTTTCTCATCTATAAATGGGAACAGTAAGACAAACCTCAAGAGTTGCTGTGGAATGATATCTGTGCCTTCGTGTCTGGCATTTAATAGAACCTCATTTTATAGGAAACTGAGGCTGGTTGAATGGTCAAAGGGTTTTCCGAAGGTCTCACAGCTACTCAGCACAGGTGGGACTTAAAATGAGACTTGAAACTGTAGTGTGTTTCTTCTGTTCACCACTCTGTCATGGAAGCAGAAGGGTTTGGGAATGTGCCACCCACACATTTGGAGGTGACGGTGGGCTTTGTCCCTGGCATCTTCCCTAGCTTAGGGGCCCACAAGTGTCTCATCTTTAAAGTAGGAGCGACAGCTGGAAGGTCCTTGTTACTCAGCAGTGCTTTCCCGAAGAATGGCGAGTCCTCTGAGTCCTTCCTGTCTCAGGAATATGGTGGCGCATGTTCAGTTGACGAGCCAGGGGTCAGGCTGGGCTCTAGACCTGTTCAGGGACAGAGCTGTTGCATGACCTTGGACATGTGGCTTTGACTATTTGAGAGTAGTTCATCCTTTGTGAAATAGGAGTCCTGATGCCCCTTCCTTGGTCATCCGGAAATGTAGTGGGATAACTGGCACCTGAGTTCTCACAGATGAGTTGCTCATGGGATCACAGCAGCACATGGAGATAGAAGCTGATGCGATTACCTCCCACTGCCAGATAAGAAACTGGGACACAAACAGATGGGCTACCTGAGAGTTATAGAGGAGAATTTTCTGTTGATGGAGTAGAGGGCTTGGCCCTGAGAGGATGGGACACTTCCTGTTCCTGTCAGACCAGATGCCCAAGGCAGGGCATAGGGAGGAGGGGGGTTTACGGGGGCCTGAGGGATCCACAGAGGGAGAGGTACCTTAGGGAGGGACCGGCCAGGGAACTTGGTCACCAAGGGCAGCTCCTGTGGCCAGCGTGGTGGACAGGGCTGCCAGCACGCCCATGAAGGAGGTGCGGGCAGGAGAAGTGCAAGTGCATCCTGCTGTGCGCTTGGCACGGTCACCTCGTGCCCCTTGCATGCAGCCACCGTGTGCATTCGCTGCTGTTCCCTAAACAGCTCCTGGGAAACACGCCGCCTTGCTGCGGGAGGCCGGACGCCTGCTGGAAGGCACTGGTGAAAATGGGCACATTTGCGCATCCTTGAATGCTTTTTATTTAATTTTAAAGTATTTTATGTTTCTCTCTCAGTTACAGAATGTCCGAAGGGGACAGTGTTGGCGATTCCGTGCATGGGAAACCTTCAGTGGTGTACAGATTTTTCACAAGACTTGGACAGGTCGGTGGGTTTTTTGGTAGATGATTAGTATAAATATTTCGAAGAGAAATTGTCATTTCCTTCATGTCTTCCTGAGGGTGCTGGTTGGTCGGCCTGCCAGAGCCGTCCAGCGGTGGTGTCCTCCCCTGCCCTCGGGCCTGTGCTTCAGCATGGCTGCTCTTCCATCGAGGGTGTACTTCTGTAAGGGGCCAGCCAGCGAGGGCTTTGGGGGCCTCAGCTGGTCTCCACTACACGTGTGTTTTTTTTTTTTTTTTCTTTTAAACACCCTCTAAAAATATAAAAACCATTCTTAGCTCCCAGGTGGTACAGACACGGTCATGGCCCCTGCTCTTGCTGTCCCCCTCCTGGCTACCACGTCCACTCATCCAGGAGGCCTTACCACCCCCTCTCCTGCACACAGTTGGCAGGCGCTGCTCCCTGAGTGTGAATGGTGTTAGTGGCTCCCATAGACACAGGTCAGCATGCCTCTTGGTGGGGCAACGGGACTGAAACTGTGCTCACATACTGTGTGTTTGAACTTTGGTCTTAGATGAGGTCCAATTCAGTGAACAATTGCAGGTGCTGATGTTCTGGCTCAATTAAAAGTTTATCACCTTAATGAAAAAATAGCATGTGGAGAACTATTGATAGTTATGGAAGCTGGGTGATGGGTGTGCGTGGTTTCATATTCTCTTATGTGAAAGTTTGAAATTTTTTGTAATTAGAATTTAAAAATTAAATTTCAGAATTAAAACACAAAGGTGTGTTTGTAAGCATGTACATAAAACTAAGGGTTTCCTCAGTAGTCTCTGCAGCTGCCTTGATGCACAGCACACGCAAGCTCCAGTGGCCAAAAGTCAGGCTGTGGCCCGCTGCCCTGGGAGCTGAAGCAGGGCCCATGCAGGGGTGGGGTGGCTGGTGGCTGCGGTGTCCAGAGAGATGTGCAGCAGGGGGCAGTCTGGGAAAGCCCCGTGGGGGCAGTGGGCTTGGGGATGGGACTGGGGCGATGAGTGCCACGGTGTAGTTTGGTGGCTTTAGGATGCATACTTGCTGCTTTTCTGCATTGCAATCCTCTTTGGGGTGAAGTTAGGTCTCCCCTGTAATCATCCCTTTGGGCCAATGCTGTAGTACCATCTACTGTGATAGGTTGTTTTTAATATTTTTGCTTAAGAAATGAACCTCCTTTAAGAATAGCAACTAAATTTTGGATTAATGCAGTCCCTTCTTTGTGCTGATATATACTCACGTATGTTCTCTTGCTGTTTTAATTAGCTCTTTTTAAAATGAAAAGCCAACTGTAGCAGAAAGCATGCTTTGTAGCAGAGTTCAATGTAGTAGGAGTTACAGAATCTATTTCATGCTTTTGAACTCTTATCTTTCTAGATTTATCAGTCCTGGCTAGACAAGTCCACACCTTACACAGCTGTGCGATGGGTTGTGACGCTGGGCCTGAGCTTTGTCTACATGATTAGAGTGTACCTGTTGCAGGTAGGTATGGGCTGAAATGACACGGAGACTCAGCTTTCTCCATGTTGTCTGAACACGGTGTTGGTTTGGATGTTTTTGGTCCAGTTTATCTGGAAAGAAAGGGTCTTTAATACTTTTCAGTTAAGCACCAAATGTAAGAAAACTTAGTGACTGTCTTTTGAAATAGGCTTGTTTACAATTCATCTGAAGTTTGTCACATTCTCTATCTAGAGTTCTCAGTTTGCCTAGGATAATCCTGACCTCAGCCCGTGTCCTGGTGTCACTGACAGGGCCCCTTCCCTTGGAGTGTCCTGGTCAGGATGATGGATCCTTTGGTGTCCTCTGATCCTGCTGTGTGACTCCTGGGGGCCAGAGGCTCAGGGACCAGACAGCGTTCTGCAGGAGTTACCTCATTCCTTGGGTGAAGAGTTACATACTTCGGACAGTATGAGTGATTTTGTCATCCAGAAGGGGTTAGCTCTTTCTGAGTTATACATTTTATGAGGCCAAACGGGAGTGCAGGTCAAGACGTTGAGTCTAGTAAGAAACTTGGTCAGTGAAGTGGAGTCAAGGGTTTATAAGCACTTCTATTTAGGTCAGGTGACATCTTCACAGACTTTGCCTTTGGTGCTTATTTATTTCTAGTGAACACACGGTTTCTAGGAGTAAACCCTTAAGATGGGAAGATCCTGAGAGGAGGTTATTTTATGTTTTGTATAAACAAAGGAGGGAAAGTTAAAAGTCTTGTCCAGAGTATTTTCTCCTCTGGAGCTGCAAAAGATTTTCCTCATTTAAAGCACACACCTTCATTCCTGATACTTTCCAAGACTGGGGGATGTCAGTCCATGGAGTGACACATTGATGTACTGGGCTCAACGACATGTCTGGGACTGTGTGAGATGCTCACTTAAGCCGAATGTGGAAACTTGTTGTCTGTTGTTGTTGTTCTGTGTTTATTCCCTTTTGTGAACCTGGAGCTGATGTAGTGTGAGGGGTCCTCTAGTTCACCGTGGCCAGGCTCCCTCTGTATGGGCCATCTAAGATTAATGTTGGGATTCCCTTCACTGATTTTAGATTTTTTTAAAAATTGGAACTCCGTCCATTCTCTAATGGAAAGACTGACCTAAAAACCTGAATCAGGGAGTTGGGGCAGGGGTGGGGGTGCAACGCACAAGTCCATTTTGCTATACTCTAAACTGAGTTAGTGCCTGGTTCTGCATCCCTCAAGGTTTGGCCCTGTGGCATGATCTTTAAGCATCGTATTAACTTTTCATGTCTAATTTTTGGTTGTCTGACCTGAAAATTTTTTAGGTAGAAAGATTCATTTTGTTTGTATGAAAAAGTTCAGGCTTTTAAAATTACTAATGCAGTTCTGGTTTCTGATGAGATAAACTTGATGCTTTTAAAAATGAATTAGTTGCAAGTATATTTAATGTGGGCATCCTGATGGTGTTTTTCCACTTCTTTGCATCTCCTGAGGAAGGCTTGGCTTAAAAACATTTTAAAACCTCCTTGATTTCCTGGTTCTGTATTTCTTCTGGGCAAAGGTTATGAGCACTGCTGGCCAAGCGTTCTTGGTGACGTGTGTTGTCCACAAGGGGAACGTCAGCTGGCATGTCTGCAGGAAGAGCTGCAGACAGGAAGAACTGCACATGCACATCAGCCTCACTCGGGTGCCCGTGGCACCACTCGGGCATGTGTGTTTATTGAGAGAAGCCTCCTTTACTGCTGAGCTCCTGTCCAGGAGCCAGTGGCTTCAGGATGGTGCACATCAGACTGGGCCCTGGGAGAAGTGTGCTATTTGGGCCCCAGCTGTCCACTTTCCAGTCAAGACCCACAGAGTAACTGGAGAAAAATTGTCACCAGGGAGTTCACTGTGCTCCTTTGTCACTTACATTATAACCTCCCTGCTGTAAGTGAATTGTGTGTGCTTTTGAGGTCAGTTAAAACAGTGGAGAGTGGTCAGAGCGTCCCACAGTGACTGGTCCAGGCTGGCTGATGGTCGAAGCGTGTCCCTGACGCTGTTTCCTTCTCTTCCAGGGCTGGTACATCGTGACCTACGCCTTGGGAATCTACCATCTGAATCTTTTCATAGCTTTTCTTTCTCCTAAAGTGGATCCTTCCCTCATGGAAGACTCAGGTAGAGTAGAGGCTGTCCATGTTGCTGTCTGGGCATGGTTGTGACTTTGCCTCCTTCACAGGCTTGTTCCACGTTCTCCAGAAACATTTGAGGCTGTTCTCTTGGTGTTTAAATGTACTTGTAACTTTGGGGGATCAGGGTAAGTTTGTTTGTAGAATGTCATTAAGCCCTCTTAGCCATGAACTGGGTGTCCATGACATTATCCCCATTTTGCAGATGAGGAAACTGAGGCACACAGTGTTACCTAACTTGTCTAAGGTCACATGGCAGAGTGTGTGACAGATGGAGCAGGGACCTGAGCCTGGACAGCTTGACTCCAGAGCCTGCTTTGGATTCTCACCTTCCTAAACAGACCGCCCGTCTGGGAATCACCTCAGGACTGATCAATTAGGTTCCTTCTCGCCCAACCAGAGGTGTCACAGGCAGCTCACTGTGACTCAGAGACCACCAGGACCCTGACTGCTGTGGGCCAGGCGGAGGGGGCCACACCCTGATTTCTGAGGAGAGATGAGTTGAAATGTTCTTGGTGCGTTTCTGTGCTGCACTCATGGGGCTCACACTGCCCCTAGGCCATACCTGGGCCAGGTACGGGAGTCCAAGTCCACTCCTGACTGGCCAGCTGTGGGGGGAGGGAAGAAACAGTGAGTGGTTCCCTCCAGACACATCTGTTGCTGCTGCAGGAAAAGCCTGGATACAGCTCCCTGCCCACGGAATTCTTTTTGTTATGGGAGAAACACTCTTTGTGAGTGCTGGGTGTTCTCTTCAGACTGTTTTCAAATTGTGTGACCAGGAGTCTGTGATTTTTCTCTGTAGAGTATTTAATGAACATATTAAAGGAAACAACCCCTTTTATTTAATGTCGCTATTTGGAGGAGACTAGAAACTGAGAGGCCCTTTTCTGTAGGCTGCAGTTCTCTGTCTGTAAATGAGGAGAGGCACCTGACTCAGGTGGGCCAGTGCTGGGTGACAGACCTGGCTCGCAGCCACTGGCAGAGAGCAGGGCTGTGTACCACGACACCACCGTGTTCCAAGGACACATGGCCCTGCCAGCCTTTACTGCTTGTTCTTAGCAAATGTTAATTCGCTATGTTTTCTTTACGTGCCTTTTTGTAGTACAGCCAGTGTATTTCTGAGAATTGGTGTGTAGGCGAATTCCTTTCATGCACTTAAAACATAGAGAAGTCTTTTTAAAAAGAAATTCTGATATGAATATTCTAAAACAATGCATTGACTTGTAGATGGACTATAGACTCCTGTTCTGTCTTTGGCTAAACGATGTAGGTCTTTATTTCCACGCATGAGCCCGCTAGTTTAAAAGCTTGTAAGAGGCACTCACAGGTATGATGGCCGCTTCGTCTCTGACCGCTGCTCTGCCTTTCAGATGATGGTCCTTCATTACCAACCAAACAGAACGAGGAGTTTCGTCCCTTTATTCGAAGGCTCCCAGAGTTTAAATTTTGGTGAGTTAATTCTTAAAGATATTTGAGAAGGATGCTTGTGCTCTAGGGTGGCTGATAAGACTATGAGAATAGACTTATTTTTGCTCTGACCAGCCAGCAATTTAGACTTCTTAATGAAATAAGAGTTTTATGGTGCTATGTGACATGCATTCACCCAAAAGGTGACTGTTGCATGGGCTGGGCCTGGGGAGACCACTACCTCGTGGTGCTGTCCTGGTTTCAAGTTAACACCAGTGCTCTGGAGGCTAGGAGAAGAGGCTGCTTCTGGGATGGAGGGTGCGGCCACCTTGCAGATTGGGGCCTCAGGAGGGCAGGTCCGCATGGTCCACCTCCTCCCCTGCCTGTGACTTCTTGTGGCTGGCAGAGGTGGACCCACTTTCTCCCTGAGTGAAAGAGCAGGGCCCAGGCATGGTTTGCTCTATCTCGAGACCTCCTGTAGGTGGTGAGAGAGCAGTGTGAGTATGGCAGGTGGACAGAGGTGGGTGGGCGCAGCTCCTCATGTGCTCCTCTGTCAGAGGGACGGGAGCTGTGTGCCTTGTCCATCCTGTCTCTCGTAGCCCCGCCTCAGGGCACAGGAGGAGCCAGTGTCTTTGTTGGATCAGTAAATGCCACAAGCCCAATCTCCTTGGGAGCTGTGTGCCTAGGCTTTGCAGTCTAGCACTGTGTGGGACACACAGTGCCTGTCCAGTCTCGGGGTGGTGTGAGATGCTGGAGCACAGGGCAGCTGGGGAGAGACAGCAGAGAGTGGGCAGGATGGGCCCAGGAGCTGGGACTTTGTTCTGTAGGACAGAGAGCACTGCACAGGGTTTGAGTGGGGAGCACTGAGCCTCCAGCCTGGGCTAGGGGGTGACGGCAGGTGACGGGGTGGGCCGTGCGCTGGGGTGAGGGAGCCCTGCCAGCCCCACCTGTCCCCTCAGAACCTGCCAGTCACTAGGTGTAGAGCTGGGGCCTGGGGCTTCATTCTCAATGGCGGGTCTGTCAGCAAAGTCGAGGCACCTGTGGCTCCTGCCTGACGTTTTATTCAGCATGTGATTTCAGGAAGAGAACTCTTAGCTTTCAAGGGATGCACGTATGGTTAACTCTAGACACATATGTAAAGTCCATGCAAGAAGCCACGCCCTAATGCTGCCCCCATCGCGGAGCTGGGCCCTCTGCTGCAGGTGGAGGCACTGGGCAGGTTGCCGCAGCCGGCTATACTGACCCTCTCTCCTTGCTTGCAGGCATGCAGCCACCAAGGGCATCCTCGTGGCCACGATCTGCACCTTCTTTGATGCTTTCAATGTCCCAGTGTTCTGGCCTATCCTGGTGATGTACTTCGTCATGCTTTTCTGCATCACGATGAAGAGGCAGATAAAGGTGAGAGGGGCTGCCGTGGTGCCAGGGAGAGCGTGCTCAGACATCCTGTGGCGGGCAGGAGTGGTGGCGTGTCTGCTCACTGCAAGTAGGCTGTGGGGCGGCCCCACCCGGTGTGAGATGAGGACAGTGCTCCATCTCCCACCAAGGTCGACTGTACACGCGTGAGCCCCGTGGTCGGCATGAGCAGGCCTTCAGTAGCAGTTTTCTGGGAGCTGGAGAGGAAAGCCCAAGTTGGGCCAGGTCAGCCATGAGGTCTGCAGCGTCTCTCCACAGCTCTTAGTCGGAGAGCTCAGGGCCCTGTCATTGGCTTGTGCCCCCTCCCTCTGCACCCTGGGTGCCAGCAGCAGAGGGTCTCCGCCCCCTCATTCGTCCTAGCCCTTCCTACACGGGAGGGCTCACAAAACATTCCCTGGATCGATGGGATTTCAGATGTGGGACTTGGGCTGGCTCAGTTGGGCTGTGAAGGTTTTGCTGTTACTGCAGGAGAGGAGAAGCTTGCCATTGGAGTCCTAATTTCAACTTAACATTATCATTTGTCTGGTATATAGAGAAGATGGGGGGTACCTTTGGCTGTTCAGATTTGAGGGAAATGTGATTGGTCAAGAAACTTTTGAAGTAACTGAGGTCTGTGTTTGTTTTCCCAGCACATGATTAAATACCGGTACATACCGTTCACACATGGGAAGAGGAAATACAAAGGGAAGGAGGACGTGGGCAAGACGTTTGCTAGTTAGAAGCCGGACTGACTCCATCACGTGCGTTCGAGAACGGTTTTGAGCCATTGTAACGATGCCTTTTTTCTTCACATAAAGTAGTTGATTATGAGGGAGTCGAATTTTCTTTTTAAAAAGGAGCTTCAATTATTTGTAACTGAAATATCAGGTTCTTGAAGAAACTGGCATTTAAACCAGATTGCATTGATTTTTCAGTGATGTTGAGGTGTTTCAAATGGATGGAATTGTGGTGAACTGCAGGCTCTGGAGCCCCGGGGGGCAGAGGCTCGCTGGAGCCAGGGGTGGGTAGACCTCAGCGAGGCCTGTGCGGAAGCAGCCAGCGGCGGCCGGGCCAGCGGCCCTCCCCGCCCTGCTGGAGGCAGCGCCAGGCTGCTTGCTGCACCGAGGGATGACGCCAGCCCGATTCCTGCCTGATGGAAAGGAGTTAGCATTTTAAGCGCGATTTTCTAGTAAATGTGGGTTTGTAATGCCAGTTTCCTAATTTCATCTCACTTAGAGATGTTTAAAGTTGGCCTCTATCATAATGACTCAAAACTTTGTTCTTACCTACCATGATTGCTGTTGAGGGCCTGGAATTATAAATATATATATTATATTTTAATTGTTTGAGATTATTTTGACACCTTTCTTTGATACATAAAGAGTTTGTTTTTGATTTAAATTTGTTCTCATACAACCCCTTTAAGGAAAACAACAAAACTGGGAAGAGTAGACCAGTTTTGTGGGTTTTCACACGCGGCTTTCACTTTCTGTGGGGAAGATGAATCTACCTGCATGTCAACTTTTTTGATGTGATAAAAAAATACTCCAACATTTTAAGTGACTTTTTAATTCCAACTTTATTAAAGACAGTGTCCCCTTTCTTGTGTAGTTTTTATCTAAAACACTACGGTCATTGCACATGAAAAAGCCCAACTTTCTTTTGGCCTTCTTGGAAGGTGAACCGTCTCTGCCAACAGCAGCAGAACAGCCACAGTGGCACAGAGGTGCTGAGCTGCGGACTGAGGGCTTTCCTCTGGGCCTCCCCGACTCCTCGCTCTGGGCAGTGTGTCCCGTCCACAGTTGTAGACACCACATCTGTTTACTGTCTGCACATCTGAAACTGAGCTCCTCTTTCAAGAGGCTGTAGTAAAACCCTTTTGTATCCATTATATGCAAACGATGTTCCTAATCGGTACTTCTGTTACCATGTTGAAGCACTTGGGATTCTTAAACTCTAGACATTTTTCTTCAGAAACTTTTCGTACTGTTTTCTTTAGTAAATGCTAAGGCCTAAGATGTGATAGGAAGTTGTGTGCACTTGGTCATAGCACAGCGTGGATTAAAAGATTCGGCACTGATGACATGAGGGCTGTATAGAGCTGTACCCGCCTGTCCCTGACAAAGTAACCTTGGCTAACCCGGGAACGTGGAGTCATCTGTATTTCTAAGTCAAACACTGAGAGACAGTTTGCATAAATCTCTGCCAGAAGCCAAGGCTGCTGGCTGAGCCTCAGTCCTGCTGGCATTTCCAGCCAGGGGAACATTACATATTGACCAGAGGTCCTGGTGGGGGCATTTTTACATTATGTTTTTTGAAATCTTTTCAGTTCAATCTTCTGTTCTTAATGTACCAAGATTTCTGTGGAATTAATTTCTTAAAGCTGCTTACAGGAAGGTTGTTTCTGGCATGAGTTAAATAGTTTTAAAAACCTGGAAATATCAGAAGCAGGAAGTAGGCTGGAGACAAGTTGAGAGGGGCTGGACACAGCACTGGCCTTGTGTGAACCGCCTGCTCCCTGCCCTGGAACTCAGCATCCAGGTGTTCTGAGAGTTAGTTAGGTGTTAAGAAAACAGAAAACTTCTCACTCAAGCCAGCGCTGCCCCACCGAGCAGGAGGGCCCCCTGTGTTTGTGTGGAGGCCAAGACAGAGACTTCCTGTTCTCAAGTGGGAAGCAAATGTGGCGTGTGTGGGAAGGCACGTGCCACAGCTTTGAGCTGGAGACCCCAGCCCTCGGTTGCTGTTTCTGCTCCTGCATGGTCTTCACAATAAGTCCTGGTAGGTGAGCTTGTGCCAGCCCTGTGGGAGACGCCTGTCACCACGGCCGGGGGCTGCCTTTCTGTCTGCACTTGCTGAAGCAAACCACGACATTTCCCAGTGTCCCAGTCCTGACTTGACACTCAGTCCACTGCCTTAACACAGCCTGACGCTGGAATCATTTTCTCATTTGTAAAGGAATAAGATTTTCTTCTGGCCTACTACTTTTTTTTTTATTTTAAAAGATGACCAGTAAGGGGATCTTAACCCTTGACTTGGTGTTGTCAGCACCACGCTCTCCCAAGTGAATTCTGGCCCATTTCTGAAATTAGTTCTCAACTCTATGGTTTGAGGGAGGGAGGGAAACCTAAAACCTTGTCTAAATTAGTGAAACTCCTAACGAAGTGACCAAGTTGCTCTAAATGGGGGGTGGAGAAACACTAGCATTTGGGCCTCTGCCCCAGGCAGGATGGAGGCCACCTGCCAGTGCCCTGCCCCGAGGACCCTGAGCCAGCCCTTTTTCCATACGGCTTCAGCTTTTGTTCTCTACCTGGCTGCTGGTTCTGTATCTTCGGTGACAAAAAACAGTATGTGAGAATTTTATAATTTCTATGCAAGTAACGTTAACCTTGAGGATAAATTCTTTTTTCCTTGATGTTCAAAGATTCCTGGGTTCTTCCATCCACTTCCTGGATCCCCACCTGGCTGTCATGTCAGCGGTAGTGCCGCAGGTAGACGAGCTTCTGGGGAGGAAACTTCTCCCTACAGAGGGGACACTCCGTCTTGGGGGCAGGGAAGGAGGGTCACAATGGCTGTGGCCGTGCCGCACCCCACCCCCCACTGGCATCTGCTGCCTGTTCACATTCTACATCTGTTACAGAATACAAACTCATCTCTCTTTCCTTCAACTTACAACCAAGAAAAAGCCTTTCTCCAGAAGTCTGAGTCCCACTGGGGACCAGGTGGCAGAGCCAGGCTGGGGACGGCCATGCCCATAGGCATGCAGGTGCCCCCTCAGAAGGGGCACCTTACGTGCCCTAGCACCTGGGAATCTACCTGCCAGGCTTCTTGGTTTGGGCCAGAGGACGCCAGCCAGTGTGGTGAGCCCTCCAGGCGCTGAGCTCCGTTGTGTGTCTAGCACACCTGGCTGCACTGCGGCAGGAGCTTCCACACCGAGGGGCTCAGGTTTTGTCAACATGGCCCAACCATCAGCTGAGTGCTGTTCTGATCCCTTCTCCCAGATCCTCCCACTACGTCTGATTGTACGTGGACGGACTTGGTGCTGCCTCAAGGGAGCAGCAGGACCTACTCGACATCTCCCATGAGTCAAGAAAGGATGCACGAGTTCCAAAGACTCGCTCACACCGGAAGCTCAATAAACACCCACCAGGGGCATTGCTGAGTTTCTGGAAGAAAGAATGCTTGCATCCTCTGTCCTGTTCATGAAGCCCAGTGCGCCCACCTCAACTTGGCTTGGCTGCAGCTGGGTCAGGCTCCCTCTTCCACTTGCCAACACCCTGAGACAGCCTGGGTTCCTGGGAGGGTCAGCCGCTTGCCTGGCCAGTCACTGCCCCCTGGGGCCAAGTGCTCAGGGGAAGCAGTGGGGGCGCCTGTCCTGCTGGAAATGTAGGGTCCAGTGTGGGCACAAGGATGGGGGCCCCAAGTGCAGTGAGCACTCTGGGAGGCAGGACATGCCTTTCAGGAAGAGAACCTCGTCCGTGCTGGCAGCTGTTCCAGTTGCTTTCAGCAAAGCCTCCACAGCACAAATTTGGAACTTTAACCCCAAATCTGGCCCCATATCTCACTTACGTGAATGTTTTTAAAAAGGAGCCTATTCCCCACCCCCAAATTGAGTGGGTTTCAGAGGCAGGCTCCTGACTACCCACCTTGGTGCTGCACCACTCGGTGATACACTCCCAGCAGAAGAGATGGCCGCAAGGTGTGGCCGTCGGGTGCCTGCGCTCCTCCAGGCACAGAGTACACAGCGGGTGTCTGGGGGCTGTTCTCTCTTCCATGGAACTCCTGGGAGGGTGGGGACAGAACCAGGTGAGAGCACCCTGTAAAGTCCTTGTTATGACAGCACCCCAGCCCCACATGCAGGAGGCCCACCCACTGTAGTCAGGCCCTGGCGCGCACCTGCGGTGGGACAGGTGTCGGTGCAGCCGCCACTCCTTCCTGGCTCGCTGCCTCTGCCGGAAACCGTACAGCTGCAGCCCCACAGAGAGCGCCACGTGCAACAGGGAGACCAGTCCCAGCAGTCTGTAGCTGGCGCGAGCCCTCAGGTCCTCTCCAGGTAGGTGGCGGACATGGAGCTGTCAAGGCAGGTGGGCCCACACTCATCAAGACTCTGGGGGGACTTGGCCTCATGGTCTACTGGCACGGTCACTGCCTCGGTCGGTACAAGGCACTGAGCATCTTGGGACCAGGCCATCTTGCTGGCCCTGGGAGTGCTGGCGAACAAGACTGAGCCGGGCACAGGCGCAGGAGTCTGAGGGAGAAGCCTGAGCTGGAGACAGGCCTCTGGCATCGTCAGCACAGAAAGGGTCTGAGCCATGAGACTGGATAGACCAGGGAGCAGGTGAGGATTTGGGGTGTTGCCCAAGGATCGCCTCTCAGAGAGGAAAGGACCCAGCAGAGAAGCCTGAGAAGGTGCGCCCAGCAGAGCCTCCCCTGCTTAGCAAGGCATATATCCCTCAGGGGACACAGTGGCCCCCAGGGGACAGTGTTCCAACCTCTCTTGCAGCTAGCAACATGTGTAACTGCCAGCCACATCACTGAGGAGAGAGTTGGCTGCCCTCCACTCCATGTCCCTTCCCATTGGCCGGGAAATGCAGACAGCCAGACCGGCCTCAGGGCAGGATGAAGGCACATATGTAGGGGACAGGTCACACTGCCAACCTGGGCCCTGGGTGCCAGCCCTGGATGCCCAGCCACCTACGACTGCCCTAGGAGAGGGACGAGCCTTCTGTCTGGCTTGAGCTGCAGTGCTTCCAGGCCTCTCTGTTCCAGCAGCTCAGTAAATACCTAACCAATAGCAAGGGAGTGATAGACTTTATCACGTATTTGGAGAGTCTAAGGGTGTAGGACTGAGACCTGACCACTGGCTTTGCCAGAGGGAGGTTGTGGTGACTTCCTGTTTGGTGGTGGAAGGGGGGGCCTGACTAGAGTGGGGTCCAGGAGTGAGTGGAGAGGGGCCAGGGGCAGCGCTGCAAAGGGGGCGGAAGGAGGTGGGCTGGGGTCCAGGAGGCTGTTCTGAAAAGACCTCTCACAGCACAGCAGCTCCAGTGGGCAGGGGGACCAAGGCTGGGGCAGGGGGATGTGGTGGGGGACTGGGAGAACCGGTAAGTGAGGGAGCCAGCAGAGAGCCAGGGTGGTAGGGGTGCTGGGACAGCGGGAATGTGTGGCCTTCTAATGAGGCCCGCCTGCTCACTGTGGGGTCACTGATGGAAAAATACACCTGGACTAAGACCTAAGACCCTGCCCCCTTGGCAGGGCAGCTGGAGGGGGCAGACGAAGGGTCTAAGAGCCAGGGGAGAAGGGGTGGCGGCGGAGTCCACGCTGCCCCACTGTCTGGGGCAAGCTACTTGTTCCCCAGAGCAGGAAGACAGATGTGATCACAGGCCCATCCTCAGGGATCTGCTGCAAGTTTTGATCAAGGTTCCTTGGTCAGTGAGGACCAGAGCGCTGAGCCTTGGCACTGGACAGTGTGCTGATGTGGCGGCCCCCTCCCCAGGGGCCCCACACGTGCTGGCTGCAGGAAGAGGCTTATTTCACTCTCAGGGACCATGCAAACTGCACTTTCTTGGGTCTTTTAGCAAAATTTGGGTCTAAACAAAATCCACTTTTTTCTAAGTAGGGGATTTTGTTTCCAGCCTCAGAACAGAACACTTAATTTGCAATCATGTTAGTAAACTCAGGCCCCAAAAAACCCACTCTATGCAGATGAACCAAAGTCAGGCAGTGACAACGAGGTGGCTAGAGCAGCGGTGCCCTCGGCTCTTGCTACTTACGTATGTGACCCCTGTGAGCCTCTTGGCCAGGTGATAGAAGGCACCGTTGATGTAAAACCAGGCAATGTGGAGCCGCTGTAGGCAGGCCAGGCCCTGTCTGAGGACGAAGGCCATCCGCAGGAATGTCCTCCTCTGCTGCTCAGTCAGGGCGGCCACGTGGCGGCGCAACCAGTGCCGCGCCCCTGACCGGCTACATCCGCTGGGCACCAGGCTGCCTTGCGAGAGCCTCACACCATCACCGTCAGCCTGCAACTCCTGCTCCAAAGGGAGCAGGGTCTTGTCCAGCAGGTAGGGCAGGACAGTGTGCAGTGCCACCAGCACGCCACGGCGGAGCCTGGAGGGCACACGTCTCTGCGACGGGTCCACCTGGACAATGTTGACATACTCCTCGCCGAGAGTCTGATAGCCTGAGAGGAGAAGATGGGCGTGTGATCTTGCTGAGTGCCTGACACAGGGATGGGCACCTCGCTGGCCCACCCTTGGCCACTTTCTGCACCTGGCTCCCGTCCACAGCCCCAGCCCCCTGCTCTGAACCCACCCCTGCCAGGCTCACTGCATCCTGGCCAAGGCCAACACAACCTCCCATGGCTAAATCTACCGTGGTCTCACTGTGACCTGAGGCAGCATGTAACTTGCCAGCCACTCCCATGGCCCTTGGCTCCCAGGACCTTTGCAGGCCCATGTTCCTCCCTCTCCCAGCTTCCTCTCCTCGGTGCTCACTTTCTCCCAGCCGCCCCGCCTCTAACTACCCCTGCCAAGTGTGAGAACCTGCCTCGAAGCTCCAGCTCTCCACCTCCCATGCGTGCACATGCAACTTACACTACTCCTCCGACCTGGCTGGCTTTCAAGTACTAGGCTTTTAGGTCAGCTGCCTGCCTGACACCACCACATGGGTCCAGCCAAGCCCCAGCTTCTAGCCCCCACCCAGAAAAGCTGCTTCCCAGCTCTGCGGATGGTGATGCTGGCCCTCCCGTTCCCAAGGTCAGACCTGAGGTGTGTCTGACTCCTCTTCCCTGCGCGTCTCACCCCTTGCTGCTGGGCCACCACTATCCTGTGGTGGGTGTCAATAGCCTCCTTGCAGTTCCCTGCTTCCACCTGTGTCCCTGTGCTCTGGTCTCAGCCAGCAACCAGCCTCTCCCCTGCCTGTGTCCCTGCGATGCCCCATGTCTCTCAGAGTTTGGAAAGCCAAAGGGTCACTACCCAACCCTTCCTTCTCAGGGCCTCTGCCTGGCTTCTAGCTCCACCTGTGTGGGAAGCACTCTCCCCCAGAGCTCTTTTTCTCCTTTAAAGAGCTTATCAGCTCCCAAGAGGCCTCATGACACAGCCACTTAGGGTTTCTTTCCTGCCTCCTAGTGACCTGTGCTGCACAGCGCAAGATGCCCTGGTGACCCCCAGTGTTGAACCAGGCTGGTGCTCATTACGTGCTCAGACCTCCTTGCTGGGCGCTGAGCTGGGGTCAGCGATCCACAGGCCTGCCTGTTGGTTTTTCCCTCTGCAGGATGATGATCAGCCGTGGCCACAGACCCAACACGACTTGACCAGGGACTTGCTGCCTGCACCCCTGTGACAGTGTTCAGTGCTGAGACCCACTCATGCCACCAGGGCCAGCTACTGAGAAATGGGTCCCAGCAGCACTTGTGGGGAAGTCCTGGACAACGGTCCTCAGGAACACAAAGAGGATGAAAGGAGAGTCCCCTGGCTGGGGGTAGAGGCCTGGCCTTCCTCTAGGGAGGGTCTCAGGGCAGCTCCTCCTACCCTAGCCCGGGGACCCTTCCTTCCCTGAGGCTACATTTGGGCCAGTTCCCGTAGCTTCTCATTCTGCCAGGCAGCCCTCTGGACCTGGTGTGTGTTGTGGGCCCCTCAGTCCCAAGATCCTGCCAGAGGCAACTACCTGCAAGTGTGGTGAGGCCAAAGTAGGCTATGTCTGAGAGCAGCTCGGCCTCTTTCCTCCACTCCAGCCACTTCTTTGCTCCTGAGGAGAGAAACAGACGTTATTCCTGGGGAAGTGGTGGGGGTCCTATAGGGATTAGTGACTACAACCCACCCCATCAGTGGCCAAGACCAGATCAAGTCCCGCCCTTCCTTGGACGTGTGACCTCAACCACACTCCCTCCCCGTCCTCCCGTGCCGTCCACCCCGCTTCTGTCTCAGACACCACCTCTCTCCATCTCCACCTGCCTCGACCACAGACAGTCTCCTGAGACCCTCCCACCTGCAGCCATCTCCGGCTCCAGGATCCTCCCGGGCAACTTCCTAGAGCTACAAGGGCCCCGTGGGAAGCGTGTCTGGGGCAGCGGCCAAGAGCGCAGGCCGGAGACCAACTGTCCAGCCTCAGATCTCAGCTCCCGGCGCCCTGGCTGTGAGGCCGCTCTGGAATCTCAACGTGCCACCTGAGGAGGAGGGACGATAACACGCCCCGCTGCAGGGATGTGTGGAGGTTAAACGGGCTAACACGTGTGAGTGCGGGGCGTTCTGTAGAACAGCGTCAGGAAGCGTGCTCTCATCACCTCGCCCTCCCGCTCAGGGCCCGCCGGCAGCCCCACGGCCGCCGCTCCAGCACACACTCGGCTCGCCCGAGAGCGGGCTCCGTCCTTCGTCCCGCTCCGCCCCCCGCGCCTTCGCACCCCCGGCCGCGCCGCCGGCTCACCGGCCAGGCTGTGCAGGGCGCTGCCCGCCGCGCTGCGCAGGCCGCCGCGGTAGTAGTCGTCCTTCTGCGCCGCGCGGATCACCTCTGGGGGCCCGGCAGCCCCGGCCATGACGGCGGCCTCTGCGCGCGCCGGCCACGCCCACGCGGCGGCGCCTGATGACGAAAGACGCGGCCGGCGTGCGGCGCGGACCTATAGCGTCACGCGCCCGAGGGTGGAGCAGGGAAGGGGCAGGCTCTGTTCGGGGGAGGGAGCGAGGTAGGGCGGGACCTGACGGGGCCGGGGCCGGGAAGGGGCGGGGTCTGTTCGGGGCGGGGCCTGCGGGGCGGGGCCCTGGTGGGCGGGGCCTTGTGGGGGCGGTGCCCTGGTGGGCGGGGCCTGGCGGGGGTGGCCCCTCTCGGAGGGAAGTCTCCTAACCGGCCGGTCTCGCGACCCTCCGGGTTGCTGAAGCCCCTCTGGTCGCCCCCGGGGCGCAGGGTTTCCCGGACGGAGGTTGCCCTGCGCGCCCTGGCTGCGGGTTCGTGGGCACCGAGTCTGCTTCCGGGAGGGTCGGTTCCTTTCCTCAGGTTCTTGGGCTCAGTTGTAGGACAAGCGGCGGTGCCGCCCTGGGGCTCGGTGCTCACTGGGGGTCCCCCCACGACTCTTCATTTCGCAATGGGTCAAAGACCCCAGCCTCGCGGGGGCGGGGCGGGGCAGGCCTTTGTTCCGGGGGAGCTCGGCCTGGGTTTCCCGAGTTCAATAGTGACTCCAGGCTTGGCTCGGCCGTTTAACGGCACCGCTGATCCTGTTTCCAAACTTGCTTGGGGCTCTGGGCAGGAGCGCATCGCAGGCCTGTGTCGCCCTGCGGGGTCCTTCCCGAGGATGCCTTGAATTCGGAATTCCAGGAAACTGGTGACCTGCACGGCCCGCAGGTGGCGCTGTCAGCCCACCTGCTCTTTACCAGGTGCCCAGTAGCGCTTTAGGGCATTAGGGAGTGAGCTCTCCCCTCCAAAAGTGAACCTAGATCGGAACCAAAGACCCAGAGAGTGACCACTCACTGGGCCTCAGTGCAAAGATGGGGGAATGGGCGGAGGGAAGGGAAGCCCCTGATGGTAGATCTTGGAGGGAGGTGAGGGTGGGAGGCAGACAGGGACAGTGGCCTGGGCATGGGCCAGGTGAGGGAGGAAAGGGAGAGGAGGAAGGACCAGCCAGGTGAGTCCACCTGAGGCAGTCACACAGTGGCACATACCCCCATCTCCAGGGCCTAGTGGTCAGGATACCCCAGATCTGTTTCTCCCAGGCTGCCCTCCGTGTTCCTGGGCCAGGGCGAGGGTGTGTCCAGGTGGAGCCCGCACTACTCCCCTAGAGCCCCTGCTGCCTCTGGCTGTTTCCTCCAGGGATGGCGAGGGGCCAGGGGGCTGGGCAAGGCTTTGCGCCTACATGCCATGTGTCTGGGTGATGCATTCACTCAGGTGGTCTGGGTGCTGGGCCTCCGTAGGGGCCTGTCCCACAATCCCGAGAAAGGCAGGGTGGAGTGCCCAGGTGCTGGAAGGCAGCAGGTGTGGGTCCTTGGCGGGGCAGGCGCCCTGGAGCACAGAGCAGGGTGGGCAGTGGTGCCCTTTCTGGGGAGCTCCTGCCCGGGGGCAACAGTTCTGGTCTCGCATGTGTGGCTGAGTGTCCCATACCTCCCCTTTCTTCAGCTGTAACTGGGCAGAGGGACTGAGCCCTGAAATGGCTCCCACCCCAGTCGGCCACAGGGACAGGGACAGGACCGTTAGGGTGTGGCCCTTGGGAAGCCCCTTGACAGCACAGGCCACAAACCTGGAAAACGGGTTCTTCCACCCAGGTGGTGCTTGGCACTCCCCGGATGTGCTTGCGGGGGACATGGGTGAGGGCGGGCTACACTGGGCCCTGGAGGAGAAGTGAGCCTGGTGCAGACGGCACATGCCTCCAGAACCAGGGAGGCACAGGGCCCCCCCAGCCTGGCAGCAGAGGTGGACAGAGACATCCCAGAGCCTCAGTGGGAAGACCCGGCAGCCTCTGGCAGTGCCCCAGTCAATGGACTCGTTAGGTGAGATCAGGAAAAGGGCTGAAGTGCAGAGCCTTGGTCTGGGGCTTGGGCTGATCTGGGAGGTAATGTTGGGAAATTCTGGGCCCACAGGCAGGTGTCCAGGGATTCCACCTGTGGCCGGGGCCAGTGTGGCCCTGTGCTGGCTCAGGGCAAGAAGGGACAGATTTCTGGCAGAACTAGAGAAGTGCCAGCTCTGGGCTCTAGGGCTCTAAGCTGCTGTCAGGACTCTGGGGGAGCTGGGATGGGAAAGGAAGGAGGGAAGCAGACCGAGTCCTCGTGGCAGAGCAAGAAACCAAACTTCAGAGAGGCTGTGTCTGGTCCAGGGCAAGTGCAGGGTGAATCCCGGTCTATCTGGTCCCACACCTGTGTTTTGATCTCTTCACCTGCTCCTGCGGGTGGGAGAGAGAGCTGGGCAGCATGACCTTGTTGAAACAAGGGCTCCTTATTTGTGTGCAGCCATCATCCCAGGCTGAGCTGGTTGGTAACTAAGGGCTGGACACAAAGGGCCCAAGAAAGAGGAGATCCAGGAGGACTTCCTGGAGGAGGAGATTGCAGGAGGGCTCCATCCACGTGAAAGGGCCTGTGCAGACAGGTGGAGGCTGGGGTGATGGGCCAGGGTGAAGGTGGGCTCTAGGCTGGAGGGAGGGAGGGCCGGTGAGCCTGGGACCCCAAGGGTGGGGCACACAGAAGAGTGGGCTCAGGACCTGTGGGCACCAGGCAAGGTCAGAGCCGGTCCAGGAGGGAGGTCTGAGCTGGGAGCAGCATGAATTCTCGATGTGGGCATTTGGATGAGCCCTGAAAGGTCGGGCCCATTCTGGGGGCTCTTCATAGATGGGGCTGTGGGAGTGGGGCTGGCTTGTGAGGAGGACATGTGCAGGAGGCCCCCTGGAGGTGCTCCCCACAGCACCCAGCATCCTCCTAATGCAGCAGCCAGGGGCCCGGGCACTGCCACCTATGCAATGCAGGTGTGACCTTGGGCAGGTCCTTCCCTGCCCTGGGCCTCAGCTTCTTCATCTGCCAAATGGGAGAGGAGAGGTACCCAGCTCTCCATGGGTGGGGCCTCCTGGGCCAGCCCGAGGTGTGTGCGGCTCAGGGCTCACTGGGAAGCTGTGGGGTCACAGAGAGGAAGGTGCAGGAATTGCTGTGAGGCGGATACTGTCATAGCAGCTGCTTCCTGGGAGCCTCAGGGCCGGACTCTGGGGCCAGGCTGCTCTGGCAGCCTCTCCTCTGGCAACTGCTGGATGCTGGGGGTTCATCTGAAAGAAGAGTGAGGAATATTTCAAATTTGAGAAACCGACGCTATTGAAGGCTGGTGACTTTCCTGGCCCTGGATGTGAGATCAAGAGGTTACGAGGCTGCTGAGCTGCGTGTGGGTTTGAACCCCCGGCGCCCAGGGCTTGCACCACCCTGCCAGGAGCTCCCGCCACGCGGAGATGCCGTCCCCATCCCAGTGCCACCGAGCGTGGCTGGGTGTGCGCGGGGGTTCTCCTGTGAGCAGACGGGTGAGGGCCTTGTGCGGAGAGAAGCTGCTCCCCAGCTCTGTGGGATGCCAGTGGTCGAGCATGGAGGCCTCTGCAGTGACCTCTGGGCGTCTGGGAGAACAGGCGAGGGGCTGTGGGTCTCTCTTCCCCACCACGTGCTGGAACGAGAGGGCTCAGGCCATCGCGGGCTCAGCACCAGGTCCCCGTGCACTGCCTCCTGCCACCCCTCCTGGAATGGGACTAGATAGCGCCAGACTGTTCTCTCCCTCCTCTCACTCTTCTGCCCTGAACCCTCAGGAGCTCCCCAGTACCCAGAGGATAAGGTTCTGGGTCAGAACCTGGCACTCGATGCCGTTGTGGACAATAAGGGCACCCCGAGAAGCTATTCCTCAGGGCACGGGATCCTCAGCCGCCCCCATCTCTTAGGAGGTGCCGTCCTGGGTTTTCCTAAAGCTGGGCCTGCCTGTGAGGGCACCTCCACAGACACCGTCTCATCCCAGGACTGGCCTGTTGACCCTGTTAAAATGTCACCCAGCCTTCTGCTGTGCTCGGTTGTCCTCACCGGCGTGACCTCTGCTTAGTGCCTTTTGTGACCAGCGTGATTGTTTTCTGCTTGCCTGCTTGAAAACGTGAGCCCCTGTGGATGGGTTTTTGTTTTTGTTTTGGGGTGCTGGGCGGTACGGGGATCTGAACCCCTGACCTTGGTGTTAACACCAAGTTCTAACCGGCCAGCTGGGTGGGATTTTTGATTGGTTCTTCGCCGAATTCCCAGTGTGAGAGGGGCTTCAGCAGTTTTCCTGAATGAACAGACCAAGAAGTGAGTGACTCCTGTCCCCGTGCTGCGGGCAGACTGGCGGCCTCTCCCTCCAACAGCTGCTCCTCCTGGGAGGGAGGTCCACTGGGCACCTCCCTGTGCCCCTCCCAGGCCTGGGTGTCCAGCAGTCCGAGAGTGGGAGCCTGGGCCCCAGGGTGGTCCACAGGCCGAGGGAGGGGATGCAGGACACGTTCCTGGTCTCAGACTCTGAGGCTCCCTGGGAATCTGGTGGCAGTGGGGTGCCTCCGCCAGCGTCCAGCTCTGCAGCCCGGTGTGTGGACAGACAGCAGCCTGGACCTTCCAGGAGGCCTGGCAGACACCTCAGGTGAAGGAGGAGCTTGGAGGCGGGGAACTTTAGAAGTTGTCTCCTCTTACAGTCCCTGATGAAGATGACGCTTTGCACCATCCTCCTGTCCTTGGGCCGTGGGGTCAAAGTCTGGGGAGGTGGACAGGGCCACTTGTCCCTGAGCTGAACCTGCAGGCGTCAGCAGTGGTGGATGAGTGTGTGCAGAATTCCTGGAGGAGCCTTGCTGGGGACCCGACCCAGGCAGATGGGGGTGCTAGTCCCTAAGCCCAGGCAGTCGGAGACGGTGTCCAGGTGATGCAGGCCAGTGAGTTCCGACGTGACACTTGTACCACCTTCTTTAATCAGGCGACGGTGTTTTGTCATTATCCCCTGGGGCCTTGGATTCTGGGAGGGGCCAGGTGCTCAGGGGACAGGCATTCGAAGTCCCAGGTCTGACGACTGTGGATGAGGGTGGGCCTGGGTCTGATCCTCTGACCCTGTCCCCTGGCTGGTCTGGAAGCTGGTGGGCAGTGCAGGAAGCCAGGACTCTGCTCAGTCCCTCGGGGGGCCAGCCAGGGCCTGCTGCCAGCGCTGAGGCCGGGAAGGGTGGTGGGCAGAGTCCGGGGCAGGGACGGCCAAGGCCGCTGTGTGACCTTGGTGGGGCATTTCCCCGCCTGTTTCCTCGTCTGTGCAGATAGGAGTGAGTAATGTCCTACACAGACACCTGTTGCTACAAAATAGCCCCCCGACTCTGCTCACCACTCCTCTTCCCAACCCCACTCCCCCATAGGGAGCCTGCTCGACTCGCCTCCCTGCCCACCCTGGGCATCTGCCCCGATGCCCCTCGCTGCGGTTGGCATGGCTTGCTGTCCAAGGCCACTGGTGTGTGCTCCCCACGTCCTCTACCTGCTCAAGGACGCGGGGGACCCCTCCGTGTCTGAACCTACTGCTTGTCTCCATCCGTTCCTTCCCAATAGGCTGTCCCCTCCCCGCAGGTGGCAGCCCTGCTCTCTCTCAGCTCCCACTGGCTTCGTTCTTGGAGGAGGGCCGGATACTTCTGTCTGTGGAAGCTGGGCTGGGACCCCCACACCAGTTCTGGGCCGGGGGACCAGCCAGACCCTTCCAGCTTGGGGCTCCTGCACATGCTGCCCCTGTGCCCAAGGTGCCACCCCCCACTGAGCTCTGACCCCGAGACCCCCACTTTTCCAAGAATCTCTTCCTCAGGCCTCAGGCATGGAGGGCTTGGGAACCGCCCTTATCGTGTCATGTCCCTCTCCTGATTGATTAGTGGATCGATCGATTGATCACCGCTTATCCCCATCAACACCCCAACACCCCACTGCCTTCCCCCCTCAGGACCCATTCTGATGAGTGTTTAGTGTGTGCCTTTTGTGTTTTGTATTTTTCAGAATGCATAATGCTGTTCGGTTGCAAGTATTTTTGATCAATATTAGCGGTGTGCGAAAGTTTTAGACTCAGGACCTCTTTACATTCTTACAATTGTCGAGGACCCCAAAGAGCTACTGTTCAGGAACGTTATATCCAGTGGTGTGTGGGAGCCCACTCGCCTCAGCTCACGAGAGCCTGCTGTAAAATCTCCAGCCATCATTAAAATCAAATTAAACTAATTAAATTATGTAAAACAAATAAATTACATAAAAAACAAAGGTAATAAACACTCAAAACTTATCACTGCCTAATTATATCTTACTGTTATCTAAGCTCGAATCGAGAAGCATTTTGTGCCTATTATATCTGCATCGTGGAAATAGTGTAGGACATTGTTAGTCTCTCGTCACTCTGTGTTCACTGAGCCCACGGGAGCGTTTACACCACGGGAATCAGCAAACGCAGCACGTCAGGGCTTTCCCCGGAGCGCTGGTGGTTAAATCTTGACCAGCACAGCACTAGTGACATAACCTGATAGTTGCCACATTAGAAATTAAGAGTGATAACTTACAAGTATTTATTTATGATGTTTTGTTAGAAATAATAATACACTACTTGTTAACATAAATAACATTTATATTAATGTTTTATGAAAAGTAACTATCTTTTTCAAAACAAAAAACTCAGTGAGAAGAGCGACCTTATTCTACATCGTTGCAAATCTCTTTAATGCGTGGTTTACAGAGGGCAGGTGGGTCCTTCTGTCCGCTGCCGCATTCCATCTGTCACGATATGCTGTTTTGGTTGAAGTCTGAAGAAATTCAGCCGCACACAGCTCTGCTCCCTTTTCAGATAATTGCGGATATTCTTTGATGCTGCACCCAAACTGGACAAATGGTAATTTCTCAAAGGTAGTTGAAATGTGGAATCTGAAACCCCATCTGTGGACTTTTTGTGTCTTGTTACATTAACCTCCGTTGGTGGGTTTTCCACTTTGAATGGATCTGTACCTATGCATAATTTTGGAATATTATGTTTTGGCCATCTGGAAAATTTTGGCTCATTGAGTTATACAGATTTTCCAAATGTTGACATATTTTATTATATATTATCCGAAAATCGCAATAACATCACCACTGATGTCACAAGAAAAGCCTTTAAACATTTGGAGGCTGACAGACTCACAGTGGTGCATACAGGTTTTCCAAAATGCTAATTTTCACTTAAGCTCGAGTTTTGTCCTTGGCAGCAGATCTTGTCACTTGGTAGCTATTTTCTGTGCGGCAGGCTTACTTCATTCATCTTTGAGAAAACATCTGCCAAATACCGAGCTGGTACCATGGTCGTTCCCCTGCCAGCTGTCTTTCAAGTAACACGGTGCTGCGCGTCTAGTTTAGCCGGAAACTGTCACTCGGGAAACCCCCTCTGCCATGGTGGCTTTGTGTGTCTTCCCACTTCCTTGTACAGAGTGCTGGGGGGACGTGACCCCAGGCTCGGGGTGCAACACGACTGGTCATTTTTACGGCTTCATCCAGGACCTTCTTAGGGAAACGGCTTCTCCTTCGTGACCCGATGCTGTGTTTTCACCATCTGTGCGAATGTCAACGTGGGAAAAGACAGCTCTTTTATTATGAAAATAGTTTACACCTTGCTGGCCCCAGAAAGGTTCTGGGGAGCCCAGGGTTCCATGGGCCACACTTTGGGAAGCAGTGCTCCGTGGCCTGGTGTCTCGTTCTGATCTTTACTTTCTCCACTGGTGCTTTCCAGGTTCAGCCAGCTCCTGCGTCAGCCTCTCTCCTCGTGTCTAACTCTGGGCTGTGTGTCCCCCCACCAACAACGCTGCGTGGACATCTTCCACCAAGTCCCCTGGGTGTCTAGAGGGGCTTTCCCTCTGGAGCAGCGCAGCTGGGTCCCAGAGCTAAACACGCCTGCTCAGGCCAAGCAGCCCCTCCTATCTAGGACTGCCCCTTGGGGGTTTCCGGCCTTTCCCTTGACAAATGCCCTTCTCTGTCTCCAGAGCTCTGGTGAGCTGCGTGGGTTCTGCTGCTCCACAGCCGCTGGGCCCAGATGTGCAGCCCTGGCCCTGGCCCCATGCTTCCTGCCGTGGTCTCGGGTCAGGGTGCTGGTCTGTGCTGCCATGTGCAGCCGGGCAGGCCCCACAGCTGGGCTCCGGCCGGCTCGACCAGCTTGGTGGTGGTGGCTGAGCTTGCCTGGGCCTGCGGCGTTGCAGGGGCAGCCTTAGTCCTGTGTTCTCTGTGTCTGCTGAGTCCAGGGCTGGGGAGCAGGGCCTCGCTGAGGGGCCTGGGGTTGGGGGAGGGGGGGGCTCTGACTGCAGCCCATCACCAGGATTTCGTGGCTGTGGGTATTCACAGCCTGCAGACCACGATCAGGGCCGGCAGGGATGCAGGAGTAGGTGGGCTCTGTGTGCGAGTGGGTGTCAGAAGAGGCATTGGGAAGTGAGGGGCCCACCTGGGTGGGGGCTCCTCATGGGGCACTGAGGAGCTGGGAGAGGTGGTCTGGGCAGGGCTGGAGTGGGGGCTTGGGCAGGTGGGCTGTCCTCTTGCTTTCTGGACACTGCATGAGGTCAGCCCTTGGTGGCCCTGGCAGCAGGTCTAGAAGGAGTCAGGTGCTGGGGCAGGGCTGGCTGTGTCCGAGCTCAGCTGCACCCGCTGGGTTGGTGGTGGTGGGGTAGCGGTCTTGCCCTCTCTGGGTCTGTTTCTTCCTTCAAACAGTGGGGTTTATCTGTGATTTGGGTGGTCAGTGGGTCCTAGGCTGGGAGGGAGAGACTCCCCCACCCTGACATCCCCGTCCCAGAGCTGGGGCTCCCACCCCTGCCCCTCAGGGGGCTTCCCGAGCCGGGGATGCCAGCCAAGGGTGTGGCCTGGCTTCCTGGGCACTGACGCAGAAGGTGGGAAGCAGGAGGAGGAGGGCGTCGGAAGAGCAGGCCGGGGCTTGCAGGGGCCCCTGTGGCGCTCCTGCTGCGAGCCAGTGCTCGGGCCGCAGTAGAGGGTTCGGCAGGCGTCGGAAGCTGACGCAGCCAGTGAGCCCCCAGGGGTAGGAAGCTGGCCCGGGACTTGCCGGCCCCTGAGAAGGTACACGGGCCCTCCCGCAGGCGACAGCAGCCAGGACGGCTGGGAGCTCAGGACTGACGGGGCCGGCTCCGTGGGAGCCACTTCATCCTCCTGGAGCTTCAAGGCCGGGGGCTGGTCACTTCATGGAGGACAGTCGGGGTGTGGACATCACACCGGGCCATCGTCCAGGCACTCTCGGCCTGGTCTACTTCCTGACTGAACAGGACAGGGGTCCAGTGGACCTCTTTGCCCCATCCCCACCACTGCCTGGCCCAGAATGAGGCCATCAGTGAGTGGTCCCTCATGATGGTAGCCAGTTCCCAAGGGCCCAACGTTGGCATTGGGCCAGGGTCTGAGCAGAGCTGGAGTCTAAGGCAGGTGTCCCCTCCTTAGCTGGGGGTTGGGGGTCGGCCAGAGCCCCATGGCCAGTGTGGGGAGGAGCAGGCCTAGCTGGGGACAGCCCCACAGCAAGATCATGCTGGCTCCCCTGACCCACAGCCCCCTCCTCACATGCCCACCCACCCTGCTGAAGGCTGGCATGGCTTGTGGGGTGGGAGAGGGGCAGGGGGCCCACACTGGCGGCTGACCTCATGGCTTGCGGCGGCTGGCGTGGCGCTCTTGCCTAATAGGGCTGCCTGTGCCAGCCCAGCGGAGCCCCACGCCCGGCCTGCGCTCGGCAGACGTGTCGGGGCACGGCTTCTGGGCTCTGGCTGTAGCAGGAGCCCCAGTGACTGCTCAGGAGCCGGGTGGTAGCCAGCTGGGAAGTGGCTGGGACCGGCATAGGCCTGTGTGTCCTCGCGGCTGTGGCGGTCAGCCATCTCAGGTGAGCCTGGGCTGGGAGACCCTGTACCTGTGAGTGAGCCTGGAGCTGGGGCAGTGTGGTGAGGGGTGGCTGGGGGCAGAGGGTGGATGCAGTTGGGCTCAGCGGGGGAGGCCTCTGGGCTAAGGGGCACTGAGTCTGGTGCCTGGCCTGAGGGCTGCCTGCTGTCCATTCCCTCTGCCCTTCTGTGGCTTAGGACCCTGAGGAATGCCCAGCAGCCAGCTCCAGGTCTGTGTGATCTTGGAGGGGGTGGGCCGGGCTGGGGGGCTGGGGTCTGAAGCATGCCAGGGTGAGGGAAAGAGAGACGGCCCAGGAGCCCGCCTTCCTTGGGGGTGGAGGGAACCCGAGAGCCCTGGCTTGAGGAGGAGCAGGGGGAGAGGGCAGGAGCGCAATCTGCCAGGGCTGCTCTGAGGGCCCCTGGGGGAGGGACATGCTGCCAGGAGCCTGGGTAGAGCTTGGCTCTGGGTGTCCCCAGGGCCTAGGCATCCCCATGTCCATCTGAGGGTCAGGCCCCAGAAGTTCTGTCCTGGGCAGGTCAGAAGGGCTCCAGGGCCCAGTGGCCAAAACGTCCCACCTCAGCCCCTGTTAGTTTCTCTATGGCTGCCAGGGAGGGGGCTCAGGGGAGGGAGTGGGCAGAGGAAGGCTCTGGAAAGAGCTGGCCCTCAAGAGTGAGGGGTGGACAAGCAGGTTCCAAGCAGGCAGCGTGAGGCTGGGAGGACGGAGCCTCTGGGGCAGGCTCAGGAGGCTGGCCGCAGTGTGGGCCCCCGTGGGGGAGTGGTGAGAGTGAGGGGCTTGGAGTTCAGCCAAGCAGGGCTGCCCTGGCCAACAGTTGCCTGGGAGACCAAGGGGCCTGGATTTGCTGCACAGGCCAAGGGGTGGCTGAAAGGGCCCGAGACCCCGGACCCAGGAGTGACACTGCAGAGAGACCATAGGGCTGGGGAGAGGGGGCAGAGGGACACCTACCGGGCTCCTCCTGTGGTCCGCGGGGCCCCAGCGTCATTTGAGGGCTGGCAAGTCCCTCCAGCACACAGCACAGCTAAGGAGGCTGGCTGGGTTCTGGGGCATCACGGGTAAGCCTTGCTTTGCAAAATTTGCTCCCGTGAGGCTGGCTGGTTTCTGTAAAGCGATTCCTGGTTTGCCTTTGAATCCCATCAAGCTATGGAAAAAGTCTCAGCACAAACAATAGGAGCACTTGGACGTGAAAGCCATCGATACCCAGTGTCTGGCTTCATCTGCCCCTCACCCACAGCCCCGAGGTTTCAGGGCAGGACCTTGCAGATGGCCCTCCTGCTGCCCTGGGGTCCTACCTGCCTGACCCCTCAGACCTGGCTCCTGGGGCCCCACCCCCACACCTGCTGGTCTGTTTGTTTACAAGGCGTCAGGGAGCTCGGCTGCAGTACGGCCTCCTCCAGCAGAGGCTGCATGGCACATGCCGCATTCCTGCCCCGAGTCACTCACCTGGTCCGCCGCACAGGCCTCACCCACCCTCTGGCCCTCTTGCTCTCCCTAGGTGTGTGATGAGCAGCAGGCCCAGACCCCAACCCAGCGGGGGACTGCAGGGGCCCCAGGAGCAGAGGCACCTCGGAGGAGCCTCCCCAAGCCTCCTGTGGGCAGTCAGCCTCAGCTGGTGACCCAGGCCAGTCCCACCTTGCCCCTGCCACCAGCCCACCGCTGAGAGCCCAGATCCCTCCACGATGGCTGCCCTGCCAGCTGGCCCCCTTCCTGGGCCTGCTTCTCCACCTGAGGAGCTGGGGCTTGACCTGGAGAAAGGACGGCTTTTCCTGAGCGCCAACATTCTGCCTGTGGGTGAGTGAGGCCTTGGGCTCTGCGCCCAGTCAGAGAGCACTGGAGCCCTGGGGACAGTGTGGCTCTGGATTTGGTTCTGTGACCACAATGTCCCCTGATGTCTTCTGGGGAGAAAGGGTCTCTGGCACCTATCCCCAGAACAGATGGGACCTCCATGGGCTGGGAAGTCAGGTGGGCAACATAAGTGTGGCCGCATGGGCATCCTGTCCCTTTATGTGGGCAGATTCTACAGGGCTGGACACCTGGGGAGGGGGTGGGTTCGCCCTGGTGGACACCTCTCTGCCCACCTGGCATCCTGACAGCTTAGAAAGCTTTCCTTTGATGCCTGGGCCCAGCCAGAGGGCAAGGTGTCCCTATGTAGAGAGGCGCCCAGGGTCCAGAATGGGAGACCTCAGGGGTGGGAGCTGCCCTGTCAGCTTCAGGTTTGCTGGGCTGCTTTGGGAGCCCTAGGTCTGCCCCTCGTGGCCCTGTGTGTGTGCGTGCGTGACATGTGTATTCATGTGAATGCATGTGTGTGACGTGTGTGCATGCACTAATGATATGTGCATGTGAGTGGGTACATGAAGTGTGTGCATGTGTGACATGTATGCGTGCACGTGTGCACACTCCAACACCAGCTGCTCATGCTCTTCCTGGGGGGCCCTTGCTGCTCTCTTGGCTGCTGCTCCCCAGTGAGAACTGTGGTTGCAGTGAGCACGTGCATGTGTATGCACCCATCTGCATGTGTGTGTGTGTCTGGGTGGAGTGTGCCCGCATGTATGTGCATGTGTGCACACTCCATGCACCCCTGTGCTCCGCAGAGCCAGCCCCGGCTTGTTCATCCAACATTCTCCAGCTGTGCCTGGACAGGTCTGCTCCTCCCGGTGGAAGCATGTCTGCTCAGCTGCGCACAGCCCCTGCCTGGAGTGGGGCCTGGTGTTCTGCTCTGTCTGGAAGGGACACCAGGGAGAGGGGAGGCCAGATGGGGGAGGGGAGCACGTCTAGAACCCCAGAGTCTCTGAGAGCCCCTAACCCCAGGCAAGGCCTGGGGGGTGGAAGCCAGCAGTCCTGGGTGCAGAAGGGGGATTGGATCCAGCTGCAGTGGTGTCCAGGGGAGGGGACTCCTGCTGGGCTCCCCTCCTGCTGCTGTCCCTACCCATGTCACTGCCCGTGTCACGATGCTGAGGTTGAGCGGGTCATGGGCTGGGCCAGGGGTGGGGGTGGGGTCAACTGGTCTGGCTCTGGAGGTCTTTCTGGAAAGCTCTGGAGGCAGCCCCACTGAGAGGGTGAGGACGACGCTCAGGCACCAGAGATAGGCCCGGGGCAGGTCAGCCGGCTCCAGGGGGCTGTCTTGGCAAGACGGTAGCCACAGGTGGCTCCTGGCAATATGAGGCTGGTTCCTGGCTCAGGCTGGAGTGAGTCCTGCTTCTGGGAACCAGAGCCTGCCATGGCTGATGCCAGCTCAGTGTCCCTGAGTGGTGAGCCAATACGTGTGTGGTCAGCAAGGTGCCCCAGGAGGTGTGAGCCTGTTAAGTTTCAGGGTCCTGGCGCAGGTGAGCCAGCCATGCTTACCCAGTGCCTGCTCTGTGCCACCTCCTTTTGGCCATGGCGTCCGCGATGGGGCCGGGCCCTGTTCTCCAGACCAGGCCTCAAGTGTAGCCTCTGTGACACTAGGGCTGGGGCCTGGCCTAGGACTCTCATCTTTCTGCCTTGGGACCTCAGGCCCGGAACAGGGAGCACTGATGGGACGAGGGATGGGTCCAGAAGGCACAAGCTCCTTCGGGGAGGAGAACTGAGCTCCCCGCCCAGGGCAAGGGCAGTGGGGCAGTGTTGGGGACCCTCCTTGGCACCGCTGGCCCCTCCTGGCTGACAGCCCCCGTCCCTTGCAGTTTCTCTGACCCCACCCAATTCTTGTGTGTCTGTGATAACAGGGTTTCATTTAGAGCCGTGCCACCCGATTCCACAGGCTGAGGTTAGGGGAGAATTCAGATGAGCTGCTGAGCACTGAGCCCACCACGTGGCTGCAGCATTGGGGGTGGCCCCCAGCCCACCGTGCCCAGAGCCCCAAGGCACAGGGGCCCTGCTGGGGGTGCTGAGTTGTCCCCGGCCCAGTCCCTCCCTGGCCCTGATGAACGCCCACCAGGCTCTGTGAAAAACCCCACTCCTGGTCCCTGTGCCTCTCAGTGCCACTGGGGTCATCGAAGCCAGAGATGAAGAGTGGGAGCCCGGGGGTGCAGGCCTGGGCTGGACAGACCTGGGGGGCACTCTCTGCAGGGAGGGAGGGGCCTGGGCTTATCCATCTTGGGGAGCTGTCATGGGAGCCCCTCACCACCCCTGAGAGATGTGATTCCTGTGGGTCAGGTGGGGAGGGGACTTCAGTGGCTGCTCCTATCTCTCGCTGGGACTCCTCCTAATGCCCGGATGGGGCTGGAGTGGGAAGACTCGGGGGAACCTGCCTCAGCTGTGACCCAAAGATGCCCGTGGCTGGGCTGTGTCCCCTACCCCCACGCTCCCTGAGGATGGGGTTGTGCTTCCCTCTGGGGTGAGCTGGAGCCTTGCAGGTCTGCAGTGCTGGGGGCCCAGAGAGCTCAGAGGCGGGAGGCTCCTTTGGGTTGCCCACCCCATGCTGAGCTGGCGGTGCCACGGGGTGCCCCTCCCAGCCTGGACCCCAGCCGCGGCCACTCGGGTGCTCAGGTGTGGATGGAGAGGCAGAGACACGCTCCGAGAGGCACGTTGCTGACTCAGGCACACACAGCTGGGTTTGCAGGGCCTGGCTGATCTGGGGAGATTTGGAGAGTAGGCGAGGACATTGCTGGGCAGGCGTGATGTGGGTCATGGTACTGGATTCGACTGGCCAAGGGACCAGAGACAGGAAGTTCTTGAGGGGCCAGTGGCCTGTGCACCTGGGACTGCTGGTCTCCCGGCCTCCAAGGGCCGGCATCCTTCCCTGGCACCTCTGGGTGGACGGGGTCAGCAGTCAGGACACTGTTTGGCCGGTGCCTTTATGTCCCCTGGAAGTGTCCGGGGACAAGGCCTTGGCCTCAGGAGTGAGTGCCCTCTGTTCTTGTTGAGCTGCGGCTGGAGCAGCTCGGGGACTCAGCCTCTACTGTCCACACTGCAGGACATGTGGACCCCGGGGGCTTCCCGGCTTCAGAGTGTGCTCAGGTCTGCACCTCCCTGGAGACTTTGCACCAGTGCCATGCTGGCCCTCTGGCGTGTTTCTTCTTCCTGACTATGAAGGCAGGGGCTGCTCAGAGGTGCTGGGAAAGCACAGGGGACACAGGGAGGACGATGAGATCCACCACACCGCCCGCGCCTCCTCTGAGCCTTTGTGCTCAGGACTTTCTCGCTGAGCTCTGGGTTAGGCTTAGCCCCCCACCCTGTCTTTAACGGGTGCCCCGAGCACAGGCCACTTGGAAGCGCTGCACGTACGCGTCTGGCAGCCTTGAGGCTACAGCGTTTCCCACCGGCGACGGCCTTTGATGCGCCCCGAGCTCTCTGAAGCTCCCACCCTCAGCTGCTCGCTGGGAAACCGGAGGTGGTGTCTGGCTGTGTAGGGGCCTGTGAGGGGAGCACTGCCTTTCCAGTGTCGGCCCCTGCCTGGTGCAGGGTCAGAGGCTTTTCTGGAAGGAGGCAGAACACATGTACTCACCTTCAGGGCTGTCTACGCTGGGAAGTAGCCACAGGTCCTGGCACAATGGCAGTTGGGGGCCCCTTCTGTCCTGGGCACCCACGGGGGCCTCTGGAGGGGACACACTTCCCTCCCACAGAGGCCCTTTGTCCATACCCAGATGCAGCCTGGTTCTGGAAAGCAAAGTCAACTCTGCCTCTGAGTAGACAGAACAGATGTTACCGAGCCCCTCAGCCCCACCGCCCCCACGTACCCTCAGCCTGTGGACTCCTGTCTGAGCGGCAGTTCCGACAGCCGCCCTAGTTCGTGCTGGCCAGTGTGACTCTCCAGTCTTGGAAAGCATGCCAAGGGTTTTTCTTCCAGGAAACACCCTCCCCCACCCCAAGCAAGTAGAGGTGCACCCAGCTGCCAGGCTTCCAAGCCAGGGCAGAGGAGGAGGGGAGCCTCACTGGTTGTGTCCCCCCTCTGGGACCAAGTGGGTCCCTCCCCCTGGCGCCACATGTGCCGACATGCTTTACGTGGTAACTGATGCTCCCTCCTGCAAGCGATCCCTGGGTAGTTTAAGTAGGATCAGCTGTGAGTTGTTTATGTCCTTGGGCATCCTCGTCGTGCCCAGGCCACCAGGGAGACCTGAACCTCCTCAGGAAGGGAGTCCCTTAGAAGTGGTGTTTTCCCCGTGGCCCAAAGCTTGCTTCACAGGGGAGATTTATCCTGAGAAGTTCATGGCCCGTGAGCCTCAGCATGCGGCAGGACCTTGCTGAGCACCGGGACACTCAGCTGGCTGTGCCAGCGTATGGGGAGGCAGATGGACCCCAGACCACCCTGCCTGGTCTGCAGAGAAGCGGGCAGTTCCACAGCTCGGCTGGGAAGGGGCAACGATCTACACTGGGGAGAGGAGAGACTCAGCAGGGCCTGGAGGAGGGGCTGGCAGTGCTTGGAACAAGGGGCTGGAGCCAGGAGACAGTGGTAGGTCATCCGGGGGCAGTGCACAGGCCCGAGGCTGGGCATGTGGCATGGGTGGGGGCCTGGGTACCACTTCCTGCAGGGAGGATTTCCTCAGAACGGCCAGGGGAGAGCAGGGCATGACGCCAAGTGTCCCCAGGCTCCTCTGGGTTGACCGGTGCTGGGGCTGGCTCTGGCACCACCCTGGGCAGCCAGAGGGAGCCAGTTGGGCCGGCACCAAGCTGAGCAGATGCTGTTTTGGGTTTCCCTGAGGCTGGAGGATGGGTGGACGAGTTTGTGAGGTGGGGATGGCAGATGGGGAAGCTCTCTGCAGGGAATAGGGAAGGGGCCACATGGCCACATGGGAGGACTGGGAAGGACAATATGGGAGCAGCCTCTGGCTGATGGGGCCCAGTGGAAACTGACCGGTTCTCGGATTCTACAGCACAACTGGCCTCAGGTGATTCTGAGGAGGGGGAGACAGGCTTCCAAAGTCCGCTGGGGGCAGAGGAAACCATGAACGTTTGGGGGGCTGGGTCTGGAGCCCACTGCTATAGTAGGCCTGGTCCCAGCCTGGTGTGGCCCCAACCCTGGGTGGACTGTGCCAGGGGACACTGGCTCTGCCCAGGTCGGGGTTTAATTCCTGCAATGGCTCTTCCTTCCTCTGTCCCTCCCGGGGCAGTGGCAGCTCCCAGAGCTGAGCTGTCACCTGCGGCCCTGCCACTTGGGAGGGCTAAAGTGGCAGATGAGGGCGCTGTGTGGGCTGGGCTGGCCGGCGTGGCTGGGGGCTGGGCTATTCCCATCTCCCTGCCACTCTGCGCCCTGGGGACTGGGACTAGGTGGGCCTGTGGGCTGCCTCCAGGCACAGCTGCTCCTGACACATGGCCAAGGGGCAGGGCCGGCCTTCCTCCAGGGCTGGGGTGCGTGGGGGCTACAGGGAGAGGAGGGTGCGGGTTGTGTGGCCCACCCAGTTAGAGTGTCCCAAGAGGCCAGTTGAGGAGGACTCTCCTGGGCCCCCAGCAGAAAGCATCAAGGAGAGCACTGGGGTGGGGTGGGGGCAGGGTGCACGTTGGGTGGGGAGTGAGGGGGAGCATGAAGTCCTGCTCACGCCTCTCCCCAGGGCTCTGCTCTCAGGACCCTCCAAGAGTCCACAGCCTTGAGATGGGACAGGGCGGGCTGGGGCCTCCTGCCTTCCTGCCGAGACAGCCCCTGGGGGCCTGGTGCACAGTCAGTGCTCAATCCGTGCTGGCACAGGGCACTCGGCCCTCCTGGTGTCTGCTGCCACAGCTTTTGTGATGTACCTGGGGACTTGGTGGGTGTGTGTCTCTTGCTGGTCACTGGCCAGAGGCCTCCTCCCCGGCAGGGTCACACTGATCTCCAGCCACCGAGCCAGGAGCCCCAGATGTGCAAAGAGTGGTTGTCATAATCATAGGAATGAGCGAGTGAACTTTATAATGGAGGTGCACACAGTAGACCTGGGGCCTGGGCGTGGGTCGAGGAGAGGGGGGCGGGGCCCAGCGTCCCTGAGGTCAGGGAGGTCTCTGCTCACTGGTGCCCCTGGGAGTGGCTCCATGAGGCTGAGCGGCCTAGGGTCAGCGGCACTGGGGAGGATCTCTCGACGAGGAGTTCCCTCCTGTGCCCGTCTCCCATGCTCCTCCCCCGCTCCCCCAGGTTGGGGTGTGCACACAGGGCAGGGGCAGTGAGGGGGGCCTGGGTCTGGGTGCCTGCAGGCAGGGAGGGGAGGGAGCTTGTGCTTCTCCACATGGGCCTGCCCCTCCCAGGGCCTGGATGTCCTGACCCCAGTTTCCAGGAGAGGCTGTGGGGCCACCCCTGGCTTGTTCAGGTGTAAGCCCCCCTGCCCCATCCCTCTGAGTCTAGAGTGGCCCCAGCGCCATCCACACCTCCTCCCGCCAGCATCCCAGACAACTGTTTTCTCCCCAGTTGGCCTCCCACTGCCTGCCCACCTGCCTCCCACCCTCCCCCGAGCCAGAGGGCTGGTCCTGTGGCACCTCGTCTGTGGGCACCAGAGTGTTCCCCGGGAGCTGGGCAGTCCATACCTCAGCATCCAGCATACACCTCACTCAGCCAGCAGTGGGCAGCCCCTGTCCAGGGATCCGGTGGCCTGGAGGAGCAGGGCTCTGGCTGCATGGGTGGCTCTGTATAGGAGAAGTGGCCTTGACGAACCCTTCTGGCCTTGATCCAGCTCCCAGGCTCTCTGTCCTGCAAGACCCAGACAAGGCTCTCATCCCTGCCAATGAGAGAAGCTATTGGCAGCAGGACCCCGGGTCTCCGGGAGCCCTGGGCAGGTGCCTTTCTCTCTCTGTGCCTCTGTTTTCCCCTCAAAGTAAAAGTGATGTCAGGAATCAATGGTTCCTAATGGCAGGCAGCACCTACAAAGGCACCATGGCCCTTCCAGCATGACCCACCCCTTCTAGCTGGCACCAGCTCCATGCAGCAAAGTGCTGGGGCTCTTGGGGCAGAGTATCAGCCCTGCCCTGGGCTGGAGGCCAGGTTGCCCCTCCCCGCCCATCTCACAGGAGGTGTCTGGGCTACCACCCTGGGCCTGGCCCCCTCCCCCGGCCCCAGGGCCATCCTATGCTCTGGGCTCTGTGGGTGGGAGGCAGGAGCGGGTGGGAGGCAGGAGCAGTTGGGACTGAGGGCCAATGTTGCACGTTGTCTTGAGTTCTGATTGAGAACGGGATGTCTTAAGACCAGATGCTGGTGAAAAATGAAACACACGCTTTCTAAATTTAGCCAGTTGAGAATTGCACATTTACCCAATTAGACTTATTGATTCGGCAGCGTGAGCACACTTGCTCGCCCTCTCCCTGCGGCGCCCTAGCTGCGCCTCTTGCTGCCTCCCTGCACACGTCTCTTGGGCCTATCTGTCCTCGGTGGTGACCTCGGGCTGCAGAAAGGCCTCTGGGCCCGGCTCTCACCCTGAGCCATCAGTTTCTCCCAGAACTGAGTGACGTTGCCAGCAGCAGAGAGTCTCAGGGTACACAGGGCAGAGTCTGGCTGAATTCCTCTCTGCCGGGGAGAGGCAAGGCCTGAGGGCCACCCGAATCCAGGCCTGGCCAGCATGTTTGGGGAAGCAATGGGCTCACGGCTCCCTGCCTGCAGGGATCTCATGATCTTGCTGGGAAGAGCAGACTCAAAACAAGGGCCAGGTCATGTCCTGGGACATTGTGGGGGACAAGGCAGCCAGGGAAGGCTTCCTGAAGGAGGTGCCTTGCTCCAGATCTTTAAAACAGGCAGGCGGGGGAGGGTGAACGCAGAGGAGGCAGCCCTGGTGGAGTGTCTGGAGGAAGGGGCAAGGGGAGGAGGGGACGGCAGTCGGGGCACGTCCATGGGCTCCCTGGGGCCTCCCAGAGGCCTAGGCATCTGATGTAGCCTGTTTCAGCAGCCTGGGTGGGTGTATTGGAGAGAGGCCTGGAGGTCAGATGCGGGCTGAGGGCAAGGCCCAGGTAGGAGGACCTGGAGAGGAGGACTGGGACGGCTGTGACACGGGGGCTGGGGGACTCTCTGGTGGGGGCTGGGGGTAGGCTCTGCCCTGGCTGCTGGAGTTGCCCCCAAGAGCACTTGGCTGCATGGCACTCAGCATGTGCAGGTGGCCTTCCCCAGAGATGCCACGCCCTCCGCTGGTGGATTCTAGGAGCCTCTGGCTCAGAATGGAGGTTTCTTTCGTGGATCTCTATTTGCATTTTGGTTTTGGCTGCATGTGGCAGGAAGCTCAGGTTGCTCCGTCTGTTGCTCTGTGTTTCTGTGTCTCTGTCTCTCTGTCCCTGGGTCTCCTGGCTTGTGGATCCTCTCTCCTCGGGCTTCCTCTGAGGACCACAAGCAGCAGGAATCTGGCTGTACCCAGGCGGTCCTGCTCCCAGGACCTAGCACCTCTGTTCTAGTGAGAAGAGACCTGCCCCCTCCAAACAGAGCCCCGCACAGTCTGGGAAAGGGGGGCACGTGGGCATGGTCTGGAGGATGCTGCCCACCGAGGTGCCCAGGAAGTGGAGGGGGCTGGGCTCTTCCCTACCCTGCCTGAACCCAGGCCCGAGGTCTCTAAGCCAGGCAGTGATGGGAGGGGGGTGCTCAGGGCTGTCACCCTGAGAAAAGCTCTCAGAAGGCCTGAGGATGGGCAAAGTGCAGAAGGAAGTCCCCCACCCCTGCTGGGACGTCTCAGAAGCCAAGAAGTGCTGGCACCACAGGTGCAATCGCGGAACGCCTCACAGCTTGCAAGCAGGAATCCCATCCTGGCCTGTGCTCGGCCTCTGCCAGCTCCTGGGCGTGTGTTGGGAGGGTCTGGGCATGGGGCACCGGGGAGGGGTGCAGGAGGCTCGGGCTCATTCATCTCAGCACACGGATGTGCGGGGCCCCTTCACTCATACCCCACTCGCTCACCTGCAGACACTTCTGAGCGCGACTGGAGTTTCCACCTCCACCCATCAGACCTGTGCTCACTCTCAAGTTCTCTTCGGGGTCCTGGTCCGGCTCATGCTATCAGAGTAGGGCCGTGGAGAAAGGGAGGAGTGGGCAGCCCTGACCTGGCCTGGGCTTGGGCGCCTGGTGTAGGGGGTGGGCAGAGAAGTTGCTGGAGGCGGCATTGCAGGAGAGGAAGCCAGGGTGGAGTCTGGGGGTGTCGCTTGCTGGAGTGGCCAAGGGGAGCCAGGAAACAGCCTTCCCTGCATGGGGAAGTGCTGGGTCGGCGCCCCAGAGCCCTGGAGCTGCCCGCAGTGTGCATCAGGGAGGTGCTTCTCTAACACAGCTCCCGGCACATGCATGGCTCTGACAACCCCTCATGGTAACTACGGTGGAGTGTGCTGCAGGCTCGTGGCTGTGGTGGGAATGTGCTACCCCAAGCAGAGGCTTCCGGAGCCCACCTGGCCTCAGACAGATGAAGCATCTGGAGTGCACAGTGCACAGCAGGGCACGGAGCTTCCAGTGGCATGCAGAGACAGTGCTGGCATTTCCTCTGTGCTCCTAGAAAGCAGAAAGCCTCAGGAGCTCAGCTGGCCCTGTAGCCGCTAAGATGCTGTCCCTGCGGGTCAGCTTTGACACCGGGAGGAATCCCGAGCGTGCCCCAGGGTCAATGGTGTAGCCAAGGAATCCACTGTGTAGCTTGGAGAAAGTCAGAAACCTCCTGGGCTGTGGTAATCTGGAAAGAACTGTAGAAACCAGCAGGTCCATACTTGGGGAAACTAAGGCCGGTATAGTGGAGGCCGAGTCTACTCCTGGGTCTGTGGGGAGCCAGGACATGAGCCTGTGTCTCCTGTCTCCTCCTTAGTCATTAGACTAGGGCCAGATAGTGGATGTGGTCTGCCTCGGAGCAAAATGGGCACATTGGCAACCTGACCAGGCAAAGCTGACGAGCCCAGGAATGCACGTCTCCTCAGTGGGCTACAACCCGTTCTCAGGCCCGGCAAGGACTTCCTCTCCCATTCTGAGCCACGCATGTCAGACCCCAAAGAATGGAGTCCAGGGGCCCTTGGGTGCAGGAGTATGGGCTGCCCTGGGTCGTAGCAAGCTGGGGGCTGGGGGGCTCACAGTGCAGGAACCCACCCAGTGCCAGTGTGGGCGAGGCGGGGCTGGTCTTGCCTCTTGGCTCTAGCTCCGTAGCCAAGGCTGGCCCAGGAGGGAGTCGAGGCCCCTCTGGACCCAGGTGAGGGCTGGACACTCTCGGCCGGCCTCTTTCTCTCTCTCCTCTTCACTGCCTGCTGCAGATGGGGAAACAGGTGTGGGGAGGGTCACTTCAGGTAGAAGAGCCAGGCCCTGCAGGGAAGCCTGGTCTGGCAGGGAGGTCCCCAGAAGGGTCTGCAGCTGTTGCTGCTTTGGGGGCCCTCCGTGACTGGCAGCAGCAGGAAGAGGCTGGAGGGGAGGCTAGTGACCGCCCAGGGGATGGGTCAGTGCCTGCGTTTACAGTGGCCATCCTGGCCCTCTCTCCAGGCATGAAGGGCTCTTTCCAAGACAGCAGCACCAAGCACCCCTCCCCTGTACCCAGGAGGGCTGCCCCCCTGGTGTGAGCTGGGGAGACCTCTTGGGGCTGGGCTGTCACCCTTCCCCCACAGTTCCAGGCCCTTCTGCACGTCTCTGCAGGTGCCCCCTGACATATTAGTTGGAGGAGGGGTGGCCCAGGCCCGTCTCTCCAAGCACCAGGGTGGTGCGGTGGGGGGCGTGGGCAGTCACGCCCGGCTGAGCAGCCCTGTGTGGGCCGTGCTGAGCCGCCTGGGCAAGCGCCCGGGCACACGCCCGGCCTCAACACGGGGCAGCGCTCTCGGCCCCGCCCCCTTCCCCGTCCCGCTCGGGCCACGCGGAAGAGGCGGGGGGAGGGGGAGAGGAGCCGCGGACACGGGAGCAGCTTTGCGGAGAAAGTACTTTGGCTGCGGCGGGCGCGGGGCGGGCCCCCCGGCCCCGCTCTGCGCCCCGCGTCCTGCGCCCCGTGCCAGCCGCTCTGCGCCCGCCGCGGAGCCCGCGCCCCCGGCCCCCTCCCGGCGCGGGGCGGGCAGGGGGTGTGGTGCGGGCGGCACGAGTGACAGCGCGATCCTCGCGCGGCGCCTGCACCGGGCGCCGTGTCACCGCGCCCGAGCCCGCCGCGCGCACAGCCCGCCCGAGCCGGCGGGGCGATGCCGCGGGAGCCCCAGTGCGCGCCGGGCCGCTGACGGCGCCGCCACCCCCGGCCCCCGCCCGCCGCCCCCCGCCCCTCGCCGCCGCCGTCGCCGTCGCCGCCGCGGAGACAATGGACGCGGGAGCCGCCCCGCAGAAGCACAGTAGGTGCCGCTCCTGTTGCTGCGCCGTCGCCGCGGGGGCCGCGGCTGCTGGACGCGCGGGGGCGCCGCTGCCCCTGGCACGGGTCGGGGCTGCGTCTGGGGCAGGGACGCTGGCTGCTCCCCGAGCTACTGATGGGGTTCAGACGGGGGGGCTCCGATCTCGGGGGCTTGGGTAGGGTGCGGGTGTGGGATTTGGGGGCGGGACGGGCAGAGGGGTTCTGGGCTGTCTTGGTGGCCTCAGGTGCTGGGTGAGGGATCTGGGGGCCGCCCCCTGCAAACTTTCCTTTCTTGGTTTGGCGGGGGGTGTCCTACTGGGGCTGTGACCCTGTGGTACGACTGACCCTTGCTGAGCTTAGACTCGGGACACCTTGTTCCTGGCTGGATGGTGCAGCAGGGGCACTGCCAGGTGGGCCTGCCGGAGGTGCGGGGTGGACGTGCCGCATGGGCGACGCACCACACGTCTGTCTGGGCTGCAGGTGCCTATCGGCCCGGGGCCAGCCTCTCCGGCACCAGCAGGTGGGTGTGCAGTGGGCATCACAGCCCAGGCTGTCTGTAGGATGGGGGCAAATTGTTTGAGCGTCCACTGCTGAGTGGTACTTTCTGGAGCTCTGGGCCTGCAGGAGAGTTATGGGGCATCCTTTAGGGGTGGGCACTTCTGGAGCCTCAGAGGAACATGAGAGGAAATAGGAGGCCTTCCCCCCCCCCACCCCCCATCCCCTTGCCCCTTGCTACGTGGTGACCCTTGCAGCACTGAAGCTGACTTTCTCCTGTGAAGCTGGACTCTCTGGCGTGGCTATCCACCCCTTACCCATGAGAATGTACTTGGTTTGTGCCCCCTTTGTCCCCTAAAGCCTTGATCGGGTGGGGTGATGCTTGGCTCTCCTGGTGTCCGGGCCACAGTGCCCAAATGCTTGTCACTGGGAGCCTGTTTGTGTCCTGCCAGGGTCCTCTGAGCCCAGAAGCTCAACTGGAGAGCTGCAGCTGCAGAGAGGGGTTCAGGCCTCATGGACTGTGGGGAAGGTCATAGGTCACAGGTCACCACCATACCTCTTCCTTGGTTGCGGGGGACAGGAGCCAGCCTGTATGTCTCCCCCAGGACTCTGGGCTAATGGAAGAAACTGGCTCTAAGGCCCCCCATCACATTCTCTCTGCACTTAACCCATGGGCACATCTTTGAGGCTCTACGGGAGGGTCTGGGGGTTCCAGAAAGGAAGAGGGAGGCTGTACCTAGAAGACCCCGACAGCCCCCTTCCCCGAGGCCTGACTGCTTGGTGGCCCTGCCCTGGCCTGTGCCTGGCCAGAGGCTGTGGCCCTGCGCTCTGGGAGAGGAGAGAGCTGACCCTTCCTTATCCCTCATCTGCAACTCGGTGCTGGGAGGGGGTGGGAGGGAGAGACCAGTGTCTGAGCCAGTGGCAGCAAGAGAGGCTGGAGCTGGCCTGGGCCGTGGCCGGGGGGTCGGGGGGAGTGTCTGCTGGACAGTGCGAGCTGTGCTCAGGCTTCCCAGAGGGCTGGACTGGGGGCCTTTTTGCCTCAGATCCCCGCTGCACAGTGAGCATAAGGCTGGGGTGGGGTCTGTGGGGGTTGGGCCTGTTATCCAGCCACTGGCAGAGCTGACCCTGCTGCGGCTGGGGAACAGCTGGAGAGGGATGTCCGGAGGGTGATGGGCAGGCTGGCGTGGCCCCTCCTGTGAGTGACCAAGCAGGGGTGCCACCCACCAAACCCTCCGCTGGTGCTTGGGCCAGGTCTGCAGGACCTGGGTCCCCTGTAGGTCTTGAGGGCTCCTGCATAGCCAGGCCAGAGCAACTCTTAGGTGGGACAGACCCCTGCAGACCCTCCTGGGGGCTGTGGGGGTCAGGCGGCCCTGGTTACTGAGGCCTCACTCCCCACTGCCGAGAGTTCAGGTTACATAATCCCCCACCCCACACACGGATTGCCGTACACGGCAGCAGCCAGGTTTGACAATACGAGTTGTAATTGGATTTTAATTTTTAATGTCTGCAGTAGACAGAGAGCTATGGGCCAATTTGTATATATTCTGTTACTCTGCGCCTAATAGGACTACTTCATTAGCTGCTAACTATTGCGCCCGCCCCGCCGCCTGCTCCCTGGCAGGGAGGGAGCCCGGCCCAGAGCCGTGTGCCAGAGACCCAGAGGCTGCCTGCCACCTGCTCCGACGGAGGGGCATGATGAGGGGGTGGGCTGCCTGCTGGGTCCGAGCCCAGTGGCTCCTCTCTTGCTGTCCAGCCAGTCTTCCTGTCTCCCATCCTGCTCCTGTGCCACTGCAGCCCCCAACCTGCGTGCCATGGGGCCCTGGCTGCACCTGGCTGCTGGGAAGGGGTCGCCATTGGGGCCCAGGCATCATCATGCCTGCTGAAAATCCAGCTTCTCTGCAGCTGCCTGCTCTTGGGCCATTACAGGCCCAGCCAGGAGCCTTGACCCCAGTGGCCACTGGGCACAGGTGGCCCTGGATCATCTGGGGTTCCACATGCCACTCACACCGCTTACACCCACTGCTCATGGCTCACCCCTGTGAACTGGGGGTTGCGGCAGCTGGGTCTCTTCGGTGCTGGGGGTGGGTCCTCCCCTGGGGTGCCCCTCCAGCCTCCAGACAGACCCAGGCCCTGGGCAGATGTAGGACCTGCATGCCCACTGGTGCCACCCCCGAACCCCCGCAGGAGGGGTCCCAGGAGGCAGGCAGCTCCATCTCCGACCGCCCTCCGAATTATTCTTAGGTCTGTTGTGTAACAGACGAGCATCCAGGCGGAGGGAGGAAGGGCTCCTGGAGATGTCTCCGGCGGCAGCAGCAGCTTTCGTCCTTTGCGCCACCCAGCACAAAGGGACAAAGGAGGCAGCCTCGGCCACCAGCCCGGGGCAGTGGAGAGGGGCCCGAGCTAGTGGGGGTCTGGGTGTCCCTTCACTTCTGATGCCTCCCGAGCTGATTCTGGTTTGGGGCTCCTCCCACCTCCCGCCCCTGCACCCGTGTGTGCGCGTGTGCGTGTGTGCACATGTGTGCATGCGTGTGCACGTGCCCATCCCCTCCTCCAGGGGCCAGGTCCAGAGCAGCACAAAGGGCCTGGGGGAGGGAGGCGAGGTGCCTACCCAGGACCTGGAGCTGCCCCCGCGGCTCTTCCTCTTGCCCTCCTTTCCACCCCCTTCTGTATTCCCAGCGGCCTCAGGGCATCGATTCCGGGGTCTCCACCCCCATAGATGGGAGCAGGCTCCTCACACCTGTTCCCCGAGCTCCCGACATGCAAAAGACCCCCATGGGCGGCAGGCTCCAGGAGGAGTCGGGCGTGATGGCAAACACACGGGACCTGGGGAGGCTCAACTCACCTGCATCCCCAGGACCACCCTCTTCCTCTCCTCCTGCCCCTCGCTGGACCCGCAGAGACGTGTGTGGCCAAGCCACTCGCGCGGGACGAATTGGAAGGCAGGGAGGATTGGGGCAGTGGGGGCAAGTTGCTGAAGTGTCCCTCTGCTCGGTCCCACAGGGAAGGCCGGGAAGGCCTCTGACCACAACTCCACATCCCTGACCTTGCCTCACCCCTGATGTGCTCCCAGCTGGAACCGGGATGGGGTGTCGCTGGCAGACCTGGCCCCTCCAGGGCTGACAAGGTCGCATCAGGGCAGTTGCTGGGTGGACTTTCCCCCAAGTTGACCTGAGAGTCTGAGGCATATGGAGGTGCCTCTGAGGATGCTTGGGCCATGCAGGGAGGCATGGGGCCTCAGAGGTCCCCAAAGGGCCCAGTTCCCCTTAGTGGCTGTAGGGAGGGTCTGTGGCTGCTGTGGTCCTTGTTCCCTGGGGGTGGCTTCCCCGGTGGGCCAGACCCAGGCAGAAGTACCTGCTTTCTCAGGAAGCCTTCGCTGACAGCCAGCTGTCCCTCCCTCCCTGACCTCCATCCAAGGGTGACCAGTCCTCCGTCTAGTCCGAGATGGGGCCTTTCGTTTCCTAGGCCTGCTGGAACAGATCACGTGCCGGGTGGCCTACACATCAGAAATGTGTCCTCTTGCAGTTCTGGGGGTCAGAGGTCTGACATCAGGGGACTGGCAGGGTTGGTTCTTCCGGTGGCTCTGGGCTGGGCTTGTGGCCGCATCGTCTCCGCCCCGTCACACGGCCGACTTTTCTCTTCTGTCTGTTTGAAATCTCCTGCTTTCGGTCATAAGGACTCTTTGATCAGACTTAGGGCCCACCTGGGTAGTCCAGGTGACTCTCCTCATCCCAAGACCCTTGACTTGATTACATCTGCAAAGACTCTTTGTCCAAATAAGGTCGCATTCGTAGGTTCCAGGATGTGGATACGTCTTTTGGGGGATCACCATTCGGCCCACTACAGTACCCTGTGGCACCCCCTGCCTGAACACCGATGAGAGAGGCAGGGCCTGGGTCTCACGCCTCCATGTGCCGCAGCTGAGGATGGACGGGCATGGACTGTGCTGGCAGCAGGGCAGAGCTGCCTGGCGGTGGGGGCCCGACTGGCCAGCCTCCCAGGTCCCCCTGTTCTAGTCTCTCCATGGGCTGGGCGCTGGCTCCAGAGGCTGCTGCGGGATGGGGGCTGGGGATGCTGAGGCCAGAGCAGGAGGCCAGGCTGGGTGCGCTCAGGGAACGCTGCTCCTGGCTCCCGACAGCCACAAGTCACTGCCGGCCCCGGGGAGGTGGGCCGGGGTCCTCTAAAGGCCCCTTTTATCAAACCATCAAATGCTGGCTCCTTTGCCAGTGCTGGGAAGGGCCGCCATGTCGGGCTGAGCAGCTGCCGGGGGAGCAGCCCTGACAGGCCCTCAGGGCGCCTGTCAGCGGTTCTGATGAGTCTCAGAAGGGACTGGGACTCCTGGCTCCGGCACTGCCCTGGCACTGCCCTGGCCACTTGGAGGGAGGAAAATGCATTTTCAACACCTCTCCCCCCACTGGCCCTCTCCTGCCAGAGGTGGGGCTATTTCAGGAGAAACACAGGTTTTAAGCAGGCTCCCAGGTGATTCTGCAGTCAGTGCCGGTGCGTGGGGTGGATCACACCTGGGGGACATAGGTGGGCAGTGGAGGCGTGGCCTCTGCTGTCCCTGGGGAGGGGATGGTGGCTCTTCCCGGCATGTGAGAGTCCAGGCCCTGCCCAGATGGGGTCAGCAGGACGGAGGACCTAGCCTTGGACTTGGTTGGGCCCCAGTTCCGCAGCTGTGTGGCCTCAGGCAGCTGACTCAGCCCCGAAGTCTTTACCTGTAGAATGGGCTGACGGTAATGTGCTGTGGGCAGGACCGTGGGGCTGTGCGTGTAGCTCTGCCCACACCCCGGCTCCTCCCCTGGCTCCCTGACACCCCAGAAGTCACTGTTCTCTGGAGAACCAGCAGCCCTGAGAGCTGAGCAGTGGCCCGGCGTCAGTGCCCTTGCTGTGGAAACGGGCTGGGGGTTGCCGCTGCGGGACCTCGGTCTCCCCAAGCTCAGCCCTCAGACCCTGCCATTTCTTGGGAAGTGGGCGAGTGAGGGCGTTTCTCTGCACACAGCATCTCAGCGGCTCCCTCGGGGTCTCCCAAGACACATCGGGGAGCCCACAGCACCTGCCCAGCTGGGCCCTGTCCCCAAGGCTCAGCCAGGAGGGACAGGCTGGCTGGGGCAGAGGTGGCTGGACGTGACTGTGCCCTTCCTCCCTGTGGCTTGTCTGTGCTGGGAGCGGCAGAGCCTGGGAGCCCCTCCCGTGAAGGGCTGTGGTCTTTGTTTTTAAAGGGCCGACCACCGGCCACCTGCTGGCCTTGGACTCCTTGCAAGACATTTCAAGTGCGTCATGATCCACTTCCTTTGTTGGCGGCCCTCTTGGTGCAGGGTGGCGGGCCCTCTGGGCACCTCATTAACTAATCATGAGATGCCCCACTTTTCCAAGAGCCTCTGATGGCTCCCGAGACTCGTGCACAACATGAAGATGCGCTGGCCTTTTGGGATGCTTCCTGTGCCTTCAGAAGACATAAAAGGAGTTAATAACTAGCAAGCCTGGGCCTGCCCGCGCCTTCCGCCCCTGCCCCCGCAGCTTGGCCGCCCGTGCTCTGGGCCTGCTGTGTGCGGCCTCCCGCTCTCGGGACCCTCGGGCCAGGCTCGTTAGGGCCAAGCGTGTGGGTCTCGGAGCCGCTAGTGGGCTCAAATCCTGCCACCACCGCCACTTCCTGGGCTGTGGGTTCTTGGGGAGCTCCTTGTGTCTCTGAGCCTCAGTTTCCTCATCTGTACAAATGGCATGACGGTGGTTGTGAGAGGGACCGGGTTATCTGTAGAGAAGGTGGGGAACTTGCCAGAAGGTGCAATCCTCTCCCTGAGGCTGGGGCTTCCTTGCTCTCAGGTGGTGGCCTTGGCATGTGGCTCACCATCCCACGGGGCTCGTTGCTGGGTCCCTCATCACTCATTGTCTGGCAGAGGGAGGACTTGCTGCGTCCATGCCACCAGGACTCCCCCGGGCCCCCCACCTCCCTTGCCGTGTGCTAGCTGCAGGGTCTGGGGCCCAGAGCTGTGTGTAGCGTCTCCAAGGGATGTGGCCTGTAGTGACAGGCCAGGTTGCAGCTGGGAACGTGTTGAATGCAGGTGGGTCTCAGGGTTGTGCTGACCAATCCTGGCAGCTTGAAGGGGGTTACTTCCTGGGACCCCACTTCCATAGGAAGCCCCCCTCCCTGGCCTCTCCTCCAGCCCCAGGAACTGGCTCCAAAGGCCACTGCTAAGCCAGAGAACCTCGACCCCCAATACCTCCTGTCACCCTGGGGGGCAGCCCTGCAGGGTCTGTGATGTGGCCGTGCTACGGACCCTCACCTGATGCACAGAACGGCCTGCACCGACCTGAGGGGTCACCTGTGTGGGCAGCAGGGTGATAACTGAGGAGTGAATGGGCCAGTGGGGACCCATCCCTGGGGGCTGGGCCAGCATTGCCAGGGGATGGGCGAGTAGGCCAGCCCTGCCCTGCCCCTGTTCGTGTCCAGCTGCCAGAAGAGGGTGTTTTAGGCCTGACCTGGGAGGACGCCTGTCATTGGCAAGCTGTTGGGGAAGTGTCTGTTCACACACAAAACATGTGCCCGGGAGCACATCATCCTTTGGAAATGCCCAACCTATACAGCGAGGCTTGTGTTCTGCTGTGGGCCGGCAGGACAAGGCTGTGCAGGGTGTCCTGTCTGGATGCTCACCTGCTGGCCGGCCCTCAGGCAGTATAGGTGGAGGGACTGCCCTCCCTCCTGGCACCAGGCCGGGGGTGGTGGGTGGCCTCACAGCTCTGGTCAGCCGGTGCACCGTCCCCTACCCAGCCATGGTGGGCGCTGTGTCCACCTGGGGTTGCAGAAGGAGAGAGTCGAGACTGGAGCTGGGCCAGGCTGCTGGACCGAGGACGGTGGACCTTCAGGGAGCAAACCAGAGGTTCCCAAGGAGCTGCCCGGGCTGGGGTCCCCCTGCTGCCCCCTCCACCTTGGGCCTTGCCTGGCAGGAGAGCAGCCCTGCGGGAGTGTTTCATCTTGGCTCAAAGGCAGCAGCTGCTGGCCCGGAACGAGCCCTGTGGAGAGGGGACTGCCCGTGGAGGGGACTGGGAGCCCTTGATTCTGCTACCTCCTGCCCCTCCTGCCCCAGCCCTCCCCTCCTGTCCCCCGTGCCCAGCCCCTCTGGTCTTTGGGCATGGCCATCATGAGTGGCAGGAGGCTGGGGCTGGGGTGGGGTCCTCCTCGGGCTCTGTTCACGCTGCCTCTAAACGCCCATAGCAGCAGATGGGCCCAGGCAGGTGCCTGAATAATTCACGGGCACTGGGGACAGGGACAATTGGCTGGGTCTCCCCTGCCAGAGGCTGGGCACAGCCTCCCTGGGTCTGCCAGGTCAGTCCTGGTCCTGGGAAGGTCCTGTGCCGGCAGCCCCCTCGCCTGGCTAGCCGCTGTTCTCAGCCAATCTCCCTTGGTCCACAGCCTCGTGTGCAGTGGGCGCACGATAGAAGTAGCCCCTTTTCTTGCTCAGAGCTCAACCGAGCCCAGAGAGGGGCTTCCCTTGGGGAAGTATCTGAGTTGTGCAGTCTGATCAGCTGGCAGGGTCAGGAGGACAGCCTGGTGGAGGAGACTCCTGCTGGTCATCTCAGGCAGGAAGTCCCGGGTCATCTCCGCCCCCCACCCCATTGGTCCTGTCCTCTCAGGGCTATCCCCTCCTCGCCACCTCCACCCTGGCTTGGGCTGCCCCCACCCCTGCCATAGCAATAGACTGCTGATGGGTCCCCCATCTTCCCACAGGGCAGCAAGGACAATTCACCAAAACACAGGTGCAGGGGGGCCACCTCCCCCGCCCCAGCATCCGTGTCCCTGCCGCTCTTAGGTGAGCCTGGGGGCTGCCCCCTTCCTGGAGACATGAGTTCATTCGGTGTAGCGAGTTTGAGGAGGCCCCACCATGCCTGGCGGGACTCGAGGACCTGCCTGCTGGGTTGAGGGGGCTCTAGTTCCTGTGGTCCTGGGGGCAGGGTGGGCAGGGCAGGAGAGGCTTGGGGACTCTGCCGCAGGTGAGGGTGGGAGGTGCCAGTTCCAGGGAGTCTGGGACAGCTGGGGCTCCCATCCCCCCACTGCCGCAGGGTTGCCTCCCAGCCATGTCCCCACGTTCACCTCGTACCTGTTGAGCAGCGCCGAGGGCGGGCGAGCATCCTCGCAGGCGGGCGTGCGCGTGTTTGTGTGTTTAAGTGTATTTTTAAAGCAACTTTGCAGCTGTGTTTGAGTCAGTTCCATTCTCCGGTAGCAGCTCTGCAAGCGGCGCATTGTGGGGTTATTTTGGGCTTGGCATTATCAGGAATTATTCTGTATTTGTAAGAAAATGGCATCGTGGTGGGGGTCGCCAGGCTGCGGTGGGGGAGGGGCTTGATGCAGTTTGGGGAGTGGAACCCAGAGTGAGGCCCCCCGTCCTGCGGGCCTCTTGACGCATTCCCGGGTAACCGAGCGCCAGGACTGGGTCTCACGTCGGGCACTTTGCCCTCGGACTCCAGAACCTTTTTCTGAGCCCTTATCTGATTTGGGTTTCCTCTGGCTGCTCCCAGAGGGGAGAATAGAAATCGGGTGGGGGCTGCTGGACCTCCCTCTTAGAAAGCCCCCAAAGGGCCTGGCCCCCTCTCAAGGACGCCCCCAGCAGTCCTGCAGTGAGGCGGGGTCCCCTGCCCACGCCGTGCTGGGAGGGCTGGCTCCTGCCCGAGCCGAGCCCCTCCCTGCACCCGCTGTGCCCGCAGGTTCTGGGGGTGGGCAGGGCAGCGGCGCAGTGGGCCAGACTCCAGGCTTGGCTGTGACCTTGCATTCTTCTGTCTTGTCAAAAAGACCTAAATTGCCCCTTGCACTCCTCTGTGCCTTAAAAAGCCACAGGCGTGACTCAGCTGCCACTGCTGCTGTTGCTGCTGGGGGCACGTGAGGTCACTGGTGGCTCGTCCTGGGCAGCCACGGCCTCCTCAAGACGCCCAGGCTCGGGTGGGGACCCCGCGGGGCAGAGGGAACATGGGAGGGAAGGGTGCTGGGCCCCGGCGGTGGCCTGCGTGGGGTCCTCCCATCACTGCTAGGACCCTCAGGAGGCCTGCGCCCCCTTCTGAAACAGGGGAGCTGGGCCTTCCCGTGACTATGGTTTGTCCAGGGCTCGTGGTGGGGAGAGTCTGCCCCTCAGAGGACCAGCTCTCACCTGGGGTAGGACCTTTCCTGCCCCTTCCAGGGGGAAGGGCCTGTGCTCGGGTTGACTGAGAGCAGGTCTCAGAGCATGAGGGGCTCCCAGGTGGGAAGAGACCCCGAGATTGCCGCATGACTCCGCCACTACGAGGGGCAATGTGCATCTTTTCCTAGGCCCTTGGGCCCCCTGCCCGTCGCTTCTTTTCCTAAGGGGTAGGGAGCCATCTCCAGGACGCTGGGTCGGGTCTCTGCAGTCCTCATGTGCCAGGTGTGGCCGCAGTGGCTTTGGGTTCTGCCTGGTGGTCCTCTCACACTGGCCAGCCCTGGTCTTGAGGGCTGTGATAACAAGGGTTGTGAGTCCCCTCTGCCTTTGTTACCTGCCACCAACAGCTTCTCTCCTGGCCACCCTCCCTGGATGCTCCTGGGCACTGAGATCTGCCAAGATGGGGTGGTGGCAGGGCTGGGGCTCCACCCACCTTACCTGAGGGGCATGGGATGGACCTGCAGGCAGTCAGGGAGGACTTCCTGAAGGAGGTGTCTTCCTCAGAGCTTCTGGCCAGAGGGCTATGACCAGTTCCCGGAAGGCTGGAGTCATACCGCAACCTTGGGGGTAGGTGGGGGCAGGGATAATTCTGGTCCACCCGGAGTGGGGTGCGCAGTGGGGGGGGCGCTGCTCCCACAGCCTCTGCTTGAATGTCACCAGTGACTCACCCACGAAGAGGCTGCCACTCTTCTCCTTTTCTTTTCTTTTTTTGCCCTAAGGAGAAAATAAACATTTGCCTGCGTGGCACTTGATGGCTGCTGGGGCCCACGACATCCGCAGGCAGCTCGCTGGGGTGGGGGCAGAGGACGAGGAGGGGTCAGCGTGAAGGGCAGGCAGCCAAGGGCATGGCATCCAGGGCTGGAGCTGGGGCTCCCCACAGTGCGTCCATCCCAGACTTCACTTGCGCTCGGCTGTGGGTGAAAGTGTGTGTGTGCACGCGTGTGCATGTGTGTATTTGTGCACGTTTGTTCATGTATGTGCATGGGTGTCTGTGCGTGTGCATGTGTGCACGTCTGTGCCTGTGCGTCTGTGTGTGCTTCTGCATGTGTGGTTGCATGCAAGTGTGTGCACATGTATGTGCATGTGCCTGTGTGGTTGTGTGCAAGTGCGTGCACATGTGCGTTGTAGTGGATTGAATTGTGTCCCCCATGTTTTATATATTAGAAACTTGTCCCCACTGTGACCATTAACAGGGTGGGAAATCCTATTATGGTCATTGAAAGGTGGGTCCTTGAAGAGGTGATTGGATTGTAGGACCGTCCAGTAGTGAAAGGATTAAAAATGGTGGTCAGGGGCGTGGTTCTGAGGGCTTTGAAATTAGAGGAGAGTCTGTCTGTCTGTTTGTCTCTCTTTCTGCTTCCACCATCTTGCAATGTGGGTCCCCCGGGTCACTGTTGCCATCACCAGATGGACTTTAGACTTCCCAGCCTCGGAAACTGTAAGCGATAAATTTTGTTTTCTCTATAAATCACCAAGTTTCAGGTATTCTATCATAAGCAACAGAAATGGACTAATACATATGTGTATGTGTGTGCGTGTGTGTCCATCCATGTGTGTTCATGCATGTCCATGTATACTTGTGCATGCATGAGTACATGCAAGCTTGTGCACATGTATGTGCAGGTGTGTGTATGTGTGTGCGTGCGTGTGTGTTCAAGTGTGTCTGTGTGTACCTGCGCATGAATGGGTACATGCAAGTGTGTGCAGGGGTGTGTGTGTGCATGTCTGTGCGTGTGTGTCCATGCGTGTCTGTGTGTACTTGTGCATGCATGAGTGTGTGCATGTATGTGCATGTGCATGTGTGGGTGCATGCAAGTGTGTGTGCACGTGTGTGAGGGGCGACATGTGGTGGCCACTGTGTTCAGGGAGTGACCTCTCAGTACCCAGGCACATCCCGGGGCGCCCCGACGCAAAGGAGCGCTGGCTGCTGGGGCTGGGGGCCCCAGGGAAGGGACCGGCTGTGGAGCTCCTCATGGGTCACCATCAGGCACTGCTGAGCGCTCGCGGGTGAGGCCGAGGCGGGAGTGCACAAGGTGGTTCTTCCCGTGTCCCGCCGTCCAGAGCCCTCTGTGGAGGCCTTTGTGTGTGAAACAGGGCCTTGCCCAGGTGTTTGGCTGCCGTGGAGTTGGTAGAGAGCAGAAGGCTGAGACCCTCACCAGCAGGGTGCCAGCAGGAGGCCAGAGACACTGGTCTCACCTGGACATGCCGAATGACTGTGGGACCAGCCTGAGTGACCTTCCTGCTTTCACGGATGGCCAGGAAGCAGGGGCCTGGAAGGCGATGGGGCCAGCGGGGTCAGAGGGACCCCTGCTTCCTGGGCCTGGGAAGAAGTGTGGGTCCACCTCTGTGCCCCTGGAACCCTCTGTGCAGCTGGTGGCTGTGTGGCCTGGGAGGAGGGAGCTGCTGCGGAGGCTGGTGAGGGTCAGCATGGGGAGGCAGGGTGGCTGGTCGTGGTGAGAGTCTCAGCAGGGCAGAGTGGGGCTTATGGAAACAAGACAATGGACCGAGGCCGCCTTAGGCACAGTGTCTGCCGCCTGGGCTCTGCCCTGCCCTGAGCCCTGCTGTGTGCTGTATCCCCACCACCCCTGAATTCCACGGCCGGGGTGAGCAGGGACCCAGATTGGGAGGAATCGGTGTCTCCATCCGGTATTTGAAGGAAAATGAATGTTCCAGGTGACCTTGCCTCCCTGGTCTGGAAATTTCATCTCTGACCTGCTGTTGCTCTGGGCACTGCCCGTGTGTGGCTAGGGGAAGGGTTGGGCCTGGAACCTCATTCTGACCTTAATGCCTAGGATGTGAAAGGGGCAGTGGGTCTGTCCAAGGCCTTCCTGGCAGATCCAGTGCATGTGAGGAGGCGGCTATCTCTGGCCTCGTGGGGACGTCGTGACAAATTCTGCACCAATCGTGGGTCCTCTCTGACCTGCTCACTCATCGTGTTAATGGAGATGCATGTGCCACTGCTCAGGTCTGTAAATGGTTTTCATCCCACAGCAAATGGAGAGATGGTGTTTGCAGGACACATCTAGGAGTACTTTTCACATGAGACAGGGTTGTCATGGGAGGCCGGGGTGGGTGGCATTCAGAGGACGGTTTCGGGCAAGCACCCCATGGTGAGGGGCAGGTGCTGGAGCAGGAGGGTTCCATCAGCAGCCCCTGCCACCCGCTTTCCTCTGGCCTGCTCGTGCTCCTAGTGTGCACCTGAGCCACGCACAGTTCTGTCCCACCTGTGACTGAGCCCTGGGTGGCATGATCTGGCCCTTGCCCAGGCCCCTGCCCAGGCCCCTTCCCACCTCCAGCTGTCCTCTGTGCCTGGGGTCCCCGGGGCCCCTGCTCTCCAGGGAGGTGGCCTGTTCCCTCCTGGGCTGTCCAAAGGTCGTGCTACCCAGGGGTCCTTTTTGCCCAGCACTCCCTCAAGGAGCTGGGACCACCAGCCACCACTCTGCCCTCCCCTAGACCAGAAGCTCCCTGGGGGCAGGGGCTGCTCCTCATTTTCTCATCACTCCGTCCCCAGCCCCAAGTGATGCCCGACACACAGCAGATGCTTAATAAGCACTGACAGCGGCAGGGTTCAGAACAGGCAGGAGGGAGAAGGCAGGGAAGGATGGCATGGGTGGCCGAGCCCTGCCAGGGCACGGGCTGTGCATTCATCTGCAGGCCCCGCCTGAAGGGCCCCGCTGGCCTGGGAACCACGCGGGCCTGGGGCACAGCACGGGGCAGCTTCGCACAGCTTTGCCTGAGGGTGCACTAGCTTCTGCTTTCAGGATTTTTATATTTTTAGTCCATGTGAGTGGCCGAGTGGCTGGGGTGGCATGTGGCGTGAAGCCCAGATCCTCGGGCATCCTGGCACAGGCTGATGAGGCTACAGGGCACCCAGTCCTGGCGGGGCTGGCCTGGGCTGCCTGTGGGCCGAAGCTGGGGGGTCTTTGAGCAGCACCTGAGAGAGTCATGACCGGCTGTGCAGCCTTGGCAGGTCTCATGGCTTCTCTGGGCCTTGGACCCCTTGGGGCAGGGGTGACACTCCCTCCCCACCGCAGGGCTTTTGCAGGTGGCACCAGTCAGCACTGGGGGCTCTGAGCATTGGTGGGCTTTCCTCTTTCCTTCCTTCAGCTGGCACTTGGGGCTGGGGGGGCCAGCCCAGTGGGGAGGGGCTCAGGAGTCTGCCCAGAGCCCCTCTCTGGGGAGGGATCGCAGGGGTCTTGCATAGGGAGAGACTGGTTGGGGGTGGGGTGGGTTGTGGGCAGCTCCGGACAGGCCTTGCCGGGGTGTGTGTCCTGGGTGGGCTGTACTGGTGCCAGGCAGCCATGTGGTCCTGGAATCCTGCCCACCTGTCTCAGAGCCGGCGGCCCAGTCTCTGCACGGCTGCTGCACATGGACACAGAATCTAGGTCAAGCCAGGCAGCAAGGACAGCGCTGCTCCCTCGGGCTCCAGCCGGGCTCCGCAGCGGGGGAGGACCCTGACCTGCTGACCATGGCCAGGCTCCTCCGGGCAGTGCCCTGAGCAGAGCTGCGAGGCTGGCCTGGGGGCCAGGACATGTGACAGGAGCTTTCCTTCAGCTCCCTTGTTCCTCCAGCAGCCCTGCCAGCCCGACCACCTCCTCGCACCTCTGCAGTTTAGCTCCACCTGGCCGCCCACTCTCCAGCCTGCACAGCTGCCTCCTCCCGCCAGGTTCCGGCCAAACCCCACCTTGCTCTAGGACTGGAGCTGGTCACCTGCCCTTGCCCACCCCCAGTCCAGGGGATGCTTCAGGGACAGAGACAACCTCAGCCAGTTGCCCCTTCCTCTGCTTCCTCCCGCCTCCCGGGTCCCAAATCCAACCGTCTCCTGCTCTTTGTGTTCTTCTGCCTGGGAATTTAGCATGTTCCGTTCCGCTGACTCTGTCGGGCTTTGGGGACCAGGAGCAGGACTGGCACCCTTGTTTGGGGGCTGGCACAGGGGTGCAGGGCAGGTGGGGACGCTGGCTGGGAATTCAGCCCCTCCCTGCCCAGGGCCTCTGCGTGCGTTTCCTTGGCCATTGCCCAGCACCCTGCGCTCCCGTCCAGTTCTGATGCTTTCTTGGACCCCACTTTCTTGGGGCCCGCGTTCTAGACACTCACTCTCTGGCCATGACATTCAGGGTGGTACCACACTGCCACCACATGCCACCTCATCCCCAGAGCCTATGGACAGGCTGGGGTGGCCTGCAGTCCCTTGGAGGCATCTGGGTGACTCCAGCGCAGCTGTGGTCGGGCTTCCCCATCAGCCAGGCCATGTGCTCCTCTGTGAACCCTCAGCCCCCAGAACCAAGCCCTGGGCCCAACTCATCCCTGGGAGACACTCCATGTGGGAATGTGGGGGTTGAGGGAGTATGGGTCCTTGTATGGGGGACACGGCAGGGCCCAGAGGGCAGGGGCATCCAGCGTCCCCTGCCTTGCTCCGTGGGCCACTTGCATTCCCACCCCCAGCCACTTCCCAGGGCAGGAGGCCACTCAGCCCGCAGTGCGGGGGGCCATGAGGGTGGGTCCGGCTGCCTGCGGGGGCCTCCAGAGCTGCTCAGTTTCTGAACAGAAGCTATAATGTTGACAGAACTCTTAAACCAGGCAAGAAAGCAACGCTAAATTGGCTTCGATGCTGAATAATTAATACAACATCTCAGGCACGGGCTGCTGGGCTGTGTCTCCCAGCGGCAGGGCTGTCAGCACCGTCTCCTCACCCGAGGGGCCACCTTTCCATCTTTAAACATGCACTCGGTACTTGTGAGAGGTAATTACGATGTTCCGTGCACAGCCGAGGCAGGCCACGGTGCACACACTCAGGGGCAGCAGGGCCGGGGTGACCGTAGGGGACCAGCCCACCCTGGAGGAGGGCTGCAGGGTTTTGGCTCTGCCTCTGCCTGGCCGTGAGACTCTGGGCGAGACTCGCCCACCTCAGTTTCCCTAGCTGAAAACCAAAGAAGTTGGACCGGTGGCCTCTGAGGCCCCTGTAACTCAGGCGTCCTGAGGTGGCCTCAGAGGATTGGAATTGGGGACACATGGGGGCCCTTGCTGAGTCCCCCCAGTGCTGGCAGCAGACTGCTGAGCCCCTGCCTGACAAAGTTTGTTGCATGGGCTGCAGCCGTGAATCTCAGTGTATTGTAGCAGGTCATTGGGAAGCGTTTCCTTGGAGATTTATGTAGGACAGGAGTCAGAAGCCGAAATCCAAGGCGCCCTATAAAGGTTTCCGAGGGCGTGAATCGGCTCCACTCCACTGTTGGGGGAGGTGATTGCTGCCGGCCTCCTGCTCCTGGAGGCCGCTAGAAAATGGCTGCTGATGCCTGGGCAGTCAGGGCCTGTGACCCCGAGGACCTTCCCAGTCTACAGGCAAGGAAACAGGCCAATCGGACAGTGAATTCACATGACTCACACAGAGGCGGCAGAGCCAGGACTTGAACTGGGTGTTCTGACCTCCTGGCCAGGGCACTGCCCGCATGCACCCGCTGGCCAAGCTCAGCTCCTGTCCACAGTGGCACTCATGGCCCCTTTCCCTTCTCTGGTGTTTCCTGAAACATGCTTAGGCCACCCCCAGCTAGCCATGGGCCCCAGAGGATACAGTGCTGGGCCCATGCACCGTGAGTTTTGTTTGGGTGCTGCTTGCAGGGCTGTGACTGGGCAGACGGCCTCTGCAGGGTGCTAACCACTGGTTGACAGAGGGCCCCGAGGCTCAGGGGAAGCTGGGCTGCAGCCTGTCCTGGGGTACCTGGGGCTCTCTCCATGGGGCTTGAAGGTGAGGGGGGCTCCGTGGAGCTTCTCCCCTCCCCACTCTACCCTCTCTCCGATGCTGAATCTCTAACATTCTGTCTCTGGCTCTCTTTGGGGCTATTTTCTCCTGTTCAAACGTGGAATCATGTGCTGTCCCGGAACTGTTCATCCTGATGCAGACGTGTGCACAGAGCACTCTCACTAGTACCTGGGCACACACACGTGCACACGCACACACGTGTACACACGTAGGCCCTCAGGGATCCCCAAAAGACAGGAGGATCCCTGGCCTGGTGGTGTCTAAGGTCTCCAGTCTTGCCCTGTCTTCTGGGGCAGGGGCCACCTGAAGTGTTTTCTTTGCAGGTCAGAGTGGGGGAGCTTTTGCTGCAGGGCTGCTGTGGAGAGGGTCTGCTGCACACCCTGTCAAGTAACCCGCAAAATTGTCGTGGAAAGCAGCCTTTGGGGAGGCCGGGGCCTGGGTTCTACCCAGGCACTGTGCCACCCACTGTGGGATGCTGGGAAGCTCCTACCCGTCTTGGGGCCTCTGTCCAGGCTGTGGAGCCAAGAAGCCCCTCCAGTGAGAGCAACCAGATGGAGATACCTGGGGTCTGGGGTGGGCACATGAGCTGTAGGGGCAGCACCAGGAGCAGCATCATGCGGCAAGCTCTCAGGACACTGCACAGGATGAGGGGCAGACCCTCAGGGTTGGCTCTGGGCAGAGCAGGTGGGAAGGAGCGTGGCAGGGTCCTGACGCCGGGCCTGGTTGTCAGCAATGCCCAGGAGGGGTCAGGTGGAGTAACGCTGCTCTCTGCAGAGCCTGGGCCTGGGGAACACATGAGCAGGTGTGTAGTGTTCTCATTGACCAGCAAGGAAACTGAGGCACAGTGGGGGACGAGCTCTGTCCACCTGCGGTTCTGCCTAAGAGCCCAGGGCTCGGGCCTCAAGGTCCGGGCTGGCCCCCACATCTCAGGGCATGGTGTCCTCTGGCCTTTCTCCCAGTCATGCTCGTGAACCAAAGGATAGACCTACCCAGAGCCCACAGCTAGGTCCAGCTTAGACTGGGACCTGAAGGGACAGGGGCAGCTTTTTAGATCCAGAAGGCGAGGACCCAGTCCCAGGGTGCAGGGGTTGGAGGAGACCCGGCTCTGGGCCCACAAGAATGGGGGAAGACCCTCCCCATAACCCCAGGCAAGCAAGGCCCTCTGCTCTCGGCCAAAGCAGGAACCGGGTCTGGTCCTCCCCGCTGCCCCTGATCTGGAAGCAGGGTGTCCACACGGTGCAGGGGCGCCCTCGTGAGAGGTCACAGGGAGGGAGCGCAGCTGCAGAAGGGCCGTGTGGCCTGGCAGGAGGAGCAGGCCTGGGAGGGGGAACTTGGGGCTGGAGGGCACCAGGCGCCTCCACTCCTCTGAGCATGCGGGGCCCACAGCTCGTCGCTCGACACCTGACAGTACCTGTTTATTCCCATTGCACTCTTCAAATGAGAAGAAAATTAAACTCCTGGGGGCCCACAGGCTCTTCCCCACCATGGTGCCCGCCCACCCCACCCCCAGCCAGACCAAAAGCTCCCAAAGACAGAATTCTGCTTAAAAGCCCAGAAAGGAGATTTAGGAGATCAGAGTCTCGAGCAAGTTAACACGAGCAGCAGGCAGCTTTCCATCACCGCCTGTAACCACGGGCTGAGTGCGGGGGTGGGGCCGGCCAGCGACGGATTACTCAGTAACTAGCGCCTGAACTTGAGTTTCACCCAGACTCTGGCAGGGACGGCCCAGGAGCCTGTGTCCACTCCAGGGGGACCTGTGGCCCACAGGCCCTCTCCCTTGCTCCCACTCTCGGGTCTGCCTCCTCTCCCTTCTTTCTCTCTGCCTCAGTTTCTCCTTTTCTGAGGTTAGGGGCTGCTGGTCCTTTCCTGGAGGGGACTGTCCCAGGGGCATAAAGCCCAGATGTGGGAGATGCTAGGAGCCCCGCCACTTGCTCCCTGGCCTCGGGCTGCCTCTTGCAACTTGCTCTATGGGACCGTGACTCGGGCTGTCCCTCACTTCTTGGTCTGGCAGACCGCACCTCAGCCTTCCTACTCAGCTCAGCCCCAGGACCCCTCCTGCTGTGGCCAGCAGGGACCCTCACTCAGGCTTGGTGCCCAGAGGGAAGCTGCTGCTCTCTCTTCCTGTGGTCTGTCCAGCAGGGTGGACACAGGCCCTGGGACCTTGACTGTGCTGAGCACAGCCGTCAGAGTCTCAGTGTCTGCTCCTGAGGGGGGGTCCCCAGAGCCCAGGGCAGGTCCCCAGAGCCCAGGGCGGGCACCACTCAGACTGAGAGCCAGGGTACCAGGAGTGGCAGTGAAGGGAGGAAGCTGCCCCTTTAACGGCACGAGGGAGCTGGGCCCAAGGGCTTTCCCTGTGCAGGATCCAGGTGGCAGTGGAGGCTCCCCTCCCCCTGCACAACTGGGGGCCTTGTCTGCAGGTCACACCTAGAGGTGGCCCCATGTCCTCCCGCAGGCCTGTCCCTTGCCTCCCCTTCCCAAATCTGGGTCTCCAGTGTCCCCACAAACCACGCCCCACCCTGGCCACCCTCTAGGATGTGGATGGAGCCCCCGCAGAGGGGGCTGTGGGCGGAAGTGGCGTCTCCTGTGGGTCTGGCCCATGCCCCTTCCCTCGGATGCTGGATGCAGCAAGTTAAGTGAAAACTCATCTGGGAGGAGGCAGAGCTTGCTGGACTCCAGGGTGGGGGCAGCCTGCTTGCCTGGGGGAGGGGGCTGATCTCCATCATCCCCAACAGCCCCCCCAGGCCCTGCACATGGGGAGGGAGGTGGGGGGAGCACGAAGGGCTGGAGCTTTCAACAGGGGCTTGTCCTGGGCTCGGCCTCTTGAGGCTGGACTTCACCCCGGGGTAGACGTCACCACAGTCACCCCTGAAGTGCTCAGCCCTTCTGGATCCCCTCCTGTGGTGGGGTGATTTGTCCTGGATCCAGCCCACGGCACCTGGGGGGTGATGGTCAGAGGGACCCTGTGGTGGTCACAGGCTGCCAGCCAGGGTCATTGGCTCCTTGCCCCCTGGGGTGTGCAGCTGCCCTCTGGCAGGAGGGATGGAGGGCAGGATGGACAGTGGCTGGTCGCTGGAGCCACTGCGGGAGGAACCAGTGGCTGTTGCCGCCTCCTCTTCTGGCCTCTGGGTGGAGCCTGTTCTGTGCCCTCCTGAGACCCCTGCCCTGGTGTGTGCTGCCTCCCAGCCAGGCAGCCAAGGGTTAAGGACAGGCGGGGCTCCCGCGGGAGGGGCGGTCCCGAGGTGGCTGCTGAGGCCTCATCCCGCCCCTCCCCTCCCCTCCTTTGAGGGCGGCGGGCGGTGCCGGCAGCGGGCTTCCATCGGGCATGGGCACCGTGCGCGGAGCACCCCGGCTCAGGCTGGAGCTCGGGGGACGCTTGAGGCCAGCACGGGGCCCGGGCCCCCTCAGGCCGTGCCGGTAACAGTGGGGTTGGTGCCCGTGGGCCATGGAAGAGCCTGGGTCCCCCGGCGGGCTCAGCCGAGACCAAGGTAAGGGGGCAGAGGAAAGAGGCTGTGACCATCCCTGTGGGGTCTTAGGGCTGGAGCTGTCCATTGGTGACCCACTGACCCTCGGGAGCAGTGCTTGACCACCTCCCCACAGGGCCCCTGGGATCGTGGGCTACTGACCCCAGTTCCCGCCAGCAGCTTCACACCCCTCAGCCTGCTCAGACCTGGTGGCCCGGGGGTCTGTCCTGATTGCCTGGACCCCTGGCCCTGCATAAGCCAAGCCACTCTGTTCCTTCAGAAACTCCCCACGGCTCCAATGTTCAGGCCCCCGTGGTTGAGCTGACCAAGAGCCTGGTTTCAGACATCATTTGATGCCTGTGCTGACCTCTTGCTGAGAGACGGTCTCCCCTACAGAGGTCCAGACAGTCCCGGTGGGTGGCAGGAGGAGGTGCCCCCCAGCAGGGCTGACACAGTTCCCTGACCTCCAGCCTGCCCCCAGCATATACCTACTGCCCGGAGGGGACAGGTTTGGAGATGCCGGGGTGGGCGGGCGCTGGGGGCTCTCTTTGCGCAACCCCACCCCGCCCCCTCATCCAGCCAGGTGGAAGTGGCTCCGAGCTTCAGTCAGCACCACGGACAGGGCAGTTGTTTGTGGTCTGGCCAGGCAGTCCCTGGCACGCTGGGTTGGAGATTTCCTGTTCAGATCTGTCACACTTCCTGACCTGGGAGCTGGGCATTGCCCCAGCAAACAGTGCAGAACTGCTGGCTGGCAGGAGCCCCGGGGGCTGCCCGCAGCAGGGAGCCTGTGAGGGAGAAGGGGTGGTCCACGGGGCTTACCGAGCAGAGCGGGCATCTTCAGTGCTGGTTCTAGGCCAGGGTTGGGGAGAGGCTGAGAGTGAACGGGGCTGGTGGCTGGGCCTGCAGCAGGAGTGACTTGGCCATCAGCAGCAAGAACTTCCTGGTGAAGGGCTGGGTTTCCAAGGAGGAGGGGGCTCACCTTCTCGAGATTTGCTTGGATCCCAGTTGTTCTGGACCCGACTTGCTTTGCCCTCTGATTGGCGTGGATGCTGGGGAGGGGCTGGGGAGCCTTGGAGAGCATGTCGGGGAGCATGCGGCAGACTGGCGATGGGTCCCTGGGTGGGGCCTCCGATGAGCTGTGTTACCTTGCTCAGGGAACCCACCCTCCCTAAGCCTCCATGGCCTCCACAGGGCAGCTGCGAGCATTCGAAGCGAGTGTGTCTGCAAAGTGCCTGTACCCTTGTGGCCGCCTGTCTCCTCCAGTCCTCCCGTCCCACCTGTCTCCTCCTGGCTGAGATGCTCTTTATGAGTGGAGGACATTGTGGCCGGTGTAGACAGGGCTGCCAGTGTAGATGGGGCTGCATGTGCAGCCAGTCCACTCAGCCCTTGTAGGACTGAATGGGTGTTTGTGTTGCTCCAGGTATACCCCAGGACAGGGCAGGACCCCCATGGGTGGGCTGGCCATGGGGAGGGCCAGGCTCAGCGTGTTCCTGCCTGTCTGGCCTGTTGGGAGCTCCAGGAAGTTGATGCCCTGGGCTGGCCACTGGGCTTGGGATGCCACCTACTGACCAGGCAAGGGCTGGCTGCTGCCAGGTGGCCCCAAGGCCCCAGGTTCCAAAGGGACCCGAGGCACCTGGGGTCTGCAGCTGGTGGGGGGAGAGCTCTGGTCTTAGAAGGGTAGTGGGGCGGCAGCCAGCAGCAGTGGCTATGAGCCCACCCTCCATGCCTCCATCCTCTGGCGGGGGGCTCGGCTGGCCCAGGGAGGTGTCACAGCGGTGTGGCTTTCCGTCTCCACGTGCAGCGAGAACAGAGCAGATGGGCTGGTGTCCTGGGTCCGGCCTCCATCTGCACAGCTAAGAGCTGATGACGAAGGTTTCCCAGCTCTTGGCACCTTCTCCTGGAGAGCCGTGGGCCAGCCCCTGCCTGGGCACTGCCCTCTCCTGGGCAGGGCGGGTGGTGCAGGGGCTGCTCTGGGGCTGAGCCTGGCGGCTCCCCATTCCCTGCGGGTTGGCTGGGGGAGGGCCTAGGAGGGGGATGAGCAATCAGATGCGCTTGTTTCTTCCTGGGATTGTGCTTTCAGTGCAGTGCACGTGGGCTCCTGCCAGCTGGACGGACTTCCTGTGTGCGGAGGGTGGGTGGGCATGGACCTCCAGCTGGGGTGGGGGAGGGGGCAGTGGACACCCTTCCCAGCATGGGATGTTTTCTCTGGCTCCTGGGAAGTCACCCACCTGGGCAGTCAAGGACATGGGGGTCCCCAACAGCCAGGTGAGGGTGGCAAGCTGGGACCTGCATGGTTGACGTTCATAGGAGAGAGAAGCTTGGGTCCCCTGGAGCCCCTCCAGCTCTGCCCCAGAGGGGGAACCCAGAGGGGGCCTGAGGGAAGCACTGTCAGCAGACAGGTCCTTAGGCACCAGGACGGAGCCCCAACTTGCGGACGTTGAACTGCACTGTCCCCAGTGGGCCCGGGGGAGCTGTCCCAATCTCACATTGCCCAGACCCTGGGCCCTGCATCCACCCAGCTGCCCTGTTTCCTTCTGAAACTCTTCACTGCTCCGATGTTCGGCCCCTGTGGCTGAGCTGACCAAAGGCTGGGTTTTGGGGAGCCCAATTCTCAGAGGCAGCCCCTGTGCCCCTCCTGGGGTAGCTCAGTGGGTGGCAGGTGGGGGACCAACCCTGAAGGGCAGGAGGAAGAGATGGGCAGCTGGCCCAGCCCCCAGGGCTGATGTGAGCAGGGTAGGAGTTGGACAGAGCCTGGGCGAGAAACTTTAGAGAGTCAAACTTGGAAGGCCAGCCCGTTTCCAGAGCTTCCTCTCTGTCCAAGGCTCCCTGGTGGAGGCTCGTGGGGCTGGGCTCTTGAGGAAGCTGCTCCTGGCCTCCGCGGTGGCAGGAAGGAGCGGCCATTGCCCAGGGCCTGGCCGCGTGGGCTCAGCCTTCTCTTGCTTCCTCATCTCCACATGGTGCTGTGCCCGCTCTGCCCAGTGGCCACCCGGCCCTGCCAGCTGCTGTCCTCCTTCCCACAAGGCCTGGGCTCTGGGGGTGTGTTCAGGGGGCAGGCTGGCCCCGCCCACTCGGCTGCCAACTCAGGACCCTCCCCTTGGAGCTGCAGCCCCCTGCCCCTCCCTCGATGGGAGCTGCCTCTCCTCCCCACAGGCAGGCTGGGCTCCATCTGGTGACTTTTCAGGAAATGGCCCCCACCCTCTAGCGGCTGCCTCGAGCCTCGCTCCCTCTCCAGCTGCTCCAGGGGGTCTGTGCAGTGGCTTGAGGGCGAGGCCCTGTCCCCAAGAGCCCCAGGCCAGGTGGATACATGTCCACTTGGCTTGCAGAGCCTGCTCAGTGAGGAGGCAGTCAGGCCTTGGGGAAGCGAGTGGCTGATGCAGGGACAGGAGCCCGGGGCATGTGAATGGGCGCCTGCGGCACAAGAAGCTGTGAAATGGGCTGTTAATGGAGCCCTCTCCTGCAGAGCTGTCGAGGGTGATTGATGCCCCACTGTGAGCTGGGCTGCGCATGCCACGAGCTGGGGATGGCCAGGGATGGTAGGGGACAGGAAGGGGAGCCCAGCCTGGGAAGGACCCTTACTAAGGGTTGGACACGACCCTGGCTGGTCACGAGGAGGCCCTGGCTCTGCTGGGCAGCCAAAGGAAGGCCTGATGCTGGGTGCTCAGCAGGCTGGCTGGGAGCCAGCGTGGAGGGACTCGGTTTGGGCCGGAGCCTGGGGCCCACCTGCAACAGAAGGGGCATTTCTGAGGGGAGGTGCTCGGCATTGCACACCCCTGGCCTGTTCAGTTGCTGCCACTGCTGGCTGCTTGGAATGTCCAGTGGCTGCGAGCTCCTGATGTTATACACCGTCCTGTGCCAGGTGTCAGGACAGGAGGAAGGTCCCCACTGGCCCTTCCTTTGGGCCTGATGAGGACCAGATCCCTCTGGCAGGAGCTGGTGCCACCAGCTAGGGATGGGCCAGGCTGCTGCTGAGTCCCCTGCCCGGCAGTCCAGGACCTGGCTGCACGAGCCCCCAGGGATCCCTGGGGTAGGTGGAAGGTGGAGGCTCAGGCCTAGGGACAGGTTGTTCCGTGTGTCAGTTAGAGCATGGCTGGCCATTTCGTGTGTGTTCCCAGCCACCAGGATGTGTGCTGTCCCTGGCTCCCGCAGGGGTCTGAGTGCACAGACTGGAGGGGAGGGGCCAGAGGCCATGGAATTGGGCAGAACAAAGTCTGGCCGGCCCATCCTCGGGGCCCCTCTGGCCTTCCTCACTGCTGAGCCAGGTGATGCCATGGAGTCAGGCCTCCCACCCCCTGAACTCTCACCAGTCCCACTGCAAGCCGCAGCCACCGGCCCTGCGGACAGGGCACTGCTGGAGGAAAAGGTGTATCCGAGCAGCAGAGCATCGTCCCCTGCGGTTCCCTCCCCAGCCCTTCCCCAGGCCTGTCTGGGGCCGGCCCCAGGTGCTGACCCAGGCCCGTGACCCCCAGTCTGTGCAGTGGCCACTGGCTCCTGTGCCCCCAGCACCAGGTGTGGCTCCCGGGAGTCCTGCCTGGGGAGGGCTGAGGAAGCCAACTCACATTCCTGATTAAATAAAAATAGTTGGGGAGGAGGCGCCCAGACATGCGGGGGGGACGAGTGCTTCTCTCAGACGTTGAAATAATCTCCGCCATATGTGTGTGGGCCCATCCCTCCCTCCTGTGCTAGCAGGGCCAGGGACGGGCTGATCCCCGGGACTGGGCAAGGGCTGCCGCCTCCTTCCTCCTCTCCACCCCAAGCCCGACCTGAGCGCGCACGGCCTGCTGGGCTGGCCCGCAGGAGACACAGCGCGGGACAAAGACCTCAGGCCGTCGGGGGGCAGGCAGCGGGCTGAGGACCCCGTGGGGACTGTGGAAGGGACAGGGTGGGGAAGGGCTGGAGGAGTCGGGCCCTGTACGTCCCACTGCTGCTGACCGTTCTAAGAAGGGTGGACATGGGGAGGGACCGTTTGAAGGTCTTCCAGAAAGAAGTGTTAGAAGGGGAAGGGGCTTCGAGGCTGCGCCGGGCCGACAGGTGGGGCAGAGGCAGTTCCACACAGGGAGGTGGGAGATGTGTCCCCCGCGCCTGGGCCCCACACATGCCCGAGCAAGGGGTTTGCATCCAGGTGCGGGGGGTGGGGGCTGAGGCTCCTGCAGGTGCCCGTCCATGTGTGCACACACCAGAAGCCTGTGGGTGTGATTTGTGAGTTTTGTTGGAAGATTCATTGATTTTCCAGCCTTCCCAGGGGAGAGGTGGAGACGCTGAGCTGTTGCTGGCCTCGCGTTGAGCAGCCGCAAGGCCCGTGTTGCCTCCTGCGTTAGGACCAGATCGATCTCCGCCGTAAAAACAGAATTAAACCAACGCTGCCCTGGCTTCTGATGGTGTGGGCTTTTCCTCCTTTAAACAGCAGCTGCAGCCTATGCAGGGCTTGGGGAAGGAGGGAAGGGCTGCAGGAGCGTGCCTTTACATGACAGGGAAACTGAGGCACCGAGACAGGGAGGACCACCCCAGGGCCAGGTGGTCAGGGTCAGCGGTGCAGCCACGTGCAATGCAGGGGCTGAGCGGAGGAGGATCTCGGGCACCCTCCTCTGGGATCTCAGTGTGGGGCCTGAGGCCCATCTCCCCAGCGGGGTTGTGGCTGCAGTCCGTCTGTCTAGGACCAGCGCTGGAGCTGGCTGAGCCCTGGAAAGCTGGAGCCGCCACCTCCGCACAGCAGGCTTGGTGGCCTCTGTCTGCTGTCCCGTCCACTCCTTGCTCACACTTGTCCTGCTGGGTGCTGGGTCTCAGCCGTGCAGGGATGGAGCAGCAAGCGGCACCTTGAGGTCCCTGCCTCAGTAGTGCCCTGGGGTGCAGGGATCCAAGGGCCTAGAAGGAGTAACTCGGGTCACAGACCCAGCAGGGGTGCCGCTGGTGTGTGCGGGCGTGGTGCAAGACGAGGGCCCAGCCTCCACCCCACTGAGCCCTCACTGACAGGGGCTGCCTGGGGGGCGGGGTAGGCTGCGGCCAGGCGCAGCAGCTCCACTCCCACCTGAGCCCCTGAAGGGCCACCTGTCAGGTTCCTGGCTCTGGCCCTGTAGGAGGAGCTGGCAGCCGCATGTGTGTGGACCATGGCTGGGTCTGGGGCCTCCTGGGGTCCACTGGGGCAATGCGTGTCCAGGCTGGGGCAGGAAGGGTAAGTGCACGAGGGCTCTGGCAGTGGAGGGAGTTGGGGTGGGGCAACCCCCTGAGTCCCCACCATGACCTTGTTGGAGGGGGACACCCTCTGACCTCCAGGAGTTGGCCGTCAGGTGGGTCTGCTCTTGGCAGCACCTGGGAAGGGTGTTTTCTCAGTCCCTGGACCTGGGCCCTGAGTGTGACTCAGGGAGTCCAGGGTGGGCCTGCTGGGTGGCCCTGTGTGGATGGGTGGAGGTCGGCTGGCACTGCCCGCCTTGTGGCTTTGAGGAGCTGGGGGAAGGGGTGTTCCTCACCCCCAGCGTGGACTTGGCTCTTCTGTGTGCTGCTGCCTGTCCCTCTGTCAGGACTAGGGCTGGTGGCAGCTGAGATGGAAGTGGGGGGTGGGAGCTGAGCCCATGGTAGAAGAGAGGGGGCTTGCACCTCCTGGTTTGGGATGGCTGAGCCATCAGCATCTCGGGAGTCCAAGCCCCCAGTTGTACTCCCAGGGCCAGGCACTCCCCTGCAATGTCTTGTGGCCTGAGGCTCCCCTGGCTCCACTCAGTGGCTGCAGTTCTGTGTCCACCTGTCTCTTGCAGTGTCAGAGGTGGAGCGGGGGGGTCACCTTGGTCCTCAGGGCAGTGGAGGGGTCACCTGCAGAGCCCTGCATTGAGGTGGATTAGCTGGGCCTGCATCTGCCTGGTCAGCGGAGGATTACGGCCGGGGGCAGCTGAGGAGCGGTCAGGGAGTCCAGGCTGCAGGCACTCGGGCCCTGCACTGGGAGGGGCTGGAACCAGGCTCACTCAACCTGTACCCCCTCCCAGAACCCCTGCCCAGGCAGATGGGGCACCCAAGCCCCCCGCCAGCTGATGGCTGAGAGCTCAAGGGCAGGGCTGGCCAGCCCTGGGGGCTCTGAGGAGATGGTGGGAGGCAGGAACGCCCCCAGGCTGGGGCTAGACCCGGGGTGGGGACACAGCAGGTGTGTCCAGGGACAGGGAGGCTGCTGAAGGCAGTGGAGGAGAGTTCATCTTGCTGGGCCCAGGAGCCCGTGGACCCGTGGCATGGTGCCACGGAGGAGCATCGTGTGGGATGGGGTGGCAGCGTTACCCATGCCCACGGAGAAGGGGTGCGTGGCCCTGGACACAGAGGGTGCGGGCCATCCTGTCTCATCCAGCCTTGGGGTCCTTGATGGCCCCTGCGTCCCCAGTGCTTGAACCTGCCTCCTGGTCTCAGCCCTGTCCTGATGCTCTGTTGGGCTTCCGGGCCCCACCCCCACGGGTGGGCACACTGTCAGGGGCTCCTGAGGACTCCCAGGACTCTTGCCCCTTTCCTGTCCCAGCAGCTACTGGCTCCTTAATCCAATTCTGCTGCACAAAACGGGGCCGTTTGCTGACACCCTCCAGTGAACAAACGAGCCAAGGCCTCCATGACCAAGGCTCCTAGTGGGCTCTGGGGTTTGGCTTTAGTGGATTGTGTTGGACCCGGCCGGGCAGGGTCAGCCTCAGATGCCTCTCGCTATCTCCTCATGGCCTGCACCCCCCCATCCATGGACCCTGGTGGCTATGCCAGCCTGCCAGGCCCTGGCACCTCCACGTCCTGTGCTCTGTGGCCCCGGCTCCTCTCTGTGCGAGAGAAGTGTGACTGTCCTGAGTGCTTTCAACAGTCTCTCTGGAGCCAGTGCAGCCTGGGGAAGGCGGTCACTCCTCCTGGGCACAGGAGGAAACAGGCTGCCGGCGTTCACACGAGGCCTGCCCCTCCATGGTGCCCACAGTTTCCCCTGGGCCCCTGCTGTCCCTGCAGAGTCTGGGCAGGGTCGACCGGGGACTGTGGGCTTGGCTGGGCAACGAGTCCCCCATCTCTGTTGCTCCGCACTCCCCAGGGCTGCTCTGGTTGGTGTGGCCTCCACTGGGCCCCGCAGCCAGCTGGCTGCTGGGTGGGTAGGCAGGTCCTTGCTGGGCCCGGCCCCCTCCCCAGGTCAGGTGGCCTTCCTGAGGGGCTCCCCATCCAGCCTCCCAGGCAAGACGCAGTGATGAGTGCGGCCTGGGCTATGGGCCACCTTCATGGTGCTGGCCCTTGGTGGGTGGTGGGGAAAGGTCAGGCTGGGGGCTGGGCCTTGGGACTGAGCTGCACAGTGCAGGGGCCTGGGCTGGGGGAGGGCGGCAGGGAGCTCTGGACCTGGGCTCAGGGGACACGGCCTCCGGCCCGTGCTGGGAGTTGCAGCTGAAAGGGGCCCAAGTGCCCTGGGTCCAGCCTGGCTCGGCTTCTGCGTCCAGCGGGGCTGGAGCTGGCCTGGGGGCGAGATGCTGCTGCTGCCACCACCCCAGCTCCAGGCCCACGTGCACCTGGACTGTGGGGATCCACTTGGAGGTCCCTGTAAGTAGCAGGGGTCTGTGAGGGTGACAGCAGGGGCTTCTGGGGCCCAGGCTCAGACGGACACCAGCCTTGGGCATCCAGCATGGGCAGGATGGTGGGGACCAACCCCACGCACGGCAGGAGGGATGTACCCTGGGGGTGATCCCGTGAACTCCCTCAATCCCAGGCCCTGCAGCCGTGTTCCTTGGGTCCCCAGGAGGGGCTGCATGACTCTCCTGATGTCATACCTCAGTCCCAAACATGGGTCTGGCAGCCTGGGGCCTCGGATGACACTGCTGCCTTCCGGGTCCCCTCCTGGTCCCCAGCTGGGAGTTCCCTTGGCCTAAATCCTCTGGCCAGCTGGGCTGGATGCTGCTTGGATTAGCACAGGGGATTGGCCGAGGCTCAGGCCGGGCGGAGGCTCTGTACCTCCCCACAGCCCCGGGACAGGGCTTCTTCAGGATGTCTCGGTGGCCCTCGAGGGTGGGTAGGCTGGCTGGGGGCTGACTGGGACAGCCGCTGACGATCGGGCCAATGCCAGTGGGGCCTGGGAGCAGCCCTGAGGGGGCTTCAGGGGGCTCCGACAGTGGGGAGGAAGAGGCGGAAGAGAGAGGGAAGGGCCCGTGGAGCCCCATGCCTGATAGCGCCTCCGCCTGACCTGCCGCTGGGGGGCTGCGGCACCGGCCCTCCCTGGCCTCCGTGAGCGAGCTCCAGCCTCCGCCCAGCCATGTCCGACCCCCGGCCATCTACCGCCAGCCGGACCAAGGGAGCGGTGGCCTGCCTGGCGGAGGCGCTGCTCTGGGTTGGAGGGAGTGTGGCGATGTCTCCGGGGTGGCAGCTCGGCCCACTAGGTAAGAGGGTACAGGGAAGTGCCCCGGCTGAGGACTGGTCAAAGCCCGCCTGGCCGCCAGGCTATGGGACCGTGAGGGCTGTCCAGATACCTTGGGAGGGTGGGGGCTGCTTCTGGAGGACGAGAGGCCCCTGGTCTCCATCCCAGCCCTGCACAAAGCTCTGTCCTCCCACTGCCTTGGGCCTCCGTCTGGGGGTCACGTGGGTCCAGCAGCTGAGGCCGGCCCCACGCCTCAGCCCCTCCACCCTCCAGGGTCACTGAGTGTCCTGAAGATGTGGGTCCCGGAGGCTGAACCCCAGGTGGGGAGGGGGTTGGGCCAGGGTGGGGCCAGACACGGGGCCCTGGTTGGACGTGCTCTGTGGGAGCTCAGGCGGCTCTGAAGCTTTCGCTGAGAGGGATCCCTGGCACTTTGGGGGCAGGTGCCAGACACAGTGGCCCTTGGCCCTTAGAGGTGGGCAGAGGGCCCCTTGCTGCTGTGAGACCCTGGACTGGGGAGGAGGAGACCTGCTGGGTGGCTGATGGGAGGGTTGTGTGTGTGTCTCTGGTGGCCCATGGAAGGCCCCAGTCAGGGCTGTTCTCCCTGCCAGGTCTCTGCTCCAGCAGGCAGACAGGGCCCCGTCCAGGCCGCCCCCTTCTGGAACCCTGTTGTAACCTCTGGGGCCTGTCCCTGTCCCCTGCGTCACCCCTTCCCCTCCATCCCTGCAGCCACACCTGTGTCCTCACCTCCCTATGTCCCTGAGAGCCCAGCCTCTCTGTGCCACGGCCCTATGCCTGTGGCTCCCTTCTGCTCATGGTCAGATATTAGCTTCCTCCAAGAAGTCCTGGGCTGGCACTGCCCATGGTCCTCTGCAACACCCACCTGGAGGTTCCTCATCATGCGGACCTCGATGGGTTTTAGTCACTCTGTGCTTCAGCAGACAGTGCCTTCTGGGTCCTGGGCTTTCTGTAAGCAGGTGTGCAGGGCCCGAGGGGGGTGGGCACTGACCTGGCCCCGGGTTGGACTCCCTGGAGCCTGCCGCCCCTTCCCCTGGGACCTGGGAGATGCACAAGCTACAGACAGGAGGCCAAGTGGACAGAGGAGACAGGGGAGACAGGAAGGTGCCTCTGGGGAGGGTGAGGTTGTGGAGCTCAGATCCAGAGCTGGCTCCCCAGATCTGTGCCCTTGGGCAGGGCCTCCCTGTGGCCTCGGGGCGTGGGTGCCATCCTAGCTGCACGTGGGGAAAGGTGGCTTTCCTGTGGATAATGCCGTCTGTGGCAGGGGCTGGCAGCCAGGCTGGGTACGGGGTGGCTGCCTGCCCGAAGCACCATGCACCAGGCATGGAGTCTTCTATGCAGTGGCTCCTGAGGGCTGGCTCGGCCATCATGCCTCTGTCACCTCAAGTTCTAGCCTTTGTTACTTTTAGCGCTTTCCAGGCCCTGCTCAGGTTATCAGTGGTTGCTTGGACAGGTCCAGATTGTGGTGGGTTGGACTGAGTGGGGAGGAGCAGGACCTCGTCTGGCACCTTTTAGGGCCCTCAGTCCCCAGGACCATCAGGGGAGGGAGGCAGGGACCCGGATATGTGACAAAGGTGTCCCTTGGCCAGCACCTGGGGTGGCAGCAGCCCACCAGGCCTGGTCTTGGCCCCGTAGTGGGCAGGCGGGTGGTGGATGGTCGGGCTCTGTGTCCGCCCTGGGCACACGGGGTCCTGGGGTGGGTGGCAGGGAACAGGCTGCAGTGAGGGCCATGTTGTTGAGAGCTCACAGGTGCCCATGTCTGTCTGTCTCTGTGCCGGTCTGTCCGTCTGTATCCAGTGGAGCGATGTATGAGTGCCATGCAGGAGGGGACACAGATGGTCAAGCTCCGCGGCAGCTCCAAGGGCCTGGTCCGCTTCTACTACCTGGACGAGCCCCGGTCCTGCATCCGCTGGCGGCCCTCGCGCAAGAACGAGAAGGCCAAGAGTGAGCAGGCAGCCCGGGGGTGCAGAGGGACAGGGGCACACGGGGGCGGGACCCCTTCCAGAGTTGTTGCTGGGCAGCTGAAGGGTAGGGAGACCCTGAGCCCTGGACGTCTCCAGGCTCAGCTGGCCTTAGACATCTGCAGTGACCTCTGGACCTAGGGGTGGGGAGGGTCAGGGGCCCACAGCCCGCTGCCATCCTGGCAGAGGTATCTAGGACTCAGTGGGACCAAATGGCCCCAGTGCTGTGCCAAATGCTGGGATGGGGTGAGGGGCAATTGGTCTAGCGGGGATTTGAGAGCTCCCTGTGAGCAGAGTAAGACCCTGGCTGGGGCATGTTGAGGGTGGGCTGGGGTGCCAAGTGCTGGCCCGGGCAACCTGGCGTATGGGGCTCTTGGCATGGGGTGTGGAGGCTGCGGGGGCTGCCTGAGCTGGGAGGCTTTGTGCAGGGAGGACAGGTAGGGTTGCAGAAGGGAGGGAACCAAGTGGTTCCCAGGGATCAGGTGGAGACACTTAGGAGTCTTCCCAGTCCAGGAGAGGGACATTTCCAGTGGCTCTGCTGACAGGCAGGATCCAGGTGTACCAGCACGGGGCCTCAGCCCAGTGGTTGCCAAGGACGCTGCCACCACAGGGCCCCAGGAGAGAGCCACACTGCAGGAGCCCCCCGAGAGGGTGTCCTGGAGTGGGGGCTCCTGACCCCAGTAGTCAGCGTAGGAGCGGGCCAGGGACTGCCCTCTGGGCTGGGGGGTGGAGCCACTTGGAGGCTGCCCAGGCAGGAGGAGCCCCAGCGCCCAGGCTGGAGCATCTGCTCTGTGCCAGGCACTGTTCCTGGTACTGGGCTTCCTGTGGGGACTTGGCAGATGTGGAGCTGGTGTTCTAGCCATGAGATGAGCAGTTCCACACGACGTGCTGAACCCTGTAGAAAATACAGAGGCTGGCAGCACGGAGTGGGTGGGTGGATGCGAGGTCAGGGAGGCCCCCTGGGGAAGGGGTGCTTGGGCAGAAACTGCAGGCTGGGAACTGAGGACATGGAGCTAAGACGGGCCCTCCAGCCTCCCCCACCCTTGGCATGTGGGGAGACCCAGTTGGGTGCTTAGAGTCCACCCTGGACTTGGAGGGTCCCGGTGGGCTTCCCTGGACCACCAGCCCCTCCCAAGTCTGGGGGCCATATGCCCCCCACTGCCACGCACATGCCAGGGAACTAGATTCTCCTGAGCAGAGGCTCCCTAGAGCCCTGGACACTGCGGCCAGTAATGACGCCCTTGGTGGAACCTGAGCTGGTGCACACTGAGCCAGGACCCTGCAAGCCGCTGGCTACCCACTGCACCTCCGGCAACCCTCTGCTGTGCCAGAGCTCATCCCGGGGATGGCCATGCTGGCAACCGCCTCTCTCAGAATGAGGAGATGAGTTGGCCGGAGCTTGATGGAGGGAGTTGGTTGTTCCCAGCCGCCTCGCTCTGGCGACTCTGCTAAATGGGTTTGCCAACGGGGGAGGCAGCCCCTCTCTCTTTGGGGGGCCTGTCTTTTTCAGATCCAGAGAGAGGTGGGAGAGGACCACAGGGTCAGAGCAGAATGGGGCGGGAGCCAAGCACCTTTACACGTTTACTTCTTGAAACCCGGACTGCAGGGAGGGCCTTCTGTGTGGGTGGCCAGAGCACAGAGCTCCAGGCTGCGCTCCCCAGAGGCTGTGACCCGCCACCCTCCCCCGCGCCCGCAGTCTCCATCGACTCCATCCAGGAGGTGAGCGAGGGGCGGCAGTCAGAGATCTTCCAGCGCTACCCCGACAGCAGCTTCGACCCCAACTGCTGCTTCAGCATCTACCACGGCAGCCACCGCGAGTCCCTGGACCTGGTCTCCTCCAGTGGTGATGAGGCACGTACCTGGGTTACGGGACTGCGCTACCTCCTGGCCGGCATCAGCGACGAGGACAGCCTGGCCCGCCGCCAGCGCACCAGGGACCAATATCCTTGGGTGCAGGGGGCGTGGACAGACCCCAGGAACAGACCCTCCATTGTCTCACTGGCCCTCGCCAGGGCGCACATGGGAGCGGGGGAGGGGCACATGGGCTGGGGTCCCCCACTCCTCCTGCCCAGGTGGGATGGGGGGTGGGGTGCGGCTGGGCCTGTGGAGCCGTGTTGGCCCCTAACTCGGCCCCAAAGTGGCTGAAGCAGACATTTGACGAGGCCGACAAGAATGGAGACGGCAGCCTGAGCATCGGTGAGGTCCTGCAGCTGCTGCACAAGCTCAACGTGAACCTGCCCCGCCAGAGGGTAAAGCAGATGTTCAAGGTGAAGCTCTGGGCTGGCCACTGTGCTCGGCGTCCCCACCAGCGCTCCAGCTGGGGCCATGTGGGGCTGCGGTTGTGCCTGAGCTGGAGGGGGCCCGCAGGGTGGTCTGTGCAGCTGAGGAGAGGGCAGCATGACCAGTGTCGTGGAGCTGTGGGGGGGTGGGTGGTCAGGGGCCGCTGGGACGCCACTCTGCAGCTGTGCTGGGCCTCTCTGCCAGCTCCCAGGGAAGGGGGCCGAGCACCAGGCAAGTGGACTGGCATTTGGGACAGGCGCCCGCATGAAGCTGCATCCGCTTTCCAGCCCCCCGTGACCCCACAGGCTTAATGGGGTGCGCCAGTCCTGCAGGCAGCAGCTCTCCTTACCTGCCCCATGCCGCCTCTGGCCCCAACCCCCTGGTGCTAGAAGTTATGAAAATGCATCCTTCAGCTGAGCCATGGCCTTTATTGTTCGTAATTAGTTTCTCTTTTTCCGGAACCCCTGCGGGCCGAGGAGAGGACTCTGCCCGTCAGCAGGTCCTGGTTTGGGGAGGGCAGAGCCTGAGCCAGCAAACCCAGCCCTGGGGCCTCATTGCTTTGCTGCAGCCAGAAAGAAGTTCCTGGGGGCGTGCGCACCAGGCCCTGCACCCCCCGACACACGTGCATGCACACACACGCATGCGCACATGCTCATGGCCTGGCAGCCCGCTGCGCCCGCATGATGGACGGGCAGTTGTGCCCCCTGGAGCACGTGGATCTGCGTGAGTGAGGGTGGTGAGCAGGTGCTTGCTGAGGACTGGGGGCCATGGGGTCCCGCCAGAAGGCCCCGGTGGGGACGAAGCTCATGGGCTCACACCCGCTCGCCAGCACCCCCTTTTGCTGCCTGCCTGGGGCTGAGCCATGTCCACCACCATCGCAGCCTCTGGGGCAGCTCTGCGGTCAGTGGGCCCTTCCACAGTGGTGGGGCTGTGCCAGGACCTGGGCAACAGGGTGAGGTAGGATGTGGGGTTCCAAGCAGCCCTTGGAGGTGGGGGACACAGATGCGCCTCACCGAGTTGGGCCCGAGGCACAGGCTCCTGGGGCATGAAGGTCCCAACTCCAAGTCCTGGCTGGAAATGCTCCGTGGTGGGAGCTCCAGGAAGGCTTTTTGCGAAGATGCACCTTTTGTGAGGACGCTGGGTCTGTGGGCACACAGCAGGCACCCGTGGTCCCTCTGGCCATCTCCAGCCAGATTGCCTAGGGGAAGCCCTGGGCAGCAAGAGAGACCCTGAGCCTGGGGCTGGCAGGTGTTGCTAAGCCCCAGGCCTGGCTCGGGAGGGGGTGCGGGACTGCCCTGAATTCATGGCCTCAGACCCCAGACCCTGTGTGGCCCCCTGTGTGGCCTTTGTTCACAGTGGTCAGGCCAGCCTGAGATGGCCCTGGTCCCAAAGCACCCAACCTCCCTGCCCATCTCTGCAGGGCTCTGGAGCTGAAGGAAGGAAAATGTGACCTCAAGCCACTGTGGGGAGCTGCTGGCTCCAGTGTGGGGTGACTCCGTGGGGCTCAGTTGTAGGGTGACCTTGTATGGCACACAGTAGGGCAGGGATGGGTCGGATGAGCAGGAGCCCAGTGAGATGTCCTGTTGCTCACAGAAGTGACGGGGACAGAGGTGGACGAGGGTGGATGGGCTTGGGCTTCGGACTGATGAGGCGTGGGTGGGCCTGCATGACCCCTGTGGAAGCTGCAGGCGGCAGCGGGGGAGGGCTGTGGATGGGAACCAGAGGCCTTGTGTTGCAGGAAGCAGACACGGATGACCAGCAGGGAAGCCTGGGCTTCGAGGAGTTCTGTGCCTTCTACAAGATGATGTCCACCCGCCGCGACCTCTACCTGCTCATGCTCACCTACAGCAGCCACAAGGACCACCTGGATGCTGCCGACCTGCAGCGCTTCCTGGAGGCAGAGCAGAAGGTGAGGGCTGTGCAGGAGCAGTGGGGCTGCAGTGTGGCCCCACCTTCTGCTCCTGTTCACAGTGTGCTGGGAGCCTGGGGACAGGGTGGGTCACAGCCCAGCACCCAAGGCCCCCTGAATCAGCTTCAGATCCTGTGTTCCAGGGTGGTCCCCACGAGGGCTGCCAAGTGGATGGGGGAGTTTGCAGTTTCTCCTCCGAGGGCCTCTGAGCGGGTGGGTCCCGCCTGCGGTGGTGAGCCCATAGCTTGCCCATCGTCGCTGGCGCAGAGCCTCTCGTGGGCTGGGCTTCCACGGCTCAGCCGTCATGTGCTGTATTCTTGCCCCAGGGCTCCGGGCCTGCTGCCCCGACTCTCCCACTTGTTCAGCAAAAGCCCAGATGCCTCCTGGTGCCAAGTGGGGCATGCTACCCCCTTACCTTGACCCCAGGAAGTCCTGTCCATCCTTAGAGGCCAATTCCAAGGCCGAGTGCTCTCTGGGCACTGCCCTACTGACCAGGGACCTAGAGTCTAGAGGCTCAGGGATCTGGGCCCCTTGTCTGGACCTGGGCAGAGACCAGGTACCGCCTGCTCTGGTGGCAAGATGTGCAGATCCAGCCAAACCAGAGCCCCGTGGAGCCACCTCTCCCCTGCAAGGGGCTCAGATGGCATGTGGACCCACCCTTGGGGCTGGCAGGGCCCCCGTGAGAAGGACCAGCTTCCTGGAGCCCTCACAGACCCTCTTCAGGGAGGAGAGCAGGGATGGGGCAGTCTTGGGGCCAGAAGGCCCCTGCCTGGGGACTGCTCAGGGCTCCTCCACTCTGCCCAGCCACCCGTGTGGAGTTGGCCTCATGATGATGGACTATGGGCCACTGCCACCAAGCAGAGTGGGGGCTGGGAGGTGGGAACAGCAGGAGGAGCAGCCTCGGGATCCCGGGCTGGGTTTGTGCGGGTTTTACCCAGAACCTTCCACTATCGCCTTCGTGGTTGGTGCCCTGCCCCTGGAGGCCACCCCTGCCCTGGCCTGGCCTCCTCTGTAGTTCTGCTGGCGGGAACCCTGGGGGTCTTGCCCAGGCAGGAGAGGCTGGCACCAGCTTGGCTGGATCCACTGCCCAGGGGGACTCACTCCTGCCCAGCCACTGTGGGCAGAATCGCTATGAGGCTGTGGGGGACATGGCCTGGACAGCGGGTCCTCTGTCCTGGCACTGGCCCAGATGGGGGTGGGGCAGCTCTGACCCTTCCCTCCCTGACCTTTGCCCCAAGCTTTCTGGAGCAGTGTCCTCCAGCAGGCGATCAGAGCCCTTGGCCTGGCGTCCTGGACTCTGGGCCTCCCTGGGCCTGCTGCCGGCTCTGTGCTCTGGCCCGTTTTGCCCACCTTCCCCCCAATTACCCCACCCCCGCCATGTTCCTGGGACTTCCTGGAAGCCCCACCAGTGGGCCTGCCATGGGTGCCTGGGAGCTCCCAGCCTTGACTGCATCCCAGGACCCTGGAGGTCACTTGGCCTCTGATTCTTGGGGCATGGCTGGGCTGCGGTGTTCAGGTTTCCTGTGGGGGTGACCATGCACGGACTCAGGCAGACAGCAGGAGGGTCTGAAGGAGGAGGGGGTGTATGTCCTCACCCTCCTGCCCCTCCCCCCACATGGGCCTCCGCTCCACGCCAGGCCCACCCTGGACCACAGCTCTCAGGACCCTTTACATGGCAGTGGGGGGTGGCCCAGCCGAAGACCCCTCCCCTGCTGTAAAAATCCTCAGTGAGAGTGAGCTATTCAAAGGACTTGTGACCTACTGGTAGTCCTGCTGGCCACTGAGTCCCAAGTCACGTGACACTGGAGGTGGCCAGTGGCCCTAGCCCTCAAGCGTCTCCCCCTCTGTGGTCAGCACTGATGTAATCGGAGACAGGGCAGGAGGCGGTGGCGATGGTGGGAGGATGGTGGGAGGATGACGACAGGCCAGCCTGGGCTCATGCTCTGCTCTGGCCTAGATGACGGGTGTAACCCTTGAGAACTGCCGGGACGTCATCGAGCAGTTTGAGCCCTGCCCAGAGAACAAGAGTAAGGGGGTGCTGGGCATTGACGGTGAGTGGGATGTGGCCCTTGGTCCAGTTGTCCTGGGAGGCCGGCGGGGCACCGAGGGGCAGCCCATGGGCCTGGACAGGTGGCCTGAGCAGGTGGCTTCATGTTCCATGTGGTCGTGAGTGAGGCCAGTGGTGGACTCGGGCCCTGGGGCTACACCCAGGGGCTGACTCCCTCCCTGCCCCATGCCACCCTGCAGGCTTCACCAACTACACAAAGAGCCCCGCTGGTGACATCTTCAACCCCGAGCACCACGGCGTGCACCAGGACATGACGCAACCGCTGAGCCACTACTTCATCACCTCGTCCCACAACACCTACCTCGTGGGGGACCAGCTCATGTCCCAGTCGCGGGCAGACATGTATGCCTGGGTCCTGCAGGCCGGCTGCCGCTGCGTGGAGGGTAAGTGCTCCTGGACCCGAGATGGGGGGCCCGCGGAGCTCACTGAGGGTCTCCGGGCAGGGGCTGGGAAAGCCTCTTCGGTGTCTGTCACTGGGCAAGAGGATGGACCCCTTGGGCTGGAGTCCACGGGCTCAGGCTGCCAGTGCTCACCACGGCCGAGCCCCTGGGGCCGACGCAGCCCTGCCTGTCCACAGTGGACTGCTGGGATGGGCCCGACGGGGAGCCCATCGTGCACCATGGCTACACTCTGACCTCCAAGATCCTCTTCAAAGACGTCATCGAAACGATCAACAAATATGCCTTCATCAAGAATGAGTGAGTGGCTGGGCGGCTCCAGGCTCCTGCTCTTCCTGCCCCTCCCCTGCCCTTTCTGGTGGGCAGTGGCTGTAGGGGCCAAGGGGCTGGTTTAATTTCGGTGTCTGTCACTGAGGAGAAAGGGGCAGGGGGGCTCAGGTCTGGGGAGAGGGAAGGTGGCAGGTGCAGGAGTGGACAGCCAGTCAGGCCCAGGCCACAGAGCGTGTGGGCCAGCAACCCGTCCGCACGCACTGGGTGGCAAGCCCCAGAGTCAGCAGCAGCAGCTCCCACGCTGATCACCCATGAGCAGCCGCTCCGTGTCCAGACTTAATTTGCTGTCACTCAATTTGCTGTGGCTACAGAGGCCGTTGAAGAAAATCCAATTTAGTTTCTGGAAATAGAGACCACCTCCCTCCTCTGCTGAAGTTACCTTTGGGTCTTGGCTAAACAGGCTCTCAGGCAGAAGAAGGGGACAATTGAATGAAGGGGCAAAGCAGAAGCAAGATTGACTTGGGGGACAGAAAGAGAGGGGCCCCTCCCGGGAAAGCAGGCCCCTAGGCTCTGTCTCATGCCATGGGAAGGAGAGTGGCCATGGGGCCTCTGCAGGGTGGCTGGCCCCTGGGATTGCAGGTGGGGACACATAGGTCTCCTTAGCTGCTGAGGAGCTGGGGTCTGCTGGGGCCTCAGGGCAGGGCTCCCACATTTAGTGTAATCTTGGCAGGCACCACATTCTTCCTGAGGCCCTGGCTGATCACAGGACTTGCCTGTCTCTTGATCTGGTTCATGCCCTCTTGGTTGGTTTACCTATTTTCTAAAAGGATCATGGTTGCCTTTTGGTAAAAATCCAAGTAAAATGTGCACATGGCTAAAAATAAATAATAAGGCTGAAGAGCTTATAATGAGAAGTCCCATGCTGCCCCCCGAGTATGCACTGTGTAGGTGATAACCACGTTCTGCCAGATGGTGTATGCCAGGCTTCTGTCTCCTTCTTTATGAGGCCAATGCCAGGACCCCAGGGCTATTCAAAGGATAGTCTCTTCAGTATTGAGGTCAAAAGGATTATATTTCTCACAGTCTACCCTTTGCTCCATGTTGCACCCCTGTGTAGTCCGTGTCTTTTTTAAACCATCACCTTTTCAAATGTTTCCTTTTGTTTTCCTGGAGTTTCTAGTTGCCTTTGCTTTTTCTTATTGGGGAAGCTCGTGCCTTCCTTACCTTTCCCTAAGATCTCCCAGCTCCTTTCCCCACCCTCTGAATTACTTCACAGTCGTTGGTGGGCCACCTCCTGAAGCAGCTGGCAACCCCACCTATCCTGGTTTCTGGTGAAGACCCCTCTTCATTCAATGGTACAGGTGACCTGGGCTCCTACAGAGGTGGAGCCTAGCCCTCCCCTGGGGCCCTGGCCTCACCCTCTCCTCCCACATTGGGGCCACAGGTACCCAGTGATCCTGTCCATTGAGAACCACTGTAGTGTCATCCAGCAGAAGAAGATGGCCCAATATCTGACTGACATCCTTGGGGACAAGCTGGACCTGTCATCGGTGAGCAGTGAGGATGCCACCATGCTTCCTTCTCCCCAGATGCTCAAGGGCAAGATCCTGGTGAAGGTGAGTCCCTGCCCCTCCTGGGGATAGCATCGTGCCAGGCTGTGACCTGGGGCAGGGTGCTACTGCAGACAGGCTGGGGCATCATGCCGTCCGGGGGAGACCCAGCCTCAGTCTCCCCATGGGGGCTGCTGTGGCGTGTTCCTTTTCCACATGGCTGCTGCTGCAAGGGACTGACAGGCCTGGACCACCCCCGCCCATGCCCTGAGATTCCAAAAGCAAGCTGGGAAAAGACCCTGCACCTTGCCGGCTGCTGCTTGTGGGAAGACTTCCGGTACTTCCTTCAGGGCCTCTCCCACCATCCGTCTCCTCCCCCAGGGGAAGAAGCTCCCGGCCAGCATCAGCGAGGATGCGGAGGAGGGAGAGGTGTCCGACGAGGACAGCGCCGACGAGATTGATGACGACTGCAAGCTGCTCAATGGGGATGTGAGTGGGGCTGGGACAGGGACATGGGACAGAAGCGGAGGGGGGTCTGCAAAGCCCCCGGGGCCTGTGGGGCCCCTGCTGCCTACCCCTCCACATGAGGGGCACGACCTGTATTCCCAGCCAGTGGGCCGACCTCACGCCTGCCGGTGGCCCGTCTTGATTCCCATTTCTGAGCCGACTTGGGGTGTGGTCCATTCCCTGTGCCTGGTCCTCTTGACCCCTCAGCAAGTGAGGGCAGCACTGGGGGACAGGGGTCCACCCTGGGTTTCATACCATTCCCATCTGCACCTGTGTCTGCTGGGCTCTGACCCAGAACATTCCAGCTTCCTGGCCTCTTTCCTGCCAAAACCAGTTGGACAGTAGGTGGCCAGTGGTCCTGCTCAGCCACCTGGTGCCCAGGACCAGCCCCGCCTCCAAGCAGCACCAACCCCCAGGTCAACCCTGATGTTGAGAACTCCAGCAGAAAGGGTCTGCCTGGCCCTGCGGGGGTCCTGCCAGTGGTCACCTCCTCACTGTGGCTGGCCAGCTGCTGGGGCTGGGGGCTGTGGAGGGAGGCTAAGGGGACAGGGAGGGCTTCCTGCAGTGAGGGGCTTGGGGTTTCTCCATAATTAGCATCTCCCTCCTCTGGGCGCTCTCTGAGCTGCTGCTGCCGCAGGAGGCAGCGAAGACCTTATTTCTTCCCGAGGGGCCAGTGGCTGGGAAAATAATCGTGCGGGAGCATTCCCAGCCACAGCTGGCTAATTGTTTTAGAAAGCCCTTAGGCAGCAGAATTCTCCCCGTGCTGGGTGTGCCTGCACACTTCTCTGCTGCCCGAGGTGATGGGAAACCCACATTCTGCGATGTCCATTTTGTGCCCACTCCAGCCTGGGCACCACGGGTGTCCGATGGCCAAGACCCAGGCCCTGCCCTAGAGGGCCATGCGGGGCTGGGCTGGCAGGAAGGGGCAGCTCTGAGGTTTGTCTCCTGGCCCCTGCCCACCTCCTTGAGGTGTGTGGTGGCCAGTCGCAGGCTTCCTATGAGCCGGGGAGTGGGCAGGGTGGGTGTGAGCGCTCTGGGGGCTGGCATGGCTGCTGCTCGCAGGGCTGGGGACAGATGCAAGGGCCCGCCTCTGCCTCGTACAGGCCTCCACCAACCGGAAGCATGTGGAAAGCATCGCTAAGAGGAAGCTGGATTCCCTCATCAAGGAGTCCAAGATTCGGGACTGTGAGGACCCCAATGACTTCGCTGTCTCCACACTGCCCCCATCAGGAAAGCTCGGGCACAAGGCCGAGGCCAAAAAGGTGAGGTCCCTGATGCTAACAGATCCTCCTCCCTACAGCCGGTCCGTGGGCTGAGCGAGGAACCTGACCATGTGGCCCCTGCACACACACGTACCTGCACACATGCGCACCTTGGCACATGCACCTGCACACATACCTGTACATGTGCACACATCTGCACACGCACCTGCATAACACACACATGCACCACATGTACCTGCACATGCACTTGTGCACGTGCACACCTCTACACACACACCTGCATAACATGCTCACATGCACCCCCCCACACCTGTACATGTGCGCACCTCTGCACCTGCACCTGCACAGCACACGCATGTGTACCTGCACATGTACCTGCACACATGCACACGCAACTGCACACACACCTGCACACATGTGCATGGTGCACACACCTGGACAACACTCACCATGTACACATGCATCTGCACTCACACCTACACACATACATGTGCACACATGTATACCTGTGCACATAGCCACACTGGTGCACGCACCTCTGCCCATGCACCTGCACACACACACCTGCACACATGCACACGACTGCCCAAGATCTGGAGGTGCCCTGTCTGCTGTTGAAGCTCTCCATCACTGGGACCCCCCCGGAGATCAGCATTTGTGTTTTGATTTTTCATCCTGAATAATCCACGGCATTTACCTTGTCAGGAAAGGGATAGCTGGGGCTTGAGCCACACCATTGTGTGGCTGTGGTCCTGTCCTCACTGCTCTGGCTTGGCCCTGACGGCCACAGCGTGCGTGACCCCTCAGAGGCCTGTGGGCCAGATGGACAGGCAGCCGCCTGGGAGATCTGCAGCTCCCCGTGGGAGGAGATTTGAGCATCACCCACGCTTGTGAGGGTCTCATGCATGACAGGGAGGGCACGGCAGGGTCTCAGAGCCAAACCAGTCCTTGGGAGCTGTCCACCTGGTGCTGGGCTGCCTTCCTGCCCAGTGCACCCTGCCCGGAGCTGCTCACAGCCTCATGGAGAAGTATCCGCCAGGCTGAGGGGTCGGGGTGCCTCCTTGGAGGGGGAAGCAAACCTTGAAGGATGGACACATGGGCCAAATGGCCGGAGTGCCAGGGCCCTGGCAGGAGCTGACAGACCTGCTGTGGCTGTGGTAGGTGGGCAGCAGGCCTCAGTGCCTGGTGGGGTGTGTGGGGATGGCCACATCCCCACGGCAACCCTGCCGTGCCCCGTGGCACTGGCTCACGCCCTGCTTCTCCCCGCGTGACCTTGGCGATTGTTTTCCCAGCTCGTGGGGAGGGTGGAAGGTGGCTTCTCCCTGGTGGAGTGAGGGTGCCGGGAACAGTGTTTCTAGATGCAGGTATTTGTTTCTGCCCACAGGGCACAGGGCACTCGGCACAGCTGATGACACAGGAGACTTGGTGAATGCTCTGTGCACGTGGCTCTTGTGGTCCCGTGCTGACAGGCGTTCCTTTATTTTTAGACCTGAGATGTCTGGGTAGGGAGAACGTGGCCCACCTGAGGCTCTGGCAGGTGGCAGGTGGGCCTGTGTCTTGTGGAGTTGCCTGGCCAGGTGGGAGCTGACGTCATGCCTCTGCTTTCCTCAGCCAAACGCACCTGGGGCGCACCTGGGGGTGCACCGGGGGCACAGGAGAGTAGCCTGGCCCCTGGAGATGATGCATCTGGGCAGCTGCTGGGGGCCTGTGATCAGGGAAGTCTTCCTGGAGGAGCGGGAGGGGCTCAGGCTGAACCTGCAAGGTGGGGGAGGAATAGAGAATACCATCCTGACCTGCAGCACCAGGCTGTCCCTGCCAGGCGATGACAGCCCAGAGGGTCCAAGAGCCCTTCAGGATAGGCAGGAGGGTTGAACTGATCCCCAGCCTGGGGCAGGGCATCTCATCCCGCCACAGAGCTCACTGAGGAGGTGTCCCAGGCAGAGACAGGAGCATCTGTGTGCGGGTTATGGAGGTGGTGATTCCTGCTATGTGTCTCTCTGTCCCCCCTGGGCTGAGCATCGTCCCCTTTGCATGGGAAACTTGAGGACAGGAGGTCCTACTCGGGGGTCCTTGTGGAGAGAACAGGAGGCTGGGGGCGGCAGGAGTGGATATCTAGGGGAAAGAAGGGGATCCCCACCTGGAGTGCTGGGCACAGGTCCAGTGAGTGCTGGCCAAGGACAGCCCTTGCCCTCTGCAAGGGACCCTACCCTGCAGCTCCCCAGCCAGGCCCAGCACTGGACCTCCCCCATTGAGGATGGGCTGGCTGGGCTCTGCTGGCAGCTCTGTCCATGGCGGGGACCCTCGTTGCTGTCCAGGCATGTACCCACTGCATGGTGCACTGTGTCTGCCCACAGCCACCCTGCAGGTGGTCGGCTCGGGACATGCCAGGGATGGCAGAGGATTCTGGTCTTGCGGTGCGGGCTGCGGCTGGCCACCACGTCTCCCAGGCCAGTGCATGCTCCTCCTTAATTACATCCAGATTTATAGCCGCTTGTGGCTCTCAGTAACCACAGTGTTTTGGGGAGCCGCGAAGCGTGTCGGCCTCAAGTGGCTCTGAATACACTGTGAGTATGGCCTCCAGCTCCTCTCCCAGCACGCTGCTGTGGAATCATCAATGAATTAGGAGGAAAACGGCTGGTGTTGCTGGAGGCTGGACAGGGAGAGGAACGTCGCTCAGAGCAGCTCGAGATTAGATGGTGAGCGGAGCGCCGCCCCTGCGGTCATGTGCGCCTGGGCTCTGGATCAGCGCAGCGGGAGGGTCAGCCACACCCTGGTCCTGACCCGCGTGAGGGCAAAGGAGGGGGCAGGGCACAGATCTGGGCCAAGATGCTGGGGGGAGCACGAGGCGTCTCAGGAACTTTCGGGCAGCGTCAGCGGCTTGACAGGCCGCGTCTGGCAGGGAGCCTCGGCTGGCACCCTGCTCCACCCTCCGGTGTGTCTGGCGAGGCATGTCTGCGCGGGTGGTGGTCCAGGCAGGGAACAAGGGGCAGGTGTGAGGTGTTTGTCCTATGGTTGGCCGAGGGCCGAGGGCTCTGTGGTTGTCAGATGCCCACAGTGGGTTTTTTGTGGCAGCTTTAGAGTGTCCACGGGCGTGTGCGGGCGTGTCCACAGGCGTGTGCAGGGGTGAACACAGTGGGGCACACACCAGACTTCTCTGACGGGTGTGCATGGTGGTCTGCCTCTCGTTGAAGCCCCTCTCTAACAGGGACCCCTGACTGCAGGTGCACAGCTCCATCGTGTCTGACAGAGACCAGCCCCCACTCTGCATGGGTGACAAGACGTGGGATGGGACACCTCCTGAGCAGAGCTTTGGGGGCCTCTGTGGAAGGAGCTTAGGGGGACCAGGGATGGCAGCTGCAGTGGCCTCAGGGACACACATATCCCAGCACAGGAGCCCGATGGCTCAGTATGAATGAGCTTCAGTTGCACGAGCATTTGTGACATGGCCCTGCGGGGGTGAGTGCTGCCAGGAACAGACCTGGGGGCCCTGGGGGCAGAGGAAGGGAGCCTGGCTGGTCCCGCAGCTTCCCGGGATCCCACGGCACAGAGCCCGCTGTGGGGAGCGCAGACCTGGTGTGACCCCTCTAATCAGGCAACACCTTTGCGCGGGAGAAGCAAGCAGGACGTCAGAGCTGCAGGACCCTCACAGAAGGGTTACGTAAGCAGGCCTGGCTGTGGAACATTCCAGACACACATGCTGCATTTATTATGTAGTCACCATCTGTGGGAAAAATTCAGAACTGGGAACTTAATGAGTCTGAAACATCGCAGCACGAAAACAGCGCTGGCCTGAGAACATTTCCACTGGGCTCGTGCCCTGCTTTTCAGGCCACTCCTCTGGGCAGCTCCCCCTGTGCCCCCAGGGCAGACGGGTTCAGACGGGGCCGGGGGGGGGGGGGGGGGGTCAAGCCCTGGCCCCCTGCGCCCTCCCTGCCTTCCTCCCAGGCCCGGCTGGATCCCGCCTCTTCCAGGAAGGCCTCCTGGGCCCGCAGGGGAGCTGTCCTGCCTGGTTTGAGGCTGGGCTCACCGTGTCACCCTCTGTGTCTTTCTGGGGGTCAGAGCAAGGCTGAGGAGGACGTGCAGTCTGGGGAGGATGCCGGAGCCAGCAGACGGAGCGGCCGCCTCCTCGCAAGCGGCTTGTCCAAGCGCAAGGTGGAGCAGGGGGACTGGTAGGGGAGGCGGGCGGGGTCTCCTCCGGCCCAGGGCCCCTGGCCTGCTACGGGTGCCGGGGCTGGGAGCCCAGAGACAGGCTGGTAGGAGCCAGTGCTTTGCTGGCCCTGTGGGCACTGCCTCCTCTGGCCCACACTGGCCAATGTCCCAAGCTCAGGTACTCTGTGGCTGCCTTGCGCACAGGCCAAACTGGGCACTGCAGAGGCCTAGGCAGACCTCGTGGGCAGGATAGACCCGGAGGCCCCCAGGACCCAGGAGGAATGGCCCCCTCCGAGAACCCTTCCTCCTGCTCCTTGGGTCACGACCCTCCTCCTGCACAGAAAAAGGGCAGCAAGCTAAAGAAGGTGGCCAGCGTGGAGGAGGCGGACGGGGACCTGGACTCCCCAGGAAGCCAAAGCCGAGGGTCAGTGACCTGCCCTGGGGTGGGGGTGGGCCCTGGAGGGCGCTGTACCATCCAGAGGGGTTTTGTATCACCCGGGGGGGCCCTGCACTACCCTGGGGGATCCTGTAACACTTGGGGGGCCCTGCACAGTCCTGAGGGTTCCTGCACAAGCCCCAAGGGCTTGCCGGCTGGGGGTCCCCATACTCTTCTCTGAAGTGATTGCCCCGGAGGCGGTCCCCTGAGTGCCTGTCAGGACGGGGGAGCAGATGCGGGAGCCCTGGTCCCCGCTCCCATCCTGGACTCTCGCGGAGGCTGTGGGAGGTGGAGCTGTGTCCAGGCAATAGTGGATGTGGATGTGCAGACCCATGTAGCAGCTCCAGACAGCCCTGTGGGGCGTGGACCCTGGGGTGGGGCCAAGCTGAACTGTGAGTCCCGAGGGACCACCAGGTCGGGAGACATTTTGGATCAGGTCTCGTAGGCCCACCCAGCCTTAGTCCTCCAACTCCTCTTCCCAAGGTACCCCCAGCCTCAGCCTTCGCCAGGGGCTGTGTCCATCTCTGGGCCTCAGATGCCCCCCAGTCCCCCCAAGTGGCTCCCACATTTCTAGTTTACCAGTCCAGGCCACACTTCCCCCGGCCTCTTCCCCACGATAGTGATTCTAAATCAGATCCAGACACTGCCCTATCTGTCCCCTGCAGATTACCTCCCGCCAGCCGTGCTCACAAATGCCGGCACCTGCTGGCAGCTCCAGGCCAGCCCATGCCCCCCAGCCTCTGTCAGGGTCTGGGAGTCCATCTCCAGGGGGCTCAGACCTGCCCCCCTAGCTTTGTCCTGAGGCCTGGTCTCCTCTCTGTGTCCACCCATGTCTGGCACCTGGCACGTGCGGTGCAGTGGACGCTTGATGGACGTTGGGTTGTTGGATGAATTAGTGAAACTGCCCAAGCCCTGGAGCTCGTCTCACGGAGCTGGGCACCAGGCTGACCCTGAGTGGGAGGGGCGCCAACCTCAGGGTCCTGACCACGCCCTGCTGCCACCGCCCGCAGGACAACCCGGCAGAAGAAGACCATGAAGCTGGCGCGAGCCCTCTCGGACCTGGTGAAATACACCAAGTCCGTGGGCATCCACGACGTGGAGACAGAAGGTGAGGGGCGACGGCTCAGGGGGCCCCGGGGCGGGACCCCAGCACCCTGATCCTGGTTGCGCGTTGGGACGCAGCATCTGACACCCGCTGGTCTGTGCCACAGTCGCGTCTAGCTGGCAGGTGTCGTCCTTCAGCGAGACCAAGGCCCATCAGATCCTGCAGCAGAAGCCAGCACAGTATCTGCGCTTCAACCAGCGCCAGCTCTCCCGCGTGTACCCCTCTTCCTACCGCGTCGACTCCAGCAACTACAACCCACAGCCCTTCTGGAACGCCGGCTGCCAGATGGGTGGGTGCCCAGCGCGGTGCGTCGGGCGGGACGCTGCGGAGGGGCTGGCCCAGCTGTCATGGGGTGTCCCTACAGTGAGCAGGGACCCACGAGGGGCCCGGCTGTGTCCCTGCCCTCTCACCCATGGCTTTAGAGGAACTCTGCAGCATGGTGCTGGCAACGCCAGACTGGCGCTGTGCTGGGTCCTTAAGACTCCAGGACATTGTGGGAAAGGCCTCAGGTCTGCCCAGGCACAGCTGAGGTGCGTGGGGGGTGGCCATGCAGGCTGCAGAGGATGCTCTGCCGGGACGCATGGCTGGCCCCTCATGGTGTGAGTCCTGGAGCCCTCTCATGGTGCATGAGCGATGGGCAATTAGCAGACTCATGGGCAGTCATGTAGGGAGGCGGGCGTGCCATGGCGGGCAGGCAGGAGGCTGTGTGGGCCTGGTGGACGGTGGCACCTGGAGGGCTGAGCACTGACCAGGACGACCTCCCGTGCCCCTGCAGTTGCCCTGAACTACCAGTCAGAGGGGCGGATGCTGCAGCTGAACCGGGCCAAGTTTAGTGCCAACGGCGGCTGCGGCTACGTGCTCAAGCCTCCATGCATGTGCCAGGGTGAGGCGCTGGCTCCATGGCCTCCTGGGGCTCAGGAACACGGGGCTCGGGGGTAATAGTGGGCAGCTTCGGCAGGGCTTCCTGGAGGGTCGGGCTCCCAGGATGCTGGAAGGTGGGCGTGGGCACCGTCCCTGCTGAGAGTGCAGAGAAGGACGCCAACCCTGCCAGGAATCTGAAGGTGGGGAATTAGGGAGCCCATCCCCCATGTTCCAGGCCCACATGAGCCTCGGCAGCAGGGGGCCTGGTGCCAGCCGCCCCTGCCCCCTGTGCCCGGCCCACCTGTGGGCTCAGGCAGCAGTGCCCTACACCTGGGTCTGGGCTGGCGTTTTAGGGAGCTGCCTCGTCCCTCTGAGGCACTGTGATTTTCTCCCTGACATGCTGCAAATGACTTCTGGATTCTTTCCATTTAATCCTAGCCCTCCCCCCACGCCCCCTCTAGGCTCCTATTGCATCTTTATCTGTCTGCGCCCTACTCCAAGTTATCTGCCCGAGTAAGCACCTGGCTGTGCGGTTGGCAGGAACCCCCCACCTCACTGTGCCCCTGGGCACCAGCCCCCCACCCAGAAGCAGTATGACCCTCCCATGAGGGCCTGTGAGAGGGATGGGCTCTCTCCCATATTGTAGAGTGGTCACAGAGGGGACCGAACACTCGGGTCAGAGCACCTGCCATGGAGATCCCTGCCCCGCACCATAGTGCTGGCTCCCCTTCCTCCACCTGGGCCGTGGTGTCTATTAGATGGGAGCAGGGTGGGGGCCGCTTGCCGCCCACGGCGGTGGGCGGAGCTGGCTGAAGGCTGGGCTGGCTCAGCCTCAGCCCTGCATCCCGTCAGGCATCTTCAACCCCAACTCCGAGGACCCCCTGCCGGGGCAGCTCAAGAAGCAGCTGGCACTCCGGATCATCAGTGGGCAGCAGCTCCCCAAGCCGCGAGACTCGATGCTGGGGGACCGCGGGGAGGTAGGACGGGGGTCACGGGGGATGGGTGTGGGCCTGAGCATTGCGCCTGGCCCTACACACCCCTCACCTCTCTGTCCCAGATCATCGACCCCTTTGTGGAGGTGGAGGTCATCGGGCTCCCGGTGGACTGCGACAAGGGCCAGACCCGTGTGGTGGATGACAACGGTGGGGCTCGGCCCGCCAGGGTGCCAGGGCGGGGGTGGGCCGGGTGGCCTCCAGGCTGGAGCTGTGCTGGGCACGGGCCCCTGCCACATGGGACTCCCCCCGGTGACGTTCCTTCCGGTGGCCTCCAGGATTCAACCCCATGTGGGAGGAGACCCTGGTGTTCACGGTGCACATGCCTGAAATCGCGCTGGTCCGCTTCCTTGTCTGGGACCATGACCCCATTGGGCGCGACTTCATCGGCCAGAGGACAGTGGCCTTTAGCAGCATGATGCCAGGTGGGCAGGGGCCAAGGCTGGGGGGACGGTGGAGCCCCGGGCCAGCACTCGGTCCCCCCCCCAAACTGAGAGCTCCAGGGCAGGGTGGGGCTCAGCTTCCTCCTGTAAATTAGCACCTGCTGTGGGTGGGCCTGGTCCTGGTGCCAAAGGGACAGAGGGAGCTCACAAGGACAGCAAGTGAGGCCAGGGGGCTTTGTGGACCAGGGCTAGGGTGCGGGTCACCCCCCCAGGAGGAGGTCCCTGCAGGCTGGGGCAACACTGGTGGGCTTCCTGGAGGAAGGGAGCTAGTGCCGGGCCCATGGGAGGCAGGGTCCCCAGGACTGGGCCCACTGGTTGTGTTCAGGGCCTTCAGACCTTTAAGTAGAGTGTGGCCGTTGGGGGGACAGGGGCGGGGGGCAGCTCTGGTGAGCCTGTGACCTGCTGCTCCAGGCTATCGGCATGTGTACCTGGAGGGGATGGAAGAGGCCTCCATCTTTGTGCACGTGGCTGTCAGTGACATCAGCGGTAAGGTGAGTGTCACCTGCCAGGCCACCTGTGGTCGTGGGAAGGGGAAGCACTGGGTCCTCGCCCAGCCCAGCCCCTAGCAGTGTCCCAGGACCTAGTGGTCACCTCCCTGGGCCTCTGTTACTCCACCTACCCAGGCCTCTGTTCCTCCACCTACCCTGAGCCTGCGGTGCTGACCTCTAGCCGAGGGCAAGGCATGGGGCCCAAGTGCCCCTGCCCCAGGGAGGAGTGCCCCTGGTTGTCCCCACTCCCTTGGTGGCCCTCCCCAAGCCCCACCTGGCTTCTCAGCAGGAAAGGAGCATGGTGGCCCTTCCTGGGTGCCCACATCTGGTCTCTCTCCCTCTCCTGAGTGGCCCCTGCTCTGGCTACTTCCCAGAATTATCCAGAAGGTGCCACCTGGGTTCGCCCCATTACCCGGCCCCCAACACGTTTGCCTTGCCCAGGCCAGGGCAAGACAGCTGGCATCCGCAGGACAGGGGTCTCGGCTCTGACCTTTCCATTCTGCAGAGCCCAGCTGCCCTGGTTCTGAGCTGGACCCAGTGCCCTTAGGGTCCTGCCAGGTGCAGCGCGAACTCGGGGTCTGTGATCGCATAGCACGCGGGTCATGCCCAGGGCCCCACGCTAACCGTCTCTCTCCTGCTGCGCTTGTGGGCCCAGAGGTGCCAGCCCAACCCAGCCTCTGCAGGCATCCGGCTCTCTGTCTGCTGTCTGTCTGTCTGTCCTGTGTCTACCTGTCTCCACGGGCCGCGGGGCGCCCCCCCCCCCACCGGCTATCGTTACTGCCTCACCTGCCTTCACTCTGTCTCTTTGGTCTTACAGTGGGCTTCTCTATGTCCAAAGTCTACTTTTAGAAGCACAGCCTTGGTAGGAGCCTCCAAGGTACCCCGGCGCCGGGACAGTGTGGCCCGCCGCTCCCACCTGCATGCCCAAGCCGCACCCCATTAGCATCTGTGGCTCCCAGTAGCATTTTGGAGACTGTCAGCTCATGTGACATGGATCATGCCATGGCTCCGGGGTCCCCTGGGCCATCCTCAGCCAGACAGCGGCATTTACCATTTACGAGGCAGATCCAGGATTCGGCTGAGGCCGCTACGTGCCCCTTCCCCGCTCCCTCCCGGTGCCTGCCCTGTGCCCCTTCTCTGGCTGTGAGCCCTCTTGAGCCCTCCATGTCTCCTCCTTCCCAGTTTCCTCTCTTCCTTCCCTATTCTCCCCCCAGCCCCCCAGTTGCTCATTTCTCAGTCTCCCTACTGTTTTCCTTCCCCATTGTGTGAACAATGCCCAGTGCCTGGGATGGGGGACGTCCCAGGGCCAGGAGCTCCAAGTCTGAATCCTGGATCTCCTTCTAAATGGCTTTCCAGCCACACTGACCAAATTGCACTGGATTTGGGATCTTGAATCAGGAAGCTGATTCAAGTGCTGGCCACTTGGACGCCTCTGCTCAGAAGTGCCCCAGCTGGGGGTGATCTGCCCGCTGGGCCCTGGGCCACTCTGCGCACGAGCACGGCCCATCATGGGGGAATGGTGGGTGCTGTTGGGGTCTCTGTGGGGGGCACGCGGATGTCTGGCATGTGAAGATCCTTCTGGCCTCTGCACACTTGAGACACAGCTGTCTGGCTGTCTCCAGCAGTGACCCAGCACTTGCCAGCTGGTCCCGGGATCCCGTGGCTGCTCTCTTCAGGCAGGAGCTGCAGGAGAGCACTGTGCAGGGACCGCCTGGTCCAGCTCTCCACGAAGGTCGGCTGTGGCTTGACACTGGTGGGCCAGGAGCCTGAGCCCATCTGGGCAGTGGTTTAGGGAGCACAGAGCCAGCTGTGAGCCTCAGTGGCTCCCATGAGCAGAGAACAGGGTGAGGCTGGAATAGGTTGCCGGGGGGAATTCAGGAAGGCTTCCTGGAAGAGGCAACACCTCCAGGGGCAGAAGCCTCACCAGAGAAGTGGACAGGATCGGGGCCGTGGGGGTGCAGACCTCGGCCGCACCTGGCAGCCTTGCTCTGTGGTGCCTGACGGCAGGGCGGACGCTACCCAGGGTGATGTGGGTGCCCACCTTCTCCTCCGTCTCTTCACTCCAGCACTGTGGCTCCTGTGCCCACGAACCCTGCCAGAGATGGGGGTTGTGGGGCCTCAGAGCAGGTGCAGGGTGTGGGGTGGAGGCCCAGGCTCCCAGGTCTCTGGCCCTCCCCCTTGCTTGCCCGGCAGAAGTGTCACCAGCTCCTGCCCCAAGGTTTGGGGAAGGAGCAGATTCTTGGTCCAAAGGGCGGGTGGGCCGCCCTTGCTTAGGCCAGTGCAGCTCCCCATGGCGACATCCGCCCACCCCAGGCTCGCCAGCCCCAAAGGCACTCGCTGGTGCCCACTGGAGAGCTGGCCCTGCGGCTGCAGCAGCTGCTGGCCTGGCGGTCCAGGCGCCCGCTATGTGGCTCTTTCTCTTGCAGGTCAAACCAGCTCTGGGTCTAAAAGGCCTCTTCCTCCGAGGCCCAAAGCCCGGCTCTCTCGACAGTCATGCTGCTGGGCAGCCCCTGCCCCGGCCCTCCGTTAGCCAGCGGCTCCTGCGGCGCACGGCCAGCGCCCCGACCAAGAGCCAGAAGCCGGGCCGCAAGGCCTTCCCAGAGCTGGTCCTAGGCACGCAGGACGTGGGCTCCGAGGGGGCAGCTGATGACGTGGTGCCCCCCAGCCCTGCTCTGGAGGCCCTGGCCCGGGAGGGACCTGCTGGCAGCAGCCCCCGAGGTAAGGTGCTGGCAGCAGCAGCAGAGAGGAGCCCGGCGCGGGTGCGGTCCCCACGCATCCCCGAGGGTCCTGGGCCTGCCGGAATGGCTGCCACGTGCATGAAGTGTGTGGTGGGCTCCTGCACTGGTGTGGACACCGAGGGCCTGCGGAGGGAACGGCCACCCAGCCCAGGGCCTGCAGGCAGGCATGAGGCCATCAGCCAGCAGCCCCAGGCCCAGGCGGACTTGCTGGGGGTCCCCTGCTGCGGCCTGGGCCCCCGAGCCACCCCAGGGAGAAGCTGCGATCTGCCCAGGGGCCCCAGGGCCCGGCGGCAGGGTCCAGGTGGCAGTGGCTCTGTGTCCTCGGACTCCAGCAGCCCGGACAGCCCGGGCAGCCCCAAGGCGGCCCCACTCTGGTCTGAGGGCTCTGGCAGGCAGCCGGGGGCCCTGCAGGGAGAGATGAATGCCTTGTTCGCTCAAAAGCTGGAGGAGATCAGGAGTAAATCCCCCATGTTCTCCACCGGTAAGACCAGTGGCTCCTCCCACGTCCCCCGTGGTGTCCTCCTGCACGGCCCCTGGCATGGCCCGGGCCTCATGCTGCCCGTGCTGCTTCCCCATTGCAGACTGTGGCCCAGTGTGCTCCTGGCATCTCCATGTTATTGTGCTCCGCTGGCTTGTCCTGGGGTCCCCTGCCTGACCTTGAGGTCCTGGGATTTTGAGAGGGGTGGGGACTGAGAGAGTCCGAGTCATAATACAGCAAGCCGAGAGTGGCCAGGATTGCTGGGAGCCTGGAGCTGCAAGTGTGGCCTCAGCAAGGTGCTCCCCAGGAAAGGGCTCCCCACTGAGCCCAAACCTACTTCTCTGGCTGACCGGTTGCCCGGACTTCCCCTGACGCCCGTCCTGGGACTAGGGGCAGTGCTCACCCTCGACCCCTGCCAGGGCCCGGCCCTACACTGCATTCCTCCTGGGAAGTCACATAGGTCATGGTGCGGCCGTAGGGAAGCCTCGTGGTGCCCTGGAGACTGCTGAATGGAGCTCAGAGCCTTGCAGTTGGGGCCTCAGGGCCTGCTGGGTGCAGTGTGGAGCGGGGTCCATGTGCACGTGGCCTGGGGTTCGCTCCTGGCCTGGCTTGCGCTGGCAGCTCTGCCCTGCACTCCGGGGTGGCGGGCACACACAGTTGCTCGCTGGCACCTCGTCAGCGGGGCACAGGCAGGGCCCAAGGGGTGCTTTGAACCCCTGCCTGGGTGGGAGGAGTGTGCCCTGAGCTTGTCCCCCGCTGCTGTGCTCCCACCCTGACCTGGTCTGCCCTGCCCTGGCCTGCCCTGGCCTGCCCTGCCCTGCCCTGCCTTGTCCTGCTGTCCATCCAGTGTCCGTCCAGCCGCCTGCCCCGCCCCAAGCTGACCATATTCTTCTTTTCTGTCCCTGCGCCCTACGCCGTCTCGTAGTTAGGAACTGAGAGCAGCGAGTGCCAGGTAACGGGGCCCGGCCCCCCCGTGCCCTGTGCTGCCCCCAGCCCCAGGAGGATCCTGAGTGTGGGCACAGGGCCTGTGGCATCCTGGCCCGCCCACTCCCCCGGCCCCAGCAGCAGCAGGGTGGGGGGGCACTCAGCGTGCCCGTGTCAGATGCGTGTGCGACTGGAGGGTCCCGGGGGATGGGGGCTGGCCCCGTGTTCCTCACACAGGGGGCCGCAGGGACACTACCCTGACATGATTCTCTTTGTCTCTCTGTCCCTAACACCCCGCAGACACCCGCCCCTTCTCCATGCAGCGGTCAATCTCCCCTCTGTGCAGCCTGGAAACTATTGCTGAGGAGCCAGCCCTGGGCCCCAGCCCCACGACACGGGCAGCCACCCCCACCAGCCCCTCCCGGGAAGGGCCCCAGAACCCCACAGGACCGGGAGCCACAGCGGCTAGCCTCTCAGGGATGGCTCTGGGAACATCCGTGCCCCTCCAGCTCAGGGCTGGGAGCCTCGGGAGCACCGAGGAGCCTCCAGAAAGCAGGCAGTGGCCCTGCCATGGCGGGGGCCCTGGTGGGGCATGCGAGAGGGCCCCTGGCAGCCACATGAATAGTAGGAGCCACCCCCGGGCCCTGGGCTCTCTGCCTGTGGTCAGAAGGGCCAAGAGTGAGGGGCAGGTGCCCTTAGAGCCCCTGGGTGGATGGCGGCCCTTGGCCGGGCCCTCCCCTACCCCCACTGTGTACTCCGACGCCACGGGTTGTGACCGGCTTTGGCAGCGGCTGGAGTCGGGCAACCACCGCGACAGCGTGTCCTCATCCTCCAGCATGTCATCCAGCGACACCGTCATCGACCTCTCCCTGCCAAGCCTGGGCTTGGGCCGCAGCCGCGAGAGCCTTGCTGGGGTCCCTGTTGGACGCCTGCCCCCAAGGCCCTCCTTGGCCTCAGCTGCCCGCCTGGACCTGGCTCCTGTGACCAAGAGTAAATCCAACCCCAACCTGCGGGCTGCGGGCCAGCTGCCTCCAGTGCCTGACGAGCTGCGCTCCCGGCCCCTGGCTCCACGGCTGCCCGGCCTCCGCCTGCAGCCACCCAGGGGCCGCCTCTCCTTGCTGGGCCTGCAGGACTGCCCTGTGGCCGCCAAATCCAAGAGCCTGGGGGACCTGACTGCTGACGACTTTGCCCCCAGCTTTGCAGGCAACTCCCGCAGCCTGAGCCGCAGCCTGGGACCCCCAGGTGGGGTGCGGCGGGCGGTGGGGCCAGGAGCGCGGCCGGATGCCCTGACGGAGCAGCTGCGCTGGCTCACGGGCTTCCAGCAGGCGGGGGACATCACGTCGCCCACCAGCCTGGGCCCGGCCGGGGAGGGCGCAGTGGGGGGCCCGGGCTTCCTGAGACGCTCATCCTCCCGCAGCCAGAGCCGCGTGCGTGCCATCGCCAGCCGGGCCCGCCAGGCGCAGGAACGGCAGCAGCGGCAGCAGCGGCTGCAGGGCCTGGGCCAGCAGGGACCCCCGGAGGAGGAGAGGGGCACCCCTGAGGGTGCCTGCTCTGTGGGCCTCGAGGGCTGTGCGGATGCGCTGGTGCTCCCCAAGGGAGCCCCTGCTCAGGTGTCTGGTGCCGCCGCCAGCCTGCTCCTGCTGAGGCTCTGACCTGCCCGAAGGCTGACTTTGGCCACCCTCCCCCGTGGCCCACTAGCCTGGGTGGCCTGGAGGGCCGGGGGTGTGCAGTGTTTGCTCAGGAACTGGAGCGGGCTGGGTCCCCCAAGCTGCGTCCTGTCACCCTCTGTGCACCACCCGTGTCCCCCTGGCCCTCCTCCTGTCCCTGCTCCCTGGGGAAGAAGTGGCGCCGGGGCCCCAGGACACAGCCTGGAGGCTGGCCCTGCCCAACGGCATTTTCACAATGTTTTAAGATATATACATAAATATTTAAATTTGGGGAGGTGAAACTTATACAACATTAAAAGTTCTTTTCCGTTTTTTACCTGGTTTTTAGCCCCAGAGTGTGTGGTATGTGCGTCCGCGTGTATCCAGGGCAGCCCTGGGAGCTGCCTGGCTGGCCCTGGCCCGAGGTGTGCCCGTGTCCTGGGAATGCCTGTTGTTGCCCAGAGCTGCTTGCGTCTGTCCGCCCCTGCCCCGACTGTGCACCTGGCTTGTTCTGAGCAAACCGTCCTCGGTACTGGGTGCTTAAGATGCGTCATAAACCCGACAGCTCCAGTAAACGCGTCGCCCCCACTTGGCGTGGCTCTGCTCACCACGTGCACCCTGGGCCTCCGAGGGCTATGCTGATGGGCTACCTGAGGTGGGGCTATGAAGCCCACTCCTAGAGGAGGCCAAAGACCCCCAGCCACAGGGGCTGCTCTGCCCTTGAGGCCTGAGTACGAAGTTCCAGGACTCTCCCTTCTTGGAAAGGATGCGGTGCTGGCCAGGCCACAGGGGTCTGTGCTGAGGCCCGTCCTCTGCTTCCTAGCAGTGGGGGTCAGTGTGGCCCACTCTGTGGCACAGGAGCTTTCTGCTCCCCGAGAAAGGCACCCCCCCCGGCGTCCTCCCTCCTTGAGGTGGGGGCAAGTGCGTGTGGGGAGCAGGGGTGTGGTGGGGGCTGGGCTGGCTGCCGAGGGGTCCAGGGAGGGGCCTCGGCCTGGGGATCTGAGTTCTGTAGACAGAGGATGGGGAAGAGCTTTCCTGTTCCCGCTGGGAAAGGCAGAGAGTACCTGGTTCTCAGCTGGAACCCTCCCTGCAGAGGGGTACCTGAAGCCGGGGCCACAGTCAGGCAGTCTGGGTGCAAGACCTGCTGGAAGGTCTTTGCAAGCCTGTGCTCAGAGCCCCGGTTCCCTGGTCCTGGCTGTCCCTGTCTCATAACTTTATCCATTCCACCTCCTGACGGCCCAGCCTGGGCAGGTGGAGACCCCAGGACCATCGTGACGCCCAGGTGGGTCTGCAGCCAGGCTGAGCTGGGCTCTGGCCAAACCTACCCAATGTGGGGGCTCTAAGACCCAGCTGGGCCAAGCCCTGCTGACGTTAGGGCCGGGTGGTCCTGCACCTGGTGACCCCAGACCAGACAAGCTGGCGCTGCTTGTCCACTACCAGAGCTGTCTTCAGGGTTGGGCCTTCCTGGTGTGAGCTCAGGAGGAGGGGTCAGGAAAGGCCACATGGGTGCAGGTGCGGAGGGGCCATGACCAGACTGTGACGGGGGCCAATGGGGGGGGGGGCGCTGCAGGCATCCTGGCCTGGGGGACTCAGGGTATGTGGGGCCAGGCTGGAGGCAGGGGGGCTTCTGCCCTGGGACAGTGCAGGAACCAACCTCAGGATGGCCCGCTGCCCTTTGGGCCACTCAGAGCCGAGACACCTGCTGCCCCCCGGCATCTGCCTGCAGCAGAGCCAGGCCTGGGCTTTTCTGCTTTGCAGTGAGTGCCCGGGATCACACAGGCACTGCTGGGCAGCAGGGTCTGGCCCTCGGCCTAGTTTTAGCCTCTTGTGTGCCCCGGTCTGTGACACAAAGCTGTCTGGAGGTGGTCCAGGCTACCTCACTTCCTTGGACCAGGACAGCAACTGTTTGGGGGTCTCAGTGAAAAGGGCTGGCAGAGTGGCAGCTGTTGCCACCAGAACACAGGCATGGCCTGGCCCTGGCCTTGCACTTCACAGCATGGGGGCCTGGTGAGGCTGGCGGCAGCCTGGCTCCTCAGGGCTTGTCCAGCAGCTCAGGTGCCAGGGGCAGCTCCCACCGTGAAGTCGAGCTCTGCACTGTCCTGGGCGTGCTCTACAGGGCCTACCGCCCAGCACAGGTCCTCGTAGTGTCCTGTGCAATGTGAGACACCCCAGGGGTGCATCAGCCAAGGAAGGAGCCCAGGGGTCAGGGGATGCCAGGAATCTTGCTGCACCCCTGGGGCAGCCCAGGGCCAGCTCTGCTCATGGCCAGAGGACAGGGTCCTGGGGACAGAGGGCTCGAGGCCACAGCAACAAGGCCCACGTGCCCTGCTCAACCCAGCTCCGAGACGGAGTCAGCACCGCCCCGGCTTCCTCGAGAGCCCTTCCTTGACAGCGCAGTCTCTTGAATCGGGAGTGCTGCTCAAGGCCAGGTGGCAGTGGGGCCAGGAGGGGATGAAGCTGTGTGTGCTGCCTGGGCTGGGAGGGAGGTGAGGAGTCAGGGAAGGGCATCGGGGGCAGAGGGGGGCGCCTGGGAGAGCTCTGGAAGTGCGGCTCCCCAGGGGATGAGCTGCAGACCCTGCTGCCTTCTCCAAAATGAAACACAAAGGCAGCTCTGGCCTCGCTCTTCAAAGACTCTATTTGGTGCGTGCCCGAGCGCTGTGTCCCGTCAGAGACGTATCTGTATATATTTATATATTTATATATACATATAAAAGGTTATTTAACAGTTAAATACACCCAAACATGAACGTCTGAGGACGAATGCTGCTGCTCCCGGCATGGGTGGCACGGCCTGCTGGCCCGGGGAGCACGCGCTATCAGTCCCAGAGCACAGCATAAACATCCTGGCTTGAACACCATTTTCTGTTGTGGTCACACATCCTAGCCCAGTGACAGCAGGACAGAGTCCAGCAGCGCCTCACTCGGCCGGGACCTCGTACTTGAAGATGACGCTGAAGAGCCGGCCGCCCAGGCGCTCGGCCAGCCAGGCGTTCTTGAGCACGGCCAGCTTGAGGCTCTCGCAGCGCAGGGCCGCGTAGTAGTTGGTGTGGACGGCACGGCCCATGCCCTCGATGACCACCAGGTCCGCGCCACGCTCCCGCACCAGCACGGCCAGCCCCTTGTCCAGGCGGCTTCAGGGAGGAAGGGCAGCGAGGTCGGGTGAGAATGCTCAGAGCCTCGCGGTCCTTGGTTGCTCATGCAGCGCAGCGAAGCCCCACCCCTGCCCGCCACTGCCTCCTCATGAGGATGCCTTGGGACAGTTCCACCCTGAAAACTACCTTGAAACGCTTTTCCATTTTAAACTCTAGAAGACCTCATGCCTTTTTTTTTTTTTTTTGTCGTTTCTTCGTGACCAGCACTCAGCCAGTGAGTGCACCGGTCAGTCCTATATAGGATCCGAACCCGCGGCGGGAGCGTCGCCGCGCTGCCAGCGCAGCACTCTACCAAGTGCGCCACGGGCTCGGCCCTAGACCTCATGCCTTTTGATGGAGTTTTACATTCTGCCTTGCAGGTTCGAGCAAGGCTGCGATGGGGAGTAAATGACACTGGAGAACCACCAGCAGACAAGCCCCCAGCAGACCCCAGAACACAGCCTCTCCATGCATGTGAGCCAGCTGGTCCTTCCTACTCCAGAATCAGCAGGGGCAGCAAGCATTGAGTGTAACTAACTCGTCATCCACGGTGACTAATGACACAGAGGCTCTCACCATCTGCAGGGGACCCCAAGGCGCCTGGGTCACACTCAGCCTGAGCCGAGCAGCCATGGGGATGTCTGCTACTCTTGCCCCAAACCAACCAGACCTGTCCTGTGGAGGTAGCTGCATCGGACCCTGAGCCCACCCAGCCTCCACAGGCCCTTCCCGTGGCCAGCCCAGGTCTTTGGCCAGGGCAGGCAGCGGGGGCAGCACTGGCTCCACTGACCTGCAGAACCTGGTGTGCAGGTGGAACATGGACTCGGGAGGGCGGGACCCTGTGGTTACCTGAGGTCCAGGCACGGGGAGCTGGAGCCCGTCTGCACCAGCAGCAGCCGCTCTCCCTGGAGTGCAGAGCTGCCAGAGCACAAGGCAGTCAGTGCCCCTGAGGGTGGCACCTCACGAAACCTCCCCCTTCCCATGCCAACCCCTCCCACCCGAGAGGGGTTGGCCCGCCTGGCACCCTGCCAGGCAGCGCTTACTGGATGATGGGGTCCATGCCTGCGATGCGCTCAGCCACGATGAGGGACTCGCTGTGGGTCACGTCGTTCAGTGCAGGGCCAGAGTTGCACGCCAGGATGACCTGTGGGGCCAGGCTCATTAGGCCCTTTGCTGCTGCCCAGGGTGGAGACACCCGCGCTCACCTAGGATCTCGAGTGGTAAGTCCCAGCCAGGGCAGAGCTATCCCCTGGGCTGGCCGGTGGCAGATGGCGGGGACCCTGGCTGGCCTTTATGCTCTGTGACCTCCAGGAGGGAGGTCACGAGGGACACAGCTGTGATCAGCCCACCCTTGAGCCTTCCAGCCTCCCAAGTCGGGATAGAGTCACGGCCCCTAAATCTTGCTGTAAATGCCCTTCTAGGAAGCTGTGGTGGCAGCCCTGGGCTCACACAGATGGGTCCTAAACCCCAAGCTAGGACGCAACAGGCCCAAGTCCCCCCACCTTGCCACCGCCTCACCCGCACCTACCTGTCATGTACAGGGGAGCTCTGACCGCCACCGCCAGAGGCCCACAGCCGTGCCAACCCACCAGGGGTGGAGGAGCCAGGGAAGGGTCTGGCCCACACGGCCCCAGGACTCACCTCTGTGCCTCTAAGGAGTAGCTCCCTGACAAAGGGGAAGACTCCCAAAATGACGTCTACTCCACTGTTATCTGCGAAAATTAAGGCACATTTATGAGGGGGCCCCTGCAAGACAAAACCAGGACGTTCAGTCGGGAACGGGCGCATCCAGCGACTCAGACGCCACCGCGCCCCACGCTCCCCGCAGGGGCCGGGACACGGGCTTCGGGGTCCCAGAAGCGTGGCAGGCATCAGGGATGGACCAGCCTGCTCGAGCCAGCGCCTGTTTCTTCCAGCACGGCTCTGTACCAAGGTCAGCTGAACTAACAAGTGGTCACCACAGGAGATCAAGGAAGGAGCAGGGGGCGTTTTAAATTAGATTCTCATCTAGGAGATTGCGGGACTAAAAGGAGGGGCCCTGCATGCACTGCCTGGTCCTGGGCCGAGGCAGACACACACCCACCTCCTGATGGCCTGATGTCCACCTGTGGCCCCCCGCTGGGCCCCGCCTCCATGTTCCATCCCCCACCCACCAAGAGCAGAGGCAGGAGGCACCTCCACGTACCTTCAATCTCTGCAGCCACTCATTGTAGGAGTCCACGAGCCAGGGACGCTCTGTGAAGACAGGGGGGCACAAAATCAGGCCGGTGCGGGGCCCTGGCTTAGAAGACTCCACTGGAGCACGCTTGCGCCCCATGACACCCCCATGTTCTCTGCTCCAGAGAACTTTGCAGACGCTGACCACCCTGTGCAGACACTGCGGCACCCAGGCCCCTACCTTGTAACTTCTTCTTGGCCTCTTCAAACCCAAACTGGGGGTTAGACTCAAGGACACTGTGTGGAGCAGAAAAGAAAGTGAAAAAGAGAATCAAAAACTTCAGCCACATTGTTAAACGTGGAAACACCAAATGAAGCATTCCTTAAGCTGAGCACACGCACGGCACCTGACGCGTGGCTCATGTCACCACGGCCAGTCGTGCAGCAAAAAGCTCAGAAGCCCACTGAGCAGCAGACTATGAATCTCAAGGACTCAGAGCGCTGTGGCCAGTGAAATCCTCCTGTGGCTGGCAGCCACGGGCACCATCCCGGCTGTGTCAGGGCTGCATGAGGGGAACCTAGTCCAGTAGGGTGAGGAGCCTCACCAAGCACGCTGACATGCTGTCCACAGGGGCCTATTCGGGAAGGAACAGCAGTGGCAAAGGGGGAGGGAAGTGCACGGTTTCCCGGTGTTTGTCTGAGGACGCACTGTGGTGCACCCGGCTGGGGTGAGGACGCTGCGACCCGGCTGCCTGCACGTGGGGGGACTGTGAGCCACCAGGAGGGACGGGGCTGCCTCTCTCCAGCCCCACCATGGGGTGTGGTCACTATGAGGCCCAGGGGTTGGGGATGTAGCTTCTGTCATGGTCAAGGGAAACTGCTGTGGAAATGGCTTATTCTGAAGTCACCACAAATTGGGAGCCCCAGGAGAGGACTCTCCATGTGCCTTAGAAACACATGCACCCACCGGTTAGTCTGTGAACTCCTTCACGAGCAACTTTTTGATGTCACACACTAAAAATCATGTAACTTCTACCGCATACGGTAAACGCAACTCCAGAGTTTGACCACTGACAACTTCAACCCCTAGGGCTCTGCTGCCCACACTTAAGGCAGGGGTGGGGACAGCTGCTTCCAGCGCCTGAGGCCTCTGCAAAGCCCAAGTACCCAGACAGGGCCGGGCCTGCTCCTTCTGCCTGAGCAGCACCCAGTTCCCATCCCCCCCACCCCAGCTGGGTGAGTGGCTGTGGACACCTACTCAGAGACGGCCTTGGCCCCCCAGTCAAAGACATTCCCAGCCAGGAGGCCTTTCACCAGGGCCAGCTGCCTGTCCTCCCAGCCCAGCGCGTCCAGGTTGCAGATCACTCTCTGAAAGCACTTCAGCGCGATGCCGTTTTCTTTCTGCTTCACCTGCAGAGAGACATGAGACACTGGACATGAGTAAGGAATGTTCTCACCTGGGGCGGCTGACTCCTGGGCCCTTCCGGGCAGCCTCTCTGGAGGTCCCCAGTAGAGTGCATCCGAGGAAAGACACTCTGCGGACGATGCTCTGCGTCGTGCTCCCTCCAGCTCCCTTCACACTCAGGCACAGCCAATCCACAGCAGCCGGGTTAAAAGCACCCAGCCCGAGTGGTGCTGCGGTGGTCATGCACACCTACACGGCGCTCTGAGGACCAGGTCCAGGGCAGCTTCGGCCCCGCACATCTGAGCAGCAGCCAAATGCAGAAGGGAGAGGGTGGAGGACATGGCCCCCACAGGTACCCGCTGCCCTGACCTCAAAACCCTCGACAGCAAACCTTCTCCATCACCAGACACGGCTGTGCAGGGGCAGGGAGCAGTGGTGTGACACTGGCCCTCGACAGAAGGGGTAAGCAGGGGCCACACCGCCCACTCCCACAGGGGTCCAAGGAGGAGTGCTGGCACCTGAAGGCTCCAGCCCCCAAAAATGCTGACATAGGAGCCCAGAGAGCCCCATACCCTGCAGGAAGAGGAGGGGCTGCTGCGGGCACCGCCCAGATCCTTGGGAGAGCGGCAGGCAGGCCAGCATCCCACCCTGACCATGTGGAGCAGGCACTGCCCAGCACACTCTGGGAGGTGCCCTGTTGGGTGGAGCTGCCCAGAGGCAGGCCAATGCCCCCTCATGCTCCCGCCCGCCCGCCTCCCCTCATGTGCACCCACCGCCCCCAACTGGCTGCTCAGTCATCTCTGGGGTCACTGTGGTGGCTCTCAGACATAATCTTCCAGAAGTCCCAGATGGGACAGGATGACCCCTCCCCAACTCTCTGTACCCCAACCCTCCTGCTGCCCACGATTAAGAGCAGCTTAGCAGGAGCCCTGACCAGCAGGCACCCAGCCCACGGGTGGCAGTGCTTACTTTAGAGTAGGGATCTGGGAAGTTGAACTCGTTCAGACAGTGCTCCCGTGTGTCCAGCAGGCTGCGCACGGTCAGGGTCCCGTAGGCGCTAGGGACAGAACCAGGTGGAGTGGCTGAGCAGGGTGGGTTGTGGTGATGGTGGCCCAACACGTGTCCATGTCCTCTGCTGCACCAGGGACGTCCTCACGGAGCCCAGGAAAGGCCCACGGGGCCAGCAAAGTGGTGAGTCCTGGCGGGGCACAGGCCAGGGAACTGCCCCCCTTGCTTTTAGCCACCTGGGCTGTCGCCCTCCCACCAAGCCGGTAGGGGGTCCAAGTGCCGCCAGCATGGCCACCTTCTTGAGCCATTGGGCCCCCTCGCACAAGAGGTAGTCACAGATGGGGACGCCACACTCACAACGGCTGGTGTCTCAGCGTCTGGAGCTTGTTCCAGTACTTCTGTCGGAACTTCTCTGCCCTCTCGGTGGCATCCACGGAGTCTGGCTGGCTGGCTACGGCACGTTTCACCACCTACCAACGACAGGGCGGTCAGTGAAGCCCCCGCCCTGCTCCTTGGGCCGAGACGGGCCTGACCCGCTGGCAAACTTCCTGCATGTTGGGTGGGGAGCTGGGGAAGGGCACGGGCTGGCACTGGGGGGTTTGACCAGGGACGTGCTCTGAGCAGCTCTCCCAGACGAGGGCAGTGATCTGACAGTGGCACCTTGTCTGCAGGCGTTTCCCCTCTGCCACTTGGTCTTCCAGCCACCCCGGGAGGCAGGAGGTTACTGTGAGCGCTAACTTGCCAACTGCAAAACCCAAGGCCCAGATCCATGACCTTGGACATAAGCCCGAGTTCCCCGGCAGCCAGCCCCTGCTCCAGAGGGCACAGCTTCAAGCCCCAGCTGGACCGAAGGCTTCCCTGAGGGGCTTCATGAAGGAGCAGATGTCCCCACAGGGGTTCCAAGGGCCCCAAGCCAACAGAGTCAAACCTGCCCAAGGGATAGCTGTCAGCAGAGAGCCTGCCCCGTGCGGCCACGGGACAGTCCTGGCCTCAGACAAGATGAGAAGCACAAGGCAGTGCGGTGTCTCCTGGACCCCCAGGGCTGTGGGGCGCCCGTTGTGCCCTGCCCTCAGAGAGGGGTTCCACAGAGCCACATGCGCTTCATCACACATCCAAAAAGTAGAAAAAGCTATCAACTCGCTTGCTCTCTGAAGGTGGGAACTAGCGAGGACACCTGGTGCCTCCTTGACATGGTGTCCCAACTCGCTCCCAAGAGCCCAAGAGCAGCAGAAATCACCTCCTTGCATGGAAACCCTGCCCTGCCACAGCTGGCACAGCCTGAGACTTGCCCACAGACAGTCCCCAGATCATGTGGCCTCTGCGGCCCACGGGTCCCCCGCCGTACCCCCAGCCCTCACCCCGTCCAGGGCCTCCTCGAAGCAGGTGAGCCAGTACTTGCGGGCCAGGGCGTCATCAGTGAGGTCGACAGTGTCGGGCACGTAGGAGGATGGGTCCTGGAGGAGGGGCAGGTTGACCAGTGGCCTCTCCAGCCGGTCCATTTCCAGCAAGTCAAACTGGAAGGACAAGAAGCAGTGGGATGAGAATGTTGCTGTGGTTTTCAAAAAGACTAAGATGTCCTTCTGTCAGTTTTAGCTTTCGCCGCAAGAATGGAAAAGATTGACCGCCTTCTTCCACACCTCTGGGCCACAGCTGAGATGGCCCCACCCCACGCCGGCCAGCCTGACGCCCTCTGCTCCTCCCTCCTGCAGTCCTGAGCCAGACATCTCAGAACCATCGCCTGTTTTGGCAGTGGGGTTGGGTCTAACACAGGAGATTTCAACCTGCTCCACCTCTCCCCACTCTGCCTGGCCCTATCACCTCCAAAGAGGCCGCAACCTCCACACCCACGCACCCCAACACCCTGGCCACATCTCTGGCCTCAACGCACCCACCTCTGCTGCTCAGGGCCTGAGCCTGCCATGCTCACTACGTGCCCGACAGCCTTGGCCCTTGGTCCTGGCCCCACTGTGACCCATGAGGCAGCCCCAGCCCTCCACGCCCCCCTTCCCCAGTGGCCCATGGCATTTCTGTCTGCAAAGGACTTTGCGCCCGCTCATCTGGCACTGGCTGCGAACACCACTTGTGCAGGCCAGGCAACTTTATGTGCCCACGTGTGCCCAAGGCTACCAGCGCCAAGCGCACGAGGTGAGGCACCCAGTGTTTATGGAACGATTGCTCGCCCCGTGGGCTTCTCCTCTTCTGTGCTGGGAACAGCTGAACTTCTGTACACCAGCCCTAGGGATCCAGCGGACTAACCACTCAGCAGCTGCTCTGGGGACAGAAGAACTGTAAGGGGGACAGCACAGTCCCAAGAGCAACCTCCACCCTCTAGTGACCTCCTGCCACATCACACGCCTAGAACGCAGCCCTTCTCTGCCAGGAGCGTGTCTGCCGGCAACTACCGGGGCTGGAGGAGCAGCTGCGCCCTCAGCGGGTCTGCCACGAGGAGGAGGAACACGTGACCAGAAGTGTAGCAGAGGAAGTGCCCGTAAATGTCCAAACTTAGGAAAAAAAGGTGATGGGCTCTGTCCATGTCACCCACAACCAACTGCCCACCATCGCTGCTGCTCCCGCTCGGTGCTGCCTGCCAGTCTTTAGGGCTCTTGCCATCCTGACAGATGGGAGCTCAAACCACAGCCTGGCCCGTTCTCGGCTGTGTAAACCTGAAGGGGAGACCTGGCCTCTGCACGTCTGCTCCTCAGTGCAAGGGTCACCGCCACCACCTTGCGGGGCCATGTGGTGTGCAAGGGGCGAGCCTGTGAGCACCTGCCTATTCACCTTACTCTGTGGCAAGTGAACGGCAACCCTTGTGCTGCGTTTCAGCATTTACAGAAAGATCACTTACCCCCTTATCCACTTAATTTCACAACCCGTGGGACAGGAACCGCAACTAGCCTTTTGATGGATCAGAAACTGAGGTTGGAAGACACCAAGCCCCTTTCCTGAGCACCAATGGCTGGTGCCAACCCGGACAGACTCATGGGGCTCCGCCTGCTGCCTGCCTCATGCCATGACCGCGTTGCTGGTGTAACACATTCACCTCAGAGCAGGGATGGTGCTGTGTACGCTGGAGGACGCTGTGCACAAGACAGCTTTCTCGCCCAGAAGTCGTAACCCATCAGGCATGACCTGAGGACACCTATGCTAGCTTACCAGAGAACCTGCGTTTGCACATGAAAAGACACCGTGCATAAAGGATGCCAGCAGGCTGTCCTGAAGGTGGCTGTTCTGACGTGTGTCCCAGACTAGTTAGCTGCCTTAACTGTTCCAACTTCTTCTCCAATACTGGTACGTCTTACCAACAACTGCTTAATGAGTTACAGAAGTAACATGCCAACTGAGATGTGCTGTTAATGAGCCCGACAGCCCATGAGACGGCAGCCACAATGCGGCCATGCTGGACACACCCTACATCTGGCTGGCACAGGTGCTGGTGGGAGACCCTCTCTAAGTGCCCACAACCCAGAGGAAAGTGGGAGCCTCGCCTGCCAGATCCTCAATGCCCCACCCAGCTCTGGTCAAGGTGAACCACCCCACTGTCCACTTACCCCAGTGGGGATTTGAGGAATGGGCTCAGAGCCTTCCGAGGAGAGCAGACTTTGTAACCAAAATGACACCACCCGCCACAGGACATAGTCCCAGGGATGGTGCCTGAGTTGGTTGCTGCCACTCAGGTTTTAACCCTGACTCTGCTGTGAACTTGCCTCCAGCCTCAGGGAGAGCCCCTTGTCCCCCTGAACTTTAGCATTCTGTTCACAAACAAGGGGGCCGCATGGCAGAGACCCGTGGGTCCTGCTCGATGTTCCGAGGACGTGGAGATAATGAAAGTCAGGAGGGAGGCGAGGAAGACACCCGCGGCTGCTACTCACAGTGCCGCTCCGGGCCCGCTGCGCGGGGCACAGCTCAGGCGAGCCGCTCCTCAGCCCCGAGCTGCCTGCGTAGTTCTCTCCCCAGCTGTACTGGTTGGGATCTGCAAAAACGAGAAGCCGGTCGCCTGTGTTAACCCTGCCCCAAATTCAAAAGGAGAAAAGCAGAAGAGGAAAAACAACGGGATCATGTATTTACTCAAACGTTAGAACACCCGTTCCTGTTACTCCCTGAGGCCTCGGGCTCCCCACTCCATCCGTCCCCTTTGCCTCCCACGTGGCTCAAGGAGAGCATGACACTCTACTCACTGTCTTGCTCGGCTCCTTTTAAAAACGCTCCGATGGCTCCCAGGTAGCCCTCGTGTCTCAAGAACAGCGCCTGGACTTCCCCCTGCCACAGCCAAAGCCCACACGCAGCTGTCAGTGCCGCCCATGCTGGCGGCGCGGCTCTGAACCCACTGAAACCTGAGAGGCTGTCCCCACACTTGTCAACGGAATCGTACCTAAATGCAAGAGGGTGGCCTGCTGTCTCAAGAAATGTGAGGGGAGTATTTCCGTGAGGAAATAACTTCCGTACAACACACGGCCATCCCACCGATCTAGTCTGCGAGGCTGCTCAGGGCGCCTCCACACGGTGAGGCTCACCCCATCCCCGGTGACCCCTGTAGGCCCCTGGGTCTCAGAGCGCGTCTGAGGCTTCTTGACAGTGAGGGACAGCCCCGGAACACTTGTCACTGGAAACATGCTCAGATGCAGAGGTGGCCGTACTGCCACATGAGCAGGACACCCAGGACTGGGGAGGGAAGGGCGGGAGGAAGGGCAAGGCTGGCAGGAGGGTGCAGACCCCGGCTGGCTGGGAAGGCGGATGCGCCCTGCACGTGCAGCTAGTTTCTGGCTGGCACCCTGTGGTTTCTAAAGACACTACTGTCCAGTCACCCCAAGTGGGGATTTGAGAAATGGACCTGGAATCTTGTGACAGGAGCAGACTTTGTAACTGAAATGACACCACCTGCCAGAGGACACAGTCCCAGGGACGGTGCCTGGGTTGGTTGCTGCCACTCAGGTTTTAACCCTGACTCTGCTGTGAACTTGCCCCCAGGCTCGGGGAGAGCCCCTTGTCCCCCTGAACTTCAGCATTCTGTCCACAAACAAGGGGGCTGCGTGGCACAGACCCCAAGGGTCCGTGTTAGAGCAAGCAGGATGAACAAAGCCCAGGGCCGCAGCCACAGGCAAGGAGGGGAGCGCCTGTTACCTTGGAGAAGAAGTTAATGCTGTAGGTGATGGTGCGCATGGTCACAGGGTGGCCCCGGATGAAGAAGCCCCCGAAGTACACCCGGTCCAGGCTGTGTATCTTCGCGTAGAGACAAGCGAGCTGCCCGACGTCATTGCTGATCATATGCAGCAAGCTCTTGGCCATGTCCTCTTTGGAGAACTCTGAGAGGGACAGTGAAAATGGCACGAGCTGGGCAAGCAGGCCTGGTGTGGGGTACGGGAGCCCCGGGCACGGCACGCAGGGGACGGGAAAGGTGACATCGGAATCACACCTGCATGGATCAGACTTTGTTTTCAAGGGGAAGGAAAAAACCCCAAACCACTTTTCCTAACTCATAGGAACTAACTTAGCTGTTCATTCTAAAGCAAAGACTGATGGAACTTATCTGCCGACCTCCTCTGCACAAAGCACACCAGCACCAAGTGTGCACTGCAGGAACTCGGCAGGACAAGGTTACAGGGTTGACATGCCAGACCCCATCTCTCCAAGAAGCCGGCACGTGAAAGCGACAGCTGGTGGGAAGAGTGGTGCCCACCGAACCCGCCACACTGCTGCGTCACTGTGCAACTGCTGCTGGCCTCTCACGGACACAGTGGCCTTGGCAGGTACCTTTGTCGGCGGTGGCTGACTTCCCAAAGCTGCTTGCAATGAGATTGCCGCTCAGCCCCAGGGTCTGGTGGGCTCCACCGTAAATGTCCTGCACCAGCATGTCCACATTTGTGTGCTGGCCCTTGGAAGCCAGATGCAGCAGCTCATCGAACTTCTGTGGGGACAGAGCACAGGAAAGCAGGTGAGGTGCCAGGGGCGGCGGAACCCCTAGGGCCCCAGAAACCAAGCCCGCAACAGAAAGCAAGCCGCGGACTGGGTGTGACAGCCCTCTCTCACATGTGGGACCAAGGCAGGGCTGGCAAGCAGGACTCTGTGGACTGCCCAGCCGGGGACGCTCTGGAAGCTCAGACCCCCGTCCTTCAGAGCATGAGCAGCTCAGCTACAGAGTCAGCACAAGGGCCTAGGAAGGAGCCACTCTGATAGCAGTCCCAGCCACCTGCAGGTCTCACACCGCACAGCCACCAGCCTTTCCTGAGAGGGACTGGGAAGACCCAGGAACACCTTCCCGCAGCTGCTGGAATACCTTTGTTTTGGTGAGCAGAGCCCCGAGCCCCCAGAAGGTGCCGCCTCCGATGGAGCTGCCGCCAATCCACTCGAACCTGTCCTCCGTCTCCACCTGGAGCAGAACCAGGGGAGGTACCTTAAGCAGGCGGGCCCTCAGCCACACAGGCCCCCAGCAGTGCTGTGCCCACCCACTCCCCGAGAGCCACCTCAGGGACCACACTCTCGAAGGCTGAGCCTTGGTGGTGCTGGTGCTGGCAGAAGGGCCCAGCCACGCCCAACAATGGCTCTGAGCTTGTGGCTTCAGCTCTGTGATGCCACAGCTGGTCTGTGTCAGGTCTGTCCCCGTCCCTGGCACTGCCTCCAACACACAGCATGTGCCTAACCAACGGCTGCTGGACCATTCACTCATTCGTGCATTCATTCATCTTATGAATCTAAGCCTCACCTTCACGATGGAGACTCCAGAGCCAATATTGACAAGAAGATACGGGAAAATGCTGGGGTGGTTTGTCTGGAATCGGAACTCGGGGTCGGAGTCCTTCTGATACACGAAGGCCTCGTGCGGGATGTTCTTCAGCACAAAGTTACACCCCTTGATCAGGCAGGTCATCACGTCCTCCTTGTCTACCCTGGGGAGGAAGGAGCCCACCACTGAGAACAGTTCAAGTCACAGGAAAGCCTGCCTAGGGTTTAGCAGGCAGAATAGCCCCTCCGCCCAGCCCGGGGCTCACCCTGGAGACGCTGCTCGGGCATGGCCAAGCTGAGGCTGCTCATTCTGATGACAGATTTGGCTTTTTCAAAGGCAGCTCGTGCAAGTGACACCTAGAACTGAGCCCCGACTGCCCCGCGTCCCCTGCAGCCACGACACAGTGCAGGAGCTGCATGTGAGGCTGTGCTCCCTTCTCTCAGCCCACGAGGTCCCACTTACTTCAGCTGCAGCTTCTCTTCAATGAGGTCCTTGAACTTGTATGCCCCGCCCCCTGTCGCCTGGATGACCTTCGTCTCAGTGTTGACCAGGTGGTCTTTGATGAAGTCCAGGCAGGCTTCAATGTAGGTGTTCTCAAACTTAATAAAATGCAGCCGAGCGGTAATCTCTTCCTGAACCGAAATCTCATAGGGTGGTTCGTGGTCCTGTTCTTCTGTATCCTGGGAAATGGAGTTGGGACATCTGTGTGTGCAGGGCATGGGGGGCAGCGAGCAGAGTCGTGGTTCCTGTGTGCCCCAGCCCCAGCCCCACTGATGGCTGGCATCGATCTTGAAATAGGTGGAAACTGTGATGCCAACTTCAGGTCCTAGGCAGAGTCCCAGGAGAGAGGGGAGGGGCCCAGGACTCCTGAGACCCTCAGAGCTGCCCCAGCCAGGGAAAGAAACCTTCCCAAGGAGTATGGGCAGGTGGGGGTGTTCCTGAGGAGGGTCTTGAAGGGGAACTGAACAAGGAGGAGGGAAGGGTGTCCACACCAGAGAGTTCCAGGATGGCTCAGTGGACACTGCGAGCAGTAGAGGATGACCACAAGAAGTGAGTGCCTGTCCAAGGCGACAGGGCAGCTGCAGCAGAGGCTCACCTTCCCCGAGTGGTCGAAAGACCGCACTCGGGCGACTTTGTGCTGCACTGTTGAGTAGTAGGCCAACTTGGTTAGCGATCCACCTGCAGGGAGACACAGACCAGCAACACTCAGAACCCAGGTGCCAGGAGTCCTGCAGGGCTGTCCTCCCTCGAGCTCTCGGGGGCATTTCCAGACGGTTCAGCGAACAGCCTCCTCCTGGATGCTCCAGAGACAAGGTGTTTGGTGCTACTTGAACTTAAAAACCCTGTGGGCACAAAACACAGGAAGGAAAAAAATAAACTATCAGATCCAAACACTTTTTTCTTTTAAAAGTCCTGTTTCTGCTCAGCTCCCTGACCAAGCTGAGGTCAAGATTCTCCATCTCCCCCGTGGCACAAAGTCCTGAGGGAGAGAGGAAAGCATCCTGCTTCTGGGTGACTTTGACGATCACTCGTGGTTTAAGAAAATTCAGTCAAGTTCTGATCTTGATAACGACCAAAAGAAATAAGCTGACAAACCCAGTATGCCTGCATTTTAAAAAGCGCACGCTTGACCACCCATCTTACCAAGTAAGGCGGCAACAGAGTTTATAGGGAGAGGGTGGGGTGGCTTTCACTAACGGGAAGGGAACAGGGACAGAAAATAGCATCCCTGCCCTGCTACAGACTCGGAGCTGGGGGAGGCAGCCCAGGCCCCAGAAGTAGCCAAAGGAAGTCAGACAGAAGGTGACCAAAGTCTCTTCCCCACAGGCCAAAGGCTTTTTAAAGTCCTTGAGAAACCCCGTGACCCCTAGGGTGTTGCACACAACCAGAGGTTGCCTAAATATCAGGACACAGAAGAGGACTTTATTCACCTGAAACACAGTCCAGGGAAAGTTAGGATCCTCAGAGAAGGCGTTTTCAAGGATAAACTACAAGGTTGCTGCTCTAAGTCAGAGAAAAGGAGCTTTTGAGGCTACAGTTATATTTGCAGATTTGAGACCCACAAACAACGAACGAGAGGTGAAACAAAACTCTCAGCGCTAAAAAGATGACTTAAATTGCATTTCTTGTAGGGCTTGACAAAAATAAGGTAAAAATCCCTCATTTTGAGTAAGAAGGCTAAAGTTTTCAAACAGTTGTTTTGTTTCAAAATACTAAAGGAATATGCAAGAACACACAGTCAAGTCAGTACACAGAGCTAAAAACACAGAGGTATCCGAGAACTGAAGCTCCTCCGTCCAACAGAATTCAAACCACCTTTTCTGAGACCAGTGGCAGCCTGTCCTGTCTGACCTGCCACCTGAAGGTGGGGACGGGCTCTCCCTGCAGTGCCATGACCTTGCCTCTGTCAGGCCATGCAGGGCCTGTATTCTTAAGCCTCCTTATCCCTGCTCCCTGCCCCCAATCCTGGCCTGGCCTGAAAGTCTTACGAAAATGCTGGTTGTCCAATTCACTCTGAATAAATCCTTTTCCAAAAAGTCAGATGACGCAAAGTGATGAAAACATGTTTTAAGAGACTCATCGAAAGTTGCTATAAACAAACTCCCGGGTCAAAGAAACCCAATTTCAGAACCTGCACGCTGTTAGCTTTAACTCACATCCAGAACAGGGTTTGTGGGGGTTGTCTTCGGAGTTGGTTTTTGTGAGACACACAGCTCCGATGGGCATTGCCTGGTACTGAGCAACCCATCAGGGTGAGACCCGTCTTCCACTCTTCAGCCAGGAGGGAACGAACATGGCCTGGGGTGTAGGTGGGGACCCAGGAGCAGGGAGTCAGTTCCAAACAGAATTAGCTCAGAACGAACATGGCCTGGAGTATAGGTGGGGACCCGGGAGCAGGGAGTCAATTCCAAACAGAATTAGCTCAAGGAACAGGGCAATGGGAGCCTGAGAAATAGTTTTCTGGCAGTCTGTTCTCAAGGATCCCTTGGAATTAGAAGGTACCCAATCCCGGATTCTTGGCAGATCACAGCTGACAAAACATCACCTGACTGACTAGGGGAAGGGAGCTTCCCAGGGGTGCAGTCACCTGCCCGATGTCCTTCAGCACCTGAGACAAGACCCTCTTGTTCACCCTGACCCCTGGGGCCTGGGCACAGGGCTGTCCTCCTGACACCTTCTCTTGCCCTGTCCTTCTCTTTGGGCAGCAAGGAAAGGCAGGACAGCCCAGAACACACCACTGCTTTGTTGCTCCTTCCTGTCCCACATGCCCCCCAAAGGACCCTTCCCACTGCCCGCAGAAACCTGAAGTCAGATCAAAGCTTCAAGTATGTTTTGATAAACAAAATGTCCCTGATGCTTTCAAAGAGGCAGATCAACCCAGCTGACATCAGCGTCCCCATTCGAGAGAGGAAAAGGTTTCGCCAAGAACACAGAGCAGCTGAGGTTTCCTGGATCCAGAGACTTGGGGAGGGAAGAGGAAATGGGAGAAGCCTGTTTTTAAACAACCGTGTCGACAAGCACACTGGTTCTGTGGGTTCTTGGGTTGAGGACCCCCTTCCGGATTTGTGCCTCCCACCATCTGCAGTAACAAACAAAGGGTCTGTCCTCAATAACAGTAAATATATACTTTTAAGAACTAGACACACAGGACCCAGGCCCAGGAGGGGCCTTTCAAAGAGAGGAAATAAATGCCAACACTAAAAATAAACCTTTGAGTGTCCTTCTGCCAAGAAACGGCCCCTGGGCTGGGCTCGTAGAGGGCGGGCCGGGGCTCCAGGACCCTCCAGGGCCAGGGCAGCCCTTCGTCAAAGCTCTGGCTCTGTTGCTATTCGCTGGCCACTGGGGGCCACACAAAACATCCCAGATGAGCCTCGTCCTCTCGGCGGTCTTCCAGGCGACTTATGCAGGTCAATTTCGATTGCATTTCAGAAACATTTAGTCCCGACCTTTCCCAGCAAGTGCCCTGCGCAGGGCACGGGGGTCTAGGGGACTGTGGGCGCAGCAAGGCCGGAGGGAGCTGACTTGGAGCCTCTGGAGAGGCCTGCTTGGGGACGACCCCCTAGGCTGGGCCCGCAAGCTCAAGCCCCCAGCCCCAGCCGGTCACGAATCCTGTCAGGTTTCCATCGACACGCGTCCCACGCCCGTCCCCCCAAAAGCACTGCCCCTAAGCCCGCCGCAAGGGCGGCCGAGAGCCCAGGCCGCGTTTCCACTCCCACGGCTGCTCTCTTTCGTGGAGGTCACCCTGCCCCCTGGATGGGGCACTCGTGGCTCGAGTGGCCCCCAGAACACGAGAGCGGTGAGCAACGCGCCGGAAGCAGACGGCCCGGGGGACAGCTGGGGTATCCCCGGCGCCTCTTATCCGGGGCGGCACAGCTGTTGTTCAAGCGTGTGCCGAGCAGCCTCGGCAGCGGACCCCGAAACAGCCGGGAGCGCGACGGTGACCGAGCTCGCCTGTCCGTGTCCCCTGGAAAGCGGGGGCCGTCGAGGGCCGCGCCGAGCCCAGTCCGCGGCCGCCGGAACCCCAGCCCCACGCCCCTCTCCACGGCAGCCGTCCCCGTCCTCATCTCGCCCGCCACGAGAGACCCCCGACCCGCCGGCCGGCCATCCCCCCTCCCCCCCGGCGGCGGGTCACGCAGGCCCCAGCCCCCTGCCCTCAACCGCGCGGACTACAACGCCCGGCACGCCCCGCGCCGGCCCGCGCGAAGCCCACCGGGAGCTGTAGTCCGGCCGCCGCCGCCCGCCCGCCCGCCTGCGCCCCGCGGACTACAAGGCCCGCGAGGCCTTGCGCGGCGGCCGGACTACAAGGCCCGTGAGGCTTTACGCGCGGCCCGCGCCCCCGCCCTTCGTCCTTCCCGCCGCCCCCGCCCCCCGGCCACCCGCGCCCACCCCCCGCGCCCAGTCCGCGGCTACCTATGTCGATGGCGAAGCGCTTGGCGTTCTCCAGGTTGCGGAAGATCTCGTCCGGGGGCAGCGTGATGCTCTTGTCCAGGCTGTCCCCGCTGCTCCCGCCGCCGCTCGCTCCACGCTCCGCCATTTTGAAAGTGCCCGGCCAGCCTCATCAGCCATGGAGATATATGCGCATATATTGAGCGGCTGAACGCCCCGCGCATAGATTATGCTAATGAGTCTGGCCCCGCCCCCTGCCCCCGCGGTCTGGGTCCCCGGAGGCTCGGGCGGTCCCGGGCAGGGGTCCGATAGGGCCGGCCCGGGGCTGCGGAAGGGCGGGAGTCTCTCCTCCGCAGGTCGAGCACCGCACGGAACATCTGGAACGACGATGATGTCGTTGTCCTTTCGTCCAGCTGGCCAGATGCTTAACTCAAGAGCCCCGAGCGTCAGCTGAGCTAGACCGCGCAGGCCGCGCTGCTGCTGCCAGGGGGCACCTGGGTCTGCACGCCAGCAGAGACCTGCCTGTTTCAGGGAGCGCCGGCTCCGAGCTGGGCCCTGCACGCCCAGGCGGGTGTCATGCGGTCTCTGCTAGGCCGACCCATGGTCCTGGTTGCCCAGGGGCGTGGGACTCTCATTGCTAAAAGTCCCACGCACACTGGGGCAGTTGTGAACCCTGCCCTCGAGGAACTCCTGGCCCAGGGTGACAAACATCTGTAACTAGGGAAGATGTGTGCTTAAATGGCAGTGCCAGAGAGCACAGGAGGAAAGCAGGGGAGGCTGCCTGGAGGAGGCCACCTTCTGGCAAGACAGGGACTTTGGGAGGCTTCTGGGAGCAAGACCAGGAAGCACCCCAAACTGGAGCAGGGATATAGGTGGGGGCAGGGTGGGATTCCAGAGTGAGTCGCTGGGAAGCCTGCACTGGCGTGAAGACCCTTGAGAGAGGCATGTCCTCCAGGGACCCTGGGCACCTTGCAAAAGAGCCCAGTGTTGGAAGCAGACAGATCGGGCCCAAGGTGGCTTCAGCATCTGCCTCGCGGGTGGCCCTGGGTTGGCTACTGTGTGTCTCTGGTCCCCAGCCTGTCTGCAAACTGAGGATGCCACCAGCTGCCTGGCAGGGTGCCTGGGAGCACAGGGCTGTGGAGCAGCAAAACGCAGATCTCCAGGGAGGGGGCAGCCTTGCAGGGGTCTTCCAGGGGCATGGGTGTGCCGCTCTGGTTGGGGGAGACAGGGAGGCATCGGTGGAAGAGTACGGAAGGTCTGTTCCTGAGAGAGCGTGGACTCCAGGCAGCTCAGACCCCTGGTAGCATGCCGTGGGCTAGCCTGGCCAGGAGGCACACTCCACGAGGACAGCGGTCGTCTGCCCCTCCCCCGCCATTCATTGATGCACTCGCTGCACATGCGATAAACACGTGCAACGAGTGGGAATCCTCCCTTCTCTGCTCACCACACCCGGGGCTCAGCAGGGACCCCGAGAAACCACTGGCAGACCCTGGGCTGGCCTGGAGGGGCGCCCTATGCGGAGATTGCCTGCATGGTAGACAGAAAGGGATGGAAGGCAGAGGAGAGAAAGAGGTGCTGTGCGGGAAGGAGCAAGGGCCAGCAGGCCCACGTCTGTGACATTCAGAGAAGGTGTGAATACCTTCTGCTTCCACATTCAGCTCCTCTCCTCTCCTTGCTGGTTGGATTTTGCCCCCTGGGGAGCCTGGGTCCCGTGGTTCTAGGTTCTTGCAGACTCAACCAACACCCTGTCGCCTGCCTAAAAATAGGTGTCCTTTTGGAGACAAGCAATCACCCCTGGCAGGTTTGTGGCCTGATTCAGCCCTGGAGAGCGGTCGGCCAGCCTACAGGGAGGGCCCCTGTGGACTAGCCGAGCAGGTGCCCTGGGAGCTCATCCAGGGACAGGTGCTGTAGGCCAGGCGAGTGGGGCCGGGGCTGAGGGCAGATACTTTCTCCTGTCTGCTTGGCCTGGCCAAGCTCCTTTGGCTGCAGCAAGCAGTCCACTGCAGCCTGTGGCCTTCAGTTCCCTCTCAGTGGACAGACCAAAGGTCCTGTAGTGGTCACTATGACTGCACCCCTACCTGCAGGGAGCTCTTGGAGGGCCTGGGGCAGAAACCCAGGTGTCCGGCCCCATCCACTCCTACTGCACCCAGTTCCTCCCCTCCCAGCGTCCCCGGCTCCCTCTGTCCCCCCAGCTTTCCGCCTCTCCTTGGCCTTCCTTCCCTCCCTCCCTGCTTCCCTCAGCTAGGACCCAGCCCTTCTTCCTGTGTTCAGAGGGTCACTGGCAAGGACCCCTCCCCACCCACGGCTGCACACCATGGTCGTGCCCATTCCCTTTCATCCCTGCATTCCCACCCCCCGTGGCTCCCAAGGACAGGTGTGAGGCACACGAGGCGACAGACCGCAGGGGACTTAACAGTCAGATTTTATTAGAAGCGTTCAGAGCAGTCCCGTGGGCTCCCACGTGTGTTCACATTCTGAGTACAAAGCTGTGCCCACGCGCACCCACCCACACAGAGCAATCCTTTAAGGATCACAGTGGAGACCCCACCTTCCCCAAACAGCCCACTATGAGCCCTGACCAGACAACCGAGCACACGTGGGGCCTCCTGGCCACGGCTCCCGCGGTCCCTCACGCCAGTCCAGGCTGGGTGCGCTTTCCTATGAGGATACACCTTGCGTTCGGCCTTCACAAAAGGCAAATGTGCCCACGGCACGCCCGCCTGCCAGGGCGCTTGCCCAGCAGCAACGGGCCCTGAAGAAAGTCCTCTACGGGCTGGGGGGGCCAGCTTGCCGACCCCTGCCGCCTACAAATATCATAGAACCCCGGGTGCCGGGGACTTCCCAGAAGTCACTTGCTGAAATGCAAACACAGAACAACCCCATGGGGTCAGACACTTGGAGAAAAGGGCCCCGACCGTCCTAAATGACAACGACCCCGCACACACATTCTCTGAGAATGACCGTCCTGCTGGCCCGCCAGCCTGGCGAGGGAGCCTTGCGGAGAAGAGCGCGCCCAGGCCGGGGGCTGCACGACGGCCAGGGAGGCTCTTGCCTCCCCGCGAGAGCGGCGGGCTCGCCCTCCGGTCCTCGGGTCCCGCCGGGTCACCAGGGCCGCCAGAGGCCGCAGGCGGGCTGGCGCGCGGCGGCGGCGGCCTTGGCGGAGGAGAGCGCGGGCGGGGGCGCGGCGCCGGGCGCCTGGGGCTCCTGGGCGGGCGCGGCGGGCGCGGCCGGGGGCCGCTGGAAGTGGCAGAGCAGCTGCATCTGCGCGTCGCCGGCGGCGTGCAGCGTCAGGAAGTGCACGGCCTCCTGCAGGCACCACGCGTAGCCCTCGCTGTAGTCCTGCGGCGGGCTCTTGGCGGCGGCGGCGGCGGCGGCGGCGGCGGCGAAGGCTGCGGGGAGGCGGGGTCGGGGTCGGGGCGCGGTGAGCGGGGTCGGGGTCGGGGTCGGGGCGCGGTGAGCGGGGTCGGGGGTCGCGGTGAGCGGGGTCGGGGCCGGGGCGCGGTGAGCGGGGTCGGGGGGCGCGGCGGTGAGCGGGGTCGGGGTCGGGGTCGGGGCCTGCGGGGCGCGCACCTCTGCTGTGCTTCAGGTAGCTCACGGCCATCTCCAGGATGTCGGCCTTCTCCAGCTTGGAGTTGGGCTGGTGCCGCGCGAACTCCTGCTCCAGCAGCAGCTTCAGCTGCTCGATGCTGCTGTTGATGCGGTCGCGGCGCATCTTCTCCACCACCGGCTTCCGCAGCTGCGGGGGGAGCGCGTCAGGCGGGCCCGAGCCGGCCGGGGACGCCGGGGACGCCGGGGAGCGCGCGCCGCGCGGGCTGGCACTTACGCGGTTTTTCTCTTTGGGGCTGAGCAGCTCCACGGCCGCGGTGCTGGGGGCCATGCCGGGCAGCGGAGGGGCGGCGAGCGGCGCGGGCGGGCAGGGCCGGCGGTCCCGGGCTGGCGGACGGCGCGGCGCCCTTTATAGGCGCGCGGGCGGCTGGCGCCTGGGGCCCGGGCGCCGCGGCCGTTCCCACACTCGGCGGCCAATGGCGGCGCGGGCCGCACAAAGGCGCCGGCCCATTAGCGCACGCTAAATTGCCCGTGAATTGGCGCGGGCACAATGGGCGCTCCCCGAGGAGCAGGTGGGCCGCGCGGCACAATGTCCGGGCTGTGGGAACGCGCTCGCCCCTCATTAGCATCCCGGGGCCGGAGGCCGGGAGCCCCGAGCCTCAATATGCTGCCTTTTCCCAGGCGGCGGGGAGGGGTGGGAGCAGGAAGGAGCGCCCCCCGCCCCGTCCCCTCCCCAGCGACTCTCCACTGCTGGCTGGCAGAGGCCACGGGCACGCTCCGGGGAAGAGCTTCAGAATGAACAGGTGCGGCGGCTGCCGGGGGATGGGCACCCCCCCCCCCCCGACAGGAGCCCGCTGCACCCCCAGGGCTGCAGAAGAGCCCACACCCTCCTGGACAGGCGTTCTGTCACCCTCTCCACATGCCGGGGTGAGCAAGGGCCCCAGGCTCTTAGCATCAGCCCCACTGGCCTATGTTGCAAGTCCCCAGACATCACGTGGGATTCGTGACTTCCGTGGAGCTGGAGAATGGGCCAGCGCACCTCCCTGACGGTGCTTTGGACAGCTTCAGGAGCCAGAGTACCTGAATGCCCAGCATGGAGCCTGGCACCTAGGCAGCCCCTATCCCCAGCCCCTGCACCCTATCCTCCTGGGAGCAGTTCACCAGGCCTTAGCATCTGGGCTGCTCCATAAACCAGCAGGTGTCCCTTGGGACACTCTCCCTACCCCCATCTGGCTGGGAATCTGACCATGGCTTCCCAGGAGCTTGGCAGGGCCTACGGCTGCCAGCATGCTTCGTGTGGTTGCTGTTCGTGCGTGACTTGTGAGAAGCCACAGCCGCATGGCTCCCCTCTCTACTGCCTGAGGGGCACGTGTAGGGTTTGCTTTCCTTGGGCGTCTTGCCAGTGGGCGGGGAGGTGGTGCCAGGTGGCAGACTTGGGGATGGGAGCAGAGCAGCCTGGGGCCCCCAGGGAGGCTGTGCCAGCTCAGACTGGACCCTGGGGACCTGCCAGATGAGCTGATAACCCTGGACCTGACCAGCCCAACAGAGGACCAGCAGCTGCTTTGGGGCAACCAGCCCCACTCTGGGGAGGGCCCCCAGGGAGCCCCTCCACCTGGAAGTCACCAAACCTCTGATTCTCTGCTGCCAGGAAGCCCAGTTGTCCTACAGGGGCTGAGGGAGTGGTGGGCCTGGGATGCCTCCTAGGGGCAGGTTGGGACCCAGCCAGGACCAAATAGAAGGCAGGGCCTCAGCCCGGGGAGCCAGGGGCTGGCATTGGGGCATTTTAGCCCATGTTGAAATCCAGGAGCCTGGTTCCCTGGACGGATTTCAGCCACATCTGAATGTGGCTAGGAATTGCAGAGCTCTAACAAGGGTCCAGTCAGGGATACCCCCCACTGAGGGTCTTGGCAGTGATCCACAGCTGTGAGTGGCCTGTTTGGTGGGCCTGGCTCCAGGAGGCCCTCAGCACAAGGAGCCATTGGTTACCCAGGGCTGGACCTGTCCAGGAGGCAGGCAGGGTGGTGCCAGGACAGCAGGGAAAGGCCTGACTTCAAGCCAGCACATCATGACCCTCCCACTGGCCTGCCGGGCATGCCCCAGGATGCATTCGGCTGGGGGGCCTCCCGGCGTGGAAACTCCAGATGAGTTTGGTGGGGGAGGGAAGGGAGCCCCTCCTTACCCTCTGCTACCTGCCCCCGGGGCCCTCCCACAACAGCTCTCTTGAAAGGCACTCATGCCCCAGACTAGTTGTGGGTGGCGGTGGCACCAAGGTAGGGCTGCCTTGCGCTCAGCTGGGGGGACCCTACCACAACACTCTGGCCCTTGTTTGATGCACAGGGCAGAGGGCACCTGGGCAAGCCTGGGTGGAAATGTGGAAGCCACAAGCTCAGCATCCACAGCCCTGGGCACTGACGGTGGCTGGCACCTGGGGACCCAGTGATGCTCTGTGGAGCCATTTTTGCCGCCAAAGGGGGGTTTGTGCTGGGTGGCTGTCACATTTTGGTGTGTTGCTTGCCTGGTGATGGGCTCCCCCAGGGTGGGTTGGCGTGGGGAGGGCAGGATCACTTCGTCACCTGCATGCCCATCGCCTGTCCTGCTACCCAAGGCCCAGCACCAAGGAGGCGCTCAGCCACAGGCTAATGGAACACAGGAGCAGGGGGCAGGGTGGAAACAGGGTCTGAGCCCATGTGTGCCCCGACCGCCCGGCTGCGGTGGGGGGCAGCACCCAGGCCAGGCACTGCTCCCAGGCTCTGGAGGGGGCAGTTGGCTGGGACTTGTGTCCTGTCTTGATCCCTTCCCTAAGACACGTGCCGGGAAATGTGGTCCAGCCCACACCCCATCTCAACAGCCTGCCCACCCGCAGTGGGCCGGGATGGCAGGCTGCCGGAGGTGAGGGTGGTGGGTGGGCCGTGGGGGGGCTGTGCCCTCCCTCCTCCTCCTCCCCCTGGCCCAGAGCAGCTTTGATCCAATTTGCAGTGTGGGAAATATGAAATGTACGGTGTTAAATCCCAGCCGGATGAAAGGCTCACTCCCTCCCCAGTGTGGGCCAGATGGCAGCTCGGGCGGCCTCCGAGGCACACGCCTGGCCTTTGTGGGCCGTTTAACACTGTGAATGGGGACAAAGTGTGGGAAACTCGCTGGGCTCCTGGCTCACACCATCTGAGGTGAGTAGCTGCTGCGAGGGGGGCCGGGGAGGGGGCCCCTCCAGGCTGGCGGGCTTTGCTTGCAGAAGCACAGAGGAATGTGTGTGTGCATATGGGGGATGGGGGATTGAGTCCTCCGCCTTGGCTGCCGCTGGCAGCTTGGGGTGGGATGGGGGGTCCTTTCCCCAGCTGGGCTTTGAGGAGGTAGGGAGTTTGTCCAGCCTGCCTGCACCTCCCAGGGCCTCCCACCCTGGAGAGCTCAGTAAGTCTGAGGGACCTTCTAGTCGGGGTGGGCATGGGGAGTCTGGAGTTGACATCCCCCAAAACAGCCATTCAGGCAGGGCACTTTGCTGTAGACGTGGGGCTCCGGGTGAAACCCACTTTTGGGACATTATTATGTCAGATTTCATGAGTCTAGGACCATAACGCATTTCTGAGTAAACCACACCCCCAATGCCAGTGGCCCAGGCTGGCTGCCAAGAACTCCTCAGGAGGGGACAGGGCCACGGGGGGCAGGGGGCGTTCTGGGGCGTTTGCTCCCAGCTGCCCGAGGAGGACTTCTTGCTGGTGGGAATGTAAAACAGGGTGGCTTTGGTGGTTCCTCAAAAAGTTAAACATAGAATTACCGTATGATCCAGCAATTCCACTTCTGGGTCTATACCCAAAAGAACTGAAAGCAGGGTCTTGAAGAGATACGTGTGTGCCACGTTGAAAGCGGCATTATTCACAATATGCGAAATGTGGAAGGAGCCTGAGTGTCCCTGGACAGATGAACGGATAGGTGAGATGTGGTCTGTCCATACAACGGAATATCACTCAGCCTTCAAAAAGGAAATAAGTCCTGACATCTGCCACAGCCGGACGGGCCTTGAGGACATTGCGCTCAGTGAAATAAGCCAGACACAAAAGGACACATAGTGTGTGAATCCGCTCATAGGAAAGACCTAGAGTCGTCGGATTCAGAGACGGAAAGTAGAAGGGTGGGTGCCGGGGGCTGGAGAGATCTGGGGTGGGGGTGACGGTCACACGACACTGTGCATGTGCTCAGTGCCACTGAGCGGCACACTTAAAGATGGTTAAGACGAGGGCCGGCCCGTGGCTCACGCGGGAGAGTGCGGTGCTGACAACACCGAGTCAAGGGTTCGGATCCCCTTACCGGTCATCTTTTAGAAAAAAAAAAAAAAAGGTTAAGATGGTTAAATTTTATGTTATTTGTATTTTGCCACAATTGGGGAAGAAAAGGAGGACTTCTTTTGGAGAAGAGCCAGAAACTCCCTCCTGTCCGACCCCCTCCCAGGCCGTCACAGCTTCTAAAGGCCATTGGCCCTGGGACATCCAGGGCCCTGCAGGACTGGTCTGGAGGGGACACTGCCACAGGATCTGATCCCTCCTCCCTCCCCCGGGCCTGCAAGGTGATCCCCAGGAGCGAGGTTGTGAGGTGCACAGAGCAGGCTGGACTGCAGGGTCCTAGGAAGTGCCAGGCTGCTCCCACTGGGCATTCCTGGTCCCCAAAGGGTTTCCAGCCTGGGATGTGGGAGCCAGGCTGGCCTTCTGGGAAAGGTGGGCCATGGACAGCCTGGAGTTCCTAGCATTTCCCCCACCTGCCTCAGCCCCTGCTGGGGAGCCGCTGGGTGGGAGCTCTACCTGACGTTTGCAGAAAGCCACACCACCGGGGAGGCAGGTGCAGGGAAATGGCCCTGTTCTAGAATGTGGAGAGGCTTCCACTCTCATGTCTGGGGTCACCACACGGACCCCAGGCTGTGCACTGTACCCCCTGGAGTTGTTCTTGGCCTGGGCCCATTCAAACACAGCGCTGTGCCCTGGGGCCCCAGGCCATCCTCCATCAGAGCCAGTCCACCGGCTGCAAGTGCCCTGGGCTGGTTTCCCCAGGTGTGAATGGATGCGGATGTGGCTGGACTAGGTGCGGCTCAGAATCTCCAGCCCCAGCCAGTGAGGACACCTGGGCACTGGAGGGGTGTCTGGCTGCCTGGAGGGGGACAGGCACCTCTTGGCTGCTGGGTCTGCCTGGGGGGGTCAGGGTCTCTCCTTGGGGTTCTAAGCAGGAGCTGCAATGAGGAGGGAATAAGATTCCCCAGTTTTTGAGCATCTACTAAGTGCCAGGCACAGAACACTGAGTCTCGACTTCTTAGAGCAGCCCTGTAAAGGGAGTGTCCCTGACTTGGGGTTACAGTGCACAGAGGTTAAGTGACTTGCCCGAGGTCGTGTGTACCCTGGCCAGCTCACGCGGTGCGTCCGCGCTCTCCGGTGCCTATTGTGCATGCACTGTGGCTGTGCTTGGCAGGGCGGCACAGCCGGGAGCGGCGCTGTGTGTCGCCCGCTCTCACACCAAGCGCACAGGGGCTGCTGAGGCCACACAGTGGCGAGGGGCGCGGCTGGGCTCGGGACCGTGGTGCTTCTCTCTCAGTCCTGAGCAGCAGAGGGAGGTGAGGAAGGGGCGCTGACGTGAGCGGGGAGCCCTTGCTCCAGATGGCGGGTGGCCCATGCGACGCCGACAAAGGGCGGCCACAGCGTGGAGGCGGTCTGCGAGGCACACGCGCTGCCCTTTGTCACCAGGGAAGGCGCCGGGAGCGCGGAGTGTGGGAACTGCCGGCTGCGCGCCCCGCTGCGGCCGGGGGTGCTCTGTGGGGGCGGCAGCCCCTCCACTCCCCAGCCCCTCTCAGCAGGTCTTGACCCCCTTTGGCCTTAGTTCCTGGCATTCACTCCCCTCTTAGAGAACCAGGCCAAAGAAGTGGGTCCAGAAGTGGGGGTGGCCGGGGATGGTCCTCCCCCGTGCCCCCCACCAGGGGCAGCTTCTCTCCCCGTCCGCAGACACTGAGCACACCAGGCTGAGCGGGGGACTGAGGCTTGGCCCCTGCACTGGGGATAGGGGAGGACTGAAACTGGGACTGGGTCAGATCCTTACACGTAGGAGGTAACTTTGGGGGGTGTAGATTGGCCCCACCATGAAGTTGCATTGTAGACTGGCAAACCAGCTGGCCAGGAGGCCCACCTGACATTGGTGAGAGAGGTGGAGGGGAACCCCCAAATGTCAGCACAGTTTTGAGGCCGTGCATTTGGTTAGTTTTTTCTTGCCTGTAGTTTGTTGGATGAGTATTTACTACTTGTGTAATTTTTAAAAGGGCTTACACACATACATGCACACACACATGCACAGACACGTGCACAGACACATACATACACACAGAGGCACACGTATACACAGACACACATAGACACATATGCACAGGCCCACACATGCACAGAGAGACATGCACACACACATACACAGAGACACACATATGCACACATACAGACACATACACACAGGCACACCTATACACAGGCACACACGTATGCACAGGCACACGTGTATGAGGATATTTCAGAAAGTTTGTGGGAAAATGGAATTAAAAGGTAATATGACTGTTTCTGTGAACTTTTTGAAGTACCCTCACACACACACACATACACGTACACAGACACACACGCACAAGTCCACACACTTAGGCTCCTGTAAGGCCCCGGGAGCATGTCAGCATCTTGGGGAGGGTGGGAGGCTCTCAGGTGTTTCTGAAGTGCACTGGAATTTTGCCAGTTAAGAACACCTGAGGCGGGATGAAGGGGAAGGCAGAGGTGACCAATGGGGGCTTCTGGAGGGGGTGGTGCCTGAGCAGGTCCTGGAAGGGAGCCATGCATTCCAGGGAGGAATTCTGGGAAGTGCCCTCCGGGCAGAGGGATGGCAGGGACACAGGCTTGGAGCCAGAGAGGCTGTGGTGAGCAGAAGCAGGGACTGGCTGCAAGGAGGCTCCCGTGTGTGCACTGTGTGTATGTGCCCGTATGTGTGAGTGTGTATGCATGCCTGTGCATGTGTGCCTCTGTGTGCGTGTGTCTGTGCATGTGTGTGCCAATGTGTGCATATGTGTGCCAATGCGTGCATGTGTGCCCGTGCGTGCCTGCCTGTGTGTGCCCCTGGTGCCTGTGTGTGCCAATGTTTGCCTGCATCTATGTGTGTGCATGTGCCGGTGTGTGCATGTGTGCCTGTGCGTGCCCATGTGTGTGCATCTGTGCGTGCCTGTGCACCCATGCTTGTCATCCTCAGTTAGATCCGTCATTCCTCCTTCCTGGAACAGATGAGCCCTAGGCCCGGGGTGAGTACAGGGATGCCCCCTCCACCTGGGTGCCACTGCCCTGCACAGAGTGGCACTGTAGCTGATCCAGGTCTCCAGCAACCCTCGGAGGCAGGAACATTTATCACTATTTTTCAGGTGAGGAAACTGAGGCACTGAGGGGCAAAGCAACTTGCCCATGGGCTCGCGGCCACTGCCCTCCACCACCTGGCTGGGGTGTGGGCCTCGGCCTAGGGTCACACTGCTGGTCAGCCAGCAGCAGGGCTAAGAAGGGGACAGGGGGTGGGGAGTACAGCCCTCACTGCTCCAGGCTAGCTTCCACCCAGCCCAGGGTTACCATGTCTTCCCACAGGCTGTGCTGCTCAGACCAAGAGGGGTCTCCAGAGCCTGGAGTCGGGTGCGGGTTGCTTACACAGAGTGGGAAGTTAGAGGTCCCAAGGAAAGGTGGGAAGGGGCCAGCGGCCTTCTCCTGCCCCCTAGCTTGATGCTGAGTGATGGAGGCTGTGCTGTGGAGAGGTTGGCCCTAGCCCCTACCCACCCCAGCTGGGACTGGGCTGGCTTCTCAGCCAAGTGAATGTGGCTTCTTCTAGGGTGCTGCTGAGGGGGTGTTACTGGAGGCAGACCCCCACCAGCGCCTTGGGATGCCCCACTCCACAACAAAACGCTGGCTGTAGGGGGGTGATTTGTGGAGAGGATCTGCTGTCCCAGGGGCGTACTGGGCCTGTCTCTGCACCTCTGATGTGGAGTGACCTCCTTTGTCAGAGGGTGGCCTGGGGACCACCTTATCATCTCAGCTGCAAGCAGGATGAGCCCCCTGTTCATGTCGTGCTAAGGCAGCACTAGCAATTCCTGAGCCCCTTGTGAGTGCAGAGTCCTCCTGTGTGCAGTGCGTCTCCTGTGTGCAGTGCCTCTCCTGTGTACAGAGCCCCTAGTGTGTGCAGACCCCCCCTTACATGCAGTGCATCTCCTGCGTGCAGTGCCTCTCCTGTGTACAGAGCCCCTAGTGTGTGCAGACCCCCCCCTTACATGCAGTGCATCTCCTACGTGCAGTGCCTCTCCTGTGTACAGAGCCCCTAGTGTGTGCAGACCCCCCCTTACATACAGTGCAACTCCTGCGTGCAGAGCCCCTCCTGCATGCAATCCATCTCCTGTTTGCAGAGCTCCTCCTGCGGGCAGAGCCCTAGGGGAAGGGCTTCGCATCTGCACAGCAATTCTGTGATTTAAGGACTATTATTTTCAAGCCCATTGTACAGATAAGCAAACTGAAGCTTCAAAAGTATAGGAGATGGGCCTGCCCCTGGGACGCTTGCTGGGGTCAGTCTCCCAGCACCTCCCCAAACTCTGGGTTCTCCAAGTTTGGAACCCAGACTCCTGCTGAAATCACCTCCCTGAGGCCTCCACTTCCCCTCCTGTGAGGTGGGTGCCTTCCAGACCTGCCTGTAACTCCCAGAGGCACTGCTGAGGGCCACAAACAAAGTGCACGACAGTGGCTTCACTTTGTGCTCAGCTTGATGGGGTGGATATGACATTCCACTAGTTGGGTCAGACTCTGCAGCCAGGCCCCACAGTTTCTAGAGACTGCACTGCCCCCACCAGTGTTAACACAGACTGCCCTCCCACAGATGTCTCTTGTGGCATTTCAGTGATGCACTGGGGTGGAGAGCTGCGGTGTGGAGCCTGGGAGCAGCTTGACTCCATGGGGTTCCTCCATGAGCGTGCCAGATGTGCTGAGGCCTCAGGGCAGGCACTGGGCGGGCTGGCGGGGGCAGGTGCAGGCTGAGGCTGGGCCGGGCTGTGCCCTTGGCTTTCTCATCCAGAGCCTGCTGACCAGGCTCTGAGCCTCAGCTCGCTTGTGTGTAAGATGCACGGGCTTTCCCTGTTAGGGCTCACCTTGGTCTCAGATGTACTGGCTCCAGGCTGTTGGAGGTGAGACAACCCTGGGAGTAGCTGAGAAAGTAGCTAGGGTGTCACTGAGAAGAGAATAGTGCCCATCCCCACCTGGCCCCCAGCCCAGAAGATACCTCTGTGCTGGGGCTGCTGTGATCCCCACATGAAACACAGCATGTGCAGCCCAAACACATGTTGCACTCCCCGCACTGCACATGCCTCCAGCCAGGGCCACTGAGTGAGGGGGACAGGGCCCTCCACCTGACTGTCCTCATGCCAGCCTGGCCTGCATGCAACAGTGGGGAGCCAGGGGCCCTCTGAGCAGGGAAGGGATGCTTGGGGGCCTTTGTGAGACCACGCATGGGGTGGGGCTGGGCTGGGGCCATGGCTGTGCCATTTCTGAGGCCACCCTGGCTGGTGTCGGGCCCACTGTGGGAAGCTGCAGGTCACAGACCTGTTGGCTTTGATCCTGTTATTCAGGGGGGCTCAGACCCTTCTCCCTGAGAAACTGCTCTTGGACACCGTTCAGCTTTGACCTCTAGCCTTACCCAGGGACAGAGCGGGATGATGATTCTGCCTCTCTGGGCCATGGAGAGTGATAAGGGCTGTCCCTGGCCGGTGGATGCTCCAATCCCAAGGCCTTTTCGCTCATCTCATCAAGGTGAGGCTCCACCCTGAGCCCTGGGACTTGTGGCCGGGGATCCCCCCACGGCCCAGCCCATGAACCAAGCGGGGAAAGGTGCTTGCTGGAGACCCGGCGATGGCACCAAAGCCACCAAATTGCAGCCCTTTGTTCCCTCTAGCTGGGGCCTGGGACCTCCAGGTGTGGTGGGGTGGGGCTGCTAGAGCCCACGAGAGCTGCCCACACCCCTGCCAGGGTGCTCCACCTGCTCCATGGGTACTTGGGGACTGTGGGATGGGGTAGGGTGTTTCGGAAGCCAAGACGGGCCCTGCGGCCCAGGAACTGCAGCCTGGCCAGGTCCAGGCGGGACTTGGGGACCTCAGCTTTTGTGGACCAGTCCAGGCCCCATGCTGTCAAAGGGGCTGCACTCCAGACTCCAGGCTCCACCAGCCCCAGCCTCCCTGGCCTCAGTTTCCCATGTGTAAAGCCGGGACACGCGGGCTCTGCAGTGAGGGCTCCTCTGGTGCAGCTCCAGTGCAGAGGCGGTGGTGGGAAAGTCTGGGGCCCACATGTCTCACGGGCAGTGGGATTAGGGGCCGCCCCAGCCCACGTGGCCACGCTCCCCACCCGCCCGCCCCCCACACGGCCCGGGGCAGGGCCGGGTCGCCGTCCTAAGCTGGTTAAAAACCCCGCGGTGTCAGAGAGCAGCTCGTTCCCAACCTCTGAAAGGCAGACAAGCCCTTTATTGCTCTATTATAACGCCGAGCCAGATGGTCTTTTGGGAGTCGCCCCCCGCCGCCGCACTCATTCATTCAGAGTCAGACCCCGGCACTAATGCCGCGGGGGGCCCCGGGCACGCTTCCTCACCCCGCCTGCCGCAGTGTGGGAACCGCTGGCGAGCACGGACCCACAGCCGCCGGGCGGTCGCCGGGAGTGGCGCGGGGACAGCAGCCGCCCGCCGCATGGGGGGGGCTGGGGAGCAGCGGGGGGCACAGAGGGCTCTCGAGTTAGAGGCTGGGGCTTAGCTCCTGGCCCTCGACCCCTGGTTCTCGGGGTGGGGGGTGGGAGGACTCCCAGCAGGTCCTCACAGGGTGTCTCCCCCTGTGTGACCTCCAGTACGGCACTAAACTCTACCTGTGCCTCAGTTTCCTTATCTGTAAGATGGGGAAAATGATACGCTCCCCCCAGTAGGTTTTAGGAGATCAGACACATTAATAAGGTTTAAATGAAGGGTGAGCATCAGGGCCTCGGCCTGATTTTCTGACTACCCTCCAAGAATGGTTTTGGCATTTTAAATGGTTGAAAAAAGAATCCAAAGAGGAAGGATATTTCCTGACGTGAAAATGAGATAAAATTTGAATTTCAGCACGCACAAGTAAAATCTTACTGGGAACAGCCAGGCAGCTCCGTTATGGCTGAGGAAGGCTGCCTTCCTGGTACAGCCGTGGATGAGCACGTGCGCCAGAGGCACGGGTCCCCCAGGGCCTGACCCATTTATTATATGGCCTTTCGCAGCAATCGTGGGCCCCTCTGTGCCAGGGAGACCCTCCCCCCCTCGGCTGTCTTCCTTCCTGTGGCTTGCCCCTCCCACTTCTCGCCCACAGGGCTGTATGACCTCAGCCAGTGACATGAGCTTGCACGCAGGAGTGGCCATGCCTTCCTGAGGCCTGGCATCATCATGCCCATTGCACAGGTGGACAAACTGAGGCCCGGAGAAATTCAAAGCCATGCTGCCGGTTGGTGGCCCAGGCCAGTGTGGACCCTGGGTCGGGGCAGGAGGGACAGCCTCACTCCTCTCCAGGAAGGTCCAGCAGTGGGTTGCCACATCGGTTTCTACTTTGGTGACAAAATCGTCACATCAGCCACTTTTTCCGGGGCCTGGGGGAGGGGTGGGCTGATGCCCCAGAGCAAGTGTGCTGTTCTGCTCATCTACCCCTGGGGAAGACTTACTTTGCACTAAAGTACCCAGCAGACTGGCTGGATCTGTCCCCTCCCCCTCCCCAGCTCTCTGGCTCCCACAGCTTGCTGGAGACCTTGACCGGCTTTTTGCCCCAGCTTCCCCATCTAATTATTGAGGGGTTGGCACGGCTGATCTTCAAGGAGCTCCCCCAGCCTGGTGAGGTCACGGGGGGCTTCCCAGGCAAACATGGGGTGGGGGCATCACACTTTCTGGGAGGGGGCAGAGTGCAGGCGCAGCAGCCCAGAGGCAGCAGTGAGGCTTTGGGGGAGGGCAGCTAATTTCCACCTGAATGTGGGGGCATGCAGAGGGCAAAGGGCCCTGTGAGGGGCTGGGGGGTGCTGGGCCATGCCTGGGGGGACTCCTGCCAGTGGATTGGTTACCTGGGAAGCCCTGGGGTGGGGCACCCAGGGGCCCCTCACAGCTCTGGGACTCGGGTCTGGACATCCCTTCTCTTACCCTACTGGCCTGCAGGGTGTTTGAAGCTTCTCCCATGGCCCTGGCCTCCTTTGACTGCTGCCCACCCGGGTCCTCCCTATCTGGTGGTGGCTGAGAGGAGGCCGAACCTCGGCTCCGTGAGCAGGGTGCTGCAGGGGTGGGGGGAGTCCTCTGTCTACAAGCCTCTGCTATCCAGGCGTTGGGGGGACGCAGGAGATCACGGACGTGGGGCTCAGGCCCCTGGCCTCCAGTGATCACTTCTCCCTGAGCCTTGGGTCCCTCAGCTCCTCACTTGTTGGCCCCCCAGGACTTGGGGTGCCCACCCTTGATCAACACTCTCTTGGGGCATGGTGCCCACCCGGGCTCCCACCTCTGGTCACCACCTCCCTTACCACCGGCCAGTGAAGACCAGCTGTCAGGGGCAGGGGGCTTCCAGCCCAGTGCGAGGACTCCGTCAGTGGGGCACAGTGGTGGCCAGTGGGGAGGACCCACACCCGTGGTCCCAGGGCATACTTGGTGCTCCCCAGAGCCACCGGCGTGGGTCTCCTGGGACCACTCCGTGGCACAGCACACATGGCACTCCAGTACACAGATGGAGGGAAAGGAGGGGTCGGAGGTCCAGCCAGCTGTGGGATCCCACCAGCCGTGAGCTCAGGAGGAGGCCAGGTCAGGGCTGCCCACCCCCAGCTGGGCAACAGTAACCTGCCAAGTTGCCAAGAGCTTTGGTGGCCTCGGGAGGGGAGAGGAGGTGGGTGAGGGCCCAGGGCAGAGGGCTCTGGAATCCTGCCCCGCTTCCTCCGGTTGCCCCCCAAGTCTGGCAGTGACCCCACCTTCAGCCTCTCGTGCCATGCTCCAGGACTGAGATGGGTCCTGCTCAACCAGGGAAGGAGTCTGGCTCCCGGTGGGGGACCATCCTCTGGCCTTAAAGTTACCCGGGGAAGATTCCAGAATGTCCTGCTCCCCCTCCCGTCTCCAGGGCTTGCTATTCCCCATCCCCCTGCCCAGTGGGCATGGGGCTTCCTGGGGCAGCTTCCATGGACGCTTGGGATCTCTGTCATCCCTGGAGCCCTGTCGGTCCAGTGCCAGGTACAAAGACTGGGGGCTGCCCGAAGCTTCCTGCCGCACTGGCTCCGGACCCTGTCCAGGCAGCCACCTCGCAGCCCTGCCCTCCCCCTGCCGGAGGGGAACTTGGGCGGGAGGCCCACTCAGGGTGGTTCCCACACCCCGCCCCCCGCCGCGGATATTCATTCAGCACAAAAGGCGCGTGCGCGGCAGCAAACTCATTCGCCACGGGCCGCCTGGGCTTTGTGAGCTGAGCTCCAGGCCCAGAGGCCATCTGGGGAGCAGTCGTCACAGTAGGTGGAGGGGCCCCCGGGCTGCCTTTGTGGCCCTGGAAGTGGCAGCAGCTCCCCAAGCAACCGCACTGGAAGCCAGCACATCTGGCCCTGGTAGTGCGCTAGGTGTGGTGAGGGGACCAAAGGACCCGCCTGCCTCCCTGCCCCGACCCTCCTGCTGGCTGCCCACAGCATAGCCCAGTGGGTAGGGCTGGGGGCTCAGGTTCAAATCCAGGAGCTGCCACTCAGTAGCTCGGCTCTGGGGCCTCAGTTTCTTTGTCTGTGAAATGGGGCTGACCACAGTTTCTTCCCAGACACACACTGAGGGCGACAGTGACAGTGAACGAGGGTGAGGTGTTGAGAGTGGCCTCTGCCCGCGGACCTGCTGGAGGTCCGGAGCCCCGGCCGCAGGCACTGCGAGGACTCCGCTTCTGCCCAGCCCACTTCGTTTGGTTTCCTGGGTGAGTGAGCCCAGCCCATGTTCTGGGTCACCTGGGAAGTGGCCAGTGGGTCAGGGAAAGGCCCGGGGACCTCAGGCAGGTAGCTCGGCCTTGGTGCGGGTCCGCCCCTGCTTGGTGGGCAGGACTGTGAGCAGGTACTGGGAGAAGACGTGCTCAGCCTGGGTGCAGTAGGTGCTAAGTATGTGGCTCCCTGTCAGGCCGCAGCCCTGCACCCGAAAATCTGACTCAGCCCTGCACCTGCCTTAGGGCTGCCCAGCTGTGGGCATGGCCACATGGTGTGGGGGTGGATGGGGGACTGCAATCCCCAAGAATGTCCTTCTACCGACCTCCTCTACCCCAGAAGCCCACGGGCCTGGACGGTCAGGTGGGTTGGGGCTCCCTGACAGTTCCTGGCTGGTGTGCTGGGCATTTCTGAGTCTGGACAGCTAGACTGGTGGGGGTGGGGAACGGGGTGTCCAAGGGTCTCTCCACTCAGATGACCCTTCCTGGCCACGGGACTCCTGGGGCTTGAGCTTGGCAAAAGGACCTCTGTGGAGGTGCCCCCGCCCCCAGCCTTGCTGGGAGAGCGTTGTCCTTGAGAGGGTGTCCTGCAGTCCCAGAGATAATCCCGGCTTTTGAGAGGCTGTGAGAGGCTGGCCCTGGGACTTTCCCACAGCCCCACATAAAGAGCCGGGCCGCCAGCTGCTCTCCCACAAAAGGCTCCCGGCATTCAGGACCTCCAGGCGGGCGGGGAGGGTGGGGTGGGCAGAGCCTACCTGGCCACCCCCAAGCAGGGCTCTCATCCACAGGGAGGCGTCTCCCTGCCGGCCACTGAGGGGCCAGGAGGTCCTCAGAGCTAGGGACTTGGGGGAAGTTCTATGTAGCCACCCAGGCCTGTTATCCTGCCCTCCTGCCTGAGGCTGGCACAGTTCCTGGGGCCTGCCAGTCACCCTGGATGTCTGAGTTACGGACATCTCAGGAAGACACCACACACTCCCCTACTGTGCCTTGTCATACCCTCCTCACTGCAAGCCCTGGCCAAGAGTCACGCAGGCGGGCACGCGTCCCTGCTGTTGTCACCCCTCCCCCGCTCACTTCCTCCCCTCACCCACCCAGCAGCCCACCCTGTCACTCGGTGCAGGGGACAGGAGAGGGACATGGTGGGGCAAACACCTGGGCCAGGCCTCCTGCCTGGACCTCAGTTTCCTCATCTGAGATGTGGGACAGCACAGCCCCTTCCCTGGGCTAGTGGAAGAGCCCCCTAAGGTTCAGCTGCTTTGAAACACCAGGTCTTGGGGAAGAAGGGGTGTGGGGCTGCAGCGTCCCTGCCCCCAGGAATTAACTGCCCAGAGCACCTTATAATTTGAGGACCAGAGGAGAGAGGAAGAGTCAGGGGGACTTCCTGGAGGAGGTGGCTGCTGGAGCCTGGACTGTCAGAAAGTGTGAGAGGAGGGTGGGGACTTCCTGGAGCAGTGGCCCTGGCCCCTGCATGTGCACCTGGTGGTGAGCACCCCTTCCCTGGCACCTGTGTCTCTGTGCTGCCTTCTGGGCTGCCACTGCACCCACTGAGTGTGGCCAGGCCCCGCAGGCCTTGGGCTGGGACTGCTCCTGGTCAGGTGGGAAGACCAGCTAGATGTGAGGACTTGGAAAGGCCCAGGAGGACAGGTCAGGTGGCCAGAGTGCGGCCGCTGGGGAAGCTTGTCCTGTGCTTTGTGGGCTGAAAGCTGGGGGCAGTGAAGGAGCCACTCTGGATGCCCACCTGGGCAGACAGCTGGACCCCGGGGACCGCCCTGCGGGGATTTGAGGGTGGGACTCAGGGGCAGGAGCCTTCCAGCCTGTGTCCCACGTGTCCCTCGGCCTCCCCTCTCCCGCCTACACCCCCTCCTGCTGGGGGCACATCATTATCCCAGTGGCAGGTGGGCAGGCAGGTGGGGGGTGGGGTGGGTTTGGGGTTGGAGGGGGCTTGGCCCGTTGTCCAGCTCTGGCCATCGATTGGCTGCCGGTTGTGGGAAAGCGTGCGCACCCGAGGTCCCCACCGCCTTGTGTCACATAAAGGCACAACCACCGCCGATGGCCACTGCTGCCGCCTCCTGGCCACCTTCTGGCCTGCACGATGGGTACAGCCAGGCCCCCAGAGTGAAGAGCAGGGGCTGGTGCAGTGGCAGCGCAGGCTGTCCCACAGCGCTCCTGGGCACCCCACAGTCCCTCTTGTTTGAGGAGTTTGCGTGGTGCCAGCCCAGCCCCGAGCTGGAGGCAGAAGAGGTAACATTCTGGGTGAGCATCATGCTGGTGTGGCAGAATATAGTGACGGGTATGTCACCCGGGCTGGGCAGGGCAGGCACCCACCTGGCCTCCGCTGCCCGAGTCCGCTTACTGGCTCCACTCTCTCTTTGCAGCTGCAAGCGCTGTGGAAGGACTTCAGTGATGGCCTGGCCACCGCCTCTGGGAAGCCTTCCGGTCCTCTCCCTGCACCAAGCAGGATGGAGTCCCAGGCCACGCTGAAGAGACCCCTGCCACAGCCCAAGAGCAGCGCGCCTGAGCAGCCCCTGCCCGCAGGGACCAGGGGAGGCCCTGGTGGGCCGTCTGCCTGGCCCCCAGAGCCAGAGGAGAGAGCCAGGCTGGCGGGGGGGGGGCTCCTCCTGCAGAAGGGTCTTGTTTCCCCTCCTGTTTCGCGCCAGCATTAGGCCCGGTTGAGCTGATGTCCTGTGGACAGCGCCGCCTGTCTTCATGTTGAAGGAGTGGTCCTGGGTACCAGGGGTTTGTGCACTACGCGGGCTGTACATTGTCTAGGTTGTCCACAGCAGAGGCGGCCGGGGCAGTGCCACTGGGGGCCACACAGCTGTGTGGGGCCAGCGGCCTCCCCAGCCAGGCCCGGCAGTTGGACCCCTGCACCTTCCAATCTGGGAAAGTTCTCCACGCTTTATATTAAAGTGGGGACGGGGTGGGTGAATGCTGTGCATTCGGAGGTCACAGCTACGTGCTGGAAGCTGCTGGGCTGTGGGACAGCAGGGCATGCCCACGGGAGGCGGCGCGTCTGCTCAGCGATGGCGGATGTGTGCATCGGATACCTATGTGTGTGCCTCTGAGCTGGACCACCCTGGAGTTTGAATAAAGGTCCGAAGCCTCTGCCTGATTCTCTGCCCCCACCAAAGGCTGACTGAAGCCCCCCAGATTCCGGGCCCCTGTCCAGGGTATGGAGAGGGAACTTGGGGTCCTCCTGGGATGGCTCCATGCCAAGGGCTTCCTGGGGTGACTCCTGTCCTGCTTGCCTCTTGCCTGGTCCTGGGGTCAAGGCTCAGCCTACCGCCCATCACCTCATGACAGGGAGGACCCTCAGGGATGCTCGGAGCCTGGGTCGTCTCTTTCCCACCCTGGGGCATCTTGGGGGCGCCTCAGTTCACCCAGCACCCCTCCGAGCCACGTCAGGTACTGGCTGCCCACGTCGTGGGTCCCCAGTTGCCTTCCCAACAGCCCTGAAAGGAGGCGTCCCCATCGCCACTCCAGAAATGAAGGAATCGAGGCTCCTGCAGAGGAGGACACGGACACGGGCGGTTGGAGCACTGGGGCCCATGCCGGTGGGGGCTGGCCGGGCCCTCCGCCTGCCTCTGCCGTGGCTGCCCCTGCCCCGCCGCCTCTCCTCCTAGCCCCTCACATCCCACCGTCCCATTTACTCTCCAGATAAGCACAACTTTCTCCCATATCCTGGGCACAGCCTGGTGTCCCTCACTGACCACCAGAAGCAGAAAGGGAGCCCTTGCATTTTCCCGGGGCAGGGGGGTGGTGTTCTTAAAGGGACACAGCAGATGTGGCCCCAAACCCATGCCCTGCCCTGGCTCCTGGCCGCTGTGGCGGGGGTGACCACACAGGGAGCCACAGGCGCCCAGCGTCGTCCTCAGCAGCCCTGGCTTTGGTTGCCCCCTGGTGGCTGCGGCGGGCGCTGTGGAAGGGGTCCGAGGCCCCTCACGGGCAGCCCAGCTCCAGCTCCAAGGTGGACTCTGAGGTGGAGGGTCCTGAGGACCCAGGCCCACCCCAGCCCAAGGCCTCATGGAGGCAGCGGACACTAAGGGGTCACATCCTGGCATCTGGCCATCGGTGGTGGGGACAGACCTCGGAAAGCCCAGGCAGGCCTGGGCAGGTCCCTCCCTCTGCAGGTTACAGGAAGGTTGGTTACGAGAAGATGAGGCCCAGACAGGAAGTCACCTGTCTGGGGAAGCACCGGCCCTGTGGAGGTCCCCACGGTGACAGTCATGACTGGCCACAGGCCGCAGGATGCCTGGGGAGGCAGAAATCCCTGTTCTTTCCCACGAGGGCAGGTCAGCCCAGGGCAGCTCCTAAGCAGTCTGGGGCGGCCTGTGGCGGCTCCTGCTCACGGGGTCTGAGTCCTCCAAGTTAGCGGTGCCCCCATGCCTCCCACATGACACTCAGGGTTCTGGTTTCCCACCCACCCATTAGCACATCTCTTCTCCATGGGACAGGACTGTCAGGACCGCCCTCCCTGTGATCCTCTTCCCAGCACACAGTAGGTGCTTCATAAATGTGGGCTAAATGGAGCAGGGGCCTGAGGAACTCTGGACTCAGGGTGAGGCCCCCTGAGGGGGGCAGAGACCCTGAGCCAAGCAGTGACCGCCCAGTGCCTGGGACAGGTGCCTAGTCTTCCCTGCCCAGGCCCATCTTGGGGTCTCAGCGCGGGGCGGGGGCCGTGGCTGTGTGGATGGCCTTGCCGGGGTCTTCTGGGGCCCTCTGCCTTCCTGGGCAATTGGGCAGTTGGTCGATGGCTGGCTGAAGGTCACAGGGGCTGATCTGGCATCTGCCAGGTATTTAGCAGCAGTCCTGGGGGGGGGCCCCAGAGAACCTGTCTCATTTGGGGAGACTGAGGGCTGGTGCTAGGACCTCATGTGGGACACAGAACACAGGCCTGGGAACCATCACTGAGGGACAAGCAGGAGAGAGCAGCCCCCACCTCAGGAAGCCCCCACCCAGTCCGGGCTCAGGCCCCTCATGCCTCTGGGTCCCAGCTGCTCCAGCAGGTAGGTGGGCATCCACGTCATAGAGCCAGAGAGGACGGCCCCGTGCTCAGCACGCCTCCTCGGGGTTCTGCTCATTGCAGAAGGACTGGATGTGCTCGTGCGAAGCCTCTCTCAGAGGGGGATGGGGACAGCGGCAGGCCCAGGGGAGCAGCTGGCACGTCACCCGGCCCCTGTGCCAGAACAAGTAGAGCAGGACCAGGCCACCCCAGGGTGCTGCCTGCTGTGCACTCCAAGTCAGTCCAGAGGAGACGGGCTCAGCACTGCTCAGCACGGCCTGCTCTGCGTGGTGGGGGCGGGTGGGAGGACCCAGACAGTGTGGGCCACCTGCCTGTGGCTGGGTCTCGGGGGCCCTGCCAGGCTGCCTGGCCTCTTCCAGTTTCCCTGCCTTTTGGAACCACTAGTCACAGCTGGCATGCAGCCAGCGCCCAATAAACAGGGCCGTGAAATCCCCGTTCCGTCCCTGCTCCAGCCCCAGCTCCTAGAACAGAGCTCTATAAACACTCGTTGAACAGTGTGGGACACAGAAAGGGTGAAAGCAGGCCCTGTACCTCTCTGGCTTCCAGGCCAGAGTGGGATCAGACAATGTATCCCCACCGAGGACCCCTGGGTAGGACCTCAAGGCGGAATTAGCCAGTGTGCCTTGGAACCCAGGAGCTGCTCCATAAATGCTGTTGAATGTTTGAGAGAACATTCAAGAGAAACTATTTGTTCTTACAGGCAGGTAGGAAGTCACCGTGCCACTGTGACGCTCCCTCCTCTAAAAGTTCCCCTTCTTCGTCACAGCTTCCTGTGTCTGCGGAGGAAACTTGGAGACACCTGCCTGGGCACATCTCCAGCAGAGCCTGGTGTGCTCGAGCAAGAGCCACCAGCTGGGGAGCGGGGCTTTTGTCATCAACTTTACACACTCCTTAAGTGCAAACCTGTGACATCTCAGAATACTCCTTTTTTATTTCTCACTTTTCTAGGTGAGCTTCTTATTTAGAGGTGATTCCCGGGCAGCTGTTAAGAGATGATGCAGAACGACTCCAGGTACCCTTTACCTGTTTCCCTTGGTGGTACCGTCCAACGTCTCACCAATCTGTGGTGCAGGACATCGATCAGATACAGTCCAGATGGAGGACATTTCCATCAGCACCAGGACCTCTCCTGTTTTCTTTTTTTAAAAAATCTTTACTGATTTATTTTTGTAAAATGGTGGTAGAATATACATAAAGCGTAGTACTTAAACATTTGTAAATGTACGATCCACTGGCCTTAAGTACAGTCACACTGTGGTGCCACCGTCACCGCTATCTTTACAGAACTTTCCCAAAGAGAAACTGTGTCCCCATTGTCAAGTAACTCTCCACATTCCACCTGCCAGCCTCTGGTAGCCTCTATTCTACTCTCTGTCCCTATGGATTTGCCTACTCTAGGGACCTCGTGTGAGTGGAATCGCACAGTGTTTCTCCTTTGTGACCGTTTTGCTTCACTGGGCACAACGTCCTCAAGGTTCTTCCATGTTGTAGCAGGTGTCAGAACGAACATTCCACTGCATGGAACATTCCACTGCATGGGTACGTGTTGTTCACTTCTGTACCCATGGAGGGACAGCTGGCTGCTTCCGCCTCCTGACTAGCGGGCACACTGCTGCAGGGAGTGTGAGTACAAGCCTTGGAGGGGCCCCTGGGGCAGGGGCCAGACCCGAATCATTTCTGAATCCCACAGTCCAGAGCCGAGGGGTGGGCGGTGGGAGGGAGGGGACCCGGCCCTCCCACAGCAACGGACATTCACACGTCTCTTGACGAGCTTTCAATAAGCCTTGTCCCGTGAAAGTGAAACGTGCTGATGCAACAGCCTCAAGCAATGCAGAAGTGAGCGGAGCAGAAAGTGAAAGCTGGACCCGCCATCGGGCCCCTGGGGAAACACACCAGCATTCCAGACGCAGAGAAGCGCATGGGCGAGCTCAGGAGTTTTAAACAGGATTGTAGGCTGCGCTCCCGTCACACCTGATGGTGCCATGTCCCAGGGTGGTGTGCACGTTTGCATGTGCATGTTTGTGTGCACACGTTTGTGTGGGTGGGCGTCCAGAGTCTTCCAGCCGATCATACCCAGGTCGTGCTCCTGGATGATGGACAGGGGCCAGGCTGTGAGAGCTGTGTGCTTCCTGCAGCTGCTTCACCTGAGCAGCCCACAGCTGCATCAGGGCCCTGCGGGGTGTGGGATTGGGGCGTTGAGAGGCATGAGGAAGGAATGTTGTGGGATTTGGGCTGTGCTGGGTGATTCGGGGAGGGTTAAGGAGCCAGTTAAGGCTGAATGAGGTGGTTCGGGCGGGCCTGGGTGTTCTTATAAGAAAAGGAGATTAGGACACACTGAGAGGTACCAGGGCAAGACCCTTTGAGGACACGGGGAGAAGGTGGCCGTCGGCGTGCCAAGGAGAGAGGCCTCGTGAGAAGCCAGCCTGCCAACACCTTCACCTCCAACTTCCGCCTCCAGAGTTGAGAGAAGTAAAGCTCTGTCCTCTAAGCCACCCAGACAAGGTGCTTATCAGGGCAGCCGGAGCAGGCTCAGGCAAGCCCCTTCCCAGTCAGACACACCCCTGGTCCCAAGCATCCCTCCCGATTAGATCTCCTGTTCCAGAACTTCATACAAATGCGTCATAAAGTGCAGTGCCTCTGGGTCTGGCTTCCTTCCCTCAATATAATACCTGCAGGTTCAGCCATAACACTGTGTGTGTCGGGCGCTCATTCCCTTTTCACTGCTGAGTAGTATTCCATTGCACACATATCTCACAATTCATTAAGCTGTTCACCCGTGGATGGGCGTTGGGGTCGTTTCCAGTCTTGGTTATCAAGAAGAAAGCTGTCAGCTTCTGTAAATGAGTTTCAGTGTGGACACGTCTTTTCGTTTTCCTGATTATGTACCTGGGAGTGGAGCTGCTCTGTCACAGGAAGGTGCCCTTGTGCAGGCTGGTGGCACCGTCGTGCGTCCCCAGCAGCAGCATGCGAGTTCCTGTCGTGCCGCATCCTCAGCTGCACGTGGTGTGGTCGGAAGTCTCGCCGTACCCTTTCCTCTCTCACCTCGACAGGCGTGCAGCGGGATCTCATTGTGGTCGTGATTTGTATTTGCCTAGAGACTAAGGATGCTGGACATCTCTGCATGTGCCATGTTCGTATTTTCTTTGGTGAAGTATCTTCAACTCTTTTGAGCATTTTAAAAAATTGAGGTGTTTTGTTCCTCTTACTGAGTTGTAGGAATTTTTCAAAAAATTCATCTTTGGATATAAGATGCACGTGCCGTGAGCATCTTCACCAGCGTGTAGCTCTCTTCTGATATCTTTAGCAACAACCTTTGAAGGGCAGACGTCTTACATTTGGATGAAGTCCGGTTCAACAGTCTTCCTGTCATATGGCTCGCATGTTCTACGTTCTAAGAAATATTTGCCCACTCAAGGTTACGAGTATTTTCTCCCAGAAGTTTTATAGTTTTATTTTTTACATTTAGGCCTCTCATCCCTTTCAGGGTAATTTTCTGTGCATCATTGGGGTAAAGGCTGAGGTTCATTTCTCCACTGTTTATACAGTATTGCAGCAACTATTTGCTAGAAAGACTACCTTTCCCTTACGGACGGAGTTTCCCTGGCACCTCTGTAGAAACTCCGTTGATCGTGCACAAGTGGGTCTGTTTCTGGGCCTCCTGCTGTGTTCCACGGGGGCTGGTGCTCCTCCTGCTCACCCACGGTCCCCGTCAGTGTGGCTTTGCAGCCAGCCTTTGGGTCAGGAAGTGGAAGTCCTCCATTTTTGCTTTTCCTTTTCAAAACCGTTTTGGCTACGATAAGTCGTGTCTATTCCCACATACGTTTTTAGAATCCCCTTTTCAATTTCTACAGCCAAGCCTGCTGGGCTTTGGTTGGGATCACCCTGAATCTATAGACCCGTGGGGGGAGGACTGCCGTCTCGCCGATGCTCTGCCTTCCGGTCTGTCCGCGTGGCAGGTCTGCTGTCCCTTTCTCAGCAACGCTTTCACAGGCCTTGCGTGTATTTCATTACGTTTATCCTTGTGTGTTTCATGATTTTGATACGAATGTGTTCCCGCTTCTTTTAAATTTCAAATTCTGATGTTTCTTTTAGAAAATGCTGGTCTTTTATCCGGTGACCTTGTTTAATAATCTTAGTAGTTCTTATAGCCTTTTTGGAGACTTCTGAGGGCTTTTATGTAAACGATCTCATTCTCTGAAAAGAAGCGATGTTTTATCCTTCCTTTCCAACCTGTGTGCCTCCTGCTTGTTTCTCGCCTTGCTGAACTGGCTAGGGTCTCAGGGCGATGTCCCGTGCAAGTGGGAGTGGACAGCTCCGCCTCGTCCCTGACCTCGGGGGAGGCTTCCAGTCTTTCACCATCAGTACGAGGTTCGCTTCAGGCTCTTCTGAGGTGCCCCGTGTGGGTCTCATGGCCCCCACATTGCTCCTTGTCTTGGGAACTCTGTCTTGTGATTTGTGGTCGCCATCCTTTAACCTGCCTGTGTCGCTGGGTGTAAAGTGGGTTTCTTGTGGCCAGCCTCTCGTAGGGACTGGGCTCTGCATCTGGCATGACAACTTCTGTATTAATTGGCATATATAGGCCGTTTATTTCAAAGTAGTTCCCCACATGGCTGGATTCGAGCCTGTCACCTCGCTGGGTACCTCCTGTTCTTCTTCCCTGTTTTCTCTTTTCCTGCCTCATTTGTGACTGAGTATTTTTTTAGTATTTCGTTGTATCTGCATGATTGGCTTATTAGCTATTGTATTAGTCCCTTTCTTTCTTTCTTTCTTTCTTTCTTTTTTTTAAGGATGACCGGTAAGGGGATCTTAACCCTTGACTTGGTGTCGTCAGCACCACGCTCTCCCAAGTGAGCCAACCGGCCGGCCCCGTATTAGTCCATTTCTGTTGCTTATAACAAAATGCCTGGAACTGGGTAATTTATAAAGAAAACAAGATTTATCGCTTACAGTTTCAGACGCTGGGAAGTCCAAAGTCCAGGGGACTCTTATGGATGAGGGTCTTCTTGGTGGTGGCTTTGCAGCAACACAGGGGTCTCACATGGAAGGAAACAGCAGAGCAGAGAAACTACCCTGTCACATGCTCCTCTTTGACACCCTCAGACCCACACCCGTGACCGTCATCATTGACCCATTCACTCCGGCACGGTCCTACAGTCTAATCACCTCTTCCAGTCCCCACCTTTCAATGACCATAATAGGATTTCCCACCCTCGGCAGTTGCAATGGAGATTAAGTTTTGGCAGAACATTCGACCCACGGCAGCTATTTTATTTAGTGATTTTATTTATTTACTTTATTTAGTGGTTGCTATAGGGTTTACAATATCCACCTGACCCTTGAGCAATGTGGGAGGTAGAGGCACCGACCCCCATGCAGTTGGAAATCTGTGTGACTTTCCCTCGGTTTCTGGCTGTGTGGCCCAGTGCGCTGTGTCTACTTAAGTAGTAGTTAAGTAGTTCAGTACTTAATGACTTAACTACCAATAGCCTGCTGCTTGGACGGCTACTTAACTGTTTGGCTAGGTATGTCATGCATTCATTTTTATTTAGTGGTTTTATGTTTTATTCAGTGATTTTATTTATAGATTTATTTATTCATGTTTTATTTAGTGATTTTATCAAGGACCCTCCACGGTGGCCGGTCAGAACTCAGATGTCTCCCAGCCCCGAGAGTTCACAGCTGGCTTGTGGCTCACTGTCCTGCGTTTAGGAGTTTTGTCCTTCGCACGTGTGGCTTTCTGTTCTATGAAGACTCACAGGGACCCTGATGCAGATTTCTGGGGCTTTTCGTCTGTGAGGTTCTCTCCTCGCTGGAACTCTGCTCGCAACAGTGTCTGCCTCAGTGTCCCGGGGCCCTGAGCTCTTCTTGGAGCTGCTTGGGTCCCTCTCCTTGCCCTGTTGTCCTCATGTGCCTCTGTACAAAGCTGAAATGATCATAGAGCTCAGTCAAGTGGCGTCTCTTCTCTTTGGGATCACAGTTCCACGTTGCTAGATGTCTGAAAACTGTGAATTCGTGTATTTCCCGTTTTTAGCTGTTATGTCAGGAGGGTAAATCCATGCTGTGTCAGGCTGTCGTGGCTGGAAGCAGAAGTAACCAGTTCCCTTTTGATGAACACTTAGGTTGTTTCCTGATTCTCGATTACTCTACAGGCTGCAATGTGGATTCCTGTACACATACACCTCTCCCTCGGATATGCCTATCCCTGGATCAAACGGTGCAGTGATTTAAGACATTTTATTATTTACCCCCAAACTGCCTTCTGGGCGGGCTGCCCAATGCACAGTCCCTCCGACAGAGTCTGGGAGTATCTGTCGAGTTCACGGACCTGAGTCCTACTGTGTGCCTGTCCTGATCCTGCGGGTGTCCCTTCCCAGCAGCTTTTTCCTCCTGGCTTCCAGTGACTCTGGCCGTGCTAGTCTTCCTCTCTCCTGGCCTGCTCAGCCATTTCTCCCTCTCTGTCCGCACTGAGACGTCCACGTGGACACTCGTCTTGCCCCTCTCTGCAGATGGTCCCAATGTGGTGGCCAGAGGCCCCTGAAGCTCCCAAAGACTCCCATGGTGCGGCCACCCATGGCTGTCCACTGGGTGCCAGTCCCTTTCTGAGGGCCAGGGGTCCATTTGTCTGTTGAACCAGGGACAGAAGGATCCTGCCCCCTCAACCCGTCTTCCAGAACTCTCTCTCTTTGAGCTGGACCTGGTCACCAGAGCAGAGGCCCAGCTCCGGAATCACTTCTCTGGTCCAACGCTCCGTTGCTCCTACTGGTGACGCAGTCTTGGCCTGGCACCCAGCTCTCTGTGCCTCAGTTTCCTTGCCTGTAAGGTGAGGATATTGATGGTACCTGGGGTTATGACTGTGCACCGACGGTTGACAGTTGGGAAGGACAGGAGCATGCCTGGCCCGGGGAACACTGCATGCATGGGTGCATGGTATTGTCATTGCAGGGCCAGGAGCCAACGGGTGGGGCTTCCATGTGGTCAGGATGGGGAGGGTGGGAAGTGAGTGGAGAGGTAAGGGTAAGGGCAGACCGTGGTGGGCAAGAGGTCGGTCTTTAGTGAAAGCCACAGAGGATGAAGGGAGGGGAGGACAGGGCAAGGGTCACAGCTTGAAAAGACCTCCACGAGCTGCCAGGATGGGGGGGCACCCAAGGGCAAGGAGGGAGCGTGTGGCTGGAGGGGCTGGCGGGGGAGGGTTTGAGGAGGGCTGGAAGTGGGGGGCTGCCTCCCTAAGCCCAGAGGCATTGGGATGGGGGAGCTGATGGCACGGCAGGGAACACAGCTGGCGCCAGTTCCTGTTATTGGGTGGAGGACACCGCCTTCCCCAGGCGGGGTTGTGGCCAGGACGAGTTGAGAAAGAGTCGAGGCCCCAGGCATGCAGAGTTCCAGATGCCGCTGGGATGTCTGATGGGGCAGCCATGGCCCGGCCAGAGCTAGGAGCAAACGGGCTGGCGGCATACCTGGGCCCATGGCGTCTGTCCCAGGCCAACTCCCGCCCTCCTGCCACCCTCCTCTGTCCGCCCCTCCCCCAAGGCCCTCTCTCCTGTCCCCGTCCCGGGGTGTGGAGCGGCTGGCCTGTCTGTGCGCCCCACCCCATTCCACGGGAGTGGAGGCAGAGTCCCGCCCACCGCACGCCCGACGCGTCCCACTGCCAGCCGCCTGTGCTCTCGTCAAGCTCCATCTGCTGGGGTCCGCTCCCGCCCACCCTCCACCAGCCTGACAACCGCACGTGGTGTCCCGAGCACAGGCTGCGTCTGTGTCTCCAGCGTCCCTCCCAGTGGACCGCGGCCAGCGCTGCATCGTGCCCGTTCCTGCTCACTGGATGGACCCGGTGGCTCTCTCTGTGACAGTGCTCAAGCCCCGCCCGTCCCCAGAGAATGCCCTCCCACCTCGTCCCCCAGCAGGCTCCTATGTACCTCTCAGAGCCCCACGTGGCACGTGCAGCCCACCGGGAGAGCCCTCGCCTCATGGCTGTGGAAGCTTGGCTTTTGGACTCGGTTCTCTCGCAAGCCCATGAGCCAGGAGGGCAAGGACCAGGCCTTTGCCCCTGAGCCCACTGTCCAGCCGGGGCTTGCAGAGGGTGGGGGAAGCTGAAGCTTCCCAGAATGAAGAGGGATGGAGGGAGCCCTGGGGTGGGACTCAGGACCCTGTCCTCGCACCCCCAGGACCAGCTTAAGCACTCTGGTTCCCATGACCTGTCTCCCGCCCTACAGCCGCAGACGCTCCTTATCAGGAAGAAAGGGGAATGTCATCAGGGGATTTCCAGCATGCCTGGAAGGCCAGAGTATTGGGGGTCACCCTACTGGGACAGGCAACCCCCGTGAAGGTTACAGGCTGGGACTGTGTGGAGGGCAGCCGAGTGATGGGAGCTGGACCCCAGGTGGGCTAGCCAGAGGGGGCTCCTGCAGCTGTGGCAGAGCTGGGGGTGGGGCGCGCGAGTCTGGCCTTGGTGTGAGTATCTGTGCTCCCACCTAGTCTCAGCCTCCGTTTCCCCATCTGCACTGGGGGAAGTTTGCACAGAATACCCCTAAATCTGCCTGGCTCTCTCCAGAGCCCTGAGTGTGTGGTGAGAAGGGACCCTTGTGGGCCTCTGGGCTGAGACCGTGGTTGTGACAGGTAGGGGAGGGTGTCTCTGGGATCTCAGGTCACATGGGCACAGGGAAGAAAAGAGAGGCCCTGGGGGGCTCTCCACCCACGAAGAAATGTTGGGGTCCAAGGAGCCAAGCACAGCCTCACACAGGAGCAGGATCTCTGGGGGATCCTGCCTCCCACCCTCTCCCGGTTGATTCCCATAAGCTTGGGGCTGAAGAAGGGTCACAACCAGTAGGTGACACCCAGCCATGGGGACACCAGGTGGGATGGGGCAGGTGCTGGTGCCTGCCTGCATGGTCTGTCTTGTTTGGTCACTGATGACCCTGGCACCCTGAACGTGGCCTGGCTGGTGAGAGATGTGGAAAAAACCTGTGCTGAATGAGTGAATGAGTGAGTGAGTGAGTGAGAGTAAGTGAATGAGTGAGTAAGCGAATGAGTGAGTGAATGAGTGAGTGAGTGAGTGAGTGAGTGAATGAGTGAGTGAGTGAATGAGTGAGTGAATGAGTGAGTGAGTGAGTGAATGAGTGAGTGAGTGAGTGAATGAGTGAGTGAGTGAATGAGTGAGTGAATGAGTGAGTGAATGAGTGAGTGAGTGAGTGAGTGAGTGAATGAGTGAGTGAATGAGTGAGTGAGTGAGTGAATGAGTGAGTGAGTGAGTGAGTGAGTGAGTGAGTGAGTAAGCGAGTGAGCGAGTCAGTGAATGAGTGAGTGAATGAGTGAGTGACTGAGCGAGTCAGTGAATGAGTGAGTGAGTAAGTGAATGAATGAGTGAGTGAGTGACTGAGTGAATGAGTGAGTGACTGAGTGAATGAGTGAGTGAGTGAGTGAGTGAGTGAGTGAATGAGTGAGTGAATGAGTGAGTGAGTGAATGAGTGAATGAGTGAGTGAGTGAATGAGTGAATGAGTGAGTGAACGAATGAGTAAGTGAATGAGTGAGTGAGTGAGCAAATGAGTAAGTGAATGAGTAAGTGAATGAGTGAGTGAATGAGTGAGTGAGTGAGTGAGTGAGTGAATGAGTGAGTGAATGAATGAGTGAGTGAATGAGTGAGTGAGTGAGTGAGTGAATGAGTGAATGAGTGAGTGAACAAATGAGTGAGTGAATGAGTGAGTGAATGAGTGAGTGAGTGAGTGAGTGAGCAAGTGAATGAGTGAGTGAGTGAGTAAGTGAATGAGTGAGTGAATAAGTGAGTGAGTAAGCGAGTGAGCGAGTCAGTGAATGAGTGAGTGAATGAGTGAGTGACTGAGCGAGTCAGTGAATGAGTGAGTGAGTGAGTGAGTGAATGAGTGAGTGACTGAGTGACTGAGTGAATGAGTGAGTGACTGAGTGACTGAGTGAATGAGTGAGTGAGTGAGTGAGTGAGTGAATGAGTGAGTGAGTGAGTGAATGAGTGAGTGAGTGAGCGAGTGAGTGAATGAGTGAGTGAGCAAATGAGTAAGTGAATGAGTGAGTGAATAAGTGAATGAGTGAGTGAGTGAGCGAATGAGTGAATGAGTGAGCAAATGAGTAAGTGAATGAGTAAGTGAATGAGTGAATGAATGAGTGAGCGAATGAGTAAGTGAATGAGTGAGTGAATGAGTCAGTGAGTGAATGAGTGACTGAGCGAGTGAGCGAGCGAGCGAGTGAGCGAGCTAGTGAGTGAATAAATGAATGAGTGAGTGAGTGAGCGAGTGAATGAGTGAGTGAATAAGTGAATGAGTGAGTGAGTGAGTGAGTGAGTGAATGAGTGAGTGAGTGAGTGAGTGAGCGAGTGAGTGAGTGAATGAGTGAGTGAATGAGTGAGTGAGCAAGTGAGCGAGTGAGCGAGTGAGTGAATGAGTGAGTGAATAAGTGAGCGAGCGAGTGAATGAGTGATTGAGTGAGTGAGCGAGCGAGTGAGTGAATTAGTGAATGAGTGAGTGAGCGAGCGAGTGAATGAGTGAGTGGCTGCTGGAACAGGAGTCCTGCCTCACGGAGGCACAACACCCTGCTGCAGAGTCTGCATTCCAGGGTGGCGGGCGACCATGTGCTGACAGGTAGAGAATGGGTCAGAGGGCTGTAGGTGGAGGGCATTAAATTCAGCAGTCAGGGAAGGCCTCATGGAAGAAGTGACATTTCAACAAAGACCTAGGCAGAGACAACATCCTTGGTAGAGTGAGTGAGTCACCCCTGGAGGGCTGACACCTTGGACCCCTTCAGGGCTGGCACCAGGCCCAGCACCCCACAAGTCTTGAGACTGGGGTGAGGAGTGTGGAGCAAGTGGGGGAGGAGAGGCCAGCTGGGCAACTCCCCCCTGTGTCTTAGACTCACTGACGCCTGTAGATAAGTCCTGCCCCTCACCATGCCTCAGTTTCCCCACTTGCCCAGAGTGGGAGTGGATAAGATGACCACTGAGAGTGTATCTGCTGGGAGTGGTGGGGGTCCTGGGGGTCCCAACATTTATAGGGAGGCTATCTCCCTCATCGGACTCCTCTGGCCTCCCCCACCCCAAGGAGCATCCCTGTGGGATTCAGGGTCAGCAGGGCATGGGCAGGGACAGTGGGGCACCCGCACCCCAGAACCTACCATGCTCTGGGCACCTGTGAGCTGTCGGGGTTTCTCCAGCACTCCCTAGGGCTCATCGGGGGAGAGGAGGGTGCAGGGGGGTGCCCCTTCTCCTTCACTGGAAACCCCCACGAGGTGATGGGGGCAGGGAGGGTGCCAGGGCGTGAAGGTCACTGTGGTCAGGGGGTGTAAGTGCGGCGTGTCACCCGCTCACAGATCCTCCAGCAGAGGGGACAGGGGTCCTGACTGGTCCTGCACCCTGCCTCAGAGACTTGGGGTCTTGGGGGCTGGGCCTGTTGTCCAGGGTATGGCAGCCCGTGGTGGACCCTGCCTCTGGCACTGGGGAAGCTTTGACCTAACAGGATGGCTCTGCCCACCCCAACTTGCCCAACTCCACACCTGCCTATCCCTTCCCAGAGCCTGGCCTTTCCTCCTCTGGGCCCCCCAGAAGAGGAATCAGGCAGTGACCATGAGGACACTGGTGGCTGTGGTTGGCCACCCAGTGTGACCGCAACCAGGAGCTGGGAAATTTCGGGGGGGGGACCCTGTTCCCTGGGTCCTGCTACAACATTCTATGACTGCGACTCTAAGGACCCTCCTTCTACAGATGAGAGGCATAGAGAGGGTGGGTATTATCCCCACCGTTGAGTCCAGTAGACGCCACTGAGTCCGGCTGGGGCCGGGAGGGGGCTGGGGCTGGACACTGGAGAAGGGCTGTGGGTCAAAGTCAGGACCAGGAAGGGGCCCTGGATCAGTCCTGGGCCGGGCATTCAGCAGATGGGCTCACTGGAGGGGATGGCCCTGGGTGTGGCCAGGCCTCAGCCTCATGCCTGTCATGTGGGGGCACAAGGGGCTGACTCACCGGTGCTTCCCCGTGGGGATGCCACGGCTGGGACTTGGCCTCTCCAGAGCCCCGCACCTGTCTCTGCAGGCCACCAGGTGAGCTGCAGTCGCTCCAGCCCCAGGCCTGCCCGATGTCCGCACCCCCTGTGGGGAAACCCAGTGGGGACCAGGCAGCCCAGAAGGCTGGGGTTTGGGGCTGAGCAGAGTTTCCACAGGGGAGACTGGGGCCAGGCACTGGGGCTTTGAGCCTGGGCTCAACATCTGCAGAACAGGAGTGAGAATCGTGGTGCCCACCTCCCTCCCGGGGACAGGTGGGGCCCTCTGGGTGCTCAAGAGTGCAGAGTCTCCCCACCTCCCTCAGCCCCACGTGAGGACCTGGACTGGACCCTCAGCAGAGCCTGCCGGGGAGTGTGAGTGTCACACGGCTGGGGGCGGGGCTTCACTCAGGGGGAGGTTCCAACAGGAAAGCCACAAGGAGGAAGGAAACCCACAGCGTCTTCTTTCTCTGGCAGCAACAGTGACAGAACTCAGGAGCAGTGGGTGGGCTCTCTGGGCTGCAGGGTGGGAGGGGGATGCAGATGCATTGTTGGGGACCACCCCTTCCCAAAATGAATGCAGGGGCCTGGGGACATGCAGGGGAGAGAACTCGCTCAGCCAGCGTTCCTGCCCACAGTGGGCATGAGACTCATGCATTGTAACCTGGCCTGGCCTGTCCCCACCTCTGCCCCACAGGCTTCCTGTATGGCCCGCCTGTGACCCCAGGGTCGGCCCGCCCAGTGGGGCTAGGTCCCTCCTCCAGCTGCTGCTGAAGTTTTTCTTTCCTTTTCTGGTTCAGGACCATGGCGGCGTCCCGCAGTCCCTGCGCTGCAGCTCTTCCTGCTGGCCGAGATCCTGGGCCCATGGGCAGGGCCTGAGGCGTTCTGCGGAGCAACATGGGGCCTCTGCAAGTCTGGGGGCCTGCCCCGTGGAGACCAGAGCCGAAAGCCGACGCCCTGGGTCTGGTGAGCCCTGAGCCTCCTGTCTGTCCGCCCCCGTGCCCCCAGCCCCCGCTCCTGCCCCGGGTGGCTCCCAGAGGTCTCCCCTCCCTCAAGCCCCTCCCCTGGCCACGTCTGTCTGGGTCCCACCCCCTGGCTCACAGGGGCCTTGGATCCCTGCCCAGCTCTCGGGCTGCCCGCGTCCTCCCGGAACTGGCCTCCCTCCAGGGGAGAGACGGGCAGGAGAGGACAGCCCCACACAGCAGAACATCCCCCATCGGTGCCCCCAGCCCTACCCCATTTGCGGTAGCCAGTGACTCCCCATGGAGGGATGAGGGCACTTCCTGGGGCTGGAGGCTCTCGGGGAGCCCTGAGCCGGGGCGTGCCTCTGAGCGGGGGCCTGGAGCAGCTAGCAGACCCCCTTACGGTGCTGTCCCGGTGATAAGCTCAATGTCTGTGCAGTGGGGACCCGAGTCCAAGGGCTGGAGCTGGGTGGGGACCACCTCCTCACCAGCCCGTCCTTCCTGCCTGCCTGTCAGTCACCCCTCATGAAGCTCCTTGAGTGCCAGGCAGGGTCATCCCTGGCATGAGGGTCCCGACATGGCCACCCTCACCAAGGGACCCTGACCAGCCTGTCTGCTCCACTCCACCCGGGGAGTCCCTGGGGACTGTCCCCCACTGACCTTCCTGCCTCCCCAGGGGTCAGAGGGTCCAGCAAAGACCAGAAGGGAGGCCAGCTGGGTGTTGGCCCAGCGGAGCTCAGGGTTCCCCGGGGTGGGGTGGGGGTCCCTAGTGAGATCAGAGACCCTGTTCTTGGGGTCTCACATTGACAGGGAGGGGCATGGGGGTGGACGAGGGATGGTTCCCACCCCACCCGACCCTGGACTTCAGGGGTCGTCCCAGGTCATTCCCTGAGCCTGTCCTGGGGCCCATGTCATCCCCACTAGGGCAGTGCCAGCCAAAGGGGCTGCTGCCCCCCATTTCTCAGACAGGGAGACTGAGGCCACAGCAGCTGCCCGGGCAGCTCCTCCATCCAATTCCTGTCCCTGTCCCTCCCCCTTAGGCGCTGTGCCTCCTCCTCCTGAGATGCCCCCGCAGCGCCCTGGCCCTGCCCCCGTGCAAAGAGGAGGAGTACCCGGTGGGTACTGAGTGCTGCCCCAAGTGCAGCCCAGGTAGGTGCAGCCCTGGGAGGTGCAGCCCTGGGAGGGGCAGTCCCAGGAGGGGCCCACGCTCCTGCCCTGCCCTGCAGCCCTCTGATCTCTGTGACCGTTACTATGGGTGGCTCAAGCCCCGGGCCCAGGGGCACACACAGCGGAGGGCTCAAGCCCCAAGGGCCTGTGGCTTCAACTCTTCACCCCAGGGGACCTTCACAGCCATGCCACACGAGGGCTCTGCTGGGGACGCAGCCAGGCCATCATGACCAGAGGCTCGGAGGGGGAACAGGGCCAGAGCCAGGAGTAGGGGTCCCAGGACGCTCCACATTCTTCTAGAACTTTCTGACTTCCCCCAAAGCAGGCACACTTGTGACAGGCAGCTGGGGCCGAATTGTCCCACGGGGACCAGCTCAGGTGACTTGACCCCCATGGATGGTGTCACACCCGCTCAGGGCTCAGGTGGGAGCAATGGGTGGGCTCCCCAGGGTCCTCCTTCAACACTGAGAAGCTGTTCACCCTCTGGGCGGCAGGTTACCATGTGAAACACGCCTGTGGGGAGCTGACGGGCACTGTGTGTGTGCCCTGCCCCCCGAGGACCTACACCGCCCACTACAATGGCCTGAGCGAGTGTCTGCCGTGCCGAGTCTGTGACCCAGGTAAGAGGCCAGCCCCGGCCAGCGCCGTCCAGCCCCAGCACCCTGGAGGCCTCGGCACACGCCATCTCCACAGATGCCCCCTGCAGGGCACCCTTCACGGGAGCCTTAGACTCCACACCTGTCTCACCCGAGAGGAGGCAAGTGCCCCGCCTGTCATTAGGTCACCTGGGCCCTCCTGAGCTTGGTGCCCAACTGTGTGCCTTTGTCCTCTGCTCCTCCAGCTGGGTGACCTCGATGGGTGACCCTGTCTCTCCTGTGTCTGTTTTTCTACCTGTAAAGCGGGGTCTTGGGTGGTGCTGGGCACCCTTCAGTGAGTGCCAGGAGCCTGTTCCTCCCCCACTGTGGTTCTCGCCCCTTTCTCTGCAAGATGTTGGGTCCCCCTGTGACCCCCTATGGAAGGGGTCACTTGGAAGGCTGGTGTCCAGCTTGGTCCAGACAGACAGGGAGGGGAAGGAGAGACCCTGAGGGAGAACCTTTGGAGTGCTGTGGGCAGAGGCTGCCCTGGGAGGGCAACAGCTCTGTCCCCAACACCCCCCCTCCTCGCTAGCACTGTCCCAAGGCCACCCAGGTCCCCAGATGCCACCTTAGATGTGTGGTCGGACTTATAAGGCAAGGCAGGTGACTGCCCATTTTGCAGATGGGGAAGCTGAGGCCCAGAGAGTCACTCACAGCACCCCTAGGTCAACCAGTGGCAGAGCCAGACTTCACCCCGTCTCCTACCTCATATACACCGCCCCAGTGGCTGAGGACTCAAGGCAGTGGGCAGGGAGCTTCCTGATGGGGAAGCAGGGGGCTGTATTAGTCCTTTTTGTGTTGCTATAACAGAATACCTGAGACTGGGTGGTTTATAAAGAAAAAGAAGGGCCGAGCCCGTGGCGCACTCGGTAGAGTGCTGCGCTGGGAGCGCGGCGACGCTCCCGCCGCGGGTTCCGATCCTATATAGGAATGACCGGTGCACTCACTGGCTGAGTGCCGGTCACGAAAAAACGACAAAAAAAAATAAAAATAAAAAAATAAAGAAAAAGAAAATTTATTGCTTACCGTTTCTGAGACTGGGAAGTCCAAAGTCCATCTGGTGGTGGCAACAGTGACCCAGGGGCTCACACTGCAAAATGGTGGAAGCAGAGAGAGCAGAGAGAGAGGCAGACTCTCCTCTTTTAAAACCCTCAGAACCACGCCCCTGACCACCATTATTCACCCATTCACTCCTGCACGGTCCTACGATCCAATCACCTCTTCATGGCCCCATCTTTCAATCACCATAACAGGATTTCCCACCCTCTTAACAGTCACAGTGGGGGCCAAATTTCCAATACACAAAACTTGGGGAACACAATTCAAGCTTCAGTGAATTTTGGGGGGACATAACTCAATCCGCTACAGGAATCACAGGGACAAGGGCTGAGCAGGGTTGGGGAAGGGGATCCAGACTTAGACAGAGCACGGCCGAGCCTCAGGCCACTCCGTCCCCACCTCCAGATGGCCCCATCCATGCAGGACCCCAAGTACGGGGTTGACAGTACACCTGGGGGCAGTCCCTGGGCCTCCCCTCTCCAGGGAGAAGGGCGTGGACAGGAGGAGGCTGGATGCTCTGGGTTCTGGTAGGTCAAGATTTGCAGCTCAGGCCTCCATCTCCACCCACTTCTCCTGCCCCTCCTGCCCCTATCTGGAGACAGCACCTGTCTGATGGGGCTGAGGGTGTGGGGGACACAGGTGGCAGATGAGGCTGTCCCTTGCGGGGGCTGGGTCAGGGACACAGGGCCCGGCACTAGCTGAATCAGGAGAGGATCTCACTGTACCCTCTGCTGTCAGATGAGGCTGGTTTGCAAGATGGGAAACCTGTCTGGGGGTAGGTTCTCTAGGGAGGAGAAACATGGGGCTGGGACCTGCCTCCTCGGGTCCCCCAGAGTGGACTGTGCCATTCTCAGCATCATGTCTGGGAAGAAGGCCTGTTTCCCCACGAGAACTGGCCCCCTGTCAACAAGACCCTCCTCCAATCTCCTGCCTCTGCTGCTGCTGTCCCTGGGGGCCCCCTTTGGGACTCAGGCCCTCTGTGTCAGGCATCTCTGGGCACCTTGTTTGGCTGAGCTGGGGTACAGCTTGGCAGGAGCTGCTAGGCAGGGACAGAGTTGGGGCCCAGAAACTCAGACCCATGGAGGTGCAACCTGTCACCTGGCCCCCTCCCCAGTAGGATGCTGTCTGGTACTTCACTTGCTCCCCTCGGGGACAGGGCATCCGCACCGCCCTTGGCAGCCCTGGCTGCTGCTCTGAGCACCTCTCTTGGGTTACAGCGATGGGCCTGGTCACCAGGCAGAGGTGCTCCAGCACAGAGGACAGCATGTGTGGTTGTAGCCAAGGCCACTTCTGCATTACAGAGGATGGAGACCACTGCACTGCATGCTGGCCCCACACCATCTGCCGCCCGGGACAGAAGGTGCTGAAGAGAGGTGAGTGGCAGATGACAAATACCCCATCCCAAATCACCCCTGTGCCCAGTGCCCCCTGCCTGGAGCCCCTGTCCCCTCTACATCATGCCAGCTCAGAATCATTTGGTGGGACGGAAGCCTTGGCCAGCCCCAGGCTCACCTGTCCCAGCCCTGTCCTGGCAACAGCAAAGGATGGACGCAGCCACGCAGGGAGGCAGGGAAGGGTAAGGCCACTCCTGGTGGCTCTGCCTCATCTCCCGGGGACTTCCAAGTCCTCACGCCTCCCTCTCAGGCCCCAGGCAGGGAGCTGGGTTTCTGCACTGTGACTGTGGCTGTGATTGTGGTTAATGTCATCCTTCCACCTGTCTGGACTCTGTGAGCCCCAGCTCTCCCACATCCCCTGCCGGGACAGCCCTTCCTAGCATTTGTGGAATGGCGGCTCAGAGGGGCTCCCGGGCCCTTACAATCCCAGCCCCTTGGTGCTGGGACAGCTCAGAGACCCCCACCCCAGACCCCAACCCTGGGGAGAAGGCCAGGACCCTCTCACGGCCTGGGTGGTGCCATAGGTGCCCTCTGCCCATCTCTTTCTGTGTCTCAGGCACCGAGAGGCAGGACACGGTGTGTCAGGACTGCCCAGTGGGGACCTTCTCTCTCGCTGGGGACCAAGAGGAATGTCAGCCCTGGACCAGGTAGGTCATCCAGGGTGGTCTCAGCCCCTGCCCTGGGGAGGGAGCTTCATGCTGCTGCCCGGGGAGACGGAGATGACCTCCCCCAGCAGAAAGACCTGCACGCCCCACCCTGGGCGGCACCCCCGCACTGTGCCAGCATCCAGGGGATCCCCTGGGGCGAAGCCTGTGTGCCACAGATAACACGTTACATCGGCCCAGGCCCTGAGCTGCGGCAGGTTGAGCTTCCTGGAGGCTCAGGGGTGGGCTTCACCTGCAGCAGACGGAGAGGGGCGCTGTAGCCGGGTCCGCTGCCCCGTGGTTGTGGCGTCCCCCAGTGTCAGGGCCGTGGGAGGGCCCCTGCGCTTCCAAAGTTGGGGGGAGTCTGTGAGCTGAAGTTCTCAGCCGGGGGACCCCACTCCTCCTGCACACGACCTAGGGGGACTTGGAATAATCAGACAGACCTGAGTCCACATCCCTGAGCTGCCAACCAGCCCGGCCTCCCTGGTGACGGCTGTCGCCCCCCTGAACCCCTGTGGACCGGGACCCTCCCTGGGGTCTGCGTGAGCATCGGCTTGCGGTGGTGCCTGTGCCTGGGCCTCCTGCCTGCCTGGCCGCTGTCCCCTAGGTGCAGTGGATGACTAGTGACAGAAGCAGAACCTGGGACCAGCAGCTCAGACGCCACCTGCTCCTCCTCCTGGGTGCTGTATCTTGTGGGTGTCCTTGTCATTGCTGTTCTTCTTGGCACCCTTGGCCTGACCTGGAAGTGGGTGAAAAGGAAAAGGCTGCCAGGTGAGCTGTCCCTTCCTGTAAGGGCTCAGGTCCAGAGCGGTTGACTCTCCGTGACTCTGAGGGCTGTGTCCCTCCAGAGCATTTTCAGGATCTGTGGCTCCCTCGCTGGGGTGGCTGCTGCTGGCCTGGGGAGGGGACTTCGTTTCCTGCCCGCAACCCAGATATCTTGTGGCCTTCCTGGGGGTAATGGGAGGTGGAGCCCCCTGACCAAGGAGCCCTCTGTCGCCCCTGCCCACTCAGTGCCTTGGTCCCTGAAGTCCTGTCTGCCTCCGGAGACGTGGGGTAGACGTGCTCAGCTGGGAGAGGCCGCAGACTGCAGGGTCAGCAGCTGCCCTGCTGTGGACAAGGCTACGTTCCCCCAAGGAGACTAAGGCTATTCATTCATTCATTCATCCATTCCCTCACCCAGTCATCCGCCCGGCGGTGGCCACCTCTGCTGTGCCAGGTGTCCTAGCTCGGGCACTAGGATCACAGCTGTGTAGACCCCACTGTGGCTTTGGGGAACCCCATGCCTGGTTCATGGGGGAGCAGGTAGTGAGCAAAGAAACCCAAGGGGAGGGTCAGCCACATTCTTGGGCCACCTGTGTCCTGACCCCTGGGTCTCCCATGTGCAGGAACATCTTGGGAACTCAGGCTCCGAGGGCAATAGCCCAGTCTCCATTCTCATCCAGTCTGGGGCACCTGCTCCCTGAGGGGTGGCTGGAAGACCCTCCTATGTGAAGTGCTTATTCCACTTCCATGGATGATGGGTGGGGAGGTGGTTGGGGGTGCCGCAGGCTTCTCACATGTCCTCCGTCTGGGGACAGGCCCAGCAAGGGGCCCCGACCAAACTCCATCTCGTCTGAGAGAGGGTCAGTCTCTTGGGGAAGGTCACATAGGGAGAAACTGGCACTGTATCGTCCACCCACTGCACCCCTGTTGCTGTGTCCCTGTATCCCCTGGGCAGAGGCTCTGGCTCCTCCCTGTGATGTGTGTCTTTGTCTTGCAGACAATGTGGTCCGGGCGATGGTCTCTTTCCAGGTATTGTGCCTCAGCTGCCCTCCCTGCTGCCCACCAGAGGTGAAGTTGCGGGGGTGGGGGTGGGGTCTCCTAGTTCTTAGAGGGTCCTGAGTCCTTGGTCTACAGCCATGGTCATTGTGAAGAGGAGGACACAACTCTTCAAATGATAAACCACAAAGTGACCCCCCGAAGCACATGGCCTGGGGGCTGCGTGCATCCGTGGGCAGGGTCTTCATGCTGCGTTCATCTGCCAGGGCAAGAGACGGGAGACTACAGAAGCCGAGGCCACGGTCACTCAGGCTCAGCAGTCCCCGCCAGACGTCACCACAGTGGCTGTGGAGGAGACGGCACCCATATTCGCTATGAGGGACCAGAACCGCTGATGAACAGGCTCTGGTACTAGACGTCTGAAACATCTCAGGCTACACCTGCTGAAAGTGCTGTCCACCTGCCGAGACCTTGGGAGCCAGGGGAGCTGTGCCACCTGCTCTGGGCTTGCTTCAGCCTCCTGTCTGCAGAGGGAAAGATGGGGACACTGCCTAGAGGGTGTAGACATCCCGTGCCGTCTCCATCAGTTAAATAAGGGCCCAGAGCCCTCCCCTCACCCCCCAGGGCTGCCTGAGGAGCCCCAGGGCTCCTTCCAAGGTGCCCGTACTGTGAAGACAACAACAGCCACATTTGCCTCCTCCCAGCCAGCCCTCTGCCTCTCCTCAGTCCTGCTGAGCGGGCTTTTCTGCAGGACGGCCTGTGGGCACTACCTCCCAGGGCTGGGACTAGACTAGGTGGGCCATGGATGTGGCATTAAATGAGTGTTCTCATTTTTGTACTTGTAATAAACAAGTGTATTGCAGCAAGATCCTTTGAGACTGTGCAGCTATTGTGTTCCTCGTCACACTCTTATGCACTGGTGATTCTTGCCTGAACGGTGACTGCATGACAGTCGCTGTGATTCCGTCTTCTTTCCACCCTAGTTAGCGGGCATGCCACTGAAGGGGAGCTGCCCTGTTAACGTGTTTCTGTATGTATTTATTCACTTACTGATTTTGCTTGTTGGATTCTGATTCATCACTGTCGTTACTTATCGTCCACGGGTTTTCTGTGGGCATCCCTGTCCCTTCCAGCAGGTTCTGGGATTCTTTGATATACACCCACCCATTGTAGATACAAATATAACTGTAGACACAGATACGTGTGCACAGATGGATTGATAAAGATCTAAGAATGACTTCACACCTATGTCTGCAATTCCAGACCAACGTGACCACGTGCATTCTAGATGCCTCTTTCTGCCGGTGTAACTCCCCGCCTGGCAGATGCCTGTCCCCTCACTTGCTCAGCCCTGGCAGACAAAGAGAGCAGTCTCAGAACAGCTGCCATGTGAGAATCCCGCCAGCCAGTCGGGTTCAGTATTTGTTTTCAGTTCTTTCTTTCATTAGGTGTAGGGTTTGTAAACCAAATACTGTGGAAAGTTCCATGGGTTAGTTTTTATCTTTTTCTTTTTAGTGTGGTTGTTTTATTCTTTGCAATATGCTATTCTTTATCTGAGCTTAAATTCTGTTATACACACCATATCTCAATGTTGAACCCCCAAAATATGTATAATCAATTTTGATTCAATAAAAATAAATTAATTAATTAAATAAAAATAAATTCTGTTATACAGGCGTGTCCCTCATTCTTGCTGACTCTACCTATCTGTCTAACCTATCTATCTACCCATTTATTATTTAATCTGTAGAACATTACCAAGGACTGAAATGTTGGTGTTAGTGGTCTTGGTGTTCCAGGTAAAAGGCATAGATCGGCAGATTGTAACTATTTGCTGTCTACCTGCAGCCCATCCTAAGTATAAGATTCAGGTAGAGTAAAATGAAAGGCAGGAGGTTGGCCAGTTAGCTCAGTTGGCTGGAATGTGGTGCTGATAACTCCAAGGTCAAGGGTTCAGATCCCTGCACTGGCCAGCAGCCAAAAAAAAAAAAAAAAAAAACTAAAGCAGGATTAAGACCGTATCAATACCATATGCAGTGGGCCTCAGTGCGAGGGTTCTAACAAGGTGTGAGGAGGGCCATTTAGTAATATCAAGAGCTCAATTCACCAGGATGTCACACCAATCTGAAATGCGTATTCACCTCATAATAGAGCCTCGAACAATTCAGTAAACATTCGTAGAACCAGAAGGAGGATTGTAACTCACTGTGCAATTACAACTGGAGATTGAACACTCGTCTCTCAGGCACAGACAGAACAAGTATTTAGACTAAAGACCAGTGGGGACAGAGAGGGCCTGGACAGCCCTCTGCCCAGCGGCGCAGAATCCACGCTCTTTCCACGTGCTCACGACTGTCAATCGGGTAGAGGGCGTACCGGACTCAAAACAGGTCTCGGTGGATTTAAAAGCATTGAAATTGTAGAGAGCAGATGCTCCTCAGCTAGCCTCTGGCCCTCAACCACTGGTGGCTACCCGAGGCTGCTGGAAGGGCTCTGGAGAGTGTCCACCCTGCAGCCCTACAGGTGTTTCCTGGGGGTCCCCAGAGTGAGTGTTCTCAGGGCCACACTTACCTGGGCTACCTGAGAGGTGCACCCGGAGGCCCTGATGCTCTTCCTCTTTGCAGCCCAGCAGCCGATGGCAGGACGCTGGTCCAAACCATGTTGTTTTCTTCTGATATTTCAACATCTGGGGCCTTACTCACCCTGAGGAGACTGTCCTCCCAGATCTAGCCAATTCCCAGAGGTTAGCACACACTCACCAGAGCCCACCTTTCGCAGGCAAACCAGCCAACCCACAACCCACCCCTCACCGCCTCCCCGGGGCTCTCACACTCCAGGCCAAAATTCCCCTGCCCCAGTCACCCCAGGGCCCATTCCAGGCAGCTGGGGCAGCCCTGCACCCCAGGGCCCGCAGAAATGATCTCACCAGCCAACCACGAGCTTGTGCTCCCTGCCTGGCCTGGCCTTTCCCATGGAAACCACAGTGAAGGCTCTGCCCACGTTTCCCCCGGCCCCCTCCGCCTCCTGACCGACACGATGCTTCCTGGGGGGGCCCCCCATGGTGTGGTGTAGTGGATTGAATTATGTCCCCCAAAACTCACTGAAGCTTGAATTGTGTTCCCCAAGCTTTAGGTATTAGAAACTTAGCCCCCACTGTGACTGTTAAGAGGGTGGGAAATCCTATTACGGTAACTGAAAGGTGGAGCCTTGAAGAGGTGATTGGATCGTAGGACTGTGCTGTAGTGAATGGATTAAAAATGGTGGTCAGAGCGTGGTTCTGAGGGCTTTAAAAGAAGAGAGTCTGTCTCTCTCTGCTCTCTCCGCTTCAACCATCTTACAGTGTGAGAGCCCTGGTTCACTGTCGCCACCACCACATGGACTTTGGACTTCCTAACCTCAGAAACGGTAAGCAATAAATTTTGTTTTTCTTTATAAATCACCCAGTTTCAGGCATTCTGTTACAAGTAACAGCAACAGACTAATACACGTGGTGTGCCCCCTCCTCACGGGAACTGTGAGTAATGGATACTTTCTCAGTGGCGGTTGTCTCCTGATCTGCTGGCCTCACTGTCCCTGAATTATAATGAAACCTACATTTCAGAACAAAGGCCCTAGACGATGAGGAGCCCTGTGCCTCAGAGGTGGGCAGAGGGTCCACTGGAGGGACAGGGCCTGGGTGGGGACCTGGCTCTTGGCCCAGCTTTCCCACTGCCTCACAGTGGGTGGGGCAGCTCAGCTTCCCAGAGAGGGATCCTCCTGGGTGTCCATGTGGGGGTGTCAGATGGGCAGAGGGAGACACTGGACCGTGATGCAGCCTCACAAAAACCTCAGCTCTGAGTCACCTCCTGGTCTGGCGATGGGGCCTCCTCTGCATACAGCACATCCACCGGTGCCTGGACAGGAGCTGCCCACGCAGAGAGCGCTGCGGGCACCACTGTGCCACCTGCTCCTACACTGGGTCTGGGAGCAGCTGTCCAGGTCAAAGGCTTCCTGGGGCCCCCGGCTGCAGCAGATCCTGCCTGCTGCACACTCATGTGGTTCACCTCACCCTTTGCCCACCAGGTCACCTCATCCTTTGCCTGCCAGGTCACCAAGGGACCCATACCTTTAGCTATGAGGGCATGAGCCTGGTCACTGTGCCGTTCGCCAGCCCTGTCTGCTGCACCTGTGCTCTGTCTGCCACAACCAGGTGGAGCATGCCGAGGGATGCCCAAGCACTGCCGGGGGCCTCCTTTCCCTGCTTGCTAGCCTCTTGGCAAGAAAAATCCTCCATGACCAGGTGGTGGCCACAACTTGAGGTTAACTGGGACTTTTGCTGTGTTCCTGGTGGAATGCCCGGCCCCCACCCCCATTATGGGAACCGGGATGCTGACTAGGATGCAGTGGGGACAAGTGGTGGCTTTGGAGGGGCCGTTTGTGTGATTGAGAAGGTACCAGGCCAGTTCTGCTGGGTAGGGATGCCACTGGGGGGACCAGAGGGGCTCAGGGTGGGCTCTGTAGGAGGCAGGAGTTGACAAGGCAAAGCAGAGGGGATGGGAGGGCAGGGGACATGCCATGCTGGGAGGTGGGGCCTTCAGGGATGTGTCTTTGGGGTGAGGACCCCTCTCTGCCCTCATCCTACGGTTTCTCTTGGGACGTCCCCCTAACCAGTTCCACCTCTAGATGTGGGACAAGGGGCTTCCTCTCACCAGCACAAAAGGAATGTCAGGACTAAGGAGGGCAGGGGGACGCCCCTGTCAGCCTGACCTGGGTCCCGTGGAAGAGCCTGAGTCAGGGCTGCACACACAACGAATGTCACCGACTCTAGGATTTCTCGGGGTACACAGAGAATGTGGATCAGATGTGGAGCTGGGGCGCTCACTGGACAAACCCGGGATGACATGAACAACAAAATGAGTGACAGGACTGTGGGTGACACTGCTGAACACAGTGAGAATCCATGAGGGCACCATGTCGTGAGTGAAGAGAGGGGGAGATGCCGCGTGCATCACGACGTGGACAGCGCAGAGAAGAAAAACTTACGACAACAGCAAAATGCACGGGAGGCGAAGGCGGGTGTACCGTTGTGGATTCTTTCATGTCATCTGTTTCGTGGTGACACACCTTGGAGATGCACGAGCAGGAGGAGAACATGCACCGCAAGTCCTCGGGCAACACGGCTTCGAGCCGCGCAGGGGCACTCGCGCACGGCTTCGAGCCGCGCAGGGGCACTCGCGCACGGCTTCTCTTCAATGGACGTATGGAGAATGTTTGCCTGGGGGGTCCTGAGTGCATCCAGTTAGGAAGCCTTCCTCCCGGCAGCCTACTGACGTCGGAGGAAGGGTCCGGGGGCCCGACAGTCGGCCTCAACCTGCCCCGTCCTCTTACCAGATTCTTGACTCTGCCACAGGAAAGAAGTCAAGGGCAGAGTCACAGTGGGAAGTGAGAACACATTTAATGCAACAGAGAAGAAATGCAGGTTCCGTGGAGAGAGCGTGGCGTGCTCCAGAGACCGAGCAGGGCCCACACCGAGTCTAACACTAAAGTAAGTTCAGTACAGACACCGAGAGTCTAACACAAAAGCAAGAAACACACACTTCAAGTTCAGTACAGAGAGCAGGCTGGCTCAGGAGAGCGAGCAGCTGCTTCCTGAAAGCAAGTTAGATGCAAAGTAGGGTAGACACACCTCAGGCAGGGAAACACAGGTGCCTCCAGGTGAGTGAGCAGCAACAACCCCACTGCCCGCCAGCCTTAGCCTGGGATCGGGCTTTTACAGTTTCGCTACCTAATGGAAATTCAACCAAGGGGGTGGCTCCCAGTTAGGTAACACAGTCTCACACATGCTCAGTCGGTCTTTCCTGGAGCACGTTCATTGGTCAGACTGTATCACATGCACCAGGCACATTCAAGAATGTTCTGTGCTCTCTGCTGAGCATGCCCAGCCACTGGATCTGCATAAGCCAAACCCTTATGGTCTTGTTTTCCCTGTGTTGGTGCTGAAAACAGGTCTAACTGGCAACAGTAACTTTTCTCGAAGAAAGAACCTAGAGGAGGGGGCCTGAGACCTCAGGGAGTGTCTGGAAACCCAGAGGAGTGTCCTAAAACCTGAACCCAGGGAAACTGAGCCCCTCCCGTATCATTGCCCTGGTATCTCTCAGTGTGTCCTAATCTCCTTTTCTTATAAGAACACCCGGGCCTGCCCGAACCACCTCGTTCAACCTTAACTGGCTCCTTATCCCTCCCCGAATCACCCAGCACAGACCAAATCCCACAACATTCCTTCCTGATGTCTCTCAATGCCCCAATCCCACACCCCGCAGGGCCCTGACGCAGCTGTGGGCTGCTCAGGTGAAGCAGCTGCAGGAAGCACACAGCTCTCACAGCCTGGACCCTGTCCATCATCCAGGAGCACGACCTGGGTATGATAGGCTGGAAGACTCTGGACGCCCACCCACGCAAACGTGTGCACGCAAACATGCACATGCAAACGTGCACACCACCCTGGGACATGCACCATCAGGTGTGACGGGAGCGCAGCCTACAATCCTGTTTAAAACTCCTGAGCTCGCCCATGCGCTTCTCTGTGTCTGGAATGCTGGTGTGTTTCCCCAGGGGCCCGATGGCGGGTCCAGCTTTCACTTTCTGCTCCGCTCACTTCTGCATTGCTCGAGGCTGTTGCACCAGCATGGTTCACTTTCACGGGACAAGGCTTATTGAAAGCTCGTCAAGAGATGTCTGAATGTTCATTGCTGTGGGAGGGCCGGGACCCCATGGTTGCCCCAGAAGGGAGCCCCACCAGCCGTCGCCCGTTCCAGTCTGCTGCACAGCCCTCTCCCCATCCTCCAAGCCGGGTCGCCTCCCTCCCACTGCCTACCCCCCAGCCCTGGATTGTGGGATTCAGAAATGATTCGGGTCTGGCCCCTGCCCCAGGGGCCCCTCCAAGGCTTGTACTCACACTCCCTGCAGCAGTGTGCCCGCTAGTCAGGAGGCGGAAGCAGCCAGCTGTCCCTCCATGGGTACAGAAGTGAACAACACGTACCCATGCAGTGGAATGTTCCATGCAGTGGAATGTTCGTTCTGACACCTGCTACAACATGGAAGAACCTTGAGGACATTGTGCCCAGTGAAGCAAAACGGTCACAAAGGAGAAATACTGTGCGATTCCACTCACACGAGGTCCTTAGAGTAGGCAAATCCATAGGGACAGAGAGTAGAATAGAGGCTACCAGGGGCTGGCAGGTGGAATGTGGAGAGTTACTTGACAATGGGGACACAGTTTCTCTTTGGGAAAGTTCTGTAAAGATAGCGGTGACGGTGGCACCACAGTGTGACTGTACTTAAGGCCAGTGGATCGTACATTTACAAATGTTTAAGTACTACGCTTTATGTATATTCTACCACCATTTTACAAAAATAAATCAGTAAAGATTTTTTAAAAAAAGAAAACAAGAGAGGTCCTGGTGCTAATGGAAATGTCCTCCATCTGGACTGTATCTATCGATGTCCTGCACCACAGATTGGTGAGACGTTGGACGGTACCACCAAGGGAAACAGGTAAAGGGTACCTGGAGTCGTTCTGCATCATCTCTTAACAGCTGCCCGGGAATCACCTCTAAATAAGAAGCTCACCTAGAAAAGTGAGAAATAAAAAAGGAGTATTCTGAGATGTCACAGGTTTGCACTTAAGGAGTGTGTAAAGTTGATGACAAAAGCCCCGCTCCCCAGCTGGTGGCTCTTGCTCGAACACACCAGGCTCTGCTGGAGATGTGCCCAGGCAGGTGTCTCCAAATTTCCTCCGCAGACACAGGAAGCTGTGACGAAGAAGGGGAACTTTTAGAGGAGGGAGCGTCACAGTGGCACGGTGACTTCCTGCCTGCAAGAACAAATAGTTTGCTTTTGAAAATATAGACCGTCATCATGTTTTTCCACTGAATCGTCACTCTGGAAAATTAGAAAGATTGCTCTACATTGCCATTCTTTTGTATTTAATGTGGTCGTTTGATTTAATTTTACAAAGAAAGTGTCAGACAGATGAAGTCAAGTGTTATGCGGGCATGTGGTCAACACTCACCATCTGATGGGAAGCTCCTCTCATGCGAGCCTTCCTGTCTCATTTGCTCACCCACTCGTTCATTTGCTCACCCACTCGTTCATTTGCTCACCCATCCATCCATCCATCCACTCACCCATCCCACCCATCCATCCATCCACTCCTCCATCCATCCATCCATCCACTCACCCATCCACCCACCCATCCACTCATCCACCCATCCACCCATCCACCCGCCCACCCATCCATCCATCCATCCGCTCACCCATCCATTCATCCGCTCACCCATCCATTCATCCGCTCACCCATCCATCCATCCGCTCACCCATCCATCCATCCACTCACCCATCCATCCATCCATCCACCCACCCACCTACCCACCCACTCATCCATCCACTCACTCATCCATCCATCCACTCACCCATCCATCCGCTCACCCATCCATCCATCCACTCATCCATCCATCCATCCACTCACCCATCCATCCGCTCACCCATTCATCCATCCACCCACCCACCCACCAATCCATTCAGTCAGCCACTCATTCCTTTGCCCACCCATTGAGTCATTCACTCATTCATTCACTCACCCATTCATTCAGTCATTGTTTCACACTCATTCATCACTCATTTATTCTTTCACATGCCTCCATTCATTCTCCTAAGCACAGCATTTATGGAGCAGTCCCTGTGTCCCCGAGGCACGCTGGCCACTTCCACAGTGCAGGTGCACCACAGGCGTCAGAGCCACTGCACGGCTCCTCCGTGTCTCCTGCTGTCCTCTCTCCGTGAGAACGGCCCGTTCCAGACAGCGGCGGCCCCTCCGCCTGGGTCCGGGAGTGCAGAAGGCGCAGGAGCAGAGTCGCCGCAGCTGACACGAGAGTGGGCTGTGGCTCTGGACGAGGCTGGGGCGTCGCCAACCACGGCACAGCCCAGACAGCCGCCGACGCGCTGCTCAGGCGAGGCTGGGCATGGGGACACAGGGGCTGTCCTCTCGGGGTGTTCGCACTTCTGCATGCACGGTGTACCTGACGACGAGGCCATCGGGTCTGCACGTCTGTGAAGGAGTCAAGCATGTGGCGCGCTGACCGTTCCGAGCTCAGGGCACCTCAAAGTCAGCGGGCGTGAGGAGACCGTGCTGACCTCTTTCCTGTCTCCTACGAGGAGGACCCCTCCCTGGCCTGGAGAGCGGCAGCTTGTCGTCCGCGAGGACCCGCCGGCCCCGGCACCACAGCTGCCCCCGCCGCGGGCCGGCGAGGCCCGTTCTGCACAAATCTGCACGCCCTCCCCGCCGATCCGTCTCAGCTCAGTGAATTCTCGGGCCGGCAGGAGCCCCCGGGTGCAGGTGGAGCTCGTCCGCCCCCTAAGCACGTAAACGTGTCACAGGCGCGCCTCTCCCGCGTCCCTCCGCCTGCTGGCTTCCCGTTAGACCCCCATCTCCGCGACACGTGCGCCCACACCCTCGCCTGCACCGGTAACCCTTCCAAGCCGGACACTGCCTCACCCGCACCGGCGACCCCAGCCCCGGCCGTCGACCGAACCGGCCGGCCAGGCGGCCCCGCAACCCTCCGCGCAGGCGCACCACGAGCGCACGGCCGCGCCGCCGAGCCCCGCCCGCTGCGCCTCGGTCGAAGTTCTCATGCATATGCAAATGAGGGGGCCGGAAGCAGGGCCCGAGCCTGGATACGGAAGGGCGGGGCCTGTAGCGGGAGGCGGGGTGTGGCTGAGCGCGCACGGGGCGTGGCTGCGACGCGACGCGGCCATCTTGGGGCGTGGCTTAGGTGCGTGGGCGGGGCGGGGCCGGGCCTGCCTCAGGGGCCGCGCAGGACCTCGGGTGGGGCGGGGGCCGGGAAGCGGGTTAGGCGGCGGCAGTCATGAGCGCCGTGGATCTATCCCGCGTGGGCGCGTGTGTCCTGAAGCATGCGGTGACCGGGGAGGTGAGGCCGGTCGGGCGCACGGAGGTCACCCGGGGGTCAGCGGAGGTCCTGAGGGGTTCGGCGCGGCTCGGGCTGGGCGTGGGCGGTGCCGGCCGCAGGTCCCGGCGCGCGGAGCAAGGGGTGGGTTGGAGCCGGGAGGGCCGGGGTCGGTCTCGCGCCCCCTGACCGGCCGCCACGCAGGCCGTGGAGCTGCAGAGCCTGTGGCAGGAGCAGGCGTGCGTGGTGGCCGGCCTGCGGCGCTTCGGCTGCATGGTGTGTCGCTGGATCGCCCGGGACCTCAGCAGCCTCAGGGGGCTCCTGGACCGGCACGGCGTGCGCCTGGTCGGCGTGGGGCCGGAGGCACTGGGCCTGCAGGAGTTCCTGGATGGCGGCTACTTCGCGGGAGGTGCGTCCTCTTCCCGCCCCGTTACGGCCCGAGGAGACCCTTCCCCAGACTCTGGGCGCTGGGCCGGCCCTTCTTTGCCTAGCCCCAGCCCTGGACAAAGGTCTGAGCCCTTCTCTGTCCAGGAGCGGCCTTGATGTGCGCCTCCCTCTGCCTCCCCGTCCCCCAGCTGGCAGCCAAGTCGTGCCCCCGCAGAGCCGTGGCCCAGCGGCAGAGTCTGGGCGAGCCCCGCCACTCCCGCTGCACCTGTCACCTTTGGGTCTCAGCCCCTCCTCTGAACAGTGGGGACACGGAGCCCTGCACTGCCCCTCCCGGCCCTGGGTGGTTGAGCTGGGCGCTGTACGTGGATGTAGGAGGGTGACCTGGGTCGTGGAGGAGTGGGGACTGGGCCTGGGGTACACACCTGTGGCTTTGCTTTCCAGAGCTGTACCTGGATGAGAGCAAACAGCTCTATAAAGAACTGGGCTTTAAGCGGTGAGTGCGTGTGTTGGGGAGCACCCACTGGGATGGCATGGTGCTGGGGGCAGGACCAACCTGAGCTGGCAGAGGGACCCAAGGGCATTCTCTGCTCCCTTATTCCTCTTCTTCCTGCCACCCTCTGCTCCGCTGTTCACTCAGGCTGCCCGAGCAAGCTGGCTCTGGTGGCCTTGACTGCTCCTGCTGGGTTTTCTCTCGGGTGTTGGATGTCTTCAACCAGCCTTCTCACCCAGGTCATACCCTTAACAGGCTGCAGTGCCCAGGCCTCCAGAGGGGGCTTAGAGCCTACTGCCCCCATCCAGGGCCGTCGCAGCCTTCTGGTGCCTGTACCCCGGGCTGGGTGTGCCCAGGAATCTGGCTCAGCTGGTGCTGCCAGTTATGGGTTAGGATTAGGGTCTTCCACTCTGTACTCTCTGTGTGGCCCCAGGCCAACCAGTCCCTAGGCTGGGAGCCCAACCTGTCCCTGGGGGCAGGAGGTCCTTCTGGGGGTTGGACTTGCTCCTGATCTGGCCACTGCTGCTATCTCTCAGCTCCTGGTGAGATGGGTGGGCAGGGCCTGATCTGGGAACTGGTCTGTGCATCTTGTGGAGACCGGGGACAGGTTCTGGGGACCAGACTTTACCAGAGTCTGGACCAATGAGCAGATGTCTTCACAGGTACAACAGCTTGAGCATCCTGTCAGCTGCCGTGGGGAAGCCTGTGCGTGATGTGGCCGCCAAGGTTGTACAGGACCAGGGGGTGGTGGGAATCCCTGGGAGGCTTCCCTCTAGGGCTGACTTGGGCCCTGCTCCCCTCTCTCCAGGCCAAGGCTGTTGGCATTCAGGGGAACCTGTCGGGGGACCTGCTGCAGAGTGGAGGGCTGCTGGTGGTCGGCAAAGGTGGGTCTCATCATAGCTCCTCCCCTGTGGTGTGGCCTTGCTCTGAGTGTCAGCTTGGCTGGGTGGGCAGAACAGCACATGTCTTAGTAACCTGGGGGTCATGGCTGTCTAGGGCTGCCAGGTTCAGCCAGCAGGCTGGCCCACCATCCCTCCTCCCAGCACACGGGTGCAAAGTGCAGGTGGCCTCCCAGGGTGCCCTGATCACCTGCCTGCTTCTACAGGTGGTGACAAAGTGCTGCTGCACTTTGTCCAGAAGTCTCCAGGTGACTATGTTCCCCAAGAGAACATTCTGCAGGCCTTGGGCATATCTGCAGAGGTCTCTGCCAGCGAGCAGCCCCAGGTGAGCTCGGGCTTGGGGCGGGCACTGCCCGCTAAAAACAACCCCATTCCCACCAAACTCCCCTGTGCTGAGCCCTTGGCTTTATGTCATTTTGTACTAACGGCAGCCCTGTGATGCACATGTCACTGTGACCCCACTTTGCAGAGGGGGAGCAGGCTGAGAGGGACCAAGGGGCAGGGTAGCTGGGTGGGCAGGCACAGCAAGGCCCTCCCCAGTGGGTGGGGGCTGCACAGAGGGCTGTGGGGCAGGGAGAGGCTTGTCCTCTCAGCCTCAGGAGGCCTATGATCTGTCTGAGGTGGCCCTGGTGGCAGACCTCCTGTACATCAGAAGGAGAGTGACGGATCAGACTGCCTCCTGTGTCCAGCACACCCCTTCCCTTTTTGGGTGGGTGGGCCATCTGCTCTTGGTCCCTGATGGACCCCCTGCTGCCTGTGAAGTGTGACGAGGAGGTGTGTGGGAGGTGAAGACCTCTGGCGATCTGGGAGGACCTACGGCCTGGGTGTCCTGGGAGTCGGATTGAAGAATTGTCTGGAGTCGCAGCGGGCCGAGACTGAACCTAGCCTGCTCTGCCAGCAACAATGAGCCATTAAACCACTGTTCCTGGACAGTGCGTTTCTTCTCTGACTCAGCCCTGCGTCCTTGCAGCCCCCTCTCACTCACTGTTAGGGCCAGCGGGGCAGTGGTGGGTCCTGAGGCCTAATCTTCCCTGCTACGAAAGTCACTGTCCCTGGGAAGGGACATGCCCTGCAGTCTCTCTGCAGACCTCAGGCCTTTGGCACGTGGGCACTGGGCACTGTAACCTCACTGTCCTGGCATTTCCTTCCAAGGTGACTTCATGTTCTAGGTCCACAACGGGACTTAGGACAGGGAGGCAGGTCCAGGATAGGGGACAGGGGTTCAGTTGGGCTCTGTTCCTAGGCCCTAGATGGGAACCTAGCCTCTGGGGCTGGAGGGTCACTGCTCATGTCTGGTGGCAGCCATGAGGGGGTTTTGGGTTTTCAGGGAGATGACTGACCACCTGGTGGATTCTGGTGAACCAAATCAGACTTTCAGAAGATGGGCCAGTCTGCTGGAAGGACCCCTGCTGATGTGACAGTGGTCATTCACACCCTGTTGGGGCAGCTGGCCTGGAAGAATAGTGTCCAGTTCCCTGGACACCTTCCCTGGGTTGCCCTAACAGGTCCAGAGCAGAACTTCCAACACCCCCCAAACCCCATTTCAGGTCTCCCTCTCAAAGGCTGTCATATGGGGGTTCTGATGACCACCCCAGCACCTCCCTAGTCCAAGCCTGGTGACCACAGGGACCTCCTTGCTGGCTCCCAGCCCCCAACTTCCCCAGTAGATTCTCCTCTCAGTGGTCCCTTAAAAATGCAGAGCAGGTGACGTCCCTTTGTGGTCTAAGTCCTCCTCTGGGTTCCAGTCACACAAAACTAAGATTCCAGGTTCTCAGGTGTGGTCACCAGGTCCCATGGACCCGCCTCCCAACCTTGGCTCCTTCTGGAGTCCCCCGACCCCACCCCCCTGTCTGGACGTGTGGTCCCTGAAGATGGGCATCTGGGGGAACTGGCCACCGTCGGGTCCAGCACTAGGACCCTAGGAGTCAGGGGCACCCTTCCCGCCCCACTAGCTCCCCGCAGTAACTGCCCAAGGCCACTGCCACCGTCCAGCCACGGGGCCCTCCTCCAAGAACAAGGATGCCAACTTCATTGAAGCGTTTTCTTGGCTTGAGTCTGAAACTCGTGGACATTTGAGGACAAGGAGCTCTGGAGAGCGGGCGGGAGACAGTCGCGTCTGCAGGGCTGCAAAGGGGGCGCCCACCCCAGTGGGGAGCGCCGAGGGGGCGCGGCCCGGCACGCTCGCCCCCTGCTGTCGCCGCGCTGCGCTGTAGGGCGGGGCGCGGGTCCTACGCGGGTCCCGCCGGCTGCGCCGTGTCCGCGCGGACGCCTCCGGGCGGCGGGTGGGCAGGGACCGCCAGCGTGGCTCGGCCTCGGCTACCAGACGCGGCACCGCTGCGGGGGGTGCATGGGGGTGCCCTGGGCGCAGTGGAAGGCGTCCGCGAAGGCGGCCAGGTTCTGCAGCGAGCCCAGCACCCTGCGGGCGGGCGGGCGACAGGGCAGCCTGAGACAGAGGGGGGCGTGCGGGGGCGCGGGCGCGCGGGGCGCGGGGACACTTGCCTGTACTTCAGCGGGCTGTGAACGTCGGTCTTGATGGACTGGACAGCGAACTCGGGCCGGTAGGAACCGCACCACACCTGTGGGCACGTGAGGGGCCTGGCCACGGGACTGGGGGACGGGCGAGCCTCGGGGGCTGGAGGAGGGGGCAGCGGCCCTGGGCGGGATGGAAGGAGTCCCCTCCAGCTCCAGCTGCCCCTTGTGGAGTGGGGACAGGGAAGCCACCGGGTTTCTGCCCTCCCTCCACGTCTACATTCGGCTCCTCCCCAGCTCCCCGCTATCATCCTCCTCCAGGAAGCCTTCCAGGCCCCCTGCTTCTGGTTCTGCAGGGCTTGTCAGCTCCTGGTGGTCCCCCAAAGATGTGAGACAGGAGGCGCGGGGGCGGGTGGGGCCAGGGACCGTGGCAGCTACCTGGGCATAGTTGATGAAGAAAAGCTGGTCGTGGGTCATCTGTAGTCCGGGCAGCTGCTGGTCCTTGCCACCTTCCCTCACCCACTTCAGGTAAGCCTGTGGGCACCAAACGGGTGCTGGACCTGGGCCTGCTGGGCCACGACTCCAGAGTCCTTGGATCTCCAGGCATAAGGAGGATCTGGCTGCAGGACCTACCCCAGGTGGGGGAGCCAGTCTCTGTAGCTTAGGGCCCCTTTGCTCACCCCCAGGGATGAGCACTCACCACCCCACTCAGCAGCTCTGAGCACCTGCATGAGTCCCCCGGGTGCGGGGACTCCGTGGGGGCTCTCTTGCCAGGCAGCCCACCACACAGCACCCACCCAGAGCGAGCTCTTGATGCCCAGTGCCCGCCGGCTCGTGAGGCTGTAGGTGCAGGCGTGCCAGGGCCGGCAGGTGTGACTATCTTATCTGGAGGTGGAACGTGGCCTCCACACTCAGCTAAGGTTGGTGGAATGTCGGGAGACATGCGCCGCCGCCTGCCCAAGGCCAGGAGGTGCTTGCCAGGGCACCGCTGCCTCAAAGTACGGATAGCAAGGGTTCGCAGGACACGACCTCAGCTGTGGCATGGTCCCTGCCTCTCTGAGACCCACCTTGTAGGCCTGCCGCACCCCTCCGTTGTCAGCGATGTTTTCCCCGAGGGTGCTGAATCCGTTCACCTGTGCACAGGAGACAGGATGAGGGGTGGCTCGGGCGCTGGCTCCCCTGTTCCCGCGGGGTTGGGGCTGGGGTGCAGTCCCCAGGCAGCTGTGGTGCTGGTGGCACCTCACATTTTGGTTGTCTGCCAGGTCCCAGGAGTAGTTGCCATACTGGTAGATCATGCACTGCGACTGCTCCTGGAAGTGCTGCGCTGAGAAGTTACTCCACCAGTCCAGCATGTTGCCATCCTTGTCGAAGTTCCGGCCTGGGCAGGAGCAGAGGTGGCTGCTGGGTGCCCTGCCAGCCAGTGCCCAGCCTCTCCTGCACCTCCTCCAGCCACCCTTGTGTCTAGATCACAGTTCACAAGCAGAAACTGAGCCCTGAAGAGCACTGACATGCTGTAGGGAGCGTCACGTTGTCGTGGGGCTACTTGGACCCCCAGAGAGGGAGGGTTTCAGTGGTCTATCCATGCCACTGTCCAAGGTTAGGGCCTGGTGTCTAGGACCCTGTGGTCCCAGAGGCATCATGGCTTAAGAACACCTCCTGTGATGTCCAGACTCTAAGTTTCCCTGGTGAGGAGAGCATGTGGCCCCTGAGGACATGGGGCTGTCCTTGGAAGGTGGCCAAGCCACACGGGAAAAACGGCTGAGGCCCTTGTGGTGGCAGGCCCTAAGAACCAGGCATGGGGGCCCCTCCCAGTGGTGGAGTTCCACGTGTCGGGGTCAGTGCATCTTAAGCTGGAGGACCCTGAGCTTCACAGAGACACTGGGTGGTCTCTCTGTCCCTGTTTCACAGGCCCAGGGAGGGGAAGTGACCAGTCATCAGGTGGAGTCAGGATTATGAGATCGAGCCCTTGTGTCCTCTCCGTGCCTGGAGCAGGTTCCCTCGACAGAGACCAGCCTGGCATTCAGGACTTGTCTGCTACCACAGCTCCCTGGAGGACCTGGCATGTCCTCCCATGCCCTGGCCTCAGTGTCCTCACAAAGGGGTTGAATAGATGGCCTCCAGGCTACTCAGTGGAGACGAGAGGGTGTGTGTGTGTGTGGCTTGGAGGCGCAGCTCTGGGGCACCCCTAGTCAGCACCCCTTACCACTGTCATCGAAGCCGTGCGTGATCTCGTGCCCTATCACCATCCCAATGCCCCCGAAGTTCAAGGCCTGTGGCTGCTCCTTGCTGAAGAAGGGGGGCTGGAGGATGCCGGCAGGGAACACTGCCCGGAGCAGGGCAAAGGGTAAGGTATGAATGGGCACACCTCCTGCGTGCCAGCCTTGGGCGAGCACCTCTGGGTCCTGCCTCTTAACCCATAGCCCGGGAGGTAGAGATTAGGACCCTCACCCCCACCCATTTTACAGATGAGGAAACTGAGGCCCAGAGGCCAGGGCTAGTGTGTGGCAGATCCAGGGCCCAAGTGCAACCTCTTTCCACTGTTCTGTGCTGCCTTCAGGCAGAGGCTCTTTGCTGCCCTGTCCCCCACATCCCTCTGGACCTGCTCATGGGCACAGGAGCAAAGCTGCCCCGCAGGTGGACCGCGGGGTGAAGTGGGAGAGACCGGCACCTACTCCCCTTCTGAGAACAGGATGGGTGTCCCAGGTGTAAGGGTGGTTGGGGGAGGCTGGAGGTAAACGTACCAATCTGGTTGCGATTTGGGGAGTAGAATGCGTTGACCACCGCGGCCCCGATGATCCAGCTGTGATAGACAAGCTGATCACGTGGAGCCTGCGTCTCTCTGGGCCCTCCCTGCCCTGGCTGGCCAGAGCCCACCCTAAGGAGGCCCATGTCACAGTGCCACGTCAGATCAGGATCCTGGTCCAAACCCAACATCTGGTTCCTCTCTGGGGCCCTGTGGGAGGAGTGACTCGGGCCCCTGAAAGCACAGGGTGCTAGGGACTCTGAGACAGGCCCAGTGGCCCTCCCCAGCTGGCACTGGGCCAGCCGTGGCCAAGTGTCCAGACACCCTGCCCAGCAGGTAGCTCCTGCATGCCACGCTGGCCTTTTCCTGGGGCCCGTGTGCCACCCTGGCCACACCACTCACAGATTTGGGTCCACCTTTTCCCGCAGCTTCTTGAGGCTCCGCTGGGCACTGGCCTTGAGGTTCTGCAGACCATTCTCAAAGTACAGGTCCTCTGAGAAGTTCAGCTGCAGGAGAGGGGCAGTCACTCCCGGTGCTCGGGCTGGGCCACAGATGGGCACAGGGAGAGGCTGAGGACGGGCTTCAAGGCGTGCCAGGCAGTCTGGCACGTGGCTCACAGGCTTTGGGTGGAGGTGGACTTGGGGGGGAAGCGGGTAACCCTGGCGCGGAGCATTTACATGACTCTGAGCCAGTTCCTTAGTTCTTCTGGGCCTCAGTTTCCCCATCTGTAAACTAAGGGTAATGCTGGAGTTGTCCCAGGACATGGTGAGGATGACTGAGTTAGTGAAGGCCTGGTGCCTGGTAAAGAGCACATCTCCCAGATAATCAAGGGCCCTGTGTCCACAGAGGGTGGTTCAGGGCCGATCGGGTTGGGGGACAGGTGGAGGTCTTGAGGGACATCGCCCGGCGCCGGGTAGGGGCGCACATTGGAATACTCCTCGTCCAGGTGCTTGTTCCTCTCCTCCAGAATGTAGTCAGGGTAGCCGACCTGCTCTCGGATGCTCATGGCCTGAGGACAGGAGGAGTGGCTGGTCAGTGCCCGCCCCACAGTGGGAGTGGGTGGGGCCCAGGGCATCCTGGCTCTGCCCTCTTGCCATGTGGCCCCGCCTTTTGGGCCATGGAGAGGTTACATGGGGACAGTGCGTGAAGGGCTCGGCCTGCCTGATCTGCAGCCTGACAGCCAGCTGGGCTCTGGGTGGGGGAAGGGCCCGGGAGGAGTCACTTGGCTGCTGTGTGTCAGCATGTCCAGAGGGGCTTCTGATGGGTCCTGGCCCTTACTCTGGAGGCCACAGCCACCCGCACCGGTTCCTGGGGGTGTTGGGGGTTTCCTAGGCTTGGCTTCCATTCCTGCTTCTGCCCACAGTCCCTTCTTGAGCAGACGCGCTGTCCCCTCCTCGTCTTCCTCATCTCTGAAGTGGGTGTGGTGACGTCTGCCCTGGGCCTCCCTGGGGCTGCCCTCTCTGGCTGGGGCCCTCTGGCAGCTCTGTCTGGGTGGGTGCTGCCATACCCAGCTCCAGGTGGGCCCGCGGCTGTCCAGGCCTCTGCCGGGCTGCCTTACCTTCTCCTGGGCCTTCTTCTTGGACGCCTCGTCCATCCAGCCCAGCTCGTCCAGGGCCTCCACGAACACTGCCCGCACCTTGTCAATGAGTTCTCTCACCTGGGGAGCACGCAGGGCCCTCCTGTCATGGCCTCCTCCAGAGGGCGGGTGACCAGCATTCAGGGTCTTTCTGGGGGGCTGGTCCAAAGCATCCAGGGCCACCCCGGGTTAGGGGGTTGGGGGTCAGAGGCAACAAGGTGGGCGGGGTCTCCCTTGGCCTCACCAGGTACCACTGAGCAGGAATCTGCTGCTGAGGGGCGACAGGGGCCTGCCTAGCTGGGAGCGGGAGTCATGTGCAGGGTGGTGGCCGTCCCAGGGTGAGCAGCCCCTGGGGCAGGCCATGGGCAAGGGGGTGGCCACTCACCACGTTCTTGCTGTCCCTGGGGAAGGCCTCCTGGACGTAGAGGGAGCCTGCGGCATTCTCCATGTTGCTGTTGACGTAGCTGACGCACTCCCGCCAGCGCACCTGCTCCACTGTCGTGCCGTACAGCACCTGGGTGGGCATTTGTCCCTTCACTCGCCGCATTTACCAACACACCTGCCCACTAGGGTCTCACGTGGGGCCCTGGGTCACTGGGTGGGCAGACCCACCCCGTTCTGGCCTCAGGGTGCCTGGTGCCAGTGGGCACGCAGATGAGCTCAGAGGCCACCTCTGCATGCTGGCCGCGCGTGTGCAGCTCTGAGCGGGAGCTCCCGCCCAGGCAGGGGAGTTGGGAGTGGTTCCTCTTCGGGCCCTGTCCTCGCCACCCTGACCTGGCTGTCTGGCTGGACTCTGCCCTCAAGGACCCCAGCCCCACCCACAAGGCACAAGGCTGGCACTGACCCCACAGCAAGTCCTGGGGACCACCTTCAGCTTGGCTGCCAGCCATCAGCTCCCTGAGCCCTGTCTTTCCCTCCACTGAAGTGGCAATGAGAACACCTGCCGTCCGTCCCCAGGGACACAGAGTCACCAGACAAAACGTGTCTCCCATCAGACTCTTGGCCCAGATCTCAGGCTGACGCAGAGAGAGCTCTGCCCAGCATCCCGCCCTCTAGGAAGCCAGCATGGCCCTTCCTCTCTTCCCGGAGCTCCTGGACTCAATTCCCTCCATGATGCTTGGTTAATGATGTCTCCAACCCACCATGCCAAAGGGGAGTCCTGAAGTGCCCTGGCCTGCTCCTACCCCAGTCTCCCCTTGCAGTGGGGGTCTTCATCCATCCCGTTCAGAGTCCCCCAACTTCTCTCTGTCCCTCATCCCTCACATCCAATCTCCTAGTCATCTGTCATCAACACCTCTCCTAATCCATCTTCTGCCAATGCCTGGTCCAACCCCAACCCCTGTCACCAGGATGAGCACACCAGCTCCCAGCAGGTCCCCTGCCTCCACTCCCCCAGCAGCCAGAATGACTGCACAACCAGAATCTGGCTGGCTGTACATGTAACACCCCAGTGGCTTTCGGTGCACGTGCAACACGACCCGCCTCTTCCTGACCTCATTTTCTCCCGTCCCTCCACGTGGCCCCTGGTTTTGGCCTCCTGACTGTTCCCGCCTCAGGGCCTCTGCACTGTTTCTGCTGCCTGGAAATCGCCCCCTCCCACCGGTTTCTTCATGCCTGGGTCCTTCCTGCCTTTAGGGGTTTCAAATGTCACCTCCATGGAGTGTCTGTCCCTACTCTTGTCCCTTCCTGCTCCCACCATCCTTGCTGGTTTTGATAGGAAATGTTTTTGCTTTGTTGGATGCTTACTGTTGACCACCTCATGAGGGCAGGTGACCCATCCGCCTCGTTCACAGCTCTGACCCCGTGTGGGCTGGGTGCTCGGCCCACTGCTAATGCTCGGCATCATAAGCTGAACGAGTGAGTGACAGGCAGGCAGGGGTGGGGCTTCTCTGCAGGGCCTGCTCACCTTGAGATAGTTCACTCGTGCATCCTTGAAACGCTGGCTCAGGCTGCTGATGCGATCCAGCACCAGGCGCCAGACCAGGTAGTTCTGCATGGTCCTGGGGGTGGGAGGCAGAGGATGGGGAGTAGAACAGGTGGGTGGTGTTTTCCAGGGTAGGGATGTGGCTTAGGGCCCTTGGCCAGCTGTATCTACCCCAAGCAGAGAGTTCTCGTTGCTGGAGAAAACTTCTAAGACAATGACCTTGCAGATGCAGTCTGTCTGCTCCTGATGGTTAAGATGCACCACGTCTCCAGTGTGAGCCTCCATGGGCCACTGAAATTTACCTCCTCATATCCCTCACACCTTAGGGTAAGTGCTTAATGGGGTCCTCTGCTGAGAGCAGAGGCACAGATGCTGAGACCTCTTGGGACCTTCCCAGGGCCTCACCTGGGCGAGTAGACATCTATGATGTCTTCGAGATTCTGTAGGTAGGGGATGCCGTAGACCACCACTTGCTCATTTGGCAGCAACTCGATTTTGACAGAGGATAGCACAGTTTGTATGAAGAGAGTCCAGTTAAATCCCTGAGGAAGGAGGGAGTGGGGAGAAAGAGGGAGAGAAAGAGAGTGGATACGGTTCCTGGGCATCCCAGAAACCCACCCCCACCCGGGAGTATTCAAGAATTAAGAGAGGAGGTGCAGGTAGAGTCGGGGTGACATTGCTACAGAGCCTGCAGACCATAAAAAGAGAACAGGTTATGCCGACACATCTGAAAATTTAAATGTAGTGGGAAAATTCCTGGAAAAACATGACTTAGCAAAAATGACAAAAGAAGAAATAGAGAATATGAATAGTCGTATGGGTTTAATAAACTGAATCTTTGATCTGAAATATTCCCACAAAGAAACTTTAAGGCCCATCAACTTTACCAGTGGATTCTATCTTCCATTGAAGAAAAACCTACTGCCAATCTTACTGAAACTTCCCAAAGGACAGCCTTTGCAACTTTATTTATGAGGCCAAGAATAACCTTAATACCAAAACAAGTATATTACAAAAAAAGAAAATAATAAGCTAGTCTCACTTACAATCATAGATACAAAAAATTCGAAGCAAAGGATTAGCAAATAGAGTTCAGCCACATTTATGTAAAATAATAATACATGACCGCCAAATTAGATTTATTCAAGAAATACAAGTTTGGTGTAACATTTGGAAATCAAATCAGTATTATTCACTAAGGAGGAAAGTCACACAATAATTTCAATAGATGCAGAAAAGGCAGAAGCTGTCTGCCACCATGACTTCAGCACTGTGCTGCAAGTCCTCACCACCTCAGTGAGACAAAAAATGGAATAAAACCGATAAGGATTAAAAGGGAACAAGTAAAACTTTTTCACAAATGACATGGTTCTGTGTGCATACAATCTGAAAGGATCTACAGATAAACTATTAGAGCTGATCAGTGAATTGACTAAAACTGCTGTATATAGTTGGTATTTCTATATACTAGCAACAAACAGTAAGAAGATAAATTACGAAATGATATCATTTACAATAATGTAAAACACCTAGGAATAAATCTAATAAAAGATACATAAGAGCTTGAGATATAAGGTTACAAAACTTATTGAGAGAAATTAAAACATCCATAAACGGAAGCGTACATCAGGTCCGTGGATGGCGAAACTCAGCCCTGTCAAGATGTCGATCTTCCCAAACTGATACGGAGATTCAAAGCAGTCCCTATCAGAATCTCAGCAGGTTGTTTTTGAGGAACTGGCAAGCCGATTTTAAGTTTTAAAAGAAAATGCAAAGGACCAAGAATAGTCAGGATAATCTCAAAGAACAGTTGTTGGATTTAGTCTAGTGGATATCAGGACTGACTATAAAGCTGTAGTAACGGAGGTTGTGGGTGGTTGGCAGGTGGACGGAGAGAGAGTCCGGCGGAACAGCAGAGTCCAGAAATACACATGCTCGTGAACATGCAGAGACACACCCAGAGCAACAGACACACAAAGACTCTCGATTTGTAACAGAGATGGCACACAGAGCAGGGGCCAAGGGGCTGAGGGCCGGGGGGACTCTTTTTAATGAGTGGTGCTGGATTATCTGGAAATCCATAACAAACAAGCAATACAATTCCTACGTCTCACCGTACATACAAAAAAGAACTCAGGCTAGATGGTAGACCCAGACAAACTTGGGGGCAGGCAAAGATTTCTTAAACAGAACACAAAGAACACTAGCCATATAAAAAAGATCGCTGAGTTCGTACACTAGGTTTATACACTGGACCATTTAAAAACCTCCTTTGGCTCTCACTTGCTCATGTTCTCTCTTGCCATGTGACATCCTGCGTCTCTGTGGAGGGTCACCGCCAAAAAAAATGCCCTCACCAGATGTTCCCTGGACTTTGGACTTCTCAGCCTCCAAAAGTGAGGTGGCAGAAAGTCATGAACCATGAAATACTAGACTGCCCTCAGTATCGGCTGAAGCTGAAATATGGGCCCCAGAGATGAACTTTGGTGAATCTCCACCCAGGGAGGAGCCGGGATCTCCATGTCTACCTATCCCTGCTTTACGTCATGGATCAGCCATGACAGGAAGTCTCAACTCACCACCTATGGACTGTAACCTGTAGTAGTCCAGGGCTCAAGGTTCAGCCCGTGCGACAGCTTCCCCAGGTCCTGCTGTTGCCCAAAGGCCACGTTCTTTCCCAGGTCCAAATGCAAATGTGGCTTCAGAACTGACCAGTGAACTATGTCCCATAGTCGACCAGTCCAAAGTGAACGAGCCTGTATCCTTTATTTACATGAGAGGTCCTCAATGAGGATTTGGGAGGGAAGAAAGGTGGGCGCTTTGGCTCTGAATGACGACGCCTTTCCGTTGCTCGGGGAGACACTGCTTTGGGAGCTATCCCCAGTGTTCTCCTTACTTGCAAATAAAGCCTTTTCCTCCTAACCAAAACCAAAACCAAAACCAAAAACCTCCTTTGAAAAAAAGGGACCATTACAATTAAAAAAGCAAGCCGCCCAGTGCGGAGGACATTTGTGCACATAAACTGACCACGGTGTCACATGCAAAATATGTAAAGAGCTCTAAAAATCGATATGAAAAAGGCAGACAGCCACATCGGACAAATGGGCAAAGACCTGAATAGACATTTCACACATGCTGTGGGTCATATGTGTCCCCCAAAGCTCGTGTCAGAAACTTGATTCCTACTGAAACAGTGGGAAAGAGGGTGGAAATCTGATTATATTTGCACAGCGGGGCCTTTGAGAGGTGACTGGACTGTGAGGACCTTGCCCTCGTGAACAGAGGAACCCACTCCTGGGGTCGTGAGCTTTCAGGGGTGTGGTTCTGACGGCTGTTCCAGGAGAGCGAGCGGGTGAGGTCAGTGCTCTGGCTCATGCATTCTCTCACCATGTGACACCTCGGTCGCCACGGGACCCTGTAGCGAGTTCTCACCCAGAAGGCCCTTGCCAGATGTATTCCCTGAACCTTGGACATCCCAGTCTGCAAACTGTAAGAAATACATTTCATTTCTTTATAAATTACCCAGTTTTAGGATTGGCTGGTTAGCTCAGCTGCTTAGAGCATGGTACTGATGACATTAAGTTCCAGGGTTTAATTCCTGTACTGGCCAGTGGCAAAAAAAAAAAAAATCATATATATATAAATTCCAGTTCTGGTTATTCTAAGCAACAGAAATGGATTAACACAACGAACGAGGGCAACCTTGGCCAATTGGCATGGAAGAGCACACAGCTGACCGGCCGTCAGGGAGAGTCGAGCTGGGCCCGGGGAACTGCGCTACGCAGCTGCTATGCCACTGGGATGAGAACGGCGTGCCCCGCCCTGGCGAGGAGCCCACCCGCTACCGGGAAGCGTACACTGGCACGATGACCTCGGGCAGGGAAAGCTGGGTTGGCATCATCTACTGCAGTAGGACGCGGGCAGGTGACGCGGGCAGTGTCACTCCTACGCATGTACCTAACAGAAGCGCAGCCATGTGCCAAACACATGCACACGAAGGAGCACCGCAACATTATTCAGCAGCTTCTAGAGCTGGATGCACCCAAGGCTCAGTGACAGCAGACTAGGGTGCAAGTTGTGTGTTCTTAGAACCGAACCCCGTTCAGCAGTTGTGACGCAGGAAGGACCGCAGATGCCTCGGCAGAGTGAGCCCACCTATGGAAGGTAGCACGAGGATACCCACTGAAAACAGGCACGCTGCTTCCGGTGACCCCGCTTGTGCTGTGACAAGCCAGGTGGTGGCTGCTCTGGGGAGGCAGGCGGAGGTGGGGCCTGGGGAGGGGCGAGGGGGGCTTCTGGGATGCCAGGAGTGGTTTAGGTCTTGATCTGAGTAATGTTCCGTGGGCGTGCCCACTTGGTGGCAATCTCAAACATTACACACGCGTCAGAAACCAGACACCACCGACACCCCCAACCTGGGTTTCTGGACATGCCCTGGACTGCTCCCACGCCATCGCCGTGGCAACGCCAGGCCGTTTGAGTTTTCCTGCTTCCCGTGTCTCGTCCATTTGCAAACCCTGTTGGGTCTACTTCAGGATGGATCCAGAAGCCGCCCTCGCTCTGCTTCTGCCACCACCTTGTCCCCGCTGCTGCCACGTCTCACCTGGTGGTGCTGCAGCCCCTGCCTGGTTGCCCTGCTGCTGTCCTTGTTCCCTTGGGCCTATTTCCACAGCAGCCAGATCCCCTTACGTGTGAGTCATGCATGTCCTGTCATGCCCCGAACCCTCTCAGGCAGGGTCCAAACCTTTAAAATGGTCCTCAAGGCCTGACTCGGTCCAGCCCTCTGCGTCCCGCCTCGTCTCCCCTGCGGCCACTCAGCCACCATGCTGCCCGCTGCGGGGCTGGGCCAGCAGCCCTGCCTCAGGCCCTTGGCACTGGCTGCCTGGACCACATGGCTCCTCCCAAGCCTCCGCAGCACGCAGCCTCCCACGGTGGTCTTTCCCGGCTGCCCTCGACCCTGCCCCTTGCTTGCTTTCAGACACATCCTAAAATGTCCCTTCTCCGTTTCTTGTCCCTCTTGTTCACTGGTGGAGCAAAGTGCCAGAACAGTGCCCGGCCCCACAGTGTCAGTTGGGGACTGAGGGAGTCATGAGGGGTGCTGAGGAAGGTTGTCACTTCCCAGGCCACCACTTGGAAGCAGTGTCCTGGAGAAAGCAGGACCCAGGGCCATAGAGCCTTCCGGAGCATGAGGGAGCCCGGGCCGGTGGCTCCCCCCAAGTTCTGCTTTGTCCTCAGCAGGCACCAAGGCTCCCATGCCTGTGTACATGTCCTGGTCAGGAGGTAGGAGCTCCGGGTCCCCCCCGCTGGCTGTGGCTCGTCCCTGCCCTCGACCTCTGTCCTCTGACTTGGGTGTCCATTGCTGCAGAGGCTGTGGCTAGAGCTGTGCCCCCGCCCTGCTGGGGATGGTGGCCCCTGGAGAAGGCAGTGCTCAGGGCAGAGACGGTCACTGAGCAGCCGGGGCTGGGGGCAACGCCGAGCTCGCCTCTTCCTGGCACGGCCACTCCTCTCCAGCCCCCCACCCTGCAGTGGTAAGATAGTGCCTGGCCTGGCCATCTGGGGAGGGAAGGCCCGAGGGTCAGGCAGATCCAGGAAGGCTGAACCGTGCCAGGATTCCGAGAAGGACGTGGGGTCCCAGAGCCATAGGTGTGGGTCTGTGGACCTCAGAACATCAGCAGCCCCTCTGGGCCTCAGTTTCCTGCTCAGAAAACCGGGGTTGTCATAGCAGCTCACAGATGGGGGGGCTGTGTCCCATCCATCCTGGTGATTAGTAATTGTGCCCACCCTTCTCTCAAGGTGTCCTGGTTTGGGCACTCAATTAAATGGTCCCCTGCTGGGGAGGGGAGTATTTTTGAGGCTTAAATGAGAGGCAAGGGTTGGGTCAGGCACTGGGGCCAGGTGCCCTCTCAGATGGCTGCCTCCCGTGTCTCCTGTGGAGCCTGGCCATTGCTGGCCCTTCTGCACTGGACCGTGGACCTCACCTTCAGGCCAAACTTGTTCTGGAGCTCCTCCAGGTCCATCCTGTGGTACAGGGTGGTGACATCGTGCCTCTCCTCCTGGGGTACGGTGGCCTGTGCCAGGAACCGGGTGGTCACAGGGGGGAAGCCATCAGGCCGCAGCCTGGGACCCCCAGCCCCTGCCCCCAGCAGCCCCGCCTCACCTTGGCCAGATGCTTCTCCAGCTCCAGCACCTCCATCATGTCCTCACGCACCTGGTGGCTGTTCCTGGAGAGGTTCCTGTCCTCACGCAGCATGGTGGCCACTGATGTCATGAACTGCAGGTAAGCTCTCTGTACCTGGGCCAAAAGATGTGGGACACAGCTGGGAGGTCTCAGCCACCTTGGCCCCCATGGAGCTTTCTGTGGGGACGGGGGGTGAACGACACGGAGCAGCCCCCAGGACACTCATCCGGCCAGCCTCAGCCAGCAGCTCTCGGCGCACACAGAGCACTGGAGTGGGATGTCTCAGACTGCCCCTGCCCTCCCAAGCAGGGGCCCTCCCCGGAACAAGCCTGCCTGGAGGGGCTGTGAGCAACGTGGGCCCCCTGTATGTTGAGCCACACACTAGGGCCACACCCAGACAGCTCAGGGCTGAGCTCTGGTCCCAAGTCCATCCTTCTAGTGGTGTGACCCTGCTCCAGGGGTCGTGGGACCTACTTCATGGGGCTGCATACAGCAGGTACTTGGCGAAGGTCCAGGGCTGTTGGTGCCAGGGTTAGGTTGGACCACCCTAGCTAGGCTCACTTTGGCCTGAGGGTCAGGATTGGACCCTGAGGATGTCTGTCCGTCCTGGACCTGCCTTCTTCATGCCCCATCCTGGAAGGGGCTCTTCTCATTTTCTACGGAGGCCACCCCCTCCACCCTGCTTGGCATGAGGCAGGCCAGTGTCCCCAGGCTAGCCTTGGCTGGCAGCACCTGATCTGACCACGGTGGCCAGACATGGGCCTTTTGAGACACTCCAGTCCCTGCTGCTCTGAGTTGGGTCCCTTGGCCTGGCTCTCGCAGCCGCACTGTCCCATCCTCAGCTCCTTTCTTTGGCCACGCCGTCATCCCTCCTGGCTCGACCAGTCCCTCAAAGCCCAGCTCATGGCCACCTCCACCTGGAGGTCCCCCTGTATTACTTCCAGTCCTGTAGGTCACTACGTGCTCTCCTTTCCCCACTCCGTGCCCAGTGCCTGATGCCGTCACCCTCCCTGCCTGCTCCCCGTCCTCCCGACTCTCCCCTCCACCTTCGCCAGCCCTGGGCCAGCCAGCCTCACGGTGGCCACTGTTTGGTTCCTGTCTCTCCCCTCTCTCCTGAGCTCCGTGATGCAGGAGCAGGAGGGCGGAGGGCGGGCTCAGGCCCGCTGCCTGTGTTCACATCTCTACGGCCCTCCCAGGAAACCAGCGGTGTGGACCCCACTTCTGCAGAGGTGTCTTCCCCATGGGGCAGCCGGCTGAGCTGAGTGGACTCCTGCCTGGCACAGGGGTGTGGAGGGAAGCCTCCTCACGATGGTGACAAAGGTGACAGTTCCCATCTGCGTCCCCAGCCCTCAGTGCTGGGCTTGGCCACAGGCGATCACATGGGTGAGCTATGGGGAGGCAGGGACAGCTGGATGAACTGGAGCGTGGGGTCCAGATGGCCCTACGGTGGCAGGCGGCTCGGGGCCAGTGCGGGGCAGCAGGGCCCTCAGCTCACCTTCTGACCCCTGTCTTCGTTTAGATAGTAGTCCCGGGATGGCATGCCCAAGGTGGGCTGGTCTATCTGGAAACGCAGAAGGTGTGATCCTGGAGAAGGAGCCAGGGTCCCTGCAGCCTGGCCAAGGTGGGCAGCAGCCCCCCCCACCCTACGACTGTACCCAGCGGGACACGAGCTCCACCCGGAAGGCGGATGCCAGCATGTGCCTCCCTGGAAGCCCTGCTCTGGGTGACAGAGGGAGGGCCACTGGCTGGGATGGAGGGGCTGAGGGGAGCGGCGTGAGGCGGGGGGCCTGAGCGGGAGGGGCTGCCCTCAGGGTCTCGCGGTGTCCTCAGCCCTCCAGGGGCGCATGCGGGTGCTTGTCGGTGGCCTGGCCAGCGGCCCGCAGCAGCTCTTCGAGGCCAGGCTTCCTGCCCGGGTGCCAGATGCCCCGTGGTTCACAAGAGCCTGCCCCGGCTCCCCACCTCCCAGGCCCGGGCGGCGCGTACGTAGATGATGTGCCGGCTGGAGTCCTGGTCGTCGTTCCAGATGAAGAGGTCGATGAGGACGCGCCGGTTGAACCGCGTGTTCATCAGAGCCACCTGCCGCTCCAGCTCCCACGGCGGGCCTGGGGAGTCAGCGCCCGTGCTGGGAGAGCGGCCAGGTCCTGGGGGTCTCAGCCCAGCCCCTTGTCAGACAGTGTCTCCTAAGCTTGGAACTCAGTCTCCTAAGCCTGGAACTCGGGCGGCATAGGGGACCCCCGCCCAGCCTAGGGTGGTGAGCTCGCTTGTGGGCCTTGGGGGCCGTGGGATGTGGGAGACACAGGGCCCTGAGTGTAGCTCTGTGTCCCTGGGGCTGCCGACCATGTGCTGTGCCACCCCAGCCCCAAGGTGGAGGCGGGCCAAAGTGCAGAGGTGGGACACACGCTCAGAGCTGGGGCCTGGGTCTGGGAGTTGAGTCCCCCCTGGGGGTCTAGGAGGGATGCCCCTCTGCAGAGCTGGATGGGACCAGCCATGGGGAGCCCCCATCACAGCTGGCGCTAACTCCCCAGTGGCTCCTGGGACCCTAAGATTGACCCTGGTGGGGTTGGGCCTCTTGGGGCTCCCAAGAGTAGGCAGCTGGCCAGGTGGTCGGCTGGCTTGAGCCAGGTGAGTGGCCTCCCCTGGAAGACCTAAGCCCCAAAGACCCCAGGCCCAGCGTCCACCTCTGTGTTTGCAAGGCTGCTGCCAGGCCCAGCCTTACCTATGGTCTCATTCCACCTATCCATGGCCACCGGCCAGCCTCCCACTACATCCAGGATGTCTAGCAGGGGCTGAGAGTCTCGCTTCTCTATTTCACCTGAGAAGTGAAGTAGCACTCATTTACCCAGATGCTTGTGGCTCAGGGGCTGTGACACAGACCCCACGGGCACGCCGCATGCCAGCCTGAGCCCCCGCCCTCCCATCACAGATGAGCGTCTGGGCAGCTCCTCAGCACAAGACGGCAGGCCCGGGACAGAGCCGAGAAGCACAAGAGCCCCAGGACAAAGAGGATGACAGGAAGGAGATGACAGGCCTGGGAGCCTAAGAAAGAGGAATCGAGGCCAGCAGGAGGAGAGGCTCTGTGACAGTTAACACTGTGTTGAGACGCAGGCCTGGCTGCACTGGGAGCTCTGGGACAGGGTGGGGATTGGCAGGAGGCCCACAAGACTTCATTCCCAGTGCGGCGGCAGACAAGAGACGAGACGCTGATGGGACGTGCAGCAGAAGCTCTCCAGCGCAGTGGGGGCTGGCTAGAAACTTAGGCAAACTTCAGTCAAAAATTAAGCAAAGGTGGGAACTCAGAGGAAGCCACTGCGGAGGTGGAAGAAGACCACCTGCGTGGGAAAGTGAGGGTTCAGAGTGCACCCTTGCAAGGGTGTCGGCCACTGTCTCTTGTGTTTGGCAGATGAAGACGGGCAGGGAGTGGGGGGCTTCACAGTGGAAACAGGGCTTCACAGGGGTGTGCCCTGGTGGGGCCCATGGGCCTGGGAGGCTGCAGGTGGGCACCCTATGGGATGGGGCAGGGGAGCATATTTAGCTTTCCCTGCAGGTCTCAAATTGAAAACAGGGCCAAGCATCAGAAGCTGTGAGTTACGAGCCATGTCCTCTCTACCCCGGGCCACGTGTTGCAGGGCTGGCTGTCAGACGCCCTGGGCTGCTGCTGTGGGTGCTGCTGCTGCAGGCTGGGGGTCAGAGTTCTTGTCTTATACATGGTCTGGCTGTTGTCCCTTTGTACACTCAATCTCTTGGCCAACAATTAAGTGAAGATGGGAGCACAGAGGAAGTCGCTTTCACCTGGCGGGCACTGGCCAGACTGGATGAATTGACCTTCAGTTTCCACAGGGAGGAGGGAAACAATCCCAGGTGTGCCCAGGCATGGGGTCTCATGGAGGCCCCCTATAGAGTTGGGGTCCCAATGATATCCTACCATCAGCCCACTAGAAACAAATCCTACTCCCAGGAGACCCAAAGAAAACAACCTTCAGCTCCGGTGCTAAGTGGAGGGAGGTGGTCTCCCCAGGGCAGTGTAACCACAGGCTAGGTTTGTAAACCCCCAAGCAGAGGATTTAAGGGGCTCTGCTTCAGGGGTGCTCCAAGCATGCAATTCCTTTTATAGGAACCAAAACACTGGAATTTTGCCCCACCACACCTACACCCCCCCCACATGCACACATATACATATACACATAATATACACACACATGCATGTCCACATGCACACACACACAATACACCTACATATACACACATGCATCCACCTGCACACACACGTATAATACCTGTACATATATACATGCATCCACACATACACACACACACAATACACATACATATACACACGTGTGGAATATACTATAAAGCATATGTACTTCACAGGGCCTGGTTTTCCAAATCCTTGTAGTTTCAAATATTGACCTTGTGGAGGACTGGAAATTTTCCTCAGGCTATAAGTCTCTGGTGTAAGATAAGGATTGTGGCACAGCAGGTTGCTGGCTCAGGGACAGACTAGTTACTGTTTGTTATGTAAAGATACTGAGAAATTGCTGTAAGAAGGAATGTTTGCTAAGATCAAGCTTGTGTTGGTAGGACCACTTGATTATCTACTGGAACATTATCTGGCTTGTTTCACTGAAAGTTACCAGCCTATATTGTTAAACAATAACCCTACCTTTGTTCTCTTCCTGCAACTTCCTGGTCTGGAAAATAAATGCAGGAAGAGAACCCCAATTTGGCGTTAATTTCCCAAGGAAGGGTTGCCTCTCACTGGAGGGTTCCCAGGGAAGTTAACCGCTTTGGGGCTTCTCACTGCTCAGAAGAGATGGGCTTTGAGTAATCTTTTGCATCTCTGTCACCCAGGGGAAGTGGGGTGACAAATCTGTGGGGGGGCGAAGCAACACAAAGCAACAAAATGGTGCCCCATGTGAGGACGTTCTCGACGGATTGGAGACTGACCTGCCAAGCATTAGAGAGGAATAGGACGTCTGATTCATCCCGGCAAAGAGAGTCCCATTGAAGGGAAACGCATCTCGGTAAGGGAGTCACAGGTGGCTTTCGATTAGCAATTGCATGCCTGCGGCAGGTCAAAGTTAGGCTTTTTCAACCCCGGAGATATTTTCTCCTTCTCTTTACTTTAAAAATATGGATTATTCATTAGCAAAAGGGGAGACTGAACATACATTACAACTCCAATGTCTCCTTAAAGCAGCAGGCTGTAAGTAACTGAATGGCAGCCTGTAAAACTGTTAGTGGATATTAAACAACCATGTCCTTGATGCCTCAAGGAAGGGAGCCTTAACATAAAAACGTGGGAACAAATTGGTCACTGGTTAATTATGCAAAGGGTCTCATTAAGGCTTCCCACCTAACAACTAGGAATCTATGTCAAGTGGCTCTGAGACCTATCCAAGACCTTAACAAAAAACTAAGACATGTTTATGTCACCAAAAAAGGATAAAACTTGATCTTTGCCAGTGACTGAGAGAACTTTAAATTGGACAATCTAAAGTAAAGGTAGTTAATATTTCTTTACAGTGTTGGCATTGTTTGAGCATGTTTTTCTTTCTTATCTGTACAGTGCTTCTCTCCTCTCTTAAAAGCAGTGGTTCTTTTCTTAACTGCATGTGCTACTCTTTTTCTCTAAAGACTCTGGAGTTTTATGAAGAAAAGCAGCCATGGCGCCAACCAGACCCTTTCTGGGTCTACTGCTCTTCTCCTAAAAACCTCAAGAGTCAAATGGTTTCATCTCCTATTGGTGGCTCAGCTCTTAAGCTCAGTAACTCGTTTAAGCAACTAAAACTAACCTAAAATCTACCTGTTTAACTAGATGGTCTCAAATTTTCTGGCATCCACCTGGTTATCTTAAACAGACTTCTAAATTCTCTTCTAGTCTCATCTATGTATTTCTTCACAAAACCCTATGGTAGAATTCTATGCTATCTTCTGAAAGGAAGAAAGTCTTCTCTGCATCTCCTTGAAAAGGTTTGCATACTTTGCTTTACAATGTAAACTTGTTATCTTGCTTTCTTTAAGGCAATGTGAAGCCTCACCAATAAGTCTTTTTGAAAAAACACAATCTAAACTTGACTGTCCTTTTCATTAGTGAGCTTTTTTTACATCTTGAACAAAACCTATAAGATCCTTGTTTGTTCTTGTTGTTTATGTCTGCATAGGTGCGTGTGTAACCTGTATGTTATGTCTCTATGTTTATGTCTGTTTGTGTAATTGTTTTATGTGCAAGGTACCAAACTGGCTTATAATTAATGTGCGCTCCTTAAATAAATAAGTATATTTTTCAAGTTCACGTGACTTAAATATTCTAAAGTTTTGTTAAATAGATTTTCAAAATTTGATTCAAACCTTTTACCTAAATTTGTCTCTAGGTCAATATGTCTCCTTTTTATCTCAGCTCTGCCTCCTGGCCATGCTGGGAGAGACAATATCTTTTAGACATAGATAGTGGATACCGCCCTCCGCCTCTTTGGATTCCACTTGGCTCTAAATGCCATGTGGAAACCTGGGACCTGAAATGGCTAGTGAAAAGAAACCTATGCCAAATATCGCATAGGCCCTAGTTAACATTAACTGATAAGGGTATAAATCTAATACACCAAGTTTTTGGCTAGGAAACCATAAATATTTATTTGGTAAAAATAGCTAAAACTCAAACTGGGCTTTGTATAATTTGCTGATAAATGGATGCCTATTTACTAACCTGAATGTATAAAAATGTTATCAACACACATTGTTGCCTGGGTTTACTAATCAAACAGGACTACATTTATCTTTGCTAGAGGCTTTTAAGTTGTAAACCCTGCCAAAACCAAAAAAACTAAATACAATAAAAACCCTTTATATATATAATTTTTAGACAAATCAGGCCAATCTAACATCGATAAAAAAGAAACAAGTATGTAAAAGGAGGTGATTTAAAGAAGGCTATGGATGTGGGGATATGGTTATGGTTGGAGGGGCTAGAGAGAAAAATAAATTTTTTTATGTAAGAAAGAAAGACAGAATGAGTGAGTCTTGATAATGGTTTGTATAGATAAGTTTGTTAAAAGGGTTTTACAGTAAAAAAAATTAACTGTATTTAAAAACAAATTATGAGTGAACTTTTCTAAAAATTAATGTCAAAAGTATTCTAATACAGGGTTAGAATCTGCTCTCCTGTGATGGAACAACTAGATTTTCTAAAAAACAAACAAACAAACAAACAAAAAAACACTTGACTGCTCTTAATACAAAATTGTAAAAGGCTTTCTTTGTCCCTTAGATAACTGGTTTAAAAAACTTATTTCATGATAAGTTCTTGTGCTCTCTGCCTTTAAAACTCTTCGTCACTTTGGTTTTATTTTTTGTAACAATTTGTGATTTTATTCAACTAAATGTTTTAAGCATTTATTTATTACTTACTATTTATTATTTAACACAGCTTTCCAACACTAAATTCTGAAACTTTAAAATAACTTTGAGGAATTCCAAGGGCCCTGGAGCTTCTCAAAGGATATATAAAAATGTATTAAAACTAATTGTCTTATTTAATAAATTAGGCTATATGGGAAAGCATTGTCAGTACTGAAGGGGTTGTGGACATGTGTTCCAAAATCTTGTAAGGTTCTTAAACATCTGTGTCTTGATATAAATGCTACCAGTCATAATCTTGGTTTAATTATGATTTTAAAATGTTATGTCTGCAAATATTTCATGAAAAAAAAAAACTCTGATAGGTACAGTTTTCTGACAAACTTTGAGTTCATAGCTTTAAACTAAGTTCCAAAATTTTAATGAAGAAACTGATGGGCTTGTGAAATTGCTCACTAAGGTCAAAACAACAAAAGTTAATTGGTAAAGTAATTAAAAGGTATTATGGGTCTTTATAATTTCCTTATTGTAAAACACTACTGGTTCTCCTAATGTTTTTCCAAATGTAAGAAAACTTTCCCTCTCTCTTCAGCTACCTATAACTAAAAACAGTTTGGTAAAATGTCCTTTAAAACAGAGATAAAAGCATTTGTTTTCTCCCTATCTGATCCCCCCCAAATTTAATAACTTTAAGTATCCTTATAATTATTATGGCAATGTGGCTATTTTTATAAGTTCAATGAAAATTAACTCTCTTTCTCTTTATGACAGGATAGAATTTAGAACTTTGGATATAAGATAGCATGGCTCATTTCCAAGTTGCTGATCTCTTTATGTTTGCTGTAAATTTGGCCCAAACTGCTGCTTCATCCTGCTGTTCATCTTTCCCCCTGACGTGGGACAGACAGATCTTCACCTGGGAAACAGCATTCCCAGCAACGTGGGACAGATCACTGAAAGAAAGTGAGCTGAGATCCTTCTCTCTATCGCCACCTGGGAAAGAGCCTTCCGAACACCAAGAGATTTATGCAAAGAAAAGTAAGACCTTTTCAATCTAGATATTGATCATCAATGCTTTTATGAGGAATGCCTTGATCATAAAGGGGGAAATAACGTCTTCTCTACAAAAGCAGTTCTCTAAAGTTTCCTCTGGCCTTAAATAGGATGTTTGCAACTTGGGTGAGACATCCTATTCTTAAACAAAAGACTTGTATTTGATGAAAAATTTTACAAAAGACTAGACGCTCTGAAAACAGTAATGTCCTGGACAGTTTTAACATTAACAAACTCTCTGGACTCAGAATCAACTATTTTAGGGACCATTCTGGAGTTTCAACAACTGGTAATTACACCCAATTCACAGCACCTGGAGTGATGCTGCTGTAGCTGCCCTGAGGTGATGACATCATCAGTTCTCACCTGAAGTAAATTAAAAGGACTTGCTATGCTAAATGATACTAACTTTGCTTTAACAAAATGCTTTTTTGTCTTAACTGTGCCAATCTGATCTATAATTTTGCTTTTCTTTTAAATAAATAAAACGGGGGAGATGTGGAATATACTATAAAGCAAATGTACCTCATGGGGCCTGGCTTTCCAAAGCCTTGCAGTTTCAAATATTGACCTTGCAAGGACAGGAAATTTTCCTCAGGCTATAATGTCTCTGTTGCAAGATAAGGATTGTGGCACAGCAGGTTGCTGGCTCAAAGACAGACTAGTTACTGATTGTTATGTAAAGATACTGAGAAACTGCTGTAAGAAGGACTGTTTGCTAAGATCCAGCTTGTGTTGACAAGACCACTTAATTGTCTTACTGGAACGTCATCTGGCTTGTTTCACTGAAAGTTACCAGCCTGTATTGTTAAACTAAAACCCCACCTTTGTTCTCGTCCTGTAACTTCCTGGTCTGGAAAATAAATGCAGGAAGAGAACCCCAATTTGGTGTTAATTTCCCAAGGAAGGGCTGACTCTCACTGGAAGGTGCCTGGGAAGTTAACCTCTTCAGGGCTTCTCACTGCTCAGAAGAGATGGGCTTTGGGTAATCCTTTGCATCTCCGTCACCCAGGGGAAGTTGGTGACAAATCCGTGGGGGGCAAAGCAACGCAAAGCAACACACATGCATCCACACACCCACACACACGCACACACACATGTATAATACACATACATATACACATGTATCCACACATACAACACACATACATATACACACATGCATCCACGTGCATACGAATACACACACACATGAATACATACACTTGCATACAAATACACATACACATGCATCCACATACATCCACACAGCAGCCAGCCCCCACCTGCCACTCACTCTCGTTCATGCAGGAGCGGTACAGCATCTTGGCCTTCTCCACGGCCGGCCGGTCCTTGGTGGTGGAATTCTCCAGCACCGCTGTGAGCACAAGAGCATGCTGGACAGAGGCCTGAGGCAGCTGCTGGGGGTCCAGGTCAAAGGCCCTATGCCTCCCTGCAGCACTGGGGGAGAGGTGGTCCCTCCCCAGCTGCTGGGCCTTTACCGTCTCTCCTCTGTGCCCACCGGACAGTGGAGGAAGCAGCGCCTGAAAGGGGCTGAGCCAGAGCGAGGCCCAGCCAGCCCCACTCCTGGCCTAGGGCTGTCCCCACTGGGGCAGGCACCAGCCTCACCCCGCTAAACCCCCTGAGGCCGCAGCTGCTGTCCACCTTTGAGGATGACCTCCAGCTTGTCTCGAAGAATGTCAAAGACGCTGTACCGGGAGTTGGTCTCGGGGATCACGTGGCTCTGCAGCCAGCCTCCACATGCATACTGGTAGAAGTCATCACATGGCTCCTCGGTAGGGTCCATGTTCTGGAGGATCCGGGCAGCTGCTTGTCCCCAGACAGTGCAGGAGGAAAAGGGGAGACTGAGCTGTGGGCAGCCCCAAAGCCTGTCTCTTGGCCCAAGAGATAGTCTCGACACCTGGGAATGGGCTGTTGGAGATTCAGTCATGGCTGTGTGCCCTGGGAGAGTTAATCACCCACTCTGAACTGCAGTGAGGTTAGAAGCATGGGGGGAGTCACCCAGTCTGGATTCAAGTGCCAGGGCTACCACTTATTAACCATGTGACCTTGAACCCCTGCGGCCTCTCCCAGCTGTAAATCCGGGGACACCAGCAGTCCAACTTGAGGGCCGAGGAGCGGTGCCCGGCTCATAGCAAGTGCCCAGCTGGAGGCCCTGCCCTGTGAGCTGGCATCCAGCTCCTGGCCGGTTAGCCCCTTACTCACCAGTGTGCTTGGTCCCTGTGGGGAGGGGGCTACTCTTACCGACCATAGGGGGTTTGTTTTCTGTTAGAGCATATGGCTTTGCTCCCGAAACCCAGAGTGTGCAGGGTACAGGGCCCCTAAGGTTTCCGGCTGAATGCTCTCAGCTGGGGTGGTTGGAGTAGACCCTCCACCCAGGACCCTCCCTCAAATTCTGTCCTACTTGGTCTCGGCATAAGCCACCTTTGCAGCTGGGGACCTCGGAGCAAGCATCACCACAGGCCTCAGGACCCCAGCATGAGCAGAAAGCCCACATTTCTGAGCTCCTCCACGAGGGCTTCTTCCACTATTCTCGTTATCTGCAAACAGCAGTCTATGGCCCCCAATTTTAAGGCAAACGCCTGGGAGAAAGCTTAATCTTTAAACGTCTGCTCACTAGACCTTTCCTTCTGCAAACGCAGACAAGAACGGTCTGGACAGGCGCAGGGCACAGCGGCATGAGGCGGGCCAGGGTCGCAGGGGTGCGAAACGCTTCTCGGGGCTGCTGCCCTCGGGCCTGTGCCAGCATCAGCACGTCCCCAGGGCTGTGGAAGGAACGGGGGAGTGGGCTTTACCTGCCATGACGCAGCCGGGGGTGGTGCAGACGTCCTCCGGATCCCCGGACTCTTGGACGGCTGCGGGCAAGGGGCCGTGTGAGCTTCGGTGGCGGGATGGGCGGGACGTGTCCCGGCGGGTGGGCGGGGCGTATCCCGGTGGGCGGGGCATAGCGTTGGTGTGCAGGGCCGGGCCTCAGCCCCTCTGCCAGCCCCCCTGGGCGGCCTAGCCTGGGGCCCCGAGGGCAGGTGTGGAGGGCAGCCTGAGTCCTTCCCAGGTGGCCCAGGTCTGGGGTCTTCAGTGATCATCACTTGGACCCCTGCAGTGACCTGGCAGTCCCTTTACACCGTCTGCCTTCCCTGACCCCACAGCTGCCCCAGGCCCGCGAGGGCGGAGCCGGCCCTGTCCTCCTGCGTTTCCCCGGCTGGCTCTCACCGCGGCAGGGCCCAGCTCCTTGAGCCTGAGCTGCCCCTCTCTGCGCACCCCTGACCCCCGCCAGCGCCCCGCGAGCCCCTGCACCCGGCGGTCGCCCCCCCCCCCCCCCCGCTGCGTCCTGCACCGTCCTCTCTTCCCCACGCCAGTTGGGCGCACGTGGGGGGCGCGCGTGGGGGGCGCGCGTGGGGGGCGCGCGTGGGGGGCGCACGTGGGGGGCGCACGTGGGGGGCGCACGTGGGGGGCGCACGTGGGGGGCGCACGTGGGGGGCGCACGTGGGGGGGGCCGTGGGCTCCCGCCCCGCGGAGGCCCGGTTCCCGAGCCCGCCTGCCCCGGCCGCGTTTTGGGAGGAAAGGCAAAGGCTACCTCGGGGTCTGCGCTGTACAACGGTCCGCTCTTCCTGTGAGGAGCGCGGCGGGCCTGGAGAGGGTGACAGCCGCTTCCCTGGGGAGAAACACGGCTCTCAGCCCGCGGGGCCCCTGGCGCCCTGGGGTTTCCTGCAGTGCCGGGTGCTGCAGCCGCCACCCCCAGAGCGAGGGCCGGTCGCCAGGGAAGCAGGACGCAGAGACCGGGCAGAACGGAGGCCTCCACGCTGTTTCCTGCTGGGCCTGAGCAGGGGGAAGAGGGTTCCCCTGGCTTGCTAACCCCACCCCTGCCAGGGCCTAGAGGGTTCGTGAGGTGGGACCCCCCTTCTACCTCAGGATCTCCCCGAACAGCGGGGTCGTGGGCCAGACCCACACGAGGTGGGCTGCTCCTGGGGTCCTGCCGGGGCGGGAGCAATAGGCTTATTTAGGGGGAAAGGAGGCCCTGTGGAGGGGGGAGACTTTTCCCCCATTGGTGACCCTTGTTCCCTGACCCTGCACCCCACTATCTGCTGGAGGTGCGAGGTCACCTCCCTCTATCCCTCCACTACATGCCGGGGAGGGGGCTGCCTGGTCAGTGTCCGGGTCTTTAACCACCTGCAGGGGCGGTGGGGGAGGAGCGGGTACCTGCGGTCCAGGGACAGGGCAAGCCGGGCCCGGCTGCCTTCAGACCTGGCTTTTGCTGCATTTCCCCACCAGTGAGGCACACAGAGACCTGGTGGGGAGGAGGGAGCAGGGGCTTGTTCAGGTCAGGGCAGAGAAAGTGCTGGAAGCCTTCAAAGTATTGGGTGCTCCTTGGGGGCCTGGCCATTAGAAGGGCCATTCATCCAACGTTTGATGATTGTTACCAGCCAGACCCCGTGCTGGGCATGGGAGCTCCTGTGTGAGTCTGACACAGGCTGTGCCCTCAGGGAGCCCCCAGTCTGGTGGAAACACGAGGAAAGTTCTGCATGACACGCACACAGAGGCGAGTGGTTAGAGGCAGACCTGAGCTTCAGAGAAAATGAGGACAGTCCCACAGGCCAGAAGCGGAAGTGAGGTGGCAGGTGGGTGCCGGAGTCACGCCTGCTCCACGGGAGCTTGTGATCTCAGGAGCCCAGAGCCTTGAGAGACGATGCTAGACCTTGGTCTTCCTAGGTCCACACCCTCAGCAAAAGAGTGGACTAAAAGGACGTCTGAACTCTGGCCAAAGAGGTGACAAGGAAGCAGAGGGAGTTTTGCTTGATTAGGATGCTTATAAAGTCAAGAGAGACGGTGGCTCCCACCCTAACACGGAGAACGAGCTGGAGAAGCTACAGCATGAGAGTCTTTAGAAACCCACCGCAGAGCTGAGGACACAAAGCAGCCTGAACGAAGCAGATTCCAGAATGGAAGAGACTCTCCCTCTGGAGCCAGGGTGCCAGGAGGACAGACCCTTTCTACAAGGCCGTGCAGAAGTTTGAGGAACTAGTCTCCTGCACCTGTATGGGGGCCATGCTGAGGGATCAGGAGTCACAGAGTCTGCACCCACCTGCCGATCTTCCTCACGGCACCTTCACCGAGGGCATGGTAGTGCCTGAATGTGGTGGCGGGGCAGGAGGGCGGAGGAACCCTCCTGCACGAATAATCAGGCCAGTGGGACCCATAATCAAGGGAAAAAACCGAGAACAGTCAGAAGTGGACTCATAGATGAGCCAGATATCAGAGTTAGCAGACAGAGTCTTCATAATGACTATGGTAATTAAGTAACAGGGTCTTGTAGGAAAGACGGAACACATAGGTGGTGGATTTCACTAGATAAATGGAAACTATAGAACTGAATAGAAATGTGATACAAGAAGCAAAGAATTTGTTTTATAGGGTTGACAGTGCACTGAACATTGCAAAAGAAAGAACTGGTGTTTATACATAGGTCAGTGTAAATTACCCAAATTGAAACACAAAGGAGAAATAATTAAAAACTGAACAGAGGGAAAAACCAAGAGTTAACATCACAGGTAATGGTGAGAAACTGGATATTTTCCCCTAAGATCAGGAACAAGGCAAGGATGTCTTCTTCTACCACTCCTGTTCAACACTGTACTGGAAGTTCTACTAGTTCAGTGAGAGGAGAAAAGGAAATAAAAGGCATACAGACAAGAAAGGAAGAAATAAAACTGTCTCTATTTGCAAGTAACATGATCATCTATACAGACAATCTCAAAGAATCAAACAAAAAACTCCTAGAACTAATAAGAGATCATAGCAAAGTCACAGGATACAAGGTTAATATACAAAGGTCAATTGCTTTCCTATATACCAGCACTGAACAACTGGAATTTGAAATTGTGGAAATGATACCATGTATGACAGCACCTAAAAATTGAAAATGTTCATTGTAAATCTAACACGATATGTATGGGACATATATGTGGAAAACTGCAAAGCACTAATGAAACAGCAATCACATATTTAAATAAATGGAGATATATTCTGTGTTTATGAGTTGAAGAAATCAATATTATTAAGATGTCAATTCCTCCCAACTTGATCTATAGATTCAGCACAATCCAGTCAAAATTCTAGCAAGCCCTTTTGCAGATACGGACAAGGTAATTTTAAAGTTTGCATGGAAAGGCAAAAGATCCAGGATAGCCAATACAATATTGAGGAAAAATGAAATGAAAATAATCACATTGCTCGATTTCAGGATATAGCATAAGGCTACAGGTAATCAAGATAGCATGGTACTGGCAAAAGAAGAGACACATAGAGACACAGATCAATGGAACAGAATAGAAATCTCAGAAATGTGCCACACAAATATATAGCCAACTGATCTTTGACAAAGGAGCCAAGGCATTTAGGAGAAAGGCCAGTATTTTCAATAAACAGTACTGGAACAATCGGACATCTTTATACAAAGACAAAACAAAACAAACAAACAGAAAACAAAAACTGTAGAAACAGAACTTACATCTTACAAAACAATTAACTCAAAATGAACTGCAGACATGAACATAAAATGCAAAACTATGAAAAGTCTTGAAAAAAACATAAAAGAAAATGTACATGACCTTGGGTTTGGTGATGACTTTTAAGATACAACACAAATAGCATGATCCATGAAAGAAAAAATTGATGTCAGACATTATTAAAATTTAAAACGTCTGCTCTGTGAAAGACTCGTTAAGAGAATAAAAAGATGAACTACAAACTGGGAGAAAATATTTGCAAAACATATATCGCATAGAACACTTTTATCCCAAATGTACAAAGAACTCTTAAAACTCAACAATAAGAAAACAAACAACCCAATTAAAAAAAGGCAAAAAATCTGAAAAGACACCTCACCAAACAAAATACGCAGTTGGAAAATAAGCACATGAAAAGATGCTTAACATCATTTGTTATTATAATGTTTCGAATTAAAACAACAATGAGATACCACTGTACACCTATTAGAATGGTTAAATTAAAAAACTGATGATACTGATTACTGGCCAGGATACAACAGGAGCTCTCCTTCATTGCTTTTAGGAATGCAGAATGGTACAGCCACCTTGAAAGACAGTTTGGTGGTTTGGTGGGTTTGTTTTTTCTTTCTTTTTACAAAACTAAACAGTCTCACAATATGATCCAGAAATCACACTCTGTGTTTACCCAAGTAATTTGAGAACTTATGTCCACAAAAAAACCTGCACATAAATGTTGATTGCAGCTTTATTTATTATTCCTCCAAACTGGAAGCATTCAATATGTCTTTACATAGGGAAAGATAAATGAACTGTGGTACATCCATACAATGAAATATTATACAGCAATAAAAAGAAAGAAGCTATCAAGTCACAAAAAAGACATGTATGCTAAATAAAAGAAGCAAGTCAGAAAAAGTTGCATACTGTGAAATTCCAATTATATGACATTCTGGAAAAATAAAACTAGAGGGATTTTTTGGGGCAGTGAAACCATTCTGTATGATACTGTGAGAGGGAATATAAGATATTAAGCTTTTATAAAAGAAAAAAGTGGCTTTACAGTGCAGAAACCTGATAAACACTACCTCAAGCCAGGTGATCAAGGTGAAACATTGACAGTGGTAAGTCATCAAAAGTATGTGCCCTTGATCTGCGGTCTTCCTCCCTAAAACACATTAGTATGGCCTAGTCGTGAGAAAAGCACCAGGCAAATTCCAATTGAGGGACATTCTACAAAATACCTGGCCAGTACTCCTCTAAACAGTTAAGATCATTAAAAGAAAAGTCTGAGAGACCATCACAACCAGAAGGAACCTAAGGAGACTTGACAGCTACATGCAGTGTGTGATCCTGGATAACATCTTGGAACAGGAAGAGGTCACAAGGAAAAAAACTGAGAAATCTGAATGAAGTATGGACTTTAGTTAATACTAAAATATCAGTATTGGTTCATTACTTGTGACTAATGTATCGTACTAATGTAAAATGTTAATAACAGGGAAGACTGGCTGTGGGGCATAGGGGAACACTCTACTATCTTTGCAATACTTCTGTAAACCTAAAATTGTTATAAAATTTTAAATATTACTTAAAAAAGAAAAACACCTGACAAGAGAATCTGAGACCTGTGGGACAATATTAAATGGCTTAACATATATGTAACTAGAGTCCCAGAGAACAATCTTTGAAGTGATAATGGTCAAGAATTTATCAAAATTGATAAAAGACATAAACCTACATTCCAAGAAGTGCAATAGATCCCAAGCAGGATAACTACATAGAAAACCACACTTAGCAGCATCATAGCCAAACTACTGAGAACTAGAGATAAATTCTTAAAAGCAGATTAAAGGGGAAAAAAGATGCATTCTGTTCAGGGCAGTGACAATAAGAAGGTTGGCTGACTTCTCAGCAGAGACAATGGTGGCCAGAAGATGATGGAATGAGCACTTTAAGTGCTTGAAAGAAAAAAGTAATATCAAACTATCAGCTTAGAATTCTATACCCAGCAAAAGTGTATTTCAAAGACAAAAGTGAAATAAAGACAGTTGAGACAAAAGCTGAGAGAATTGGTCTCCACCAGATGTGCCCTACCATAGATACTAAAATACCTTCCTGCAGAAAGAACGTAAGACTGGTCAAAAGCCCAGACTGCTGCAAAGGAATGAGGGGCTTCAGAAAGGGCAAACAGAGTGAATAAAGTGTTCTGGGAGACCTAGACAACACCGTAGATTAATTTGTTTCTGGCCTAGTCAGACTTATCCAGAACAAAGGACTAAAACGGAAGCGGCAAGTTCACATCTCCTTCATGCCCGCTTCCTGCCTCTGCAGTCTCCACACCGTTCCCAGCACAGGCCGCCGTGACCTTCTTGTTGGAAGAAATTCCTGGGGAAGGTTTATCGGAGCTGCCTGAGGATACAGTGAGCTCTTGAGGCAACATTTCCAAAATGGAATTATATGAGATAACATGTTTTTTCCAAGTCATCCCTTAATTTACAATATCTCATTTGATTATTATGAGAAGTGTGTGAGGTTCACCATCTCTGCTTTTTTGATGAGATAGCTGATGGGGAGAGGGGGGGATACACCCAAGATCACGTTCTTAGCAGGTGGCAGAGTTTGGACTCCCAGCCCCCATGTCACCATTCAAAATGTTTGTTCTGAGTAGGAGAAAAAGCAAAGCAGAAAGACCCTTTGACACAAGAGCTGAAGAGAAACAAGTCTATCTGTAATGCTAAAATACAATCAGCAGGAAACACAGTGAACAGACTCCACAAAAGCATATTTTTCTCCTTCATAATTCCAGAAAGGAATCACTTTCCTTAATACCCAAATGACATATTATCTTCTCTTTGTACTTTTTTCTTTCTTTTTTTTGTTCTTTTATATTCACTTGCATAACTTCTGTAATATGTCAATTATTTTCACATAGACTCTCTACATTTAGAACAATATTTTTGACATTTCCTCTAAAAGTTTTGTTTTCCTAAAGGTTTCCAAATTGTTTGGTTTGAATAAGACCTTGATTTAAGTAATTTATGTTCTTGCTCTCTCCTCTCTCTTTCTCTCTCAAAAAAAAAGAAAGCTACAAAGAACTTTGTTGGCTGGAAAAAAGCCATCCTCCCTTGAGAATGTATGATCACAGGCTGGTTGTCATGCAGGTGTGGGATACGGGTTTTCATGACTGTGTGGCTGAGGAAACCTCATGCTCAGAAATCAACCTAAAGAAGTCCCAGGCTGGTAGCACCCCAAGGTGCCTGATGGAAGGAAACAAACACACATATTCTCAAGAGGGAAACCTTCTTGGCCAAAGTAACACAGGATTTCCACAGATAAAGCCAATTTGAATGTGGATTTATGTTTATGAAAAGAAAATCTTTGATGAGTGAGAAACAATAAACAGCTGAACTAGAACCCCAAGGATTTTAGATTTTGGAATTTTCTGATACAGAGAGTGTCAAAGAGGACATCATTGGTCCCAAATTGTGACTCCTCTCTGCATCCATGCCTTGGCCATGTGACGTTGTAGTTGCTCCCACTAAAGGGGCATAGATATTTTCCCATCTCTTGACTGTGCATTGACCATGTGACTTTCTTTGGCTAAGAGAATGAGGTGGGAATGCCAGCGTTCCAGTTCTGAGCCTGGGCCCTAAGAGGCCTTGTGTGTTTCCATGTGTCCCCTCGAACTTCTGCCAGGAGAGGGACATGCCCGGGATTGCTTGCTGGTCATAGTAGAAGGATAAAATTCACATGGAACAGAGCTGCCCCAGCTGAGCCTGGCCAAAATTGGCCAACCCCAGCCAAACTATGGATGTGTGTCATAATAAATAATTGTTGTTTTAAGACCCTGAGTATTGGGATGGCTTTTAAGGCATGAATAGATAAAGAAATGACATAAGTATGCTTAAAATACTTCAAGAAAATAAAAGAAAAAATTGATAACAAGAACAAAGAACATTAAAAAAGAATCAATTCAAAAAAGAATCAATTGCAAATTCTGAAAATAAAAAAAAAAACATGTAGTTGTTCAGATTAAACAGTGATAACAACAACAAAGCCTAAATGGATGGGTTACGTAACAGATGTGACAGAGTTGAAGAGAGATTTAGTGAACTGGAATGTAGTGCTAAAGAATTCGCCCAGAATGCAGGACACAGTCAAAGAGATGGAAGACATGAAAGGAAAGTTAAGAAACATGGAGGATAGACTGAGAAAAAAGTTGACCATATACGTAATCAGAATCTTAGAAGGAGAGAACAGAGATGATGTGAGAGGCACAAAAGCCAAAAAGATGGTGGCTTGTATCTAGAGTGATTAACAATAAACACCATTGTGAGTTATTATTACTTTGTACTCAAGGTGCATGTTACGTCTTCCCACAATGAACCAAAATCTGTTTTATAAGCACAAAGTTGATATTTGAGACAGGTAAACACGGGCCTTGTAATAAATATGATTTGATAGAAGAAAAAGGGAAACTCTTCAAACGAGGTAGCTATTGATGATAAAGAAGCTAAGTACAGACAAAGAAAGGAAACGTAACCCACTGTTCTTCATAGCTCAGCTGTGAAAAACACACGCACAATAAAAATATTGTGTACAATGAATATGGCTGTAACCAAAAGTTACAGATCTACCTGTGCTGGGAGGGTTGGGACCCGGGTGGTTTATGGAGCTAAATCTGCCTTCCGGACAGGATGTCAATAACAAAATCTGACAATTTGTCCTTAAATCTGTTCATGAACAACATGACAGGCATTTTTTAAAGTATTATTAATATATTAAATCATTGAACCCTCAAGTAAGCGTCTAATGTATACACTGCTATTATTTCCATTTTACAGATAAGGAAACTGAGGCACAGAGGTATTAACGAAACTTTCCATGGTCACACAGCTAGGACTGGGGGGAGCTGGCTGCCCAGCCAGACTGTCGACACAGGAACCTGTGTGTGAATCACAATCTTATGGTCTGAACGTAAAGAGAGAAGGGTTCAAGAAGGAGGTTTAGACACATGAGGAGACACTCCGGTCCAAGGGTGGGCAATATTTTTCTGAAAAGGGCTGGATAGTAAATATTTTAGACTCTGTGGGTCATATACAGTTTCTGTCTCACCTATCCAACTTTGCTGTTGTAGCAGGAAAGTAGCCATAGAAGTAAGTAAATGGGCGTGGCTGTGTTCCAATAAAACTTTATTTACAAAAGCAGGCAGAGAGCCTAATTTGTGCGACCTCTGCACTAGACAATTCTCAGAATCAGAATTCCAGGATTCCAGGGCAGGAGTGGGGGCATGAGACTGTGTTTCTGTAAAAACATTGGATTTTCTAAAAAAAAAAAAAGGTTTATCTATAACTTTTAAAATAACAAATAACTAAAACAAAAAATCTAAAATAACCATCAAAAGGATAGAAGTATAAAACCTCCAAGCTCGTGGAGGTAAAATGTGCTGAATAATGGATCTATCCTAAAGAAGCCAAGAGAAAAAAATAAAAGGGCATAAGAAGCACAAAAAAGCACAATAGAAGAAAAACATACATTTTAGTAACCGTAGTGAAAGTACACAGACAAAATCCTCCAGGTAACAGACAAAAGCCAAAATCCAGCTATACTCTATTGCAAGAAACACTTCTGAAGCTAAAGACACAAGAAGATTCAGAGAAAAAGAATAAGAGAGATAGACCAAGCCAATGGCAGTGAACAGCTAGTCTCATGTCAGGCAACGCAGAACTTAAAACAAAGCAGAATTTAAGGCAAAGAGCAAATTGTTAACATAGAAAAGGTCACTACATAATTATACGTCGTGGGTATGCAAATCTAAATATAAAATTTTATTAAATTCATAAAGCTAATCTTATAATTTGTACATAAATTAAATTTGTATTCACATAATGAAATAGCCTTAAAATAGGTAAAATAGGCAGATCAATACTTCACGTAACTACCAGAAGAAATTGATAATTCTGCAGTGCGAGATTTTAACACACACCTTTCCATCAATGAAAGATCAAGAGAGTGAAAAAGGCATGTGTACGGAAGATTGGATTGATCTGATGGGCGTATACAGACGCTTTCATCCCGCAGCCAGGGATCGGGTATGGCCCACCAGCACACAAGGATTGTTGATAAACTGACCGGGCCTTAGCCCTAAAGCAAGCCTCAGCAGATATCAAAGAACCACAGGCCCAATGACATACACCGTGGCTTCTGACACCGGTGCAATGAAGTTGGAAATCATCAATGAAAAAAATGGTAACTAAAAACTCACATGCATATGGAAAATTTTAAAAAGTTTAAAATAACTTATGAGTAGATGAAAAAATCATAATGGAAATGAGAAAACACTTAGAAATGGGTGATGATAACTCTGCATATAAAATCTGCAAGCTCAATCCTGCCTTGGGGCTGAGCTTAGCTGTGGGGTCATTCCTGGGGGTGGTCACAGGGGTCCCTACGCAGAAGCACAGGACTGTGTAGCCCTGGAGGGTCAAGGAGACCCGGGCTGTCCGAGAGCTTGGTACCGCAGGGAAGGACGAGGAGCAGGGAGAGGCAGCCAGACAGAGGGCGGAGGCAGAGACCTCGCTGGGATCCGAGGCACCGCGAGGAGGTGGCGGCGGCTGGGATGGGGAGCGGCCGATGCTCTTGGCACTGTCCAGGAGAGGACAGGGGCCCACTTGCGTGCCGGAGCTCAGTGTGTGTGTGTGTGTGGGGGGGGTAGTCCTGTTCTTTAAAAGCCCCTAAACCAGGTGTTTTGAACCCAGCAAGCCCTGAACAGAGGTTCCCCAGAGTGAGTGACTCCGTCTGCGCCCATGGAGTTGGCAGCGCCCATCTACCTGGGGGGAGACCCCAGGGGACAGCCCTGGGGGGGCGCCCACCACAGCCCCAGGCAACAGCATCCACTTCTGTTTCACAGAAACCACCTTGCCCAGTGGTCCACGGAGGTCGCACTGCAGTGCAGCTAGCTTGGCCAGGGAGGGAACATTCTAGCAAAGGCTGTGATGCGCTAGAGTGAAGAGCAGTCCTGGAGGGGAGTGCTTCACCTGCAGGTGCTACCAAGCCCCGTGCCGCCTGTGGCAGGAGTGCGGCCCACACCGCCGGCGGGGTGAGCGTCCTGCTGTGGGCTCGGAGGGGACAAGGCTGTGTCTGTGGTTCGGGGGGGGGGGGGGGTTGGATGGGAGGCAGCTGGGAGGTGACCAGGTCTGCTTGGTGCCCAGGTGCCCCTGACCTGAGAGGGGAGCAGTCCCAGCTCCTCCATGTTGGCCTTTGCTGGGGAGAGCAAGGCAGGGGACTGGGGGTGAGGGGGCTTGTTCCTGGGACAGCCCAGGGTCTACTTGGAGGGCAGCCCTGGCTATGCCTCTATCTTGATGGGACCCCAGCCTTTCTCAGCAGCCTCCAGGTGACTGAGGCCTCCATGGGGCGGGAACAGTGGGGAGGAGAATCCTGGCAGATCCTTTCTTGCTGTGCAGTGGTGAGGGAGGTGGCCAGGTGAGACCAGCCAGGCGGGAGGGACATTGTGGCTGGTGGGTCCCCAGCTCGGGAGTGTGGGCTCCTGCTGCCGGGCTGGCCAGGAACTGCAGCTGCACCCTGCCCTGGGGCTGAGCTGCTGAGGCGAGGCCAGGGAGGGGGCTGGGCTGATGGGGTGGGGGTCTGGCCTGCAGCATCTCAGGAGTCCTGCAGAGGCACAGGTGAGGCGGGCAGGTGCAGAGCCCGCAGAGGTAGCCGTGTCAGCCTGAGCCCAGGGCAGAGCTTTCTGGAAGGGGCCGCCAGTTCCCTGCAGGTCAGTATCCCTCCCGCAGCCTCTCTGTGGTCTGCAGCATGGCCCTGGGAGCCTCGGGTGCCCCTTGCAGACTGCCTGCCTGTCCCGGGGGCACACAGGCCCCTCAGCAGGTGGGGATGGGGTGAGCAGCTGCGAGCAGGTGCATAGGTGTCAGCAGGGGGCCCTCGCTCACCTCTGCTGTCTGCGTAGAGGACGCCCAGGGCCACCAGGGCACTGGTCACCAGCAGCAGCAGCAGCAGCAGCAGCCCCCACTCCAGGAAGCCCCGGTGTTTCAGCTCAGACCAGCCGGCTCTCTCCTCCATGCCCGCTGCGCTTTCCGACTTCCCCATCAGCCAGGCTCTGGACGGGAAAGCGCGCGGCTGAGCCACCCGCAGGCCAGGGGCAGGGTAGAGGTGCGTAGAGCTCTGAGGTCCTGCCCGAGGCTGGAAGGGCCAGACACTGGCTGGTAGCAGCCGAGTGCTTTGGGATGTTGAGTCCCCGTCTCCCTCTTCAAGCCCACACTCCAGCCCTGGGTGCCTGGTCTCATGGCTCTAGACACCACCCCTGGACTAGTGTCTGGGAGTGCTGGGGGCGTGCCCCGTGGTGGGAAGAGGCCTCTTCTCGAGGTCAGCTTCTCTCCAAACCCTGGCAGGCAGGGGATGGTCATGAGACCCTTCTGCTCATATCTTGGGGTCAGCATGGGACCCAGGAGGCTCAGCTTCCCATCTGTTGAGGGCCTCTGCAGGGGAGCCTGCCTGAGCTGCAGGCCTGGGCGCTGGGTCAAGGACACTGTTGGGGAGGCAGCTCAGGTTGCCTGCCTTTCCATTGGAGTCCAGGAGACAGGAATGATCGACGCCCATGCAGGCGGTGACCATGCAGGCCAGAAAGGGACCTGTGGGGCCAGGCAGCCTCGAGGCTTAGCTCCGGCAGCCACTGGCTGGTGTACAGCTCTGGTCATCTCTCCACCTTGACACTGCAGAGAGGACACCTTCTCAAGCCAGCCAGGCAGCAGGCAGCAGAGGAGGACACACAGGGCTGGGGACAGGCCGTTGCTGTCGGCAGAACAGTGAGCTGGGCAGGGAGGGCTGGAGGACAGTGATGGCAGACTCTGAAGGCTCCCGGGTACATGTGAGTACACGTGTGTGAGTGTGAGCATGCGTGTGTCAGTGTATACATGTGTGCATGTGAGTGTATGTGAATATATGTGCCTGTGCTCCTGTGTGTGCATGTGAATGAGTGTGAGTGTATGTGCATGGCATTCATTGTGTGAGTGTGCACGTCTGTGTGTGAGTGAGGGTGCATATGTATGCATGTGTGCGCACATGTGTATGCACATGTGTGTGCACATGTGAGGGTGCATGTGTATGCTGTGTGTGTGCGTGCATATGTGTGCATGTGCATGAGTGTGCACACGTGTGAGGGTGCATGTGTATGCTGTGTGCATGTGACTGTGCATATGTGTGAGGGTGCATATGTATGCATGTGTGCGCACATGTGTATGCACATGTGTGTGCACGTGTAAGGGTGCATGTGTATGCTGTGTGTGTGCCTGTGACTGTGCATATGTGTGAGGGTGCATGTGTAAGTGCATGTGTATGCTGTGAGTGTGCATGAAAGTGTACATGTGTGGAATGCATGTGGGTGTGAGTGTGCATGTGCTCTTGTGTGTGCAGGTGTATGAATATGCATGCAGGTGTGCATGTATGTGGGCATGCACACATGTGAGTGCACGTGTATGCTGTGTGTGCGCACGTATGCATGTGTGTGTGCATTTGGGCATCCCTCGCTGGCACTCACAACACTGTCCCTGGAGGCTGCCCGGGCACCTGGGGAAACAGCTTGTTGCTCCCCTACAGTTTGGACTTCCAGTTGTCAGCCACAACTGCACACTTGCTGTGTGGAGCTCCCAGGCAGGGCAGAGAGTTTGGGAGAAGCCAGAGGAAGATGGACCCCAGTCCTGCCTTTGGGCAGGTGAGTGTCCAGCTGCTGAGGCCAACCGGAGGCTGGACCCCCTGGGCTCCACGTGAGTTCTGGCCCAGACTCACTGGGGAGGTCTTAGACATGTCTCTTAACCTGTCTGGGCATCACCTGCCCAATGGCCCAACTTAGGGGTGGGGGGACTTAGAAACCACTGGGCAGGTCCCTTACAAAGCCAGCACAGCCAGCTAGTGTCCTCGTCTTCTTGACAGGGGGTGGGACCTGACCTCGCTCCTGGCCCCCTAGCCCCAGCTGCCTCCTCAGTCTCTGAGTTCCTGCTGGGGCCTCCCCTGATCACAGATCTAGCGCCCACCTGGCACCTCATCTCCACTGGGATATACTGGGAACCTCGGCTATGCTTGTGTGCCTTTCACACCCTCAGAAGGTTCCTCTTGCTGTCCCCTAGGGAATTCCATCCTCCCAGCTGCTGAAACTGAACTGTGGCGTCCTCCTTGACCCTGGCTGGACTCATGCCCCATCCAATCCTCAGCTTCCACTCACCTGCTCCAGACCCCGTCACCTCCCCCATGCTGTGACGAGAACCTCCTGCGGGGTCTGTCTCCCCATCTATCCCAAGGGGTCCTTTAACCGTGAAGTCAGAGGGTATCACCCCCCACCCATGTGCCCATCCCCTTGGAGTAGGAGGCGGCCCTCGCTCTGATCTTAGGACCCTCTCTGGCCCCATCACCTCTCATTGCGTCCCCTACTGTCATCCCCTGCCCTCACCCTCAGGCCGGCCCGTCCTAGGAGCCCCCTTTGTCAGGACCCTCTTCTCCTAGATGCCCGCCAAGGTCACCTTCCCAGTGGGGCCTTCCCCAACCTGGCCTCCAGGTTCAGCCTACCCCCAGCCCGTCCCCTGCTCTGCGTCTCGCCCCTGCTGCAAGGTTCAACATCTGCATCCCAAATTTCTGTTGTCCCCACAAAAATGTCAGCTCTCGGGGGAGGGGGCTCCATCTTTCAGAGTCACTGCACCTAGACTAGTGCCCCCCACCCCGGACGCATTGACCAACATCTGTTGAATGAATGAATGAATGAGCCAATCGTGTTGCACGAGTCTGAACCTCGGCCTAGTGCTTGTAGCTCGGGTTTCACCAGCTCGTTACCTTGATCACAATCAAGCGATTCACTCAGGCATTCTGGGAGGTCGCTTCATTCTGCCCACACCCTTCCCTGGACTTGATGTGCCGAAAGGTGCACACACAGTGAAAACTTTCACCTGAGCCATGTGGCCTGGGGGCCAGTGTGAAATATTGTGCTGGAGAAGAGGCAGAGGTGGCCTCTCCAGGTTGTTATGGGGGAACCTGCCGGGGGTGGGAGGGCTGCTCCAGTGGCCCAGTGTGACGTGGGCTGGGCACTCGGAGGGTGTTTTCGAGGCACTGCCCAGGAAAGCTATCCTGGCGGGTCCCTCACTCAGTAAACTCACCTTCTGACCACTCAGGAGCAGCTGGTCCCTGAAGGCTGGCAGGATGGTCAAGGGCTGGGGTGAGCTGGGTGAAGCGTGTGGGCTTCTGGGAACAAGAGAACAGAGGCTTCAGGTGGGGCCCAGCACCCCGGCTTCCAGGCCTCCTTTGTGATGCAGGCGTGGGCTCCCTGGAGGCGGTGATTCCTGCTCAGTCAAGGAGTTCCATGGGGATTTGATGTGAGGGTAGGGGGCAGAGGGCAGCTCCTGGGCACTTGGGGTACCCTGCTGAGTGGGTGCCCCTTCCCAGGGCCTCGGGCCTCTGCGTCCCAACCCCCTCTCCTCCCTTGTTTCCATCTCTTGACCCCTCAGTCCAGAGGCTGTTGGGAAGGAAGGCCAGGTCCTTCTGCCCAGCCTGCCCACCTGGTGGGACAGACGTTGGCCACAGCGTCTCTGCCCCTAACCACCCCTGAGGGGTTTGCAAAGGCCCCACCCTGGGCATCTGTCCCCTTCAATCTCCAACGAGGGTGGTGGCTTCTGGGGGCCTTGCCAGAGTGTAAGGGGAGGGGGTGGCCTGTGCTTATCGTGATGGAGGCACAGCAGGGCTGCCAGGGAGGGTCTAACTGGAGACACTAGTGTGGGGCTTGGCTGCTTCCCTCTGCCCATGGGGAACAGACCCCAACCCCCAGGGGCAGGCAGCCTCGGCTGGGGAACCATCCTCCATTGCTTCAGCATGTGAACCAGGCGCCCTGGCCTTGCTTGCTGATGGGCCTCGGGGGCTCTGAGCAGAACACGTGCCAGCGGGAACCCAGGCTTCTGATTCTCCAGGTCTACCTTGGTGACCAGCTTCCATTTCAGAATCCTGTGCGATGAGTCCTGCCCCGTCCTCCTGCCCTGCCCTGGGACTCTGCAAGGCATCCGGGTGGGGTTGGGCAACAGAACCTCATGACCACCCCTCACCAGGACACCCATGCTGCATGCTGTTGGAAGCTTCTGGCCCATTACCTGGGAGGAGGGCAACCTCCGGCTGCAGCAGGGCTGGGGCTACAGCCCTGGTGCCACAGCCCTGGGGAGTCTCCAGAGCCCTTCACAGCCTGCCTGCACAACACCCCTGATGCTAAGCAGGCCACTTTTGGGTCTCAAGAGGCCTCCAAGGCACAAAGCTGAGGGAGAAAAACAGACACAAGGGTCCTGTCTACTCTCTACAGGAGCCCTCTGCACCTTGAGCCTCTCAGGGCCAGCCCTGAACATCTCCCTCCTTCTCGCACCCCAGGCTTGTCCCCGTGCTCAGCCCAGCCAGAGTGCCCCCAGGCAGACCTGGGCCCAGCTGGCGACCTGAAACCCAAAGGCTGGCCTCTTCCTAAACTCTCTCCCCATTTAGGTGTGAGCAGGAGGCCTAGGGCTCTGGCCTGGCACCTGCCAACTAAGAAAAGCAGGAAATGGGGTCCACAGGCCGAGGAGGCTGCAGATTCCCAGCCCCAGCACTGACTCGCAGACACCCATGGCCGTGCCCACCAGCACATGTGAACACACACACAAACCGTCCATTGCTGGAGCCCAGCACACCCCTGGAGGGGGATTTTAACCCTTTCCAGGTGCGTTCTTTGGGCCCCTCCATGGCAGGAACCGGTCCTCTCCCTTGGGTTTTCCCAGCCATGCTCACTCTGGGGAGGCAAAGACAAATGGGCTAGAAGAGGTTAAAGGACATTTCCGAGGTGCTCAGGGTGCTGGATGAGAGCCGGGCCTCCAGGAGTGCCCTATGCTCACCCCCCTTGCCAGCTGTCTCCTGAAGTCAGGCCATGTGCTGGGCAGGAGGGAAGGGCCGGGGGTCCAGCTCCACCCAGGTCTCTGTCACTGGGCCACCAGCCTGGCCCCAACAGCTAGAGCCTCTGTCTGCTCACCACAGAAGGACTTTTGTATGTTTGTCATAGAGTCAAACGAGAGGAGATGTATGCACAACACCTTTGGCACGAAGGTGCCGGCAAGACGTACCTGGAAGGGGACGGGGCATGTGGGGAGGAGTGTGGTCACCTGAGCTGAGAGTTGTGACCATCGACTGCTGTCACCTATACTGCCAGTCTGTTTTGAGAGGTGGGTCATCTGCCCTTGAATTTTGCAGTTGCAACTTCCATGATTCCCTAAATTAACAACTCTGTAACGAATGAAGAATTTTTCCTGTTAAATTTGTGCTATTTGAATCATTGTTGTGGTTTCTGTCTCCTGAGTGGACCCCTACTGATTGATAAATTGGTACTAGGTGTGGTCCCAGAAACAGCCCCTCAAGGACAGGCCTTGGGAGTGCTGGGATGGTGTCCTTGCCAGTGGGAGGTGGGAGGCCAGCCACCCAGGCATGCAGCAACCTCGGACACATCTGTGCTGTTGTGTAGGTGCAGGTGCCACTGCACATGACCACTAGGACAGTAATGGTACTTCTAGGGCTGGGGACTCCTGTAGCACCAACAGGAAGAAATGCCAGGTTTGGACCTTTCAATGCTCAGCTCAAGTCACAGCGGGAGGTCAGAGAAGTGCCATGGTAACCCTGGTGTGTCCTCACTCCTTGTGGCCTTAGGGCTGATTCTGCTAAAAGTGAAACACAACATTTAATTGTGCAGGTTGTATAACTACAATGTAGGTTGCATTCATGGCCTCACCAAGTTCCCTATGAGAAAGTTAGGGTGCTGATTGGGAGGGAATGGGACCCCAAAACATGGAATGGGGATGTCTGGTTGGGCTCAGATGAAGCTGAGAAACTTGAACCCCCGAGTCCTCTGAGGGTCCCCTCACAGTGCACGCAGTGTGTCTGCCAGCGTCTGAGCAGATGAACCCTGATTGAGACCCTGTGATAACCTCCCCCGGGCCAGGTGCCTGTTCTGCTCAACCATCGCAACCACGCCCTGTCAACTGCAGACCTGTGACCAGGGTCACGTCTCAGCATGCTCCTGGGTGTCGGGGTCAAGTACAAAGTCTGACCCAGGATGAAAGAGCATATTTACCAAAACTATTGTGAGATTTCATTCATTCACACTCAGAAACCTGAGCAATATGGTGGGAATTGAGGCTAAGGGTGTTAGGCCACCTGGACGGGGCTGGCTTACTGATATGGGTACACTTGCTAGAGATTCTGAACTTAGCGTGCGAGCTCTTGTGAACTGCTGGAGATGACTGACGGTTCACTTCGTTGAGTGAAATCTGGACTTGATGGAGGTCTACAGTGAATGAAGTGGAGATGCCAGAGCTTCCCACAATGACACAGAGGAAGGAACTGTGCCAGGAAAGGGGTCTCCGTTGGGCACACTCGGGCCTGGGTTCTCTCACTGAGCTGGGCAGTGATGAGGAGCTGGGGGCTATGGGAGGCAGGTCGGGGGCTGCCAGGGAGGCGAGTGCATCGACAAATAGCATGAACTCCTAGAACCTCCAGCCAGAGCGGCCCTGGAAATGTCCCTCCAGGCTGTGCTCCCAGGCCTTGGGGATGGGGGGGACGCATCCGTGACTTCTTGGAATTCTCTGTTGAGCACATGGAGGGGCTGCTGGTCTGGGTGCCTGCTCAGTCCTGGAGCAACTCCTGGGGGCAAAGCCCAGTCTGGGCCCCAGTGGGGAGGGTACATGGGAAACGAAGGCTCGCCCCTCGTCCTCAGGGGCCAGCGGTCTGCTGTCAGGGCAGGGGAACGGGTGTGCGTGAGTCCATCGGGGCTGCTCTAACAAAATACCATCAACTGGGTGGCTTAGAAACAGAAATTTATTTCTCAGTTCTAAAGGCTGGAAGTCCAAGATCAAGGTGTGGCAGATTTGGTGTCTGGTGAAGGCCACTTCCTGGTTCACAGATGATGCCTTCTCGCATGGTGGGAGGGGCAAGGCAGCTCTGGTGTCTTTCACGAGGGCACTGACCCTATTCTCGAGGACGTCACCCTCATCACCTCATCTCCTTGCAGAAGCCCTGTCTCCTAATACTGTCACCTTGGGGGTTAGGATTTCAACTCATGAATTTTTGGGGGGCACACTCAGAGCATGGCGAGGTGCCAGGTAAGCAGGGGCTGACTTGAGACACCTTCAAAATGGGCCACTGGATGGCAGGTGCTGCCTCCTGGGCTGCGACAGGCTGGGGCTGAGGCCTTGGTGAAGCTCCGGCCGGATTTGGGCACCTGCACACCCAGTGTGACGAGTCCCAAGATGGCCTTGCATGGACGGAGGGGGCAGGACACCCATATGGGGAGGACAGTAGTAGCAAAGGCATGAGGTGACCCCCAGGTGACGTTTCGCCACTGCCTCCGCCCTCCCTGCAGCTCGGGGGCTGGGCCTTCTCTTGACCCTGGCCCCTCTAGACCAGCCCTGCCCCATGGCCTTGGTGCTGACTTGCCCACCTGCGCCAAATGGCCCTTGTGTGTGTGTCCCTGAACCTGGCCCCTTGCCCGGCTCCTGGAGCTGCTGGCCCATGTTTGTCAAGCCAGTGAATGCACAGATGGAAGGATGGATGGAGAGATAGACATGTGGCCAGGTGACTTGGTGAGGACGGTGCACTGGAAAATCTTGGAAAAGTGGGAACTTGAGATTCTGAGTGGGAAAGGCAGGGAGGAGGATTTGGGCTGAGTGCCCCCAACCCCGAAGGAGTCCTCACGCACTCTCTGGGTCCCCATCCCATTGGTCCTCATGGTGGGAGGCACTGACCCCTCTGCCTAGCCCCTGGTGGCACCAGATGGGATGAGGGTGACATGAGGGTGGGGCTCCCACACAGTGCTGGGTGACGGGAGTGGGTGGGGACCGAGGAGGAAGGAGGCTGCCAACCCCCTCCAGACACTGCAGCTGCTGCCGGGGGCTGTGAGAAACAAGAGCCACTGCCTCGGTGAAGGCAAGCCCTGGGGTCCTCAGCCCATGGACTGGGGTCCCTCAGATGATCCCAGGAGATGAGTAGGGGGTGAGAGCAGGGGCTTGGTCTACGGGTCCAAGACCACAGAAGGAAGGCACAGAGAGCGGGGCGGGGGGGGCAAATTAAAGTGTTGAGGAGAAGGGAGAGAGGTGGCCGTGGTCCTGTTCCCACAGGCAGAACATGGGAGGGCTGGGGTCAGGCTTCACGCACGCCTGCCGCACACATCTCTCGTTCTCGGACACGGGAGGAGCCCTCCAGTCGGGCCTCGCTTCCAGGACACCTGCAGTGCTGGGCAAGGCTGGGCTCCTCGCTCCACCCAGGAAAGGCTGTCCCAGCACACTGGCAGAGAAGCAAGGTTGCACAGGGAGGGTCTGTTCACGTAGAGCCAGCTGTACCCACGCTCTCTGGAAGCACCAATTCACAAGTGACAGCTTCACAAGGAGATCCAAGCACAAGCCTGGGGGCTCTGCTCATTAGGGTGCCTCTGTGGTCGCTCTACTTGGAAAGTAGGGACCTGCGAAGGAGGGAGGTGGTGGACCCCCAGGGCTGTGGGTGGTGGGCTCGGGCACTAGATTCCCCAGTGAATGACCTCCATGAAGGCACCTGAAAGGCAAGCTTCAGTGGTTGCGGCTGGCTGAGTTCCTGCTTGGGAGTTTTGCCCTTGGAAAGACCCAGGTTCTACTGCAGGCCAGCCCGAGGATCAGGCCAGGGTCCAAGTCAAAGGCAGCTTCATGTCCAAACAGGGGCTTCCCGGGCTGGTGCTATCTCCCTCAGGGCCATGAGGGGCTGCCCTGAATCCCCCTTCCAGCCTGTTGGATCTCAAGCCAGGGACAAGACCTGGGGCTGCTTCTTCAAAGTCTGAGCCCCAGGTGTGGGCCGAGAGGAGCCCGACTTGGGGATGAGGTTGCCCACTGCAGAGGGGGCTGTGGGCTCCTAGGATGGCCCCTCCATGCAAACAGGAAGCTGTCCCTTTCACTTTGAAGTGAAGGACAGCAAAGGACAGAAGCTGGTCATCGACTTGAGGAGCTGGGTGCACTCCACATGAAAATGATAGGGTGGTCCTGTGACTGGACCTGGACGAGGTCGGGCTCTGGTCAGTGGAGCCGGCAGCCTGAGGACGCTTCCCTCCGGATCCTCACTTTTAGCTTCTTCAGGCCGCTATGGTCGGGGTCCACGAGGAGGCCGTTTTCCGCTGCTGTCCAGGCCTCTGCATAGCGTTGCTCCTCCAGGCAGCGCAGCCCGAGGTGCAGGAACACGCAGGTGGTGGGGGCCCGGCCTGGCTGCTCCCACAGGCTGCCCTGGGCCAGGGTGGGTGCCAGCTTAAGGGCCTGGCTGAAGGCCCCTGCAGCCCCCTCCTCGTCCCCCAGGCTCAGCAGCAGGCGGCCCCGGGAGCAGAAGTCCTCTGCCTGGCTTGGGAGGTTGCTGTCCTCTGCACCCTCTTGGAGCACACGGTCCAGGTCCTTGAGTGCCCGGCCAAACTCCCGCAGCTCCGCCAGGCAGGTGGCCCGCAGACGCAGGTGACAGGCACTGCCACTACCAGCCAGGACAGCCAATGAACAGTATCCCAGTGCCTGCCTGGGTTGCCCTGCATCTAGGAGGGTTCTGGCTTCCTGGGATGCTGCCTGGACAGAGGACAGAGAAGGAGGGAGAGATCTCAGGGTCAGTCCACAATGCCCACCAGCTTCTCACTGGCCTGAGCCACTCTGCACAGTGGCCTCTGCTTGCTCCCTGGGGAGGGAAGGTCACCGTCATGGTGCACAGGAGCTGCTGGCTTCTTCCAGCAGGGCTGGCCCCAGGCAAGGGCGGGGGTGGGGGCCCAGGGTAGTGAACCCCTCCCTGCAATTCCCACCACCTTGAAGCTGCAAGGCTAGCTCAGACTTCATGCTCTGTGACCACCCCTCTCCCTGGGCCTCCAATCAGTCACCTGGATTTACTTCCTCATGGTCCTCCCGTTCGCACAGCCCTCCTGCCCCACTGCCGGACCCAGCTTCCCTTGCCTGGGAGACAGCAGTAGCCTTGTCCCTCCGCTCCTCTTGTCAAAACCACCTCTCCAACAGGTCCCTGACAGAGATCCCTGATGGGGCTGCCGCCCAGCCCTCCACCCTGCCCACCTGCCAAAGGCTGCCCCGGCCCTCAGGACGAGAGCAGACACAGCCCTTGCCCAGCCCGGTCTCTGAACGCCCTCCTTGTCCCAAGGTCAGGACTCGGGAAGGGAGGGCCAGCTAGGCACTAATGTGTTGTCCATTACTGCTGACCAACGAGCCGCGAACGTCAGAGTCAGGACAAAAAACATGCTGCTGGTGGCTCCCCTCTCCTGCCCCCAGCCACTGTGCCCCAGCATCTGCCCGCAGGATCCCCAGGGGTTGGGGTTCACTGTTTGCCTCCCTGGGGCTGGCACAGGGGGCGCTTTGCGGAGGGCTGTGCTGGACTCGTCCCCCAGCCTCGGTGGACGCTGTGGGACAGGGCCGGAAGAGGCCAGTCAGTGAACACCGTCCATCCTAGCCCTTCTCTCCTTGGGGACTGCTGGACTGAGAGCCCAGCCCCAAGGGGTGGTTGCTGGTCAAGCTTGCCCACCTCCGCTCTCTGCCCCCAGCACTTCCCTTTTCTGTACCGAGGCTGACAGCCACTCAAAACCGGCCAAAATGCCTTATCTCCTTTCCTCTGACCCTGGTTCTGATACAGGAGAGGCTCAGTTTCCCTGGGTTCAGGTTTCAGGACATGCCTCCGGGTTCCCAAACACTCCCTGAGGTCTCAAGCCCTCTCCTCTGAGCTGCCCAGGGGAAGAAAGATACTGTTGCCAGTTAGACCTGTTTTCAGCACCAACACTAGAAAGATGAGACCACAAGGGGCTGGCTTATGCAAATCAAGTGTCTGCATGCTCAGTAGAGAGCGCAGAACATTCTTGAACAGGCCCGGTGCATGTGATAGGATCTGTCCAGCGAAAAAGCTCCAGGAAGAGACTGACTGAGCACGTGTAAGACTATGTTACATAGTTACATGTTAAATGTTAACATAGCTGGGCGCCACCCCATTGAATATTCGTTAATGGAGAAACTATAAAAGCCACTCTCAGCAGAAGGCAGGGTTTTGCTCACTGTCCTGGGGATCTCCGGGACTTTGTATTAAATTTACTCTCAGCAGGCAGCTGCTGGATCTCCTGAGCCAGCCTGCTCTCTGTACTGAACTTTAGGTATGTGCTTTTCTTGCTTTTGTGTTAGACTCTCGGTGTCTGTACTGAACTTACTTTAGTGTTAGACTCGGTGTGGGCCCTGCTCGGTCTCTGGAGCACGCCACCCTCTCTCCATGGAACCTGCATTTCTTATCTGTTCCATTAAACCTGTTCTCAGTGTCTGCTGTGACTCTGCCCTTGGATTCTTTCCTGTGGCAGAGTCAAGACCTGGTAAGAGGACGGGGTGGGTTGAGGCCGACTGTCGGGCCCCCCAGACCCTGCCTCCAACATCAGTTCCTCCTAGTCGGCTGTGAACAGAAGTCACCCGGCCGCCCCACGGATCAATCTGCGTGCCCCGCACGGCCCCTCCTCTGTCTGAGCCTAAGTGGCCCCCCTGCTCAGGAGTGGGGACCCTGAGACCCTGCCTTTCTCGCTGTCCCCCCCTTTCCAGGTAGCCGCACCGGCCGCAGCCCCGCACCCGGCTCCCCCGATCCTCGCCTCCCCCGGGAAAGCACAGAGCACCCCGGACCCCGCAGGGGCGCGGCTGCAGGCATCAGACCCCCGCCGGCGATGCCAGGGGTCGGCACTGGGAGCCAGGCTGCCGGGGGCCCGCACCGCTTCCTCCCGCACACCGCGAGCCGCTCCGAGTCGCAGCGCGGCGGGCGCTGGAGGCCGGGCTCGCCCCCAGCGCCCCTCCCGTGCCCCCGGCCCGCGCCCCGCACGGCGTCCCCCACTCCTGCTCCATCAGCCCCCGGGAACCCGCGCGCCACCAGGGCGGGGAGAGCCGGCCGCGCAGGCGCGGTGCCGCCCGAACGCGGGGCGCGGCCACTTCCGGGTGGGTCCGCGTTGCCCGGCAACCGAACCGCGTGGTTAGCGCTCGGCGGAGGCAGTTTACCGGCGGCTGCGCCTCGGCTCGGAGACTCCGCCGCCCTCGCCTCAGACCTCGGGACCCTCGCCCGGCCCTCCCCCGTGACCTCGGAGACCCCCGCCCGGCCCTCCCCCGTGTCCTCGGAGACTCCCCCGCCCGGCCCTCCCCCGTGACCTCGGAGACCCGCCGGGTCCCACCCCCCAGCTCAAGGACCCCAGTCCAGCCCCTTCCTCTTGGCTCGGACACCCCCCCAGTCCCTCCTCAGAGCTGAGACACCAGCCAAGCCCCTCCTCCGAGTTCCAGGTTCTGATAACACTATGTGAGCCTTCGTTTCTTCTGTGTGACCGAACCGCCCCCTACGCCTCTGTTAGCTTCTGGCCCCTCGGTGGAATCCCCTCCGTTGGATACCGAGTGTGGTTTTCCCCGTGTGGACGGACGCGGGTGCCGTGGAGAAGCGGCAGCACAGGGGGCGCAGTACTTGCCCCGGCTCACGCAGGCCGTCATTCCGAGTCTCCCTCCCCACCTGGCCTCTGCTGGCGTTGGGGTGGGCTTCCTACAAGTGCAAGGTGCCCCGGCTGGCTCAGCCCCACTCTGAGGAGAGGTTCCCCTCCCAAGTCACCTGTCGCTTACATGCCCCATGCAGAAAAGCCGAGAGGTCAGTGGGTTGTTGGGGATTCCTGGGTGCCTCCTACTCACACCCCTCAGCCCACACCCAAGTGAAATCACCCCAACAGCAGGGAGTGAAGAGCTGCCCCAGGCAGTGGGCCCAGGGGTCTTGCGTTTGTGCTGCTGGGAAGGGACTGGTGGGGCTCCGTGGGGTCCTGCGTGCACCTGGGTGAGGCTCTGCCGCTCCGAGACCTCCAGGAGATGCAGCAGGAAGCCGAGGTCCTGGGTGTCCATCTCGGCTAGGCACTGCAGGTCCTGAGCAGCGGCTGGCACATCTCCCTTCTTGAGCCGGAGCAGGCCCAGCCGGGCTCGGGCTGCCTCTGACGGTGGGGCGGGGTGCAGGGCTTTTAGCAGGTGGGCACCAGCCTCCTCATAACTGCCTGCCAGGATTCAGGAAGGACAGTCGGTAGGTGAGGCTGGGGCACGGGGTTACAAGAGCTTGTGGGCTGCCGCAGCCTTTCCTGCTCTGGGCTGGCCCAGAGGAGCCCGGAGCAGAGGCACACAATGATTCCATGCCGGTCACATGGACTCACTGGCTAACCTGGTGTACCCCGCCCCCCCCCCCCATGACCCAGTGGAGCAGCAGTGCTCTGAGCCCCTCATGTGGTCATCACCGGGACTTGTTTTCTCTCCAGAGCACCTGGAGGAAGGCTGGGTCTGCTGGTTGGGAGCTGCCCTGGGGGCCCTTGAAGTCCTTGGTGGCAAATGCAGGCTACAGAGACAGCTCCCCTTTCTAAATTAGTGATGAAGTGGTCTCCACGTCACCAGGGTGATGTAGAAATTTGCAGGAAAGACCTATGTCTTGGCACACGTGGGCTTCAGTCAGTCCCACCTATAGTGGGGCCTGGTGTCCCAGGGGAGCTCAATAAACAGCTGTTGAAGAAATGCATGGATGAATGAGGGGGCCTGAGCATTTGAATCCTTTTATGAAACCCCAGATCCCTCTTTTGTTTCTCCTCTGTGCAAAGAGCCTCATAGGTAAAGAACAGTGAGAGTCAGTCTCACGCAGGCCCCACATAGGGGGAAGGGTCACAGGTCATGGGACTTGGAGTGGAAGTGACCTTAGAAGCTATTATATACTGGGGTCTCTTTCTCCTGTTTTACAGAAAAGAATATGGAAGGTCAGAGGCTCGGGGACAGATGCTCACGTTCCCTGCTCCCAGGCTGACACGTACCCAGTGCAATGAGGATGTCAGTGAGGAGGATGTGCCAGCTCTGCTTTCCAGCATCGATTTTGATCAATGCCTCCCCCACGGCAAGGAGGCCTTGGCTGTCCTTGTCCCCCAGGGGGGCCCTGGTGTCTGGCAGCTGGCTCAGGAGGGCCCGGCAGCGGGAGTAGAGGCCCTGTGTGAGGAGGGCCTGGGCTTCTGGCTTCAGAGAGCGGATCTCAGGGACCACAGTCCCCGGGTCGACCTTCAGAGCACAGACAATGTTGTCCACAGCTTCCTGCAAGGAAGGAGGGCAGGGTGGGTGCAGAAGGGCACAGCCATGAGGGCTGGGTCTCCTCTTTCCCATTCCCTGTTCTTGGGTCTCCAGTTCCCTGCTTGGGGTCCTGGAGGGTCGGCCCTGCCCAACTTCCTGCCCCTCCCTGCTCCCCCATGGCTGCAGCCATTATTCCTCCCATTCATTTTTGGTGGGTTGGAGGGGACCCAGCTATTGGCCTCTGTCCCTGAAAGTTACCAGGCCCAGAGCCTCCCTGCTGAAGCCGGACCCCGTGTCCACTTGCCAGTCCACTAATTTTAGTCTCCCTACACTGCCTGCAGTCTGCAACACCCTCCCTGGGTAGCTCACTCACTCTCTGCTTGCAGCTGGTGGAGCAAGGCAGAGCAGGGGAATGCTGTGGCAAGTGGGTTAGAATTCTGGCAAGGGAGAGCTCAGTGTGGAACCCAAGAAGTCTCACCCTCACAGAGAACTTCCGTGGTATGGAGGTGGATGTGGGCTGGCACTGAAGGGCAGCAAGCACGTGGGCAGGTGAGCTTAGGACTGAGTATGCCATTTGGAAGAGAGGAGGGGGAGGAGGTTTCCTGAGGCCCTGGCCATGCACAGGAGAGCCTTGACGATCGATCGATTAATTGGTTGATCAGGGTAAGTCTTTTGCCTCTGACCGCTGACCTGGCCAATAGTGGGGGCTACTGGTGCTATCTTCAAGTCTACCCTCCTGCTGTTGCTTTTCTAGTTGTCCTGTTTGTACGTTTGCATGCCTCTATTTTTTCCTTCCTACCTGCTTTTGGGTTAATTGAATGTTTTTAGTGTTTCATTTTTAATTCCTTTTTTGGCCTTTTAACTATGCCTTTTTAATATTACTTTTTAGCAGTTGCTGTACAGATTACAATATGTATCCTTAAGTTATCTCAATTAATATAGTAACACTTCATGTAAAATGTAAGACCCATGCAACAGTAAATTCCATTTACCCCCATCCTTTGTGATATTGTTGTCATATATTAAGCAATAAGCCACCTTGTACAATGTTAGTATTTTTGGTTTAGATAGCTTTGTTCAAAGAAATTAAGAGAAGGAACAAATATATTCTTTCGTATTTTAATATGCTCTTCATTTCTACCAGCAGAGGATTTTCACTGGGTGTCAATTCTCTTCAACTTTATCAACTTCATTTAGCATTTCTTGTAGGGCAGGTCTGCTGGTGATGAATATCCCATGTCTTTAATTTCAGCCTCATCTTTGAGGGATATTTTAACTAGATACTTTTTCTTTCAGTGCTTTAAAGATTCCATTCCACTGTCTTCTGGTTTCCATTGTTTCTGCAACAAGTCTGTCGTCATTCTTGCTCTTGTTCTACTATATGCGATGTTTCTTTTTTCCTTTGGTTGCTTTTAAGGTGTTTTCTTTATCTTTTGATTACAGAAATTTGACTAAGATGTGCCTAGGTGTGATTCTCTTTGTGTTTATCATCTTGGGATTTGTTGAGTTTCTTGGGAAATTTCCTGCCATTATTTCTTTAAATATGTATATATATACACACACACACATATACATATATATTTATTCCATTATTTCTCTTCTCTGCTTGGAATTGTCCCACAGGTCACTGACGCTCTCTTCAAAGAAAAGAAAAGTTTTTTCCTCCTGCTGTTCTTCAGGTTGGATAATTTCTATGGGTATAGCCTCAAGTTTACTAATCCTTCTTCAGCAGTTTCTAATCCACTGTTAAACACATCCAGTAAATTTTTAATTTCAGATACTGTACTTTTTAGCTCTACGATCTCCACTTGACTCTTCATGATAGTTTTTTTCCATTTCTCTGTTAGGATTCCCTACCCATTCACTTATGGCAAAAATTCCCTTCATGTGTTTGTAATCACTGCTTTAAAGCCCGAGTGTGAATTCCAAACATCTGAGCCATGCCAGGATCTGTTTCTAGTGAGTACTTGTTTTCTTGATCATTGGCCACATTTTCTGGTTCTCTGCATGTCCAGCAGTTTTCTTTTTCTTTTTATTTTTTTTGTGTCTTTTTCGTTTCCGGCACTCAGCCAGTGAGTGCACCGGCCAGTCCTATATAGGATCCGAACCTGCGACGGGAGCGTCGCCACGCTCCCAGCGCCGCACTCTCCCAAGTGCGCCATGGGCTCGGCCCATGTCCAGCAGTTTTCAATCTTGTGCTGAACTTTGTGGTTGGTATATTGTAAGGAGTCTGGATTATGTTGTCATCCTGCAAAGGGTGTTGAGTTTTGTTCTGGTGGGCAGTTAAATTACTGGTGGATCATGTTGGTCCTGCCAGGGTTGGTTTTGGTTTTTTGTTAGGGGAGGTTTATTTCAGTTTTGAACTTAGTCCTAAGGTATGGGCTTTATTTTAGGATGTGACTTTCCTAGGGTCTCAGCTAAGTACCCAAGATGTGCGGAAAGGTCTCTCTGTTCTGTACGGGTCAGAACACCAATATCTCCCAGCCCTGCGTGATGCTGGGGTAACCATTCAGGTCTTGGCCCCACCACGGGTGATCTCTGTTAGCCTTCTGTGTCTTTCCCTGTGCATGTGCAGACCACCCCTCAGACAAGCACCCATGGTGAAGCCCATAAGGTCTTCTCAATGCCTGTCTTCTGCACATCTCCATCATCTCCACTGCCCTTTTGTGCAAATTCCAGCCACTGCAATGGCCAGGAACTCCAACCTCTACCTCTACAGCTCAGCAAATCTGCTCCATCTCCTGTGCAGGGGCTGGAAAGCCTCCCCATTGAGCTCCCCTCATGGGGTTTCCTGTTTCTCAGGGATCACAGCCCTCCACTGACTGTTGTTCAAAACTTAAACAGAGTTGTTCATGTATTTTATCCAGCTTACATAGTTTTCAGCAGCCCAATACAGTTACTTTCTCACAGCCAGAACTGGAAATTTACCCAGATACTTTAAAATTCCAGGGGATGGGGCTCCTCCACAGCTGTTGTGTGGGGGTGCAGGTCTTGGCCAGTGGACTGTGGAGAGACAGAGACCTAGAAGGGTGGTAGGCAGGAGGGTCCTCTCTGATGGATCCTGCAACATGACCTGGGTTCCATCTGACAGCACTGCTGACAATTGGTAATACTGGATAGGATAGTGGCCTTTGAAGGAGAAAAGCCAATACTGTTCTGGCCCGGGGGAATTCCACCTACCATGTATAAAACTCTCATTACAGTCCAGGTACTGGGATGACACTCTAACAGCCTTGGACAAGAACATAACCCCCCAGCACCCACCAAAGGAGAGCATCTGAAAGCTCTGAACCAGGATCTCCACACAGGTGAGAATCTCACAGACTTGGATAAGCACCGCCCCCAGGTGAGCATCTGACAGACTTTGACCTCTACCCCTACCAATATGAGCATCTAACAACTTTAGAAATCACCGCCAGTAGTGGATTGAATTATGTCGACCCCAAAGTCACTGAAGTTTGAATTGTGTCCCCCAAGTTTTATGTATTAGAAACTTAGCCCCCACTTTGACTGTTCAAAGGGTGAGAATCCCTATTACGATAATGGAAAGGCAGAGCCATGAAGAGGTGATTGGATCGTAGGACCGTGCAGGAGTGAATGGGTGAATAATGGTGGTCAGGGGCGTCGTTCTGAGGGTTTTAAGAGAAGGAAAGAGTCTGCCTCTCTCTCTGCTCTCTCTGCTTCCACCATGTTGCAGTGTGAGACCCTTGGGTCACTGTTGCCACCTCCAGATGGACTCTGGATTCCCCAGCCTGAGAAACTGTAAGCAATGAATTTCGTTTTCTTTATAAATCACCCAGTTTCAAGTATTTTGTTATAAGCAACACAAAACTCCGAATACACCGCCCAAGGTTAGCATGTGATACCATTTGAATAGCACCCCCCTCAGATGAGCACCTGACAGCCTTGGACAAGCAACCACCACACCAGGTGAGCATGTGATAGGCTTGTATGAGCACCTCCCCCAGGTGAGCATCTGACAGCCGTGGACAGGCCCTCTCCCCAGGTGAGCACCTGACAACCCTGGAGAAACACCACCCAAGGTGAGTATCTGACAGCCGTGAAGAAGCACCTTGCAGGTGAGCTTCTGACAGCCTTGGACAAGCACCGTCCCTATGTTAGATTCTGCCAGCCTTGAACAGACACTCCCCCACAGGTAAGCATCTTACCACCTTGGACAAACACACCCCTCAGGTGAGCATCGGACAGCTGTAGACCAGTAACCACCACAGGTGAGCATGTGACAGACTTGGACAAACACCACCTTCCAGGTGAACATCTTACAACCTTATATAAGCACCGCCCCCCCCCCCCCTGAGGTGAGCATATGATGGCATTGGACTTGCACCGGCCATGGGTGAGCAACTGAAAGCCTTCGATAAGCAACCCCTCACCAGGTGAGCATCTGACAGCCCTGGACCAGCACCCACCACACCAAGTGAGCATCTGACAGCCTTGGACAAGCACCCACCACACCAAGTGAGCATCTGATAGGCTTGGACAAGCACCTTCCCCAGGTGAGCATCTGAAAGCCGTGGACAGGTCCTCTCCCCAGTGAGCATCTGAGAACCCTGGAGAAACACCACCCAAGGTGAGCATCTGACAGCTTTGGAGAAGTTCTCCCCACCCCCCAGGTGAGCATCTGACAGCCCTGGAAAAACATCCCCTCCCTATGCAGGCGAGTTTGAGGCAGACATAGACAAACACACCCCACAGGTGAGCATCTCACAGTCTTGGACAAGCATCACCGCCAGGATGGCACCTGACAGCCTTGCAGAAACAGACACCCAGGTGAACATCTGACATCCTTGGACAAGCACCCCCCAACAGGTGACATCTGACACATTTGGACACAGCACCCAGGTGAGCATCCGAATGCCTTGGGAAACAACCCCTCTCCCCATTAGAGCATCCAACAGCCTTGGACAGACAACCCCCAGGTAAGAATCTGACAGCCTTGGACAGGCACACCCCCAGATGAGCTTCTGACAGCCTTGGACAAGCAATCCCAACACAGGTGAGCATCTAACAGCCCTGGACAAACAGACCACTGAAGTGAACATCTGACACCCTTGGGAAAGCACAGCCCTAGGCGAACCTTGATAGCCATGGACCAGCAGTCCCCCCAGGTAAGAATCTCACAGCCTTGGACAAGCAATCCCAAGGCTAGACCAGGACGACATTGGACCAGAACCCCCTCCAGGTGACCATCTGACAGCCCTGGACAATCATGGCTCCAGGTGAGCATCTAACACCCTTGGACCAGCACCTCACCGAAGTAGGCATTGGACAGCCTGGAACAAGCATCCTCTCCCCAGGGGAGCATCTGACAGCCGTAGACTAGCAACCATCCCAGGTAAGCATCTGACATTCTTGTAAAAGCACCCCACATTGGTAAGCCTCTGATAGCCTTGAAGAAGCACCCCGAGGTGAACTGCTGACAGAGTTAGACAAGCACCCTGCCCCCTGCCAGGTGAGCCTCTGACAGCCTGGAGCAAGGAGCCCACTCAGGTGAGTGACTGACAGCCTTGAAGCAGCACACCCCTCTGGGTTAGCATCTGACAGCCTTGGACAAGCACACCCTCAGGAGAGCTTCTCAAGTGCTGGGCAAGCATCACCCCCCCACCCCCCACCCAAGGTGAGCATCTCAAGGCCTTGAAAAACCACCACCTCCCTCAGTAAACACCTGGCAGCCTTTGACCAGCATCCACCGCACCGGAGGGCATCTGACATCCTTAAACAAGCACCCTCAACAGATAAGCATGGGACAGCTTTAGACAAGCAGCCCCCTGGGTGAGTATGTGACAGCACTGGACCAGCACACCCGTTCCTCAGGGAGAGCATCTGACCCTGGAACAGCAACCCCTTCCAGGTAACCATGTTAAAGCCTTGGACTAGCACACCCCAGGTAAGCATGTGACAGGATTGGGCTTGCACCCCCCCAAAGTGAGCATCTGAAAACCTTGGATGAGGACCCCCACACCAGGAGAGCATCTGACAGCCCTGGACCAGTATACCCCACAGGTGAGCATCTAACAGCCTTGCACAAGCACCCCCCCGCAGGTGAGCATCTGACAGCCTTGGACCAACACCCCCACATGTGAACATTTATCAGGCTTGTTCAAGAACCTGCCGCACCCTGGTAAGCATCTGACAGCCTTGGACAAGTACTCCTCCCTCCACCCCCAATATGTGAGCACCCTGACCACTTTGGATAAGCATCCCCCAAAGGAAGTAGCTGACAGCCTTGAAGAAGCAGCCCCACAAAGGAACGCACGTGACAGTCTTGGATAGCTCCACTCCCCGGGTGAGCATTTGACGGTATTGGACCTGCATCCCCCCTGGTGAGCATCTGAAACCCTTGGATAAGCACCCCCCTGGGTTGAGCATCTGAAAGCCCTGGAACAGCAGCCTCATCTAGGTGAGCATCTTACAACCTTATACAAGCACCCCTTGCAGGTGAGCATCTGACAGGATTGAACTTGCATCCCCCGCCAAGGTGAGCATCTGAAAACCTTGGATAAACGCCCCTATACCAGTACAGAATCTGACAGCCCCGGATCAGCATCCCCCATAGGTGAGCATCTGACAGCGTTGGATAAGCACTCTACCCTCTACCCAGGTGAGCATCTGATGGCTTTGGACAGACACCCCCATAGGTGAGCTTCTGACGGCATTGGAAAAGCACCCACCCAAGGTTAGCATGTGATGGCATTATTCTAGCACCCACCTCAGGTGAGTATCTGACAAAACAAACACACCCCACAGATTGACCATCTGACTGCCTTGGATGAACACATCCCCCAGGTGAGCAGCTGAGAGCCTTAGACAATCCACTTCCCGAGGTGAGCATGTGACAGACTTGGAAAAACACTCCCTTCCAGGTGAACATCTTACAACCTTATTTACGCGCGGCCCCCCCCCCCCCCAGGTTTGCATATGATGGCGTTGGACATGTACCCACCATGGGTGAGCATCTGAAAGCCTTGGATAAGCACCCCCTCACCAGGTGAGCATCAGACAGCCCTGGACCCGCACACCCCTCAGACGCGCATCTCACAGCCTTGGACAAGCATGACCCCCTTGCTATCATTTGTCAGCCTTCAACAAGCACCCCTGCACTGGTGAGCATGTGCCCGCTTGGACGGAAACAAGCCTCAGGTAAGCATCTGACAGCCTTGGACAAACACCCCCCCCAGGTGAGCATCTGACAGTCTTGGAAAAGAACCCCTCTGCAGGTGAGCATCTGACAGCCTTTGACCTCTACCCCTACCAATATGAGCATCTGACCACTTTAGAAATTGCCGCCTGTAGTGGATTGAATTATGTCCCCCCCAAAGTCACTGAAGTTTGAATTGTGTCCCCCAAGTTTTATGTATTAGAAACTTAGCCCCCACTTTGACTGTTCAAAGGGTGAGAATCCCTATTACAATAATGGAAAGGCAGAGCCATGAAGAGGTGATTGGATCGTAGGACCGTGCAGGAGTGAATGGGTGAATAATGGTGTTCAGGGGCGTGGTTCTGAGGGTTTTAAGAGAAGGAGAGAGTCTGCCTCTCTCTCTGCTCTCTCTGCTTCCACCATCTTGCAGTGTGAGACCCTTGGGTCACTGTTGCCACCCCCAGATGGACTCTGGATTCCGCAGCCTGAGAAAATGTAAGCAATGAATTTCGTTTTCATTATAAATCACACAGTTTCAAGTATTTTGTTATAAGCAACACAAAACTACGAATACACCGCCCAAGGTTAGCATGTGATACCATTTGAATAGCACCCCCCTCAGATGAGCACCTGACAGCCTTGGACAAGCACCCAGCACACCAGGTGAGCATGTGATAGGCCTGTATGTGCACCTCCCCCAGGTGAGTATCTGACAGCCGTGAAGAAGCACCTTGCAGGTGAGCTTCTGACAGCCTTGGACAAGCACCGTCCCTATGTTAGATTCTGCCAGCCTTGAACAGACACTCCCCCACAGGTAAGCATCTTACCACCTTGGACAAACACACCCCTCAGGTGAGCATCTGACAGCTGTAGACCAGCAACCACCACAGGTGAGCATGTGACAGACTTGGACAAACACCACCTTCCAGGTAAACATCTTAAAACCTTATATAAGCACCCCCGCCCCCCCCCCAGGTGAGCCTATGATGGCATTGGACTTGCACCTGCCATGGGTGAGCATCTGAAAGCCTTCGATAAGAAACCCCCCACCAGGTGTGCATCTGACAGCCCTGGACCAGCACCCACCACACCAAGTGAGCATCTGACAGCCTTGGACAAGCACCCACCACACCAAGTGAGCATCTGATCGGCTTGGACAAGCACCTTCCCCAGGTGAGCATCTGAAAGCCGTGGACAAGTCCTCTCCCCAGGTGAGCATCTGAGAACCCTGGAGAAACACCACCCAAGGTGAGCATCTGACAGCATTGGACAAGTTCTCCCCACCCCCCAGGTGAGCATCTGACAGCCCTGGAAAAACATCCCCTCCCTATGTAGGCGAGTTTAAGGCAGACATAGACAAACACACCCCACAGGTGAGCATCTCACAGTCTTGGACAAGCATCACCCCCAGGATGGCACCTGACAGCCTTGCAGAAGCAGACACCCAGGTGAACATCTGACATCCTTGGACAGGCACCCCCCAACAGGTGACATCTGACACATTTGGTCACAGCACCCAGGTGAGCATCCGACAGCCTTGGGAAACAACCCCTCTCCCCATTAGAGCATCCAGCAGCCTTGGACAAACAACCCCCAGGTAAGAATCTGACAGCCTTGGACAAGCACACCCCCAGATGAGCTTCTGACAGCCTTGGACAAGCAATCCCAACACAGGGGAGCATCTAACAGTCCTGGACAAACAGACCACTGAAGTGAACATCTGACACCCTTGGGAAAGCACAGCCCTAGGCGATCCTTGATAGCCATGGACCAGCAGTCCCCCCAGGTAAGCATCTCACAGTCTTGGACAAGCAATCCCAAGGCTAGACCAGGACGACATTGGACCAGCACCCCCTCCAGGTGACCATCTGAAAGCCCTGGACAATCATGGCTCCAGGTGAGCATCTAACACCCTTGGACCAGCACCTCACCGAAGTAGCCATTGGACAGCCTGGAACAAGCATCCCCTCCCCAGGGGAGCATCTGACAGCCGTAGACTAGCAACCACCCCAGGTAAGCATCTGACAGTCTTGTAAAAGCACCCCACATTGGTAAGCCTCTGATAGCCTTGAAGACGCACCCCGAGGTGAATTGCTGACAGAGTTAGACAAGCACCCTGCCCCCTGCCAGGTGAGCCTCTGACAGCCTGGAGCAAGGAGCCCACTCAGGTGAGCGTCTGACAGCCTGGAAGCAGCACACCCCTCTGGGTTAGCATCTGACAGCCTTGGACAAGCACACCCTCAGGAGAGCTTCTGAAGTGCTGGGCAAGCATCACCCCCCCACCCCCCACCCAAGGTGAGCATCTCAAGGCCTTGAAAAACCACCACCTCCCTCAGTAAGCACCTGGCAGCCTTTGACCAGCATCCACCGCACCGGAGGGCATCTGACATCCTTAAACAAGCACCCTCACCAGATAAGCATGGGACAGCTTTAGACAAGCAGCCCCCTGGGTGAGTCTGTGACAGCACCGGAGCAGCACACCCCTTACTCAGGGAGAGCATCTGCCTCTGGAACAGCAACCCCTTTCAGGTAACCATGTTAAAGCCTTGGACTAGCACCCCCCCCAGGAAAGCATGTGACAGGATTGGGCTTGCACCCCCCAAAGTGAGCATCTGAAAACCTTGGATGAGGACCCCCACACCAGGAGATCATCTGACAGCCCTGGACCAGTATACCCCACAGGTGAGCATCTAACAGCCTTGCACAAGCACCCCCCCCGCAGGTGAGCATTTGACAGCCTTGGAGCAACACCCCCACATGTGAACATTTATCAGGGTTGTTCAAGAACCTGCCGCACCCTGGTAAGCATCGGACAGCCTTGGACAAGTACTCCTCCCCCCACCCCCCAATATGTAAGCACCCTGACCACTTTGGATAAGCATCCCCCAAAGGAAGTAGCTGACAGCCTTGAAGAAGCAGCCCCACAAAGGAACGCACGTGACAGTCTTGGATAGCTCCACTCCCCGGGTGAGCATTTGACGGTATTGGACCTGCATCCCCCCTGGTGAGCATCTGAAACCCTTGGATAAGCACCCCCCTGGGTTGAGCATCTGAAAGCCCTGGAACAGCAGCCTCATCTAGGTGAGCATCTTACAACCTTATACAAGCACCCCTTGCAGGTGAGCATCTGACAGGATTGAACTTGCACCCCCCGCCAAGGTGAGCATCTGAACACCTTGGATAAACGCCCCTATACCAGTACAGCATCTGACAGCCCCGGATCAGCATCCCCCATAGGTGAGCATCTGACAGCGTTGGACAAGCACTCTACCCTCTACCCAGGTGAGCATCTGATGGCTTTGGACAGACACCCCCATAGGTGAGCTTCTGACGGCATTGGAAAAGCACCCACCCAAGGTTAGCATGTGATGGCATTATTGTAGCACCCACCTCAGGTGAGTATCTAACAAAACAAACACACCCCACAGATTGACCATCTGACTGCCTTGGATGAACACATCCCCCAGGTGAGCAGCTGACAGCCTTAGACAATCCACTACCCGAGGTGAGCATGTGACAGACTTGGAAAAACACCACCTTCCAGGTGAACATCTTACAACCTTATTTAAGCGCCGCCCACCCCTCCCAGGTTTGCATATGATGGCAATGGACATGTACCCGCCATGGATGAGCATCTGAAAGCCTTGGATAAGCACCCCTTCACCAGGTGAGCATCTGACAGCCCTGGACCCGCACACCCCTCAGATGCGCATCTCACAGCCCTGGACAAGCATGACCCCCTTGCTATCATTTGTCAGCCTTCAACAAGCACCCCTCCACAGGCGAGCATCTGCCCGCTTGGACGGAAACAAGCCTCAGGTAAGCATCTGACAGCCTTGGACAAACACTCCCCCCAGGTGAGCATCTGACAGTCTTGGAAAAGAACCCCTCTGCAGGTGAGCATCTGACAGCCTTTGACCTCTACCCCTACCAATATGAGCATCTAACAACTTTAGAAATCGCCGCCTGTAGTGGATTGAATTATGTCCCCCCCAAAGTCACTGAAGTTTGAATTGTGTCCCCCAAGTTTTATGTATTAGAAACTTAGCCCCCACTTTGACTGTTCAAAGGGTGAGAATCCCTATTACGATAATGGAAAGGCAGAGCCATGAAGAGGTGATTGGATCGTAGGACTGTGCAGGAGTGAATGGGTGAATAATGGTGTTCAGGGGCGTGGTTCTGAGGGTTTTAAGAGAAGGAGAGAGTCTGCCTCTCTCTCTGCTCTCTCTGCTTCCACCATCTTGCAGTGTGAGACCCTTGGGTCACTGTTGCCACCCCCAGATGGACTCTGGATTTTCCAGCCTGAGAAACTGTAAGCAATGAATTTCGTTTTCATTATAAATCACACAGTTTCAAGTATTTTGTTATAAGCAACACAAAACTACGAATACACCGCCCAAGGTTAGCATGTGATACCATTTGAATAGCACCCCCCTCAGATGAGCACCTGACAGCCTTGGACAAGCACCCAGCACACCAGGTGAGCATGTGATAGGCTTGTATGAGCACCTCCCCCAGGTGAGCATCTGACAGCCGTGGACAGGCCCTCTCCCCAGGTGAGCACCTGACAACCCTGGAGAAACACCAACCAAGGTGAGTATCTGACAGCCGTGAAGAAGCACCTTGCAGGTGAGCTTCTGACAGCCTTGGACAAGCACCGTCCCTATGTTAGATTCTGCCAGCCTTGAACAGACACTCCCCCACAGGTAAGCATCTTACCACCTTGGACAAACACACCCCTCAGGTGAGCATCGGACAGCTGTAGACCAGCAACCACCACAGGTGAGCATGTGACAGACTTGGACAAACACCACCTTCCAGGTGAACATCTTACAACCTTATATAAGCACCCCCGTCCCCCCCAGGTGAGCCTATGATGGCATTGGACTTGCACCTGCCATGGGTGAACATCGGAAAGCCTTCGATAAGCAACCCCTCACCAGGTGAGCATCTGACAGCCCTGGACCAGCACCCACCACACCAAGTGAGCATCTGACAGCCTTGGACAAGCACCCACCACACCAAGTGAGCATCTGATAGGCTTGGACAAGCACCTTCCCCAGGTGAGCATGTGAAAGCCGTGGACAGGTCCTCTCCCCAGGTGAGCATCTGAGAACCCTGGAGAAACACCACCCAAGGTGAGCATCTGACAGCATTGGACAAGTTCTCCCCACCCCCCAGGTGAGCATCTGACAGCCCTGGAAAAACATCCCCTCCCTATGCAGGCGAGTTTAAGGCAGACATAGACAAACACACCCCACAGGTGAGCATCTCACAGTCTTGGACAAGCATCACCCCCAGGATGGCACCTGACAGCCTTGCAGAAGCAGACACCCAGGTGGACATCTGACATCCTTGGACAAGCACCCCCCAATAGGTGACATCTGACACATTTGGACACAGCACCCAGGTGAGCATCCGACAGCCTTGGGAAACAACCCCTCTCCCCATTAGAGCATCCAGCAGCCTTGGACAAACAACCCCCAGGTAAGAATCTGACAGCCTTGGACAAGCACACCCCCAGATGAGCTTCTGACAGCCTTGGACAAGCAATCCCAACACAGGGGAGCATCTAACAGCCCTGGACAAACAGACCAGTGAAGTGAACATCTGACACCCTTGGGAAAGCACAGCCCTTGGTGATCCTTGATAGCCATGGACCAGCAATACCCCCAGGGAAGCATCTCACAGCCTTGGACAAGCAATCCCAAGGCTAGACCAGGACGACATTGGACCAGCACCCCCTCCAGGTGACCATCTGAAAGCCCTGGATAATCATGGCTCCAGGTGAGCATCTAACACCCTTGGACCAGCACCTCACCGAAGTAGGCATTGGACAGCCTGGAACAAGCATCCCCTCCCCAGGGGAGCATCTGACAGCCGTAGACTAGCAACCACCCCAGGTAAGCATCTGACAGTCTTCTAAAAGCACCCCACATTGGTAAGCCTCTGATAGCCTTGAAGACGCACCCCGAGGTGAATTGCTGACAGAGTTAGATAAGCACCCTGCCCCCTGCCAGGTGAGCCTCTGACAGCCTGGAGCAAGGAGCCCACTCAGGTGAGCGTCTGACAGCCTGGAAGCAGCACACCCCTCTGGGTTAGCATCTGACAGCCTTGGACAAGCACACCCTCAGGAGAGCTTCTGAAGTGCTGGGCAAGCATCACCCCCCCACCCCCCACCCAAGGTGAGCATCTCAAGGCCTTGAAAAACCACCACCTCCCTCAGTAAGCACCTGGCAGCCTTTGACCAGCATCCACCGCACCGGAGGGCATCTGACATCCTTAAACAAGCACCCTCACCAGATAAGCATGGGACAGCTTTAGACAAGCAGCCCCCTGGGTGAGTCTGTGACAGCACCGGACCAGCACACCCCTTACTCAGGGAGAGCATCTGCCTCTGGAACAGCAACCCCTTTCAGGTAACCATGTTAAAGCCTTGGACTAGCACCCCCCGCAGGAAAGCATGTGACAGGATTGGGCTTGCACCCCACAAAGTGAGCATCTGAAAACCTTGGATGAGGACCCCCACACCAGGAGAGCATCTGACAGCCCTGGACCTGTATACCCCACAGGTGAGCATCTAACAGCCTTGCACAAGCACCCCCCCCCCGCAGGTGAGCATCTGACAGCCTTGGAGCAACACCCCCACATGTGAACATTTATCAGGCTTGTTCAAGAACCTGCCGCACCCTGGTAAGCATCGGACAGCCTTGGACAAGTACTCCTCCCCCCACCCCCCAATATGTAAGCACCCTGACCACTTTGGATAAGCATCCCCCAAAGGAAGTAGCTGGCAGCCTTGAAGAAGCAGCCCCACAAAGGAACGCACGTGACAGTCTTGGATAGCTCCACTCCCCGGGTGAGCATTTGACGGTATTGGACCTGCATTCCCCCTGGTGAGCATCTGAAACCCTTGGATAAGCACCCCCCTGGGTTGAGCATCTGAAAGCCCTGGAACAGCAGCCTCATCTAGGTGAGCATCTTACAACCTTATACAAGCACCCCTTGCAGGTGAGCATCTGACAGGATTGAACTTGCACCCCCCGCCAAGGTGAGCATCTGAAAACCTTGGATAAACGCCCCTACACCAGTACAGCATCTGACAGCCCCGGATCAGCATCCCCCATAGGTGAGCATCTGACAGCGTTGGACAAGCACTCTACCCTCTACCCAGGTGAGCATCTGATGGCTTTGGACAGACACCCCCATAGGTGAGCTTCTGACGGCATTGGAAAAGCACCCACCCAAGGTTAGCATGTGATGGCATTATTCTAGCACCCACCTCAGGTGAGTATCTGACAAAACAAACACACCCCGCAGATTGACCATCTGACTGCCTTGGATGAACACATCCCCCAGGTGAGCAGCTGACAGCCTTAGACAATCCACTACCCGAGGTGAGCATGTGACAGACTTGGAAAAAACCACCTTCCAGGTGAACATCTTACAACCTTATTTAAGCGCCGCCCACCCCTCCCAGGTTTGCATATGATGGCATTGGACATGGACCCGCCATGGATGAGCATCTGAAAGCCTTGGATAAGCACCCCCTCACCAGGTGAGCATCTGACAGCCCTGGACCCGCACACCCCTCAGATGCGCATCTCACAGCGCTGGACAAGCATGACCCCCTTGCTATCATCTGTCAGCCTTCAACAAGCACCCCTGCACAGGCGAGCATCTGCCCGCTTGGACGGAAACAAGCCTCAGGTAAGCATCTGACAGCCTTGGACAAACACCCCCCCCAGGTGAGCATCTGACAGCCTTGGAAAAGAACCCCTCTGCAGGTGAGCATCTGACAGCCTTTGACCTCTACCCCTACCAATATGAGCATCTAACAATTTTAGAAATCGCCGCCTGTAGTGGATTGAATTATGTCCCCCCCAAAGTCACTGAAGTTTGAATTGTGTCCCCCAAGTTTTATGTATTAGAAACTTAGCCCCCACTTTGACTGTTCAAAGGGTGAGAATCCCTATTACGATAATGGAAAGGCAGAGCCATGAAGAGGTGATTGGATCGTAGGACCGTGCAGGAGTGAATGGGTGAATAATGGTGTTCAGGGGCGTGGTTCTGAGGGTTTTAAGAGAAGGAGAGAGTCTGCCTCTCTCTCTGCTCTCTCTGCTTCCACCATCTTGCAGTGTGAGACCCTTGGGTCACTGTTGCCACCCCCAGATGGACTCTGGATTCCCTAGCCTGAGAAACTGTAAGCAATGAATTTCGTTTTCATTATAAATCACAAGTTTCAAGTATTTTGTTATAAGCAACACAAAACTACGAATACACCGCCCAAGGTTAGCATGTGATACCATTTGAATAGCACCCCCCTCAGATGAGCACCTGACAGCCTTGGACAAGCACCCAGCACACCAGGTGAGCATGTGATAGGCTTGTATGAGCACCTCCCCCAGGTGAGCATCTGACAGCCGTGGACAGGCCCTCTCCCCAGGTGAGCACCTGACAACCCTGGAGAAACACCACCCAAGGTGAGTATCTGACAGCCGTGAAGAAGCACCTTGCAGGTGAGCTTCTGACAGCCTTGGACAAGCACCGTCCCTATGTTAGATTCTGCCAGCCTTGAACAGACACTCCCCCACAGGTAAGCATCTTACCACCTTGGACAAACACACCCCTCAGGTGAGCATCGGACAGCTGTAGACCAGCAACCACCACAGGTGAGCATGTGACAGACTTGGACAAACACCACCTTCCAGGTGAACATCTTACAACCTTATATAAGCACCCCCGTCCCCCCCAGGTGAGCCTATGATGGCATTGGACTTGCACCTGCCATGGGTGAGCATCGGAAAGCCTTCGATAAGCAACCCCTCACCAGGTGAGCATCTGACAGCCCTGGACCAGCACCCACCACACCAAGTGAGCATCTGACAGCCTTGGACAAGCACCCACCACACCAAGTGAGCATCTGATAGGCTTGGACAAGCACCTTCCCCAGGTGAGCATGTGAAAGCCGTGGACAGGTCCTCTCCCCAGGTGAGCATCTGAGAACCCTGGAGAAACACCACCCAAGGTGAGCATCTGACAGCATTGGACAAGTTCTCCCCACCCCCCAGGTGAGCATCTGACAGCCCTGGAAAAACATCCCCTCCCTATGCAGGCGAGTTTAAGGCAGACATAGACAAACACACCCCACAGGTGAGCATCTCACAGTCTTGGACAAGCATCACCCCCAGGATGGCACCTGACAGCCTTGCAGAAGCAGACACCCAGGTGGACATCTGACATCCTTGGACAAGCACCCCCCAATAGGTGACATCTGACACATTTGGACACAGCACCCAGGTGAGCATCCGACAGCCTTGGGAAACAACCCCTCTCCCCATTAGAGCATCCAGCAGCCTTGGACAAACAACCCCCAGGTAAGAATCTGACAGCCTTGGACAAGCACACCCCCAGATGAGCTTCTGACAGCCTTGGACAAGCAATCCCAACACAGGGGAGCATCTAACAGCCCTGGACAAACAGACCAGTGAAGTGAACATCTGACACCCTTGGGAAAGCACAGCCCTTGGTGATCCTTGATAGCCATGGACCAGCAATACCCCCAGGGAAGCATCTCACAGCCTTGGACAAGCAATCCCAAGGCTAGACCAGGACGACATTGGACCAGCACCCCCTCCAGGTGACCATCTGAAAGCCCTGGATAATCATGGCTCCAGGTGAGCATCTAACACCCTTGGACCAGCACCTCACCGAAGTAGGCATTGGACAGCCTGGAACAAGCATCCCCTCCCCAGGGGAGCATCTGACAGCCGTAGACTAGCAACCACCCCAGGTAAGCATCTGACAGTCTTCTAAAAGCACCCCACATTGGTAAGCCTCTGATAGCCTTGAAGACGCACCCCGAGGTGAATTGCTGACAGAGTTAGATAAGCCCCCTGCCCCCTGCCAGGTGAGCCTCTGACAGCCTGGAGCAAGGAGCCCACTCAGGTGAGCGTCTGACAGCCTGGAAGCAGCACACCCCTCTGGGTTAGCATCTGACAGCCTTGGACAAGCACACCCTCAGGAGAGCTTCTGAAGTGCTGGGCAAGCATCACCCCCCCACCCCCCACCCAAGGTGAGCATCTCAAGGCCTTGAAAAACCACCACCTCCCTCAGTAAGCACCTGGCAGCCTTTGACCAGCATCCACAGCACCGGAGGGCATCTGACATCCTTAAACAAGCACCCTCACCAGATAAGCATGGGACAGCTTTAGACAAGCAGCCCCCTGGGTGAGTCTGTGACAGCACCGGACCAGCACACCCCTTACTCAGGGAGAGCATCTGCCTCTGGAACAGCAACCCCTTTCAGGTAACCATGTTAAAGCCTTGGACTAGCACCCCCCCCAGGAAAGCATGTGACAGGATTGGGCTTGCACCCCCCAAAGTGAGCATCTGAAAACCTTGGATGAGGACCCCCACACCAGGAGAGCATCTGACAGCCCTGGACCTGTATACCCCACAGGTGAGCATCTAACAGCCTTGCACAAGCACCCCCCCCGCAGGTGAGCAGCTGACAGCCTTGGAGCAACAGCCCCACATGTGAACATTTATCAGGCTTGTTCAAGAACCTGCCGCACCCTGGTAAGCATCGGACAGCCTTGGACAAGTACACCTCCCCCCACCCCCCAATATGTAAGCACCCTGACCACTTTGGATAAGCATCCCCCAAAGGAAGTAGCTGGCAGCCTTGAAGAAGCAGCCCCACAAAGGAACGCACGTGACAGTCTTGGATAGCTCCACTCCCCGGGTGAGCATTTGACGGTATTGGACCTGCATCCCCCCTGGTGAGCATCTGAAACCCTTGGATAAGCACCCCTCTGGGTTGAGCATCTGAAAGCCCTGCAACAGCAGCCTCATCTAGGTGAGCATCTTACAACCTTATACAAGCACCCCTTGCAGGTGAGCATCTGACAGGATTGAACTTGCACCCCCCGCCAAGGTGAGCATCTGAAAACCTTGGATAAACGCCCCTACACCAGTACAGCATCTGACAGCCCCGGATCAGCATCCCCCATAGGTGAGCATCTGACAGCGTTGGACAAGCACTCTACCCTCTACCCAGGTGAGCATCTGATGGCTTTGGACAGACACCCCCATAGGTGAGCTTCTGACGGCATTGGAAAAGCACCCAAGCAAGGTTAGCATGTGATGGCATTATTCTAGCACGCACCTCAGGTGAGTATCTGACAAAACAAACACACCCCACAGATTGACCATCTGACTGCCTTGGATTAACACATCCCCCAGGTGAGCAGCTGACAGCCTTAGACAATCCACTACCCGAGGTGAGCATGTGACAGACTTGGAAAAACACCACCTTCCAGGTGAACATCTTACAACCTTATTTAAGCGCCGCCCACCCCTCCCAGGTTTGCATATGATGGCATTGGACATGGACCCGCCATGGATGAGCATCTGAAAGCCTTGGATAAGCACCCCCTCACCAGGTGATCATCTGACAGCCCTGGACCCGCACACCCCTCAGATGCGCATCTCACAGCCCTGTACAAGCATGACCCCCTTGCTGTCATCTGTCAGCCTTCAACAAGCACCGCTGCACAGGCGAGCATCTGCCCGCTTGGACGGAAACAAGCCTCAGGTAAGCATCTGACAGCCTTGGACAAACACCCCCCCCAGGTGAGCATCTGACAGTCTTGGAAAAGAACCCCTCTGCAGGTGAGCATCTGACAGCCTTTGACCTCTACCCCTACCAATATGAGCATCTAACAACTTTAGAAATCGCCGCCTGTAGTGGATTGAATTATGTCCCCCCCAAAGTCACTGAAGTTTGAATTGTGTCCCCCAAGTTTTATGTATTAGAAACTTAGCCCCCACTTTGACTGTTCAAAGGGTGAGAATCCCTATTACGATAATGGAAAGGCAGAGCCATGAAGAGGTGATTGGATCGTAGGACCGTGCAGGAGTGAATGGGTGAATAATGGTGTTCAGGGGCGTGGTTCTGAGGGTTTTAAGAGAAGGAGAGAGTCTGCCTCTCTCTCTGCTCTCTCTGCTTCCACCATCTTGCAGTGTGAGACCCTTGGGTCACTGTTGCCACCCCCAGATGGACTCTGGATTTTCCAGCCTGAGAAACTGTAAGCAATGAATTTCGTTTTCATTATAAATCACACAGTTTCAAGTATTTTGTTATAAGCAACACAAAACTACGAATACACCGCCCAAGGATAGCATGTGATACCATTTGAATAGCACCCCCCTCAGATGAGCACCTGACAGCCTTGGACAAGCACCCAGCACACCAGGTGAGCATGTGATAGGTTGTATGAGCACCTCCCCCAGGTGAGCATCTGACAGCCGTGCACAGGCCCTCTCCCCAGGTGAGCACCTGACAACCCTGGAGAAACACCACCCAAGGTGAGTATCTGACAGCCGTGAAGAAGCACCTTGCAGGTGAGCTCTGACAGCCTTGGACAAGCACCGTCCCTATGTTAGATTCTGCCAGCCTTGAACAGACACTCCCCCACAGGTAAGCATCTTACCACCTTGGACAAACACACCCCTCAGGTGAGCATCGGACAGCTGTAGACCAGCAACCACCACAGGTGAGCATGTGACAGACTTGGACAAACACCACCTTCCAGGTGAACATCCTACAACCTTATATAAGCACCCCCGTCCCCCCCAGGTGAGCCTATGATGGCATTGGACTTGCACCTGCCATGGGTGAGCATCGGAAAGCCTTCGATAAGCAACCCCTCACCAGGTGAGCATCTGACAGCCCTGGACCAGCACCCACCACACCAAGTGAGCATCTGATAGCCTTGGACAAGCACCCACCACACCAAGTGAGCATCTGATAGGCTTGGACAAGCACCTTCCCTAGGTGAGCATGTGAAAGCCGTGGACAGGTCCTCTCCCCAGGTGAGCATCTGAGAACCCTGGAGAAACACCACCCAAGGTGAGCATCTGACAGCATTGGACAAGTTCTCCCCACCCCCCAGGTGAGCATCTGACAGCCCTGGAAAAACATCCCCTCCCTATGCAGGCGAGTTTAAGGCAGACATAGACAAACACACCCCACAGGTGAGCATCTCACAGTCTTAGACAAGCATCACCCCCAGGATGGCACCTGACAGCCTTGCAGAAGCAGACACCCAGGTGAACATCTGACATCCTTGGACAGGCACCCCCCAACAGGTGACATCTGACACATTTGGACACAGCACCCAGGTGAGCATCCGACAGCCTTGGGAAACAAGCCCTCTCCCCATTAGAGCATCCAGCAGCCTTGGACAAACAACCCCGAGGTAAGAATCTGACAGCCTTGGACAAGCACACACCCAGATGAGCTTCTGACAGCCTTGGACAAGCAATCCCAACACAGGGGAGCATCTAACAGCCCTGGACAAACAGACCACTGAAGTGAACATCTGACACCCTTGGGAAAGCACAGCCCTAGGCGATCCTTGATAGCCATGGACCAGCAGTCCCCCCAGGTAAGCATCTCACAGTCTTGGACAAGCAATCCCAAGGCTAGACCAGGACGACATTGGACCAGCACCCCCTCCAGGTGACCATCTGACAGCCCTGGACAATCATGGCTCCAGGTGAGCATCTAACACCCTTGGACCAGCACCTCACCGAAGTAGGCATTGGACAGCCTGGAACAAGCATCCCCTCCCCAGGGGAGCATCTGACAGCCGTAGACTAGCAACCACCCCAGGTAAGCATCTGACAGTCTTGTAAAAGCACCCCACATTGGTAAGCCTCTGATAGCCTTGAAGAAGCACCCCGAGGTGACCTGCTGACAGAGTTAGACAAGCAACCTGGCCCCTTGCCAGGTGAGCCTCTGACAGCCTGGAGCAAGGAGCCCACTCAGGTGAGCGTCTGACAGCCTGGAAGCAGCACACCCCTCTGGGTTAGCATCTGACAGCCTTGGACAAGCACACCCTCAGGAGAGCTTCTGAAGTGCTGGGCAAGCATCACCCCCCCACCCCCCACCCAAGGTGAGCATCTCAAGGCCTTGAAAAAGCACCACCTCCCTCAGTAAGCACCTGGCAGCCTTTGACCAGCATCCCCAGCACGGAGGGCATCTGACATCCTTAAACAAGCCCCCTCACCAGATCAGCATGGGACAGCTTTAGACAAGCAGCCACCTGGGTGAGTCTGTGACAGCACCGGACGAGCACACCCCTTACTCAGAGAGAGCATCTGACCCTGGAACAGCAACCCCTTTCAGGTAACCATGTTAAAGCCTTGGACTAGCACCCCCCCAGGTAAGCATGTGACAGGATTGGGCTTGCACCCCCCAAAGTGAGCATCTGAAAACCTTGGATGAGGACCCCCACACCAGGAGAGCATCTGACAGCCCTGGACCAGTATACCCCACAGGTGAGCATCTAACAGCCTTGCACAAGCACCCCCCCGCAGGTGAGCATCTGACAGCCTTGGAGCAACACCCCCACATGTGAACATTTATCAGGCTTGTTCAAGAACCTGCCGCACCCTGGTAAGCATCTGACAGCCTTGGACAAGTACTCCTCCCCCCACCCCCCAATATGTAAGCACCCTGACCACTTTGGATAAGCATCCCCCAAAGGAAGTAGCTGACAGCCTTGAAGAAGCAGCCCCACAAAGGAACGCACGTGACAGTCTTGGATAGCTCCACTCCCCGGGTGAGCATTTGACGGTATTGGACCTGCATCCCCCCTGGTGAGCATCTGAAACCCTTGGATAAGCACCCCCCTGGGTTGAGCATCTGAAAGCCCTGGAACAGCAGCCTCATCTAGGTGAGCATCTTACAACCTTATACAAGCACCCCTTGCAGGTGAGCATCTGACAGGATTGAACTTGCACCCCCCGCCAAGGTGAGCATCTGAAAACCTTGGATAAACGCCCCTACACCAGCATAGCATCTGACAGCCCCGGATCAGCATCCCCCATAGGTGAGCATCTGACAGCGTTGGACAAGCACTCTACCCCCTACCCAGGTGAGCATCTGATGGCTTTGGACAGACACCCCCATAGGTGAGCTTCTGACGGCATTGGAAAAGCACCCACCCAAGGTTAGCATGTGATGGCATTATTCTAGCACCCACCTCAGGTGAGTATCTGACAAAACAAACACGCCCCACAGATTGACCATCTGACTGCCTTGGATGAACACATCCCCCAGGTGAGCAGCTGACAGCCTTAGACAATCCACTACCCGAGGTGAGCATGTGACAGACTTGGAAAAACACCACCTTCCAGGTGAACATCTTACAACCTTATTTAAGCGCCGCCCACCACCCCCAGGTTTGCATATGATGGCGTTGGACATGTACCCGCCATGGATGAGCATCTGAAAGCCTTGGATAAGCACCCCCTCACCAGGTGAGCATCTGACAGCCCTGGACCCGCACACCCCTCAGATGCGCATCTCACAGCCCTGGACAAGCATGAACCCCTTGCTATCATTTGTCAGCCTTCAACAAGCACCCCTGCACAGGTGAGCATCTGCCCGCTTGGACGGAAACAAGCTTCAGGTAAGCATCTGACAGCCTTGGACAAACACCCCCCCCCCCAGGTGAGCATCTGACAGTCTTGGAAAAGAACCCCTCTGCAGGTGAGCATCTGACAGCCTTTGACCTCTACCCCTACCAATATGAGCATCTAACAACTTTAGAAATCGCCGCCTGTAGTGGATTGAATTATGTCCCCCCCAAAGTCACTGAAGTTTGAATTGTGTCCCCCAAGTTTTATGTATTAGAAACTTAGCCCCCACTTTGACTGTTCAAAGGGTGAGAATCCCTATTACGATAATGGAAAGGCAGAGCCATGAAGAGGTGATTGGATCGTAGGACCGTGCAGGAGTGAATGGGTGAATAATGGTGTTCAGGGCCGTGGTTCTGAGGGTTTTAAGAGAAGGAGAGAGTCTGCCTCTCTCTCTGCTCTCTCTGCTTCCACCATCTTGCAGTGTGAGACCCTTGGGTCACTGTTGCCACCCCCAGATGGACTCTGGATTCCCCAGCCTGAGAAACTGTAAGCAATGAATTTCGTTTTCATTATAAATCACAAGTTTCAAGTATTTTGTTATAAGCAACACAAAACTACGAATACACCGCCCAAGGTTAGCATGTGATACCATTTGAATAGCACCCCCCTCAGATGAGCACCTGACAGCCTTGGACAAGCACCCAGCACACCAGGTGAGCATGTGATAGGCTTGTATGAGCACCTCCCCCAGGTGAGCATCTGACAGCCGTGGACAGGCCCTCTCCCCAGGTGAGCACCTGACAACCCTGGAGAAACACCACCCAAGGTGAGTATCTGACAGCCGTGAAGAAGCACCTTGCAGGTGAGCTCTGACAGCCTTGGACAAGCACCGTCCCTATGTTAGATTCTGCCAGCCTTGAACAGACACTCCCCCACAGGTAAGCATCTTACCACCTTGGACAAACACACCCCTCAGGTGAGCATCGGACAGCTGTAGACCAGCAACCACCACAGGTGAGCATGTGACAGACTTGGACAAACACCACCTTCCAGGTGAACATCCTACAACCTTATATAAGCACCCCCGTCCCCCCCAGCTGAGCCTATGATGGCATTGGACTTGCACCTGCCATGGGTGAGCATCGGAAAGCCTTCGATAAGCAACCCCTCACCAGGTGAGCATCTGACAGCCCTGGACCAGCACCCACCACACCAAGTGAGCATCTGACAGCCTTGGACAAGCACCCACCACACCAAGTGAGCATCTGATAGGCTTGGACAAGCACCTTCCCTAGGTGAGCATGTGAAAGCTGTGGACAGGTCCTCTCCCCAGGTGAGCATCTGAGAACCCTGGAGAAACACCACCCAAGGTGAGCATCTGACAGCATTGGACAAGTTCTCCCCACCCCCCAGGTGAGCATCTGACAGCCCTGGAAAAACATCCCCTCCCTATGCAGGCGAGTTTAAGGCAGACATAGACAAACACACCCCACAGGTGAGCATCTCACAGTCTTGGACAAGCATCACCCCCAGGATGGCACCTGACAGCCTTGCAGAAGCAGACACCCAGGTGAACATCTGACATCCTTGGACAGGCACCCCCCAACAGGTGACATCTGACACATTTGGACACAGCACCCAGGTGAGCATCCGACAGCCTTGGGAAACAACCCCTCTCCCCATTAGAGCATCCAGCAGCCTTGGACAAAGAACCCCCAGGTAAGAATCTGACAGCCTTGGACAAGCACACCCCCAGATGAGCTTCTGACAGCCTTGGACAAGCAATCCCAACACAGGGGAGCATCTAACAGCCCTGGACAAACAGACCAGTGAAGTGAACATCTGACACCCTTGGGAAAGCACAGCCCTAGGCGATCCTTGATAGCCATGGACCAGCAGTCCCCCCAGGTAAGCATCTCACAGTCTTGGACAAGCAATCCCAAGGCTAGACCAGGACGACATTGGACCAGCACCCCCTCCAGGTGACCATCTGACAGCCCTGGACAATCATGGCTCCAGGTGAGCATCTAACACCCTTGGACCAGCACCTCACCGAAGTAGCCATTGGACAGCCTGGAACAAGCATCCCCTCCCCAGGGGAGCATCTGACAGCCGTAGACTAGCAACCACCCCAGGTAAGCATCTGACAGTCTTCTAAAAGCACCCCACATTGGTAAGCCTCTGATAGCCTTGAAGAAGCACCCCGAGGTGAACTGCTGACAAAGTTAGACAAGCACCCTGCCCCCTGCCAGGTGAGCCTCTGACAGCCTGGAGCAAGGAGCCCACTCAGGTGAGTGACTGACAGCCTTGAAGCAGCACACCCCTCTGGGTTAGCATCTGACAGCCTTGGACAAGCACACCCTCAGGAGAGCTTCTCAAGTGCTGGGCAAGCATCACCCCCCCACCCCCCACCCAAGGTGAGCATCTCAAGGCCTTGAAAAACCACCACCTCCCTCAGTAAGCACCTGGCAGCCTTTGACCAGCATCCCCCGCACGGAGGGCATCTGACATCCTTAAACAAGCACCCTCACCAGATAAGCATGGGACAGCTTTAGACAAGCAGCCACCTGGGTGAGTCTGTGACAGCACCGGACGAGCACACCCCTTACTCAGAGAGAGCATCTGTCCCTGGAACAGCAACCCCTTTCAGGTAACCATGTTAAAGCCTTGGACTAGCACCCCCCCAGGTAAGCATGTGACAGGATTGGGCTTGCACCCCCCAAAGTGAGCATCTGAAAACCTTGGATGAGGACCCCCACACCAGGAGAGCATCTGACAGCCCTGGACCAGTATACCCCACAGGTGAGCATCTAACAGCCTTGCACAAGCACCCCCCCGCAGGTGAGCATCTGACAGCCTTGGAGCAACACCCCCACATGTGAACATTTATCAGGCTTGTTCAAGAACCTGCCGCACCCTGGTAAGCATCTGACAGCCTTGGACAAGTACTCCTCCCCCCACCCCCCAATATGTAAGCACCCTGACCACTTTGGATAAGCATCCCCCAAAGGAAGTAGCTGACAGCCTTGAAGAAGCAGCCCCACAAAGGAACGCACGTGACAGTCTTGGATAGCTCCACTCCCCGGGTGAGCATTTGACGGTATTGGACCTGCATCCCCCCTGGTGAGCATCTGAAACCCTTGGATAAGCACGCCCCTGGGTTGAGCATCTGAAAGCCCTGCAACAGCAGCCTCATCTAGGTGAGCATCTTACAACCTTATACAAGCACCCCTTGCAGGTGAGCATCTGACAGGATTGAACTTGCACCCCCCGCCAAGGTGAGCATCTGAAAACCTTGGATAAACGCCCCTACACCAGCATAGCATCTGACAGCCCCGGATCAGCATCCCCCATAGGTGAGCATCTGACAGCGTTGGACAAGCACTCTACCCCCTACCCAGGTGAGCATCTGATGGCTTTGGACAGACACCCCCATAGGTGAGCTTCTGATGGCATTGGAAAAGCACCCACCCAAGGTTAGCATGTGATGGCATTATTCTAGCACCCACCTCAGGTGAGTATCTGACAAAACAAACACGCCCCACAGATTGACCATCTGACTGCCTTGGATGAACACATCCCCCAGGTGAGCAGCTGACAGCCTTAGACAATCCACTACCCGAGGTGAGCATGTGACAGACTTGGAAAAACACCACCTTCCAGGTGAACATCTTACAACCTTATTTAAGCGCCGCCCACCACCCCCAGGTTTGCATATGATGGCGTTGGACATGTACCCGCCATGGATGAGCATCTGAAAGCCTTGGATAAGCACCCCCTCACCAGGTGAGCATCTGACAGCCCTGGACCCGCACACCCCTCAGATGCGCATCTCACAGCCCTGGACAAGCATGACCCCCTTGCTATCATTTGTCAGCCTTCAACAAGCACCGCTGCACAGGCGAGCATCTGCCCGCTTGGACGGAAACAAGCCTCAGGTAAGCATCTGACAGCCTTGGACAAACACCCCCCCCAGGTGAGCATCTTACAGTCTTGGAAAAGAACCCCTCTGCAGGTGAGCATCTGACAGCCTTTGACCTCTACCCCTACCAATATGAGCATCTAACAACTTTAGAAATCGCCGCCTGTAGTGGATTGAATTATGTCCCCCCCAAAGTCACTGAAGTTTGAATTGTGTCCCCCAAGTTTTATGTATTAGAAACTTAGCCCCCACTTTGACTGTTCAAAGGGTGAGAATCCCTATTACGATAATGGAAAGGCAGAGCCATGAAGAGGTGATTGGATCGTAGGACCGTGCAGGAGTGAATGGGTGAATAATGGTGTTCAGGGGCGTGGTTCTGAGGGTTTTAAGAGAAGGAGAGAGTCTGCCTCTTTCTCTGCTCTCTCTGCTTCCACCATCTTGCAGTGTGAGACCCTTGGGTCACTGTTGCCACCCCCAGATGGACTCTGGAGTTTCCAGCCTGAGAAACTGTAAGCAATGAATTTCGTTTTCATTATAAATCACACAGTTTCAAGTATTTTGTTATAAGCAACACAAAACTACGAATACACCGCCCAAGGTTAGCATGTGATACCATTTGAATAGCACCCCCCTCAGATGAGCACCTGACAGCCTTGGACAAGCACCCAGCACACCAGGTGAGCATGTGATAGGCTTGTATGAGCACCTCCCCCAGGTGAGCATCTGACAGCCGTGGACAGGCCCTCTCCCCAGGTGAGCACCTGACAACCCTGGAGAAACACCACCCAAGGTGAGTATCTGACAGCCGTGAAGAAGCACCTTGCAGGTGAGCTCTGACAGCCTTGGACAAGCACCGTCCCTATGTTAGATTCTGCCAGCCTTGAACAGACACTCCCCCACAGGTAAGCATCTTACCACCTTGGACAAACACACCCCTCAGGTGAGCATCGGACAGCTGTAGACCAGCAACCACCACAGGTGAGCATGTGACAGACTTGGACAAACACCACCTTCCAGGTGAACATCCTACAACCTTATATAAGCACCCCCGTCCCCCCCAGGTGAGCCTATGATGGCATTGGACTTGCACCTGCCATGGGTGAGCATCGGAAAGCCTTCGATAAGCAACCCCTCACCAGGTGAGCATCTGACAGCCCTGGACCAGCACCCACCACACCAAGTGAGCATCTGATAGCCTTGGACAAGCACCCACCACACCAAGTGAGCATCTGATAGGCTTGGACAAGCACCTTCCCTAGGTGAGCATGTGAAAGCCGTGGACAGGTCCTCTCCCCAGGTGAGCATCTGAGAACCCTGGAGAAACACCACCCAAGGTGAGCATCTGACAGCATTGGACAAGTTCTCCCCACCCCCCAGGTGAGCATCTGACAGCCCTGGAAAAACATCCCCTCCCTATGCAGGCGAGTTTAAGGCAGACATAGACAAACACACCCCACAGGTGAACATCTCACAGTCTTGGACAAGCATCACCCCCAGGATGGCACCTGACAGCCTTGCAGAAGCAGACACCCAGGTGAACATCTGACATCCTTGGACAGGCACCCCCCAACAGGTGACATCTGACACATTTGGACACAGCACCCAGGTGAGCATCCGACAGCCTTGGGAAACAAGCCCTCTCCCCATTAGAGCATCCAGCAGCCTTGGACAAAGAACCCCGAGGTAAGAATCTGACAGCCTTGGACAAGCACACCCCCAGATGAGCTTCTGACAGCCTTGGACAAGCAATCCCAACACAGGGGAGCATCTAACAGCCCTGGACAAACAGACCACTGAAGTGAACATCTGACACCCTTGGGAAAGCACAGCCCTAGGCGATCCTTGATAGCCATGGACCAGCAATCCCCCCAGGTAAGCATCTCACAGTCTTGGACAAGCAATCCCAAGGCTAGACCAGGACGACATTGGACCAGCACCCCCTCCAGGTGACCATCTGACAGCCCTGGACAATCATGGCTCCAGGTGAGCATCTAACACCCTTGGACCAGCACCTCACCGAAGTAGCCATTGGACAGCCTGGAACAAGCATCCCCTCCCCAGGGGAGCATCTGACAGCCGTAGACTAGCAACCACCCCAGGTAAGCATCTGACAGTCTTGTAAAAGCACCCCACATTGGTAAGCCTCTGATAGCCTTGAAGAAGCACCCCGAGGTGAACTGCTGACAGAGTTAGACAAGCAACCTGGCCCCTTGCCAGGTGAGCCTCTGACAGCCTGGAGCAAGGAGCCCACTCAGGTGAGCGTCTGACAGCCTGGAAGCAGCACACCCCTCTGGGTTAGCATCTGACAGCCTTGGACAAGCACACCCTCAGGAGAGCTTCTCAAGTGCTGGGCAAGCATCACCCCCCCACCCCCCACCCAAGGTGAGCATCTCAAGGCCTTGAAAAACCACCACCTCCCTCAGTAAGCACCTGGCAGCCTTTGACCAGCATCCCCCGCACGGAGGGCATCTGACATCCTTAAACAAGCACCCTCACCAGATCAGCATGGGACAGCTTTAGACAAGCAGCCACCTGGGTGAGTCTGTGACAGCACCGGACGAGCACACCCCTTACTCAGAGAGAGCATCTGACCCTGGAACAGCAACCCCTTTCAGGTAACCATGTTAAAGCCTTGGACTAGCACCCCCGCAGGTAAGCATGTGACAGGATTGGGCTTGCACCCCCCAAAGTGAGCATCTGAAAACCTTGGATGAGGACCCCCACACCAGGAGAGCATCTGACAGCCCTGGACCAGTATACCCCACAGGTGAGCCTCTTAGAGCCTTGCACAAGCACCCCCCCGCAGGTGAGCATCTGACAGCCTTGGAGCAACACCCCCACATGTGAACATTTATCAGGCTTGTTCAAGAACCTGCCGCACCCTGGTAAGCATCTGACAGCCTTGGACAAGTACTCCTCCCCCCACTCCCCAATATGTAAGCACCCTGACCACTTTGGATAAGCATCCCCCAAAGGAAGTAGCTGACAGCCTTGAAGAAGCAGCCCCACAAAGGAACGCACGTGACAGTCTTGGATAGCTCCACTCCCCGGGTGAGCATTTGACGGTATTGGACCTGCATCCCCCCTGGTGAGCATCTGAAACCCTTGGATAAGCACCCCCCTGGGTTGAGCATCTGAAAGCCCTGCAACAGCAGCCTCATCTAGGTGAGCATCTTACAACCTTATACAAGCACCCCTTGCAGGTGAGCATCTGACAGGATTGAACTTGCACCCCCCGCCAAGGTGAGCATCTGAAAACCTTGGATAAACGCCCCTACACCAGCATAGCATCTGACAGCCCCGGATCAGCATCCCCCATAGGTGAGCATCTGACAGCGTTGGACAAGCACTCTACCCCCTACCCAGGTGAGCATCTGATGGCTTTGGACAGACACCCCCATAGGTGAGCTTCTGACGGCATTGGAAAAGCACCCACCCAAGGTTAGCATGTGATGGCATTATTCTAGCACCCACCTCAGGTGAGTATCTGACAAAACAAACACGCCCCACAGATTGACCATCTGACTGCCTTGGATGAACACATCCCCCAGGTGAGCAGCTGACAGCCTTAGACAATCCACTACCCGAGGTGAGCATGTGACAGACTTGGAAAAACACCACCTTCCAGGTGAACATCTTACAACCTTATTTAAGCGCCGCCCACCACCCCCAGGTTTGCATATGATGGCGTTGGACATGTACCCGCCATGGATGAGCATCTGAAAGCCTTGGATAAGCACCCCCTCACCAGGTGAGCATCTGACAGCCCTGGACCCGCACACCCCTCAGATGCGCATCTCACAGCCCTGGACAAGCATGAACCCCTTGCTATCATTTGTCAGCCTTCAACAAGCACCCCTGCACAGGTGAGCATCTGCCCGCTTGGACGGAAACAAGCTTCAGGTAAGCATCTGACAGCCTTGGACAAACACCCCCCCCCCCCCAGGTGAGCATCTGACAGTCTTGGAAAAGAACCCCTCTGCAGGTGAGCATCTGACAGCCTTTGACCTCTACCCCTACCAATATGAGCATCTAACAACTTTAGAAATCGCCGCCTGTAGTGGATTGAATTATGTCCCCCCCAAAGTCACTGAAGTTTGAATTGTGTCCCCCAAGTTTTATGTATTAGAAACTTAGCCCCCACTTTGACTGTTCAAAGGGTGAGAATCCCTATTACGATAATGGAAAGGCAGAGCCATGAAGAGGTGATTGGATCGTAGGACCGTGCAGGAGTGAATGGGTGAATAATGGTGTTCAGGGGCGTGGTTCTGAGGGTTTTAAGAGAAGGAGAGAGTCTGCCTCTCTCTCTGCTCTCTCTGCTTCCACCATCTTGCAGTGTGAGACCCTTGGGTCACTGTTGCCACCCCCAGATGGACTCTGGATTTTCCAGCCTGAGAAACTGTAAGCAATGAATTTCGTTTTCATTATAAATCACACAGTTTCAAGTATTTTGTTATAAGCAACACAAAACTACGAATACACCGCCCAAGGTTAGCATGTGATACCATTTGAATAGCACCCCCCTCAGATGAGCACCTGACAGCCTTGGACAAGCACCCAGCACACCAGGTGAGCATGTGATAGGCTTGTATGAGCACCTCCCCCAGGTGAGCATCTGACAGCCGTGGACAGGCCCTCTCCCCAGGTGAGCACCTGACAACCCTGGAGAAACACCACCCAAGGTGAGTATCTGACAGCCGTGAAGAAGCACCTTGCAGGTGAGCTCTGACAGCCTTGGACAAGCACCGTCCCTATGTTAGATTCTGCCAGCCTTGAACAGACACTCCCCCACAGGTAAGCATCTTACCACCTTGGACAAACACACCCCTCAGGTGAGCATCGGACAGCTGTAGACCAGCAACCACCACAGGTGAGCATGTGACAGACTTGGACAAACACCACCTTCCAGGTGAACATCCTACAACCTTATATAAGCACCCCCGTCCCCCCCAGCTGAGCCTATGATGGCATTGGACTTGCACCTGCCATGGGTGAGCATCGGAAAGCCTTCGATAAGCAACCCCTCACCAGGTGAGCATCTGACAGCCCTGGACCAGCACCCACCACACCAAGTGAGCATCTGACAGCCTTGGACAAGCACCCACCACACCAAGTGAGCATCTGATAGGCTTGGACAAGCACCTTCCCTAGGTGAGCATGTGAAAGCTGTGGACAGGTCCTCTCCCCAGGTGAGCATCTGAGAACCCTGGAGAAACACCACCCAAGGTGAGCATCTGACAGCATTGGACAAGTTCTCCCCACCCCCCAGGTGAGCATCTGACAGCCCTGGAAAAACATCCCCTCCCTATGCAGGCGAGTTTAAGGCAGACATAGACAAACACACCCCACAGGTGAACATCTCACAGTCTTAGACAAGCATCACCCCCAGGATGGCACCTGACAGCCTTGCAGAAGCAGACACCCAGGTGAACATCTGACATCCTTGGACAGGCACCCCCCAACAGGTGACATCTGACACATTTGGACACAGCACCCAGGTGAGCATCCGACAGCCTTGGGAAACAAGCCCTCTCCCCATTAGAGCATCCAGCAGCCTTGGACAAAGAACCCCGAGGTAAGAATCTGACAGCCTTGGACAAGCACACCCCCAGATGAGCTTCTGACAGCCTTGGACAAGCAATCCCAACACAGGGGAGCATCTAACAGCCCTGGACAAACAGACCACTGAAGTGAACATCTGACACCCTTGGGAAAGCACAGCCCTAGGCGATCCTTGATAGCCATGGACCAGCAATCCCCCCAGGTAAGCATCTCACAGTCTTGGACAAGCAATCCCAAGGCTAGACCAGGACGACATTGGACCAGCACCCCCTCCAGGTGACCATCTGACAGCCCTGGACAATCATGGCTCCAGGTGAGCATCTAACACCCTTGGACCAGCACCTCACCGAAGTAGCCATTGGACAGCCTGGAACAAGCATCCCCTCCCCAGGGGAGCATCTGACAGCCGTAGACTAGCAACCACCCCAGGTAAGCATCTGACAGTCTTCTAAAAGCACCCCACATTGGTAAGCCTCTGATAGCCTTGAAGAAGCACCCCGAGGTGAACTGCTGACAAAGTTAGACAAGCACCCTGCCCCCTGCCAGGTGAGCCTCTGACAGCCTGGAGCAAGGAGCCCACTCAGGTGAGTGACTGACAGCCTTGAAGCAGCACACCCCTCTGGGTTAGCATCTGACAGCCTTGGACAAGCACACCCTCAGGAGAGCTTCTCAAGTGCTGGGCAAGCATCACCCCCCCACCCCCCACCCAAGGTGAGCATCTCAAGGCCTTGAAAAACCACCACCTCCCTCAGTAAGCACCTGGCAGCCTTTGACCAGCATCCCCCGCACGGAGGGCATCTGACATCCTTAAACAAGCACCCTCACCAGATAAGCATGGGACAGCTTTAGACAAGCAGCCACCTGGGTGAGTCTGTGACAGCACCGGACGAGCACACCCCTTACTCAGAGAGAGCATCTGTCCCTGGAACAGCAACCCCTTTCAGGTAACCATGTTAAAGCCTTGGACTAGCACCCCCCCAGGTAAGCATGTGACAGGATTGGGCTTGCACCCCCCAAAGTGAGCATCTGAAAACCTTGGATGAGGACCCCCACACCAGGAGAGCATCTGACAGCCCTGGACCAGTATACCCCACAGGTGAGCATCTAACAGCCTTGCACAAGCACCCCCCCGCAGGTGAGCATCTGACAGCCTTGGAGCAACACCCCCACATGTGAACATTTATCAGGCTTGTTCAAGAACCTGCCGCACCCTGGTAAGCATCTGACAGCCTTGGACAAGTACTCCTCCCCCCACCCCCCAATATGTAAGCACCCTGACCACTTTGGATAAGCATCCCCCAAAGGAAGTAGCTGACAGCCTTGAAGAAGCAGCCCCACAAAGGAACGCACGTGACAGTCTTGGATAGCTCCACTCCCCGGGTGAGCATTTGACGGTATTGGACCTGCATCCCCCCTGGTGAGCATCTGAAACCCTTGGATAAGCACGCCCCTGGGTTGAGCATCTGAAAGCCCTGCAACAGCAGCCTCATCTAGGTGAGCATCTTACAACCTTATACAAGCACCCCTTGCAGGTGAGCATCTGACAGGATTGAACTTGCACCCCCCGCCAAGGTGAGCATCTGAAAACCTTGGATAAACGCCCCTACACCAGCATAGCATCTGACAGCCCCGGATCAGCATCCCCCATAGGTGAGCATCTGACAGCGTTGGACAAGCACTCTACCCCCTACCCAGGTGAGCATCTGATGGCTTTGGACAGACACCCCCATAGGTGAGCTTCTGATGGCATTGGAAAAGCACCCACCCAAGGTTAGCATGTGATGGCATTATTCTAGCACCCACCTCAGGTGAGTATCTGACAAAACAAACACGCCCCACAGATTGACCATCTGACTGCCTTGGATGAACACATCCCCCAGGTGAGCAGCTGACAGCCTTAGACAATCCACTACCCGAGGTGAGCATGTGACAGACTTGGAAAAACACCACCTTCCAGGTGAACATCTTACAACCTTATTTAAGCGCCGCCCACCACCCCCAGGTTTGCATATGATGGCGTTGGACATGTACCCGCCATGGATGAGCATCTGAAAGCCTTGGATAAGCACCCCCTCACCAGGTGAGCATCTGACAGCCCTGGACCCGCACACCCCTCAGATGCGCATCTCACAGCCCTGGACAAGCATGACCCCCTTGCTATCATTTGTCAGCCTTCAACAAGCACCGCTGCACAGGCGAGCATCTGCCCGCTTGGACGGAAACAAGCCTCAGGTAAGCATCTGACAGCCTTGGACAAACACCCCCCCCAGGTGAGCATCTTACAGTCTTGGAAAAGAACCCCTCTGCAGGTGAGCATCTGACAGCCTTTGACCTCTACCCCTACCAATATGAGCATCTAACAACTTTAGAAATCGCCGCCTGTAGTGGATTGAATTATGTCCCCCCCAAAGTCACTGAAGTTTGAATTGTGTCCCCCAAGTTTTATGTATTAGAAACTTAGCCCCCACTTTGACTGTTCAAAGGGTGAGAATCCCTATTACGATAATGGAAAGGCAGAGCCATGAAGAGGTGATTGGATCGTAGGACCGTGCAGGAGTGAATGGGTGAATAATGGTGTTCAGGGGCGTGGTTCTGAGGGTTTTAAGAGAAGGAGAGAGTCTGCCTCTTTCTCTGCTCTCTCTGCTTCCACCATCTTGCAGTGTGAGACCCTTGGGTCACTGTTGCCACCCCCAGATGGACTCTGGAGTTTCCAGCCTGAGAAACTGTAAGCAATGAATTTCGTTTTCATTATAAATCACACAGTTTCAAGTATTTTGTTATAAGCAACACAAAACTACGAATACACCGCCCAAGGTTAGCATGTGATACCATTTGAATAGCACCCCCCTCAGATGAGCACCTGACAGCCTTGGACAAGCACCCAGCACACCAGGTGAGCATGTGATAGGCTTGTATGAGCACCTCCCCCAGGTGAGCATCTGACAGCCGTGGACAGGCCCTCTCCCCAGGTGAGCACCTGACAACCCTGGAGAAACACCACCCAAGGTGAGTATCTGACAGCCGTGAAGAAGCACCTTGCAGGTGAGCTCTGACAGCCTTGGACAAGCACCGTCCCTATGTTAGATTCTGCCAGCCTTGAACAGACACTCCCCCACAGGTAAGCATCTTACCACCTTGGACAAACACACCCCTCAGGTGAGCATCGGACAGCTGTAGACCAGCAACCACCACAGGTGAGCATGTGACAGACTTGGACAAACACCACCTTCCAGGTGAACATCCTACAACCTTATATAAGCACCCCCGTCCCCCCCAGGTGAGCCTATGATGGCATTGGACTTGCACCTGCCATGGGTGAGCATCGGAAAGCCTTCGATAAGCAACCCCTCACCAGGTGAGCATCTGACAGCCCTGGACCAGCACCCACCACACCAAGTGAGCATCTGATAGCCTTGGACAAGCACCCACCACACCAAGTGAGCATCTGATAGGCTTGGACAAGCACCTTCCCTAGGTGAGCATGTGAAAGCCGTGGACAGGTCCTCTCCCCAGGTGAGCATCTGAGAACCCTGGAGAAACACCACCCAAGGTGAGCATCTGACAGCATTGGACAAGTTCTCCCCACCCCCCAGGTGAGCATCTGACAGCCCTGGAAAAACATCCCCTCCCTATGCAGGCGAGTTTAAGGCAGACATAGACAAACACACCCCACAGGTGAACATCTCACAGTCTTAGACAAGCATCACCCCCAGGATGGCACCTGACAGCCTTGCAGAAGCAGACACCCAGGTGAACATCTGACATCCTTGGACAGGCACCCCCCAACAGGTGACATCTGACACATTTGGACACAGCACCCAGGTGAGCATCCGACAGCCTTGGGAAACAAGCCCTCTCCCCATTAGAGCATCCAGCAGCCTTGGACAAAGAACCCCGAGGTAAGAATCTGACAGCCTTGGACAAGCACACCCCCAGATGAGCTTCTGACAGCCTTGGACAAGCAATCCCAACACAGGGGAGCATCTAACAGCCCTGGACAAACAGACCACTGAAGTGAACATCTGACACCCTTGGGAAAGCACAGCCCTAGGCGATCCTTGATAGCCATGGACCAGCAATCCCCCCAGGTAAGCATCTCACAGTCTTGGACAAGCAATCCCAAGGCTAGACCAGGACGACATTGGACCAGCACCCCCTCCAGGTGACCATCTGACAGCCCTGGACAATCATGGCTCCAGGTGAGCATCTAACACCCTTGGACCAGCACCTCACCGAAGTAGCCATTGGACAGCCTGGAACAAGCATCCCCTCCCCAGGGGAGCATCTGACAGCCGTAGACTAGCAACCACCCCAGGTAAGCATCTGACAGTCTTGTAAAAGCACCCCACATTGGTAAGCCTCTGATAGCCTTGAAGAAGCACCCCGAGGTGAACTGCTGACAGAGTTAGACAAGCAACCTGGCCCCTTGCCAGGTGAGCCTCTGACAGCCTGGAGCAAGGAGCCCACTCAGGTGAGCGTCTGACAGCCTGGAAGCAGCACACCCCTCTGGGTTAGCATCTGACAGCCTTGGACAAGCACACCCTCAGGAGAGCTTCTCAAGTGCTGGGCAAGCATCACCCCCCCACCCCCCACCCAAGGTGAGCATCTCAAGGCCTTGAAAAACCACCACCTCCCTCAGTAAGCACCTGGCAGCCTTTGACCAGCATCCCCCGCACGGAGGGCATCTGACATCCTTAAACAAGCACCCTCACCAGATCAGCATGGGACAGCTTTAGACAAGCAGCCACCTGGGTGAGTCTGTGACAGCACCGGACGAGCACACCCCTTACTCAGAGAGAGCATCTGACCCTGGAACAGCAACCCCTTTCAGGTAACCATGTTAAAGCCTTGGACTAGCACCCCCCCAGGTAAGCATGTGACAGGATTGGGCTTGCACCCCCCAAAGTGAGCATCTGAAAACCTTGGATGAGGACCCCCACACCAGGAGAGCATCTGACAGCCCTGGACCAGTATACCCCACAGGTGAGCCTCTTAGAGCCTTGCACAAGCACCCCCCCGCAGGTGAGCATCTGACAGCCTTGGAGCAACACCCCCACATGTGAACATTTATCAGGCTTGTTCAAGAACCTGCCGCACCCTGGTAAGCATCTGACAGCCTTGGACAAGTACTCCTCCCCCCACTCCCCAATATGTAAGCACCCTGACCACTTTGGATAAGCATCCCCCAAAGGAAGTAGCTGACAGCCTTGAAGAAGCAGCCCCACAAAGGAACGCACGTGACAGTCTTGGATAGCTCCACTCCCCGGGTGAGCATTTGACGGTATTGGACCTGCATCCCCCCTGGTGAGCATCTGAAACCCTTGGATAAGCACCCCCCTGGGTTGAGCATCTGAAAGCCCTGCAACAGCAGCCTCATCTAGGTGAGCATCTTACAACCTTATACAAGCACCCCTTGCAGGTGAGCATCTGACAGGATTGAACTTGCACCCCCCGCCAAGGTGAGCATCTGAAAACCTTGGATAAACGCCCCTACACCAGCATAGCATCTGACAGCCCCGGATCAGCATCCCCCATAGGTGAGCATCTGACAGCGTTGGACAAGCACTCTACCCCCTACCCAGGTGAGCATCTGATGGCTTTGGACAGACACCCCCATAGGTGAGCTTCTGACGGCATTGGAAAAGCACCCACCCAAGGTTAGCATGTGATGGCATTATTCTAGCACCCACCTCAGGTGAGTATCTGACAAAACAAACACGCCCCACAGATTGACCATCTGACTGCCTTGGATGAACACATCCCCCAGGTGAGCAGCTGACAGCCTTAGACAATCCACTACCCGAGGTGAGCATGTGACAGACTTGGAAAAACACCACCTTCCAGGTGAACATCTTACAACCTTATTTAAGCGCCGCCCACCACCCCCAGGTTTGCATATGATGGCGTTGGACATGTACCCGCCATGGATGAGCATCTGAAAGCCTTGGATAAGCACCCCCTCACCAGGTGAGCATCTGACAGCCCTGGACCCGCACACCCCTCAGATGCGCATCTCACAGCCCTGGACAAGCATGAACCCCTTGCTATCATTTGTCAGCCTTCAACAAGCACCCCTGCACAGGTGAGCATCTGCCCGCTTGGACGGAAACAAGCTTCAGGTAAGCATCTGACAGCCTTGGACAAACACCCCCCCCCCCCAGGTGAGCATCTGACAGTCTTGGAAAAGAACCCCTCTGCAGGTGAGCATCTGACAGCCTTTGACCTCTACCCCTACCAATATGAGCATCTAACAACTTTAGAAATCGCCGCCTGTAGTGGATTGAATTATGTCCCCCCCAAAGTCACTGAAGTTTGAATTGTGTCCCCCAAGTTTTATGTATTAGAAACTTAGCCCCCACTTTGACTGTTCAAAGGGTGAGAATCCCTATTACGATAATGGAAAGGCAGAGCCATGAAGAGGTGATTGGATCGTAGGACCGTGCAGGAGTGAATGGGTGAATAATGGTGTTCAGGGGCGTGGTTCTGAGGGTTTTAAGAGAAGGAGAGAGTCTGCCTCTTTCTCTGCTCTCTCTGCTTCCACCATCTTGCAGTGTGAGACCCTTGGGTCACTGTTGCCACCCCCAGATGGACTCTGGAGTTTCCAGCCTGAGAAACTGTAAGCAATGAATTTCGTTTTCATTATAAATCACACAGTTTCAAGTATTTTGTTATAAGCAACACAAAACTACGAATACACCGCCCAAGGTTAGCATGTGATACCATTTGAATAGCACCCCCCTCAGATGAGCACCTGACAGCCTTGGACAAGCACCCAGCACACCAGGTGAGCATGTGATAGGCTTGTATGAGCACCTCCCCCAGGTGAGCATCTGACAGCCGTGGACAGGCCCTCTCCCCAGGTGAGCACCTGACAACCCTGGAGAAACACCACCCAAGGTGAGTATCTGACAGCCGTGAAGAAGCACCTTGCAGGTGAGCTCTGACAGCCTTGGACAAGCACCGTCCCTATGTTAGATTCTGCCAGCCTTGAACAGACACTCCCCCACAGGTAAGCATCTTACCACCTTGGACAAACACACCCCTCAGGTGAGCATCGGACAGCTGTAGACCAGCAACCACCACAGGTGAGCATGTGACAGACTTGGACAAACACCACCTTCCAGGTGAACATCCTACAACCTTATATAAGCACCCCCGACCCCCCCAGGTGAGCCTATGATGGCATTGGACTTGCACCTGCCATGGGTGAGCATCGGAAAGCCTTCGATAAGCAACCCCTCACCAGGTGAGCATCTGACAGCCCTGGACCAGCACCCACCACACCAAGTGAGCATCTGACAGCCCTGGACCAGCACCCACCACACCAAGTGAGCATCTGACAGCCCTGGACCAGCACCCACCACACCAAGTGAGCATCTGACAGCCTTGGACAAGCACCTTCCCCAGGTGAGCATCTGAAAGCCGTGGACAGGTCCTCTCCCCAGGTGAGCATCTGAGAACCCTGGAGAAACACCACCCAAGGTGAGCATCTGACAGCTTTGGACAAGTTCTCCCCACCCCCCAGGTGAGCATCTGACAGCCCTGGAAAAACATCCCCTCCCTATGCAGGCGAGTTTAAGGCAGACATAGACAAACACACCCCACAGGTGAACATCTCACAGTCTTAGACAAGCATCACCCCCAGGATGGCACCTGACAGCCTTGCAGAAGCAGACACCCAGGTGAACATCTGACATCCTTGGACAGGCACCCCCCAACAGGTGACATCTGACACATTTGGACACAGCACCCAGGTGAGCATCCGACAGCCTTGGGAAACAAGCCCTCTCCCCATTAGAGCATCCAGCAGCCTTGGACAAAGAACCCCGAGGTAAGAATCTGACAGCCTTGGACAAGCACACCCCCAGATGAGCTTCTGACAGCCTTGGACAAGCAATCCCAACACAGGGGAGCATCTAACAGCCCTGGACAAACAGACCACTGAAGTGAACATCTGACACCCTTGGGAAAGCACAGCCCTAGGCGATCCTTGATAGCCATGGACCAGCAATCCCCCCAGGTAAGCATCTCACAGTCTTGGACAAGCAATCCCAAGGCTAGACCAGGACGACATTGGACCAGCACCCCCTCCAGGTGACCATCTGACAGCCCTGGACAATCATGGCTCCAGGTGAGCATCTAACACCCTTGGACCAGCACCTCACCGAAGTAGGCATTGGACAGCCTGGAACAAGCATCCCCTCCCCAGGGGAGCATCTGACAGCCGTAGACTAGCAACCACCCCAGGTAAGCATCTGACAGTCTTGTAAAAGCACCCCACATTGGTAAGCCTCTGATAGCCTTGAAGAAGCACCCCGAGGTGAACTGCTGACAGAGTTAGACAAGCAACCTGGCCCCTTGCCAGGTGAGCCTCTGACAGCCTGGAGCAAGGAGCCCACTCAGGTGAGCGTCTGACAGCCTGGAAGCAGCACACCCCTCTGGGTTAGCATCTGACAGCCTTGGACAAGCACACCCTCAGGAGAGCTTCTCAAGTGCTGGGCAAGCATCACCCCCCCACCCCCCACCCAAGGTGAGCATCTCAAGGCCTTGAAAAACCACCACCTCCCTCAGTAAGCACCTGGCAGCCTTTGACCAGCATCCCCCGCACGGAGGGCATCTGACATCCTTAAACAAGCACCCTCACCAGATCAGCATGGGACAGCTTTAGACAAGCAGCCACCTGGGTGAGTCTGTGACAGCACCGGACGAGCACACCCCTTACTCAGAGAGAGCATCTGACCCTGGAACAGCAACCCCTTTCAGGTAACCATGTTAAAGCCTTGGACTAGCACCCCCCCAGGTAAGCATGTGACAGGATTGGGCTTGCACCCCCCAAAGTGAGCATCTGAAAACCTTGGATGAGGACCCCCACACCAGGAGAGCATCTGACAGCCCTGGACCAGTATACCCCACAGGTGAGCCTCTTAGAGCCTTGCACAAGCACCCCCCCGCAGGTGAGCATCTGACAGCCTTGGAGCAACACCCCCACATGTGAACATTTATCAGGCTTGTTCAAGAACCTGCCGCACCCTGGTAAGCATCTGACAGCCTTGGACAAGTACTCCTCCCCCCACTCCCCAATATGTAAGCACCCTGACCACTTTGGATAAGCATCCCCCAAAGGAAGTAGCTGACAGCCTTGAAGAAGCAGCCCCACAAAGGAACGCACGTGACAGTCTTGGATAGCTCCACTCCCCGGGTGAGCATTTGACGGTATTGGACCTGCATCCCCCCTGGTGAGCATCTGAAACCCTTGGATAAGCACCCCCCTGGGTTGAGCATCTGAAAGCCCTGCAACAGCAGCCTCATCTAGGTGAGCATCTTACAACCTTATACAAGCACCCCTTGCAGGTGAGCATCTGACAGGATTGAACTTGCACCCCCCGCCAAGGTGAGCATCTGAAAACCTTGGATAAACGCCCCTACACCAGCATAGCATCTGACAGCCCCGGATCAGCATCCCCCATAGGTGAGCATCTGACAGCGTTGGACAAGCACTCTACCCCCTACCCAGGTGAGCATCTGATGGCTTTGGACAGACACCCCCATAGGTGAGCTTCTGACGGCATTGGAAAAGCACCCACCCAAGGTTAGCATGTGATGGCATTATTCTAGCACCCACCTCAGGTGAGTATCTGACAAAACAAACACGCCCCACAGATTGACCATCTGACTGCCTTGGATGAACACATCCCCCAGGTGAGCAGCTGACAGCCTTAGACAATCCACTACCCGAGGTGAGCATGTGACAGACTTGGAAAAACACCACCTTCCAGGTGAACATCTTACAACCTTATTTAAGCGCCGCCCACCACCCCCAGGTTTGCATATGATGGCGTTGGACATGTACCCGCCATGGATGAGCATCTGAAAGCCTTGGATAAGCACCCCCTCACCAGGTGAGCATCTGACAGCCCTGGACCCGCACACCCCTCAGATGCGCATCTCACAGCCCTGGACAAGCATGAACCCCTTGCTATCATTTGTCAGCCTTCAACAAGCACCCCTGCACAGGTGAGCATCTGCCCGCTTGGACGGAAACAAGCTTCAGGTAAGCATCTGACAGCCTTGGACAAACACCCCCCCCCCCCCAGGTGAGCATCTGACAGTCTTGGAAAAGAACCCCTCTGCAGGTGAGCATCTGACAGCCTTTGACCTCTACCCCTACCAATATGAGCATCTAACAACTTTAGAAATCGCCGCCTGTAGTGGATTGAATTATGTCCCCCCCAAAGTCACTGAAGTTTGAATTGTGTCCCCCAAGTTTTATGTATTAGAAACTTAGCCCCCACTTTGACTGTTCAAAGGGTGAGAATCCCTATTACGATAATGGAAAGGCAGAGCCATGAAGAGGTGATTGGATCGTAGGACCGTGCAGGAGTGAATGGGTGAATAATGGTGTTCAGGGGCGTGGTTCTGAGGGTTTTAAGAGAAGGAGAGAGTCTGCCTCTCTCTCTGCTCTCTCTGCTTCCACCATCTTGCAGTGTGAGACCCTTGGGTCACTGTTGCCACCCCCAGATGGACTCTGGAGTTTCCAGCCTGAGAAACTGTAAGCAATGAATTTCGTTTTCATTATAAATCACACAGTTTCAAGTATTTTGTTATAAGCAACACAAAACTACGAATACACCGCCCAAGGTTAGCATGTGATACCATTTGAATAGCACCCCCCTCAGATGAGCACCTGACAGCCTTGGACAAGCACCCAGCACACCAGGTGAGCATGTGATAGGCTTGTATGAGCACCTCCCCCAGGTGAGCATCTGACAGCCGTGGACAGGCCCTCTCCCCAGGTGAGCACCTGACAACCCTGGAGAAACACCACCCAAGGTGAGTATCTGACAGCCGTGAAGAAGCACCTTGCAGGTGAGCTCTGACAGCCTTGGACAAGCACCGTCCCTATGTTAGATTCTGCCAGCCTTGAACGGACACTCCCCCACAGGTAAGCATCTTACCACCTTGGACAAACACACCCCTCAGGTGAGCATCGGACAGCTGTAGACCAGCAACCACCACAGGTGAGCATGTGACAGACTTGGACAAACACCACCTTCCAGGTGAACATCTTACAACCTTATATAAGCACCCCCGTCCCCCCCAGGTGAGCCTATGATGGCATTGGACTTGCACCTGCCATGGGTGAGCATCGGAAAGCCTTCGATAAGCAACCCCTCACCAGGTGAGCATCTGACAGCCCTGGACCAGCACCCACCACACCAAGTGAGCATCTGACAGCCTTGGACAAGCACCCACCACACCAAGTGAGCATCTGATAGGCTTGGACAAGCACCTTCCCTAGGTGAGCATGTGAAAGCTGTGGACAGGTCCTCTCCCCAGGTGAGCATCTGAGAACCCTGGAGAAACACCACCCAAGGTGAGCATCTGACAGCATTGGACAAGTTCTCCCCACCCCCCAGGTGAGCATCTGACAGCCCTGGAAAAACATCCCCTCCCTATGCAGGCGAGTTTAAGGCAGACATAGACAAACACACCCCACAGGTGAGCATCTCACAGTCTTGGACAAGCATCACCCCCAGGATGGCACCTGACAGCCTTGCAGAAGCAGACACCCAGGTGAACATCTGACATCCTTGGACAGGCACCCCCCAACAGGTGACATCTGACACATTTGGACACAGCACCCAGGTGAGCATCCGACAGCCTTGGGAAACAACCCCTCTCCCCATTAGAGCATCCAGCAGCCTTGGACAAAGAACCCCCAGGTAAGAATCTGACAGCCTTGGACAAGCACACCCCCAGATGAGCTTCTGACAGCCTTGGACAAGCAATCCCAACACAGGGGAGCATCTAACAGCCCTGGACAAACAGACCAGTGAAGTGAACATCTGACACCCTTGGGAAAGCACAGCCCTAGGCGATCCTTGATAGCCATGGACCAGCAGTCCCCCCAGGTAAGCATCTCACAGTCTTGGACAAGCAATCCCAAGGCTAGACCAGGACGACATTGGACCAGCACCCCCTCCAGGTGACCATCTGACAGCCCTGGACAATCATGGCTCCAGGTGAGCATCTAACACCCTTGGACCAGCACCTCACCGAAGTAGCCATTGGACAGCCTGGAACAAGCATCCCCTCCCCAGGGGAGCATCTGACAGCCGTAGACTAGCAACCACCCCAGGTAAGCATCTGACAGTCTTGTAAAAGCACCCCACATTGGTAAGCCTCTGATAGCCTTGAAGAAGCACCCCGAGGTGAACTGCTGACAGAGTTAGACAAGCAACCTGGCCCCTTGCCAGGTGAGCCTCTGACAGCCTGGAGCAAGGAGCCCACTCAGGTGAGCGTCTGACAGCCTGGAAGCAGCACACCCCTCTGGGTTAGCATCTGACAGCCTTGGACAAGCACACCCTCAGGAGAGCTTCTCAAGTGCTGGGCAAGCATCACCCCCCCACCCCCCACCCAAGGTGAGCATCTCAAGGCCTTGAAAAACCACCACCTCCCTCAGTAAGCACCTGGCAGCCTTTGACCAGCATCCCCCGCACGGAGGGCATCTGACATCCTTAAACAAGCACCCTCACCAGATCAGCATGGGACAGCTTTAGACAAGCAGCCACCTGGGTGAATCTGTGACAGCACCGGACGAGCACACCCCTTACTCAGAGAGAGCATCTGACCCTGGAACAGCAACCCCTTTCAGGTAACCATGTTAAAGCCTTGGACTAGAACCCCCCCAGGTAAGCATGTGACAGGATTGGGCTTGCACCCCCCAAAGTGAGCATCTGAAAACCTTGGATGAGGACCCCCACACCAGGAGAGCATCTGACAGCCCTGGACCAGTATACCCCACAGGTGAGCCTCTTAGAGCCTTGCACAAGCACCCCCCCGCAGGTGAGCATCTGACAGCCTTGGAGCAACACCCCCACATGTGAACATTTATCAGGCTTGTTCAAGAACCTGCCGGACCCTGGTAAGCATCTGACAGCCTTGGACAAGTACTCCTCCCCCCACTCCCCAATATGTAAGCACCCTGACCACTTTGGATAAGCATCCCCCAAAGGAAGTAGCTGACAGCCTTGAAGAAGCAGCCCCACAAAGGAACGCACGTGACAGTCTTGGATAGCTCCACTCCCCGGGTGAGCATTTGACGGTATTGGACCTGCATCCCCCCTGGTGAGCATCTGAAACCCTTGGATAAGCACCCCCCTGGGTTGAGCATCTGAAAGCCCTGCAACAGCAGCCTCATCTAGGTGAGCATCTTACAACCTTATACAAGCACCCCTTGCAGGTGAGCATCTGACAGGATTGAACTTGCACCCCCCGCCAAGGTGAGCATCTGAAAACCTTGGATAAACGCCCCTACACCAGCATAGCATCTGACAGCCCCGGATCAGCATCCCCCATAGGTGAGCATCTGACAGCGTTGGACAAGCACTCTACCCCCTACCCAGGTGAGCTTCTGATGGCTTTGGACAGACACCCCCATAGGTGAGCTTCTGACGGCATTGGAAAAGCACCCACCCAAGGTTAGCATGTGATGGCATTATTCTAGCACCCACCTCAGGTGAGTATCTGACAAAACAAACACGCCCCACAGATTGACCATCTGACTGCCTTGGATGAACACATCCCCCAGGTGAGCAGCTGACAGCCTTAGACAATCCACTACCCGAGGTGAGCATGTGACAGACTTGGAAAAACACCACCTTCCAGGTGAACATCTTACAACCTTATTTAAGCGCCGCCCACCACCCCCAGGTTTGCATATGATGGCGTTGGACATGTACCCGCCATGGATGAGCATCTGAAAGCCTTGGATAAGCACCCCCTCACCAGGTGAGCATCTGACAGCCCTGGACCCGCACACCCCTCAGATGCGCATCTCACAGCCCTGGACAAGCATGAACCCCTTGCTATCATTTGTCAGCCTTCAACAAGCACCCCTGCACAGGTGAGCATCTGCCCGCTTGGACGGAAACAAGCTTCAGGTAAGCATCTGACAGCCTTGGACAAACACCCCCCCCAGGTGAGCATCTGACAGTCTTGGAAAAGAACCCCTCTGCAGGTGAGCATCTGACAGCCTTTGACCTCTACCCCTACCAATATGAGCATCTAACAACTTTAGAAATCGCCGCCTGTAGTGGATTGAATTATGTCCCCCCCAAAGTCACTGAAGTTTGAATTGTGTCCCCCAAGTTTTATGTATTAGAAACTTAGCCCCCACTTTGACTGTTCAAAGGGTGAGAATCCCTATTACGATAATGGAAAGGCAGAGCCATGAAGAGGTGATTGGATCGTAGGACCGTGCAGGAGTGAATGGGTGAATAATGGTGTTCAGGGGCGTGGTTCTGAGGGTTTTAAGAGAAGGAGAGAGTCTGCCTCTTTCTCTGCTCTCTCTGCTTCCACCATCTTGCAGTGTGAGACCCTTGGGTCACTGTTGCCACCCCCAGATGGACTCTGGATTTTCCAGCCTGAGAAACTGTAAGCAATGAATTTCGTTTTCATTATAAATCACACAGTTTCAAGTATTTTGTTATAAGCAACACAAAACTACGAATACACCGCCCAAGGTTAGCATGTGATACCATTTGAATAGCACCCCCCTCAGATGAGCACCTGACAGCCTTGGACAAGCACCCAGCACACCAGGTGAGCATGTGATAGGCTTGTATGAGCACCTCCCCCAGGTGAGCATCTGACAGCCGTGGACAGGCCCTCTCCCCAGGTGAGCACCTGACAACCCTGGAGAAACACCACCCAAGGTGAGCATCTGACAGCATTGGACAAGTTCTCCCCACCCCCTAGGTGAGCATCTGACAGCCCTGGAAAAACATCCCCTCCCTATGCAGGCGAGTTTAAGGCAGACATAGACAAACACACCCCACAGGTGAGCATCTCACAGTCTTGGACAAGCATCACCCCCAGGATGGCACCTGACAGCCTTGCAGAAGCAGACACCCAGGTGATCATCCGACAGCCTTGGGAAACAACCCCTCTCCCCATTAGAGCATCCAGCAGCCTTGGACAAAGAACCCCCAGGTATGAATCTGACAGCCTTGGACAAGCACACCCCCAGATGAGCTTCTGACAGCTTTGGACAAGCAATCCCAACACAGGGGAGCATCTGACAGCCGTAGACTAGCAACCACCCCAGGTAAGCATCTGACAGTCTTGTAAAAGCACCCCACATTGGTAAGCCTCTGATAGCCTTGAAGAAGCACCCCGAGGTGAACTGCTGACAGAGTTAGACAAGCACCCTGCCCCCTGCCAGGTGAGCCTCTGACAGCCTGGAGCAAGGAGCCCACTCAGGTGAGTGACTGACAGCCTTGAAGCAGCACACCCCTCTGGGTTAGCATCTGACAGCCTTGGACAAGCACACCCTCAGGAGAGCTTCTCAAGTGCTGGGCAAGCATCACCCCCCCACCCCCCACCCAAGGTGAGCATCTCAAGGCCTTGAAAAACCACCACCTCCCTCAGTAAGCACCTGGCAGCCTTTGACCAGCATCCCCCGCACGGAGGGCATCTGACATCCTTAAACAAGCACCCTCACCAGATAAGCATGGGACAGCTTTAGACAAGCAGCCACCTGGGTGAGTCTGTGACAGCACCGGACGAGCACACCCCTTACTCAGAGAGAGCATCTGTCCCTGGAACAGCAACCCCTTTCAGGTAACCATGTTAAAGCCTTGGACTAGCACCCCCCCAGGTAAGCATGTGACAGGATTGGGCTTGCACCCCCCAAAGTGAGCATCTGAAAACCTTGGATGAGGACCCCCACACCAGGAGAGCATCTGACAGCCCTGGACCAGTATACCCCACAGGTGAGCATCTAACAGCCTTGCACAAGCACCCCCCCGCAGGTGAGCATCTGACAGCCTTGGAGCAACACCCCCACATGTGAACATTTATCAGGCTTGTTCAAGAACCTGCCGCACCCTGGTAAGCATCTGACAGCCTTGGACAAGTACTCCTCCCCCCACCCCCCAATATGTAAGCACCCTGACCACTTTGGATAAGCATCCCCCAAAGGAAGTAGCTGACAGCCTTGAAGAAGCAGCCCCACAAAGGAACGCACGTGACAGTCTTGGATAGCTCCACTCCCCGGGTGAGCATTTGACGGTATTGGACCTGCATCCCCCCTGGTGAGCATCTGAAACCCTTGGATAAGCACCCCCCTGGGTTGAGCATCTGAAAGCCCTGCAACAGCAGCCTCATCTAGGTGAGCATCTTACAACCTTATACAAGCACCCCTTGCAGGTGAGCATCTGACAGGATTGAACTTGCACCCCCCGCCAAGGTGAGCATCTGAAAACCTTGGATAGACGCCCCTACACCAGCATAGCATCTGACAGCCCCGGATCAGCATCCCCCATAGGTGAGCATCTGACAGCGTTGGACAAGCACTCTACCCCCTACCCAGGTGAGCATCTGATGGCTTTGGACAGACACCCCCATAGGTGAGCTTCTGACGGCATTGGAAAAGCACCCACCCAAGGTTAGCATGTGATGGCATTATTCTAGCACCCACCTCAGGTGAGTATCTGACAAAACAAACACACCCCACAGATTGACCATCTGACTGCCTTGGATGAACACATCCCCCAGGTGAGCAGCTGACAGCCTTAGACAATCCACTACCCGAGGTGAGCATGTGACAGACTTGGAAAAACACCACCTTCCAGGTGAACATCTTACAACCTTATTTAAGCGCCGCCCACCACCCCCAGGTTTGCCTATGATGGCGTTGGACATGTACCCGCCATGGATGAGCATCTGAAAGCCTTGGATAAGCACTCCCTCACCAGGTGAGCATCTGACAGCCCTGGACCCGCACACCCCTCAGATGCGCATCTCACAGCCCTGGACAAGCATGAACCCCTTGCTATCATTTGTCAGCCTTCAACAAGCACCCCTGCACAGGTGAGCATCTGCCCGCTTGGACGGAAACAAGCTTCAGGTAAGCATCTGACAGCCTTGGACAAACACCCCCCCCCCCAGGTGAGCATCTGACAGTCTTGGAAAAGAACCCCTCTGCAGGTGAGCATCTGACAGCCTTTGACCTCTACCCCTACCAATATGAGCATCTAACAACTTTAGAAATCGCCGCCTGTAGTGGATTGAATTATGTCCCCCCCAAAGTCACTGAAGTTTGAATTGTGTCCCCCAAGTTTTATGTATTAGAAACTTAGCCCCCACTTTGACTGTTCAAAGGGTGAGAATCCCTATTACGATAATGGAAAGGCAGAGCCATGAAGAGGTGATTGGATCGTAGGACCGTGCAGGAGTGAATGGGTGAATAATGGTGTTCAGGGGCGTGGTTCTGAGGGTTTTAAGAGAAGGAGAGAGTCTGCCTCTCTCTCTGCTCTCTCTGCTTCCACCATCTTGCAGTGTGAGACCCTTGGGTCACTGTTGCCACCCCCAGATGGACTCTGGATTTTCCAGCCTGAGAAACTGTAAGCAATGAATTTCGTTTTCATTATAAATCACACAGTTTCAAGTATTTTGTTATAAGCAACACAAAACTACGAATACACCGCCCAAGGTTAGCATGTGATACCATTTGAATAGCACCCCCCTCAGATGAGCACCTGACAGCCTTGGACAAGCACCCAGCACACCAGGTGAGCATGTGATAGGCTTGTATGAGCACCTCCCCCAGGTGAGCATCTGACAGCCGTGGACAGGCCCTCTCCCCAGGTGAGCACCTGACAACCCTGGAGAAACACCACCCAAGGTGAGTATCTGACAGCCGTGAAGAAGCACCTTGCAGGTGAGCTCTGACAGCCTTGGACAAGCACCGTCCCTATGTTAGATTCTGCCAGCCTTGAACGGACACTCCCCCACAGGTAAGCATCTTACCACCTTGGACAAACACACCCCTCAGGTGAGCATCGGACAGCTGTAGACCAGCAACCACCACAGGTGAGCATGTGACAGACTTGGACAAACACCACCTTCCAGGTGAACATCTTACAACCTTATATAAGCACCCCCGTCCCCCCCAGGTGGGCCTATGATGGCATTGGACTTGCACCTGCCATGGGTGAGCATCGGAAAGCCTTCGATAAGCAACCCCTCACCAGGTGAGCATCTGACAGCCCTGGACCAGCACCCACCACACCAAGTGAGCATCTGATAGCCTTGGACAAGCACCCACCACACCAAGTGAGCATCTGATAGGCTTGGACAAGCACCTTCCCTAGGTGAGCATGTGAAAGCCGTGGACAGGTCCTCTCCCCAGGTGAGCATCTGAGAACCCTGGAGAAACACCACCCAAGGTGAGCATCTGACAGCATTGGACAAGTTCTCCCCACCCACCAGGTGAGCATCTGACAGCCCTGGAAAAACATCCCCTCCCTATGCAGGCGAGTTTAAGGCAGACATAGACAAACACACCCCACAGGTGAACATCTCACAGTCTTAGACAAGCATCACCCCCAGGATGGCACCTGACAGCCTTGCAGAAGCAGACACCCAGGTGAACATCTGACATCCTTGGACAGGCACCCCCCAACAGGTGACATCTGACACATTTGGACACAGCACCCAGGTGAGCATCCGACAGCCTTGGGAAACAAGCCCTCTCCCCATTAGAGCATCCAGCAGCCTTGGACAAAGAACCCCGAGGTAAGAATCTGACAGCCTTGGACAAGCACACCCCCAGATGAGCTTCTGACAGCCTTGGACAAGCAATCCCAACACAGGGGAGCATCTAACAGCCCTGGACAAACAGACCACTGAAGTGAACATCTGACACCCTTGGGAAAGCACAGCCCTAGGCGATCCTTGATAGCCATGGACCAGCAATCCCCCCAGGTAAGCATCTCACAGTCTTGGACAAGCAATCCCAAGGCTAGACCAGGACGACATTGGACCAGCACCCCCTCCAGGTGACCATCTGACAGCCCTGGACAATCATGGCTCCAGGTGAGCATCTAACACCCTTGGACCAGCACCTCACCGAAGTAGCCATTGGACAGCCTGGAACAAGCATCCCCTCCCCAGGGGAGCATCTGACAGCCGTAGACTAGCAACCACCCCAGGTAAGCATCTGACAGTCTTGTAAAAGCACCCCACATTGGTAAGCCTCTGATAGCCTTGAAGAAGCACCCCGAGGTGAACTGCTGACAGAGTTAGACAAGCAACCTGGCCCCTTGCCAGGTGAGCCTCTGACAGCCTGGAGCAAGGAGCCCACTCAGGTGAGCGTCTGACAGCCTGGAAGCAGCACACCCCTCTGGGTTAGCATCTGACAGCCTTGGACAAGCACACCCTCAGGAGAGCTTCTCAAGTGCTGGGCAAGCATCACCCCCCCACCCCCCACCCAAGGTGAGCATCTCAAGGCCTTGAAAAACCACCACCTCCCTCAGTAAGCACCTGGCAGCCTTTGACCAGCATCCCCCGCACGGAGGGCATCTGACATCCTTAAACAAGCACCCTCACCAGATCAGCATGGGACAGCTTTAGACAAGCAGCCACCTGGGTGAATCTGTGACAGCACCGGACGAGCACACCCCTTACTCAGAGAGAGCATCTGACCCTGGAACAGCAACCCCTTTCAGGTAACCATGTTAAAGCCTTGGACTAGAACCCCCCCAGGTAAGCATGTGACAGGATTGGGCTTGCACCCCCCAAAGTGAGCATCTGAAAACCTTGGATGAGGACCCCCACACCAGGAGAGCATCTGACAGCCCTGGACCAGTATACCCCACAGGTGAGCCTCTTAGAGCCTTGCACAAGCACCCCCCCGCAGGTGAGCATCTGACAGCCTTGGAGCAACACCCCCACATGTGAACATTTATCAGGCTTGTTCAAGAACCTGCCGGACCCTGGTAAGCATCTGACAGCCTTGGACAAGTACTCCTCCCCCCACTCCCCAATATGTAAGCACCCTGACCACTTTGGATAAGCATCCCCCAAAGGAAGTAGCTGACAGCCTTGAAGAAGCAGCCCCACAAAGGAACGCACGTGACAGTCTTGGATAGCTCCACTCCCCGGGTGAGCATTTGACGGTATTGGACCTGAATCCCCCCTGGTGAGCATCTGAAACCCTTGGATAAGCACCCCCCTGGGTTGAGCATCTGAAAGCCCTGCAACAGCAGCCTCATCTAGGTGAGCATCTTACAACCTTATACAAGCACCCCTTGCAGGTGAGCATCTGACAGGATTGAACTTGCACCCCCCGCCAAGGTGAGCATCTGAAAACCTTGGATAAACGCCCCTACACCAGCATAGCATCTGACAGCCCCGGATCAGCATCCCCCATAGGTGAGCATCTGACAGCGTTGGACAAGCACTCTACCCCCTACCCAGGTGAGCTTCTGATGGCTTTGGACAGACACCCCCATAGGTGAGCTTCTGACGGCATTGGAAAAGCACCCACCCAAGGTTAGCATGTGATGGCATTATTCTAGCACCCACCTCAGGTGAGTATCTGACAAAACAAACACGCCCCACAGATTGACCATCTGACTGCCTTGGATGAACACATCCCCCAGGTGAGCAGCTGACAGCCTTAGACAATCCACTACCCGAGGTGAGCATGTGACAGACTTGGAAAAACACCACCTTCCAGGTGAACATCTTACAACCTTATTTAAGCGCCGCCCACCACCCCCAGGTTTGCATATGATGGCGTTGGACATGTACCCGCCATGGATGAGCATCTGAAAGCCTTGGATAAGCACCCCCTCACCAGGTGAGCATCTGACAGCCCTGGACCCGCACACCCCTCAGATGCGCATCTCACAGCCCTGGACAAGCATGAACCCCTTGCTATCATTTGTCAGCCTTCAACAAGCACCCCTGCACAGGTGAGCATCTGCCCGCTTGGACGGAAACAAGCTTCAGGTAAGCATCTGACAGCCTTGGACAAACACCCCCCCCAGGTGAGCATCTGACAGTCTTGGAAAAGAACCCCTCTGCAGGTGAGCATCTGACAGCCTTTGACCTCTACCCCTACCAATATGAGCATCTAACAACTTTAGAAATCGCCGCCTGTAGTGGATTGAATTATGTCCCCCCCAAAGTCACTGAAGTTTGAATTGTGTCCCCCAAGTTTTATGTATTAGAAACTTAGCCCCCACTTTGACTGTTCAAAGGGTGAGAATCCCTATTACGATAATGGAAAGGCAGAGCCATGAAGAGGTGATTGGATCGTAGGACCGTGCAGGAGTGAATGGGTGAATAATGGTGTTCAGGGGCGTGGTTCTGAGGGTTTTAAGAGAAGGAGAGAGTCTGCCTCTTTCTCTGCTCTCTCTGCTTCCACCATCTTGCAGTGTGAGACCCTTGGGTCACTGTTGCCACCCCCAGATGGACTCTGGATTTTCCAGCCTGAGAAACTGTAAGCAATGAATTTCGTTTTCATTATAAATCACACAGTTTCAAGTATTTTGTTATAAGCAACACAAAACTACGAATACACCGCCCAAGGTTAGCATGTGATACCATTTGAATAGCACCCCCCTCAGATGAGCACCTGACAGCCTTGGACAAGCACCCAGCACACCAGGTGAGCATGTGATAGGCTTGTATGAGCACCTCCCCCAGGTGAGCATCTGACAGCCGTGGACAGGCCCTCTCCCCAGGTGAGCACCTGACAACCCTGGAGAAACACCACCCAAGGTGAGCATCTGACAGCATTGGACAAGTTCTCCCCACCCCCTAGGTGAGCATCTGACAGCCCTGGAAAAACATCCCCTCCCTATGCAGGCGAGTTTAAGGCAGACATAGACAAACACACCCCACAGGTGAGCATCTCACAGTCTTGGACAAGCATCACCCCCAGGATGGCACCTGACAGCCTTGCAGAAGCAGACACCCAGGTGAACATCTGACATCCTTGGACAGGCACCCCCCAACAGGTGACATCTGACACATTTGGACACAGCACCCAGGTGAGCATCCGACAGCCTTGGGAAACAACCCCTCTCCCCATTAGAGCATCCAGCAGCCTTGGACAAACAACCCCCAGGTAAGAATCTGACAGCCTTGGACAAGCACACCCCCAGATGAGCTTCTGACAGCCTTGGACAAGCAATCCCAACACAGGGGAGCATCTAACAGCCCTGGACAAACAGACCAGTGAAGTGAACATCTGACACCCTTGGGAAAGCACAGCCCTAGGCGATCCTTGATAGCCATGGACCAGCAATCCCCCCAGGTAAGCATCTCACAGTCTTGGACAAGCAATCCCAAGGCTAGACCAGGACGACATTGGACCAGCACCCCCTCCAGGTGACCATCTGACAGCCCTGGACAATCATGGCTCCAGGTGAGCATCTAACACCCTTGGACCAGCACCTCACCGAAGTAGCCATTGGACAGCCTGGAACAAGCATCCCCTCCCCAGGGGAGCATCTGACAGCCGTAGACTAGCAACCACCCCAGGTAAGCATTTGACAGTCTTGTAAAAGCACCCCACATTGGTAAGCCTCTGATAGCCTTGAAGAAGCACCCCGAGGTGAACTGCTGACAAAGTTAGACAAGCACCCTGCCCCCTGCCAGGTGAGCCTCTGACAGCCTGGAGCAAGGAGCCCACTCAGGTGAGTGACTGACAGCCTTGAAGCAGCACACCCCTCTGGGTTAGCATCTGACAGCCTTGGACAAGCACACCCTCAGGAGAGCTTCTCAAGTGCTGGGCAAGCATCACCCCCCCACCCCCCACCCAAGGTGAGCATCTCAAGGCCTTGAAAAACCACCACCTCCCTCAGCAAGCACCTGGCAGCCTTTGACCAGCATCCCCCGCACGGAGGGCATCTGACATCCTTAAACAAGCACCCTCACCAGATAAGCATGGGACAGCTTTAGACAAGCAGCCACCTGGGTGAGTCTGTGACAGCACCGGACGAGCACACCCCTTACTCAGAGAGAGCATCTGTCCCTGGAACAGCAACCCCTTTCAGGTAACCATGTTAAAGCCTTGGACTAGCACCCCCCCAGGTAAGCATGTGACAGGATTGGGCTTGCACCCCCCAAAGTGAGCATCTGAAAACCTTGGATGAGGACCCCCACACCAGGAGAGCATCTGACAGCCCTGGACCAGTATACCCCACAGGTGAGCATCTAACAGCCTTGCACAAGCACCCCCCCGCAGGTGAGCATCTGACAGCCTTGGAGCAACACCCCCACATGTGAACATTTATCAGGCTTGTTCAAGAACCTGCCGCACCCTGGTAAGCATCTGACAGCCTTGGACAAGTACTCCTCCCCCCACCCCCCAATATGTAAGCACCCTGACCACTTTGGATAAGCATCCCCCAAAGGAAGTAGCTGACAGCCTTGAAGAAGCAGCCCCACAAAGGAACGCACGTGACAGTCTTGGATAGCTCCACTCCCCGGGTGAGCATTTGACGGTATTGGACCTGCATCCCCCCTGGTGAGCATCTGAAACCCTTGGATAAGCACCCCCCTGGGTTGAGCATCTGAAAGCCCTGCAACAGCAGCCTCATCTAGGTGAGCATCTTACAACCTTATACAAGCACCCCTTGCAGGTGAGCATCTGACAGGATTGAACTTGCACCCCCCGCCAAGGTGAGCATCTGAAAACCTTGGATAGACGCCCCTACACCAGCATAGCATCTGACAGCCCCGGATCAGCATCCCCCATAGGTGAGCATCTGACAGCGTTGGACAAGCACTCTACCCCCTACCCAGGTGAGCATCTGATGGCTTTGGACAGACACCCCCATAGGTGAGCTTCTGACGGCATTGGAAAAGCACCCACCCAAGGTTAGCATGTGATGGCATTATTCTAGCACCCACCTCAGGTGAGTATCTGACAAAACAAACACACCCCACAGATTGACCATCTGACTGCCTTGGATGAACACATCCCCCAGGTGAGCAGCTGACAGCCTTAGACAATCCACTACCCGAGGTGAGCATGTGACAGACTTGGAAAAACACCACCTTCCAGGTGAACATCTTACAACCTTATTTAAGCGCCGCCCACCACCCCCAGGTTTGCCTATGATGGCGTTGGACATGTACCCGCCATGGATGAGCATCTGAAAGCCTTGGATAAGCACTCCCTCACCAGGTGAGCATCTGACAGCCCTGGACCCGCACACCCCTCAGATGCGCATCTCACAGCCCTGGACAAGCATGAACCCCTTGCTATCATTTGTCAGCCTTCAACAAGCACCCCTGCACAGGTGAGCATCTGCCCGCTTGGACGGAAACAAGCTTCAGGTAAGCATCTGACAGCCTTGGACAAACACCCCCCCCCCCAGGTGAGCATCTGACAGTCTTGGAAAAGAACCCCTCTGCAGGTGAGCATCTGACAGCCTTTGACCTCTACCCCTACCAATATGAGCATCTAACAACTTTAGAAATCGCCGCCTGTAGTGGATTGAATTATGTCCCCCCCAAAGTCACTGAAGTTTGAATTGTGTCCCCCAAGTTTTATGTATTAGAAACTTAGCCCCCACTTTGACTGTTCAAAGGGTGAGAATCCCTATTACGATAATGGAAAGGCAGAGCCATGAAGAGGTGATTGGATCGTAGGACCGTGCAGGAGTGAATGGGTGAATAATGGTGTTCAGGGGCGTGGTTCTGAGGGTTTTAAGAGAAGGAGAGAGTCTGCCTCTCTCTCTGCTCTCTCTGCTTCCACCATCTTGCAGTGTGAGACCCTTGGGTCACTGTTGCCACCCCCAGATGGACTCTGGATTTTCCAGCCTGAGAAACTGTAAGCAATGAATTTCGTTTTCATTATAAATCACACAGTTTCAAGTATTTTGTTATAAGCAACACAAAACTACGAATACACCGCCCAAGGTTAGCATGTGATACCATTTGAATAGCACCCCCCTCAGATGAGCACCTGACAGCCTTGGACAAGCACCCAGCACACCAGGTGAGCATGTGATAGGCTTGTATGAGCACCTCCCCCAGGTGAGCATCTGACAGCCGTGGACAGGCCCTCTCCCCAGGTGAGCACCTGACAACCCTGGAGAAACACCACCCAAGGTGAGTATCTGACAGCCGTGAAGAAGCACCTTGCAGGTGAGCTCTGACAGCCTTGGACAAGCACCGTCCCTATGTTAGATTCTGCCAGCCTTGAACGGACACTCCCCCACAGGTAAGCATCTTACCACCTTGGACAAACACACCCCTCAGGTGAGCATCGGACAGCTGTAGACCAGCAACCACCACAGGTGAGCATGTGACAGACTTGGACAAACACCACCTTCCAGGTGAACATCTTACAACCTTATATAAGCACCCCCGTCCCCCCCAGGTGAGCCTATGATGGCATTGGACTTGCACCTGCCATGGGTGAGCATCGGAAAGCCTTCGATAAGCAACCCCTCAGCAGGTGAGCATCTGACAGCCCTGGACCAGCACCCACCACACCAAGTGAGCATCTGACAGCCTTGGACAAGCACCCACCACACCAAGTGAGCATCTGATAGGCTTGGACAAGCACCTTCCCTAGGTGAGCATGTGAAAGCCGTGGACAGGTCCTCTCCCCAGGTGAGCATCTGAGAACCCTGGAGAAACACCACCCAAGGTGAGCATCTGACAGCATTGGACAAGTTCTCCCCACCCCCCAGGTGAGCATCTGACAGCCCTGGAAAAACATCCCCTCCCTATGCAGGCGAGTTTAAGGCAGACATAGACAAACACACCCCACAGGTGAGCATCTCACAGTCTTAGACAAGCATCACCCCCAGGATGGCACCTGACAGCCTTGCAGAAGCAGACACCCAGGTGAGCATCCGACAGCCTTGGGAAACAACCCCTCTCCCCATTAGAGCATCCAGCAGCCTTGGACAAAGAACCCCCAGGTAAGAATCTGACAGCCTTGGACAAGCACACCCCCAGATGAGCTTCTGACAGCTTTGGACAAGCAATCCCAACACAGGGGAGCATCTGACAGCCGTAGACTAGCAACCACCCCAGGTAAGCATCTGACAGTCTTGTAAAAGCACCCCACATTGGTAAGCCTCTGATAGCCTTGAAGAAGCACCCCGAGGTGAACTGCTGACAGAGTTAGACAAGCACCCTGCCCCCTGCCAGGTGAGCCTCTGACAGCCTGGAGCAAGGAGCCCACTCAGGTGAGTGACTGACAGCCTTGAAGCAGCACACCCCTCTGGGTTAGCATCTGACAGCCTTGGACAAGCACACCCTCAGGAGAGCTTCTCAAGTGCTGGGCAAGCATCACCCCCCCACCCCCCACCCAAGGTGAGCATCTCAAGGCCTTGAAAAACCACCACCTCCCTCAGTAAGCACCTGGCAGCCTTTGACCAGCATCCCCCGCACGGAGGGCATCTGACATCCTTAAACAAGCACCCTCACCAGATCAGCATGGGACAGCTTTAGACAAGCAGCCACCTGGGTGAGTCTGTGACAGCACCGGACGAGCACACCCCTTACTCAGAGAGAGCATCTGTCCCTGGAACAGCAACCCCTTTCAGGTAACCATGTTAAAGCCTTGGACTAGCACCCCCCCAGGTAAGCATGTGACAGGATTGGGCTTGCACCCCCCAAAGTGAGCATCTGAAAACCTTGGATGAGGACCCCCACACCAGGAGAGCATCTGACAGCCCTGGACCAGTATACCCCACAGGTGAGCATCTAACAGCCTTGCACAAGCACCCCCCCGCAGGTGAGCATCTGACAGCCTTGGAGCAACACCCCCACATGTGAACATTTATCAGGCTTGTTCAAGAACCTGCCGCACCCTGGTAAGCATCTGACAGCCTTGGACAAGTACTCCTCCCCCCACCCCCCAATATGTAAGCACCCTGACCACTTTGGATAAGCATCCCCCAAAGGAAGTAGCTGACAGCCTTGAAGAAGCAGCCCCACAAAGGAACGCACGTGACAGTCTTGGATAGCTCCACTCCCCGGGTGAGCATTTGACGGTATTGGACCTGCATCCCCCCTGGTGAGCATCTGAAACCCTTGGATAAGCACCCCCCTGGGTTGAGCATCTGAAAGCCCTGCAACAGCAGCCTCATCTAGGTGAGCATCTTACAACCTTATACAAGCACCCCTTGCAGGTGAGCATCTGACAGGATTGAACTTGCACCCCCCGCCAAGGTGAGCATCTGAAAACCTTGGATAGACGCCCCTACACCAGCATAGCATCTGACAGCCCCGGATCAGCATCCCCCATAGGTGAGCATCTGACAGCGTTGGACAAGCACTCTACCCCCTACCCAGGTGAGCATCTGATGGCTTTGGACAGACACCCCCATAGGTGAGCTTCTGACGGCATTGGAAAAGCACCCACCCAAGGTTAGCATGTGATGGCATTATTCTAGCACCCACCTCAGGTGAGTATCTGACAAAACAAACACACCCCACAGATTGACCATCTGACTGCCTTGGATGAACACATCCCCCAGGTGAGCAGCTGACAGCCTTAGACAATCCACTACCCGAGGTGAGCATGTGACAGACTTGGAAAAACACCACCTTCCAGGTGAACATCTTACAACCTTATTTAAGCGCCGCCCACCACCCCCAGGTTTGCCTATGATGGCGTTGGACATGTACCCGCCATGGATGAGCATCTGAAAGCCTTGGATAAGCACTCCCTCACCAGGTGAGCATCTGACAGCCCTGGACCCGCACACCCCTCAGATGCGCATCTCACAGCCCTGGACAAGCATGAACCCCTTGCTATCATTTGTCAGCCTTCAACAAGCACCCCTGCACAGGTGAGCATCTGCCCGCTTGGACGGAAACAAGCTTCAGGTAAGCATCTGACAGCCTTGGACAAACACCCCCCCCCCCCAGGTGAGCATCTGACAGTCTTGGAAAAGAACCCCTCTGCAGGTGAGCATCTGACAGCCTTTGACCTCTACCCCTACCAATATGAGCATCTAACAACTTTAGAAATCGCCGCCTGTAGTGGATTGAATTATGTCCCCCCCAAAGTCACTGAAGTTTGAATTGTGTCCCCCAAGTTTTATGTATTAGAAACTTAGCCCCCACTTTGACTGTTCAAAGGGTGAGAATCCCTATTACGATAATGGAAAGGCAGAGCCATGAAGAGGTGATTGGATCGTAGGACCGTGCAGGAGTGAATGGGTGAATAATGGTGTTCAGGGGCGTGGTTCTGAGGGTTTTAAGAGAAGGAGAGAGTCTGCCTCTCTCTCTGCTCTCTCTGCTTCCACCATCTTGCAGTGTGAGACCCTTGGGTCACTGTTGCCACCCCCAGATGGACTCTGGATTTTCCAGCCTGAGAAACTGTAAGCAATGAATTTCGTTTTCATTATAAATCACACAGTTTCAAGTATTTTGTTATAAGCAACACAAAACTACGAATACACCGCCCAAGGTTAGCATGTGATACCATTTGAATAGCACCCCCCTCAGATGAGCACCTGACAGCCTTGGACAAGCACCCAGCACACCAGGTGAGCATGTGATAGGCTTGTATGAGCACCTCCCCCAGGTGAGCATCTGACAGCCGTGGACAGGCCCTCTCCCCAGGTGAGCACCTGACAACCCTGGAGAAACACCACCCAAGGTGAGTATCTGACAGCCGTGAAGAAGCACCTTGCAGGTGAGCTCTGACAGCCTTGGACAAGCACCGTCCCTATGTTAGATTCTGCCAGCCTTGAACGGACACTCCCCCACAGGTAAGCATCTTACCACCTTGGACAAACACACCCCTCAGGTGAGCATCGGACAGCTGTAGACCAGCAACCACCACAGGTGAGCATGTGACAGACTTGGACAAACACCACCTTCCAGGTGAACATCTTACAACCTTATATAAGCACCCCCGTCCCCCCCAGGTGAGCCTATGATGGCACTGGACTTGCACCTGCCATGGGTGAGCATCGGAAAGCCTTCGATAAGCAACCCCTCAGCAGGTGAGCATCTGACAGCCCTGGACCAGCACCCACCACACCAAGTGAGCATCTGACAGCCTTGGACAAGCACCCACCACACCAAGTGAGCATCTGATAGGCTTGGACAAGCACCTTCCCTAGGTGAGCATGTGAAAGCCGTGGACAGGTCCTCTCCCCAGGTGAGCATCTGAGAACCCTGGAGAAACACCACCCAAGGTGAGCATCTGACAGCATTGGACAAGTTCTCCCCACCCCCCAGGTGAGCATCTGACAGCCCTGGAAAAATATCCCCTCCATATGCAGGTGAGTTTAAGGCAGACATAGACAAACACACCCCACAGGTGAGCATCTCACAGTCTTGGACAAGCATCACCCCCAGGATGGCACCTGACAGCCTTGCAGAAGCAGACACCCAGGTGAGCATCCGACAGCCTTGGGAAACAACCCCTCTCCCCATTAGAGCATCCAGCAGCCTTGGACAAAGAACCCCCAGGTAAGAATCTGACAGCCTTGGACAAGCACACCCCCAGATGAGCTTCTGACAGCTTTGGACAAGCAATCCCAACACAGGGGAGCATCTGACAGCCGTAGACTAGCAACCACCCCAGGTAAGCATCTGACAGTCTTGTAAAAGCACCCCACATTGGTAAGCCTCTGATAGCCTTGAAGAAGCACCCCGAGGTGAACTGCTGACAGAGTTAGACAAGCACCCTGCCCCCTGCCAGGTGAGCCTCTGACAGCCTGGAGCAAGGAGCCCACTCAGGTGAGTGACTGACAGCCTTGAAGCAGCACACCCCTCTGGGTTAGCATCTGACAGCCTTGGACAAGCACACCCTCAGGAGAGCTTCTCAAGTGCTGGGCAAGCATCACCCCCCCACCCCCCACCCAAGGTGAGCATCTCAAGGCCTTGAAAAACCACCACCTCCCTCAGTAAGCACCTGGCAGCCTTTGACCAGCATCCCCCGCACGGAGGGCATCTGACATCCTTAAACAAGCACCCTCACCAGATAAGCATGGGACAGCTTTAGACAAGCAGCCACCTGGGTGAGTCTGTGACAGCACCGGACGAGCACACCCCTTACTCAGAGAGAGCATCTGTCCCTGGAACAGCAACCCCTTTCAGGTAACCATGTTAAAGCCTTGGACTAGCACCCCCCCAGGTAAGCATGTGACAGGATTGGGCTTGCACCCCCCAAAGTGAGCATCTGAAAACCTTGGATGAGGACCCCCACACCAGGAGAGCATCTGACAGCCCTGGACCAGTATACCCCACAGGTGAGCATCTAACAGCCTTGCACAAGCACCCCCCCGCAGGTGAGCATCTGACAGCCTTGGAGCAACACCCCCACATGTGAACATTTATCAGGCTTGTTCAAGAACCTGCCGCACCCTGGTAAGCATCTGACAGCCTTGGACAAGTACTCCTCCCCCCACCCCCCAATATGTAAGCACCCTGACCACTTTGGATAAGCATCCCCCAAAGGAAGTAGCTGACAGCCTTGAAGAAGCAGCCCCACAAAGGAACGCACGTGACAGTCTTGGATAGCTCCACTCCCCGGGTGAGCATTTGACGGTATTGGACCTGCATCCCCCCTGGTGAGCATCTGAAACCCTTGGATAAGCACCCCCCTGGGTTGAGCATCTGAAAGCCCTGCAACAGCAGCCTCATCTAGGTGAGCATCTTACAACCTTATACAAGCACCCCTTGCAGGTGAGCATCTGACAGGATTGAACTTGCACCCCCCGCCAAGGTGAGCATCTGAAAACCTTGGATAGACGCCCCTACACCAGCATAGCATCTGACAGCCCCGGATCAGCATCCCCCATAGGTGAGCATCTGACAGCGTTGGACAAGCACTCTACCCCCTACCCAGGTGAGCATCTGATGGCTTTGGACAGACACCCCCATAGGTGAGCTTCTGACGGCATTGGAAAAGCACCCACCCAAGGTTAGCATGTGATGGCATTATTCTAGCACCCACCTCAGGTGAGTATCTGACAAAACAAACACACCCCACAGATTGACCATCTGACTGCCTTGGATGAACACATCCCCCAGGTGAGCAGCTGACAGCCTTAGACAATCCACTACCCGAGGTGAGCATGTGACAGACTTGGAAAAACACCACCTTCCAGGTGAACATCTTACAACCTTATTTAAGCGCCGCCCACCACCCCCAGGTTTGCCTATGATGGCGTTGGACATGTACCCGCCATGGATGAGCATCTGAAAGCCTTGGATAAGCACTCCCTCACCAGGTGAGCATCTGACAGCCCTGGACCCGCACACCCCTCAGATGCGCATCTCACAGCCCTGGACAAGCATGAACCCCTTGCTATCATTTGTCAGCCTTCAACAAGCACCCCTGCACAGGTGAGCATCTGCCCGCTTGGACGGAAACAAGCTTCAGGTAAGCATCTGACAGCCTTGGACAAACACCCCCCCCCCCAGGTGAGCATCTGACAGTCTTGGAAAAGAACCCCTCTGCAGGTGAGCATCTGACAGCCTTTGACCTCTACCCCTACCAATATGAGCATCTAACAACTTTAGAAATCGCCGCCTGTAGTGGATTGAATTATGTCCCCCCCAAAGTCACTGAAGTTTGAATTGTGTCCCCCAAGTTTTATGTATTAGAAACTTAGCCCCCACTTTGACTGTTCAAAGGGTGAGAATCCCTATTACGATAATGGAAAGGCAGAGCCATGAAGAGGTGATTGGATCGTAGGACCGTGCAGGAGTGAATGGGTGAATAATGGTGTTCAGGGGCGTGGTTCTGAGGGTTTTAAGAGAAGGAGAGAGTCTGCCTCTCTCTCTGCTCTCTCTGCTTCCACCATCTTGCAGTGTGAGACCCTTGGGTCACTGTTGCCACCCCCAGATGGACTCTGGATTTTCCAGCCTGAGAAACTGTAAGCAATGAATTTCGTTTTCATTATAAATCACACAGTTTCAAGTATTTTGTTATAAGCAACACAAAACTACGAATACACCGCCCAAGGTTAGCATGTGATACCATTTGAATAGCACCCCCCTCAGATGAGCACCTGACAGCCTTGGACAAGCACCCAGCACACCAGGTGAGCATGTGATAGGCTTGTATGAGCACCTCCCCCAGGTGAGCATCTGACAGCCGTGGACAGGCCCTCTCCCCAGGTGAGCACCTGACAACCCTGGAGAAACACCACCCAAGGTGAGTATCTGACAGCCGTGAAGAAGCACCTTGCAGGTGAGCTCTGACAGCCTTGGACAAGCACCGTCCCTATGTTAGATTCTGCCAGCCTTGAACGGACACTCCCCCACAGGTAAGCATCTTACCACCTTGGACAAACACACCCCTCAGGTGAGCATCGGACAGCTGTAGACCAGCAACCACCACAGGTGAGCATGTGACAGACTTGGACAAACACCACCTTCCAGGTGAACATCTTACAACCTTATATAAGCACCCCCGTCCCCCCCAGGTGAGCCTATGATGGCATTGGACTTGCACCTGCCATGGGTGAGCATTGGAAAGCCTTCGATAAGCAACCCCTCACCAGGTGAGCATCTGACAGCCCTGGACCAGCACCCACCACACCAAGTGAGCATCTGACAGCCTTGGACAAGCACCCACCACACCAAGTGAGCATCTGATAGGCTTGGACAAGCACCTTCCCTAGGTGAGCATGTGAAAGCCGTGGACAGGTCCTCTCCCCAGGTGAGCATCTGAGAACCCTGGAGAAACACCACCCAAGGTGAGCATCTGACAGCATTGGACAAGTTCTCCCCACCCCCCAGGTGAGCATCTGACAGCCCTGGAAAAACATCCCATCCCTATGCAGGCGAGTTTGAGGCAGACATAGACAAACACACCCCACAGGTGAGCATCTCACAGTCTTGGACAAGCATCACCCCCAGGATGGCACCTGACAGCCTTGCAGAAGCAGACACCCAGGTGAGCATCCGACAGCCTTGGGAAACAACCCCTCTCCCCATTAGAGCATCCAGCAGCCTTGGACAAAGAACCCCCAGGTAAGAATCTGACAGCCTTGGACAAGCACACCCCCAGATGAGCTTCTGACAGCTTTGGACAAGCAATCCCAACACAGGGGAGCATCTGACAGCCGTAGACTAGCAACCACCCCAGGTAAGCATCTGACAGTCTTGTAAAAGCACCCCACATTGGTAAGCCTCTGATAGCCTTGAAGAAGCACCCCGAGGTGAACTGCTGACAGAGTTAGACAAGCACCCTGCCCCCTGCCAGGTGAGCCTCTGACAGCCTGGAGCAAGGAGCCCACTCAGGTGAGTGACTGACAGCCTTGAAGCAGCACACCCCTCTGGGTTAGCATCTGACAGCCTTGGACAAGCACACCCTCAGGAGAGCTTCTCAAGTGCTGGGCAAGCATCACCCCCCCACCCCCCCACCCAAGGTGAGCATCTCAAGGCCTTGAAAAACCACCACCTCCCTCAGTAAGCACCTGGCAGCCTTTGACCAGCATCCCCCGCACGGAGGGCATCTGACATCCTTAAACAAGCACCCTCACCAGATCAGCATGGGACAGCTTTAGACAAGCAGCCACCTGGGTGAGTCTGTGACAGCACCGGACGAGCACACCCCTTACTCAGAGAGAGCATCTGTCCCTGGAACAGCAACCCCTTTCAGGTAACCATGTTAAAGCCTTGGACTAGCACCCCCCCAGGTAAGCATGTGACAGGATTGGGCTTGCACCCCCCAAAGTGAGCATCTGAAAACCTTGGATGAGGACCCCCACACCAGGAGAGCATCTGACAGCCCTGGACCAGTATACCCCACAGGTGAGCATCTAACAGCCTTGCACAAGCACCCCCCCGCAGGTGAGCATCTGACAGCCTTGGAGCAACACCCCCACATGTGAACATTTATCAGGCTTGTTCAAGAACCTGCCGCACCCTGGTAAGCATCTGACAGCCTTGGACAAGTACTCCTCCCCCCACCCCCCAATATGTAAGCACCCTGACCACTTTGGATAAGCATCCCCCAAAGGAAGTAGCTGACAGCCTTGAAGAAGCAGCCCCACAAAGGAACGCACGTGACAGTCTTGGATAGCTCCACTCCCCGGGTGAGCATTTGACGGTATTGGACCTGCATCCCCCCTGGTGAGCATCTGAAACCCTTGGATAAGCACCCCCCTGGGTTGAGCATCTGAAAGCCCTGCAACAGCAGCCTCATCTAGGTGAGCATCTTACAACCTTATACAAGCACCCCTTGCAGGTGAGCATCTGACAGGATTGAACTTGCACCCCCCGCCAAGGTGAGCATCTGAAAACCTTGGATAAACGCCCCTACACCAGCATAGCATCTGACAGCCCCGGATCAGCATCCCCCATAGGTGAGCATCTGACAGCGTTGGACAAGCACTCTACCCCCTACCCAGGTGAGCATCTGATGGCTTTGGACAGACACCCCCATAGGTGAGCTTCTGACGGCATTGGAAAAGCACCCACCCAAGGTTAGCATGTGATGGCATTATTCTAGCACCCACCTCAGGTGAGTATCTGACAAAACAAACACACCCCACAGATTGACCATCTGACTGCCTTGGATGAACACATCCCCCAGGTGAGCAGCTGACAGCCTTAGACAATCCACTACCCGAGGTGAGCATGTGACAGACTTGGAAAAACACCACCTTCCAGGTGAACATCTTACAACCTTATTTAAGCGCCGCCCACCACCCCCAGGTTTGCCTATGATGGCGTTGGACATGTACCCGCCATGGATGAGCATCTGAAAGCCTTGGATAAGCACCCCCTCACCAGGTGAGCATCTGACAGCCCTGGACCCGCACACCCCTCAGATGCGCATCTCACAGCCCTGGACAAGCATGAACCCCTTGCTATCATTTGTCAGCCTTCAACAAGCACCCCTGCACAGGTGAGCATCTGCCCGCTTGGACGGAAACAAGCTTCAGGTAAGCATCTGACAGCCTTGGACAAACACCCCCCCCCCCAGGTGAGCATCTGACAGTCTTGGAAAAGAACCCCTCTGCAGGTGAGCATCTGACAGCCTTTGACCTCTACCCCTACCAATATGAGCATCTAACAACTTTAGAAATCGCCGCCTGTAGTGGATTGAATTATGTCCCCCCCAAAGTCACTGAAGTTTGAATTGTGTCCCCCAAGTTTTATGTATTAGAAACTTAGCCCCCACTTTGACTGTTCAAAGGGTGAGAATCCCTATTACGATAATGGAAAGGCAGAGCCATGAAGAGGTGATTGGATCGTAGGACCGTGCAGGAGTGAATGGGTGAATAATGGTGTTCAGGGGCGTGGTTCTGAGGGTTTTAAGAGAAGGAGAGAGTCTGCCTCTCTCTCTGCTCTCTCTGCTTCCACCATCTTGCAGTGTGAGACCCTTGGGTCACTGTTGCCACCCCCAGATGGACTCTGGATTTTCCAGCCTGAGAAACTGTAAGCAATGAATTTCGTTTTCATTATAAATCACACAGTTTCAAGTATTTTGTTATAAGCAACACAAAACTACGAATACACCGCCCAAGGTTAGCATGTGATACCATTTGAATAGCACCCCCCTCAGATGAGCACCTGACAGCCTTGGACAAGCACCCAGCACACCAGGTGAGCATGTGATAGGCTTGTATGAGCACCTCCCCCAGGTGAGCATCTGACAGCCGTGGACAGGCCCTCTCCCCAGGTGAGCACCTGACAACCCTGGAGAAACACCACCCAAGGTGAGTATCTGACAGCCGTGAAGAAGCACCTTGCAGGTGAGCTCTGACAGCCTTGGACAAGCACCGTCCCTATGTTAGATTCTGCCAGCCTTGAACGGACACTCCCCCACAGGTAAGCATCTTACCACCTTGGACAAACACACCCCTCAGGTGAGCATCGGACAGCTGTAGACCAGCAACCACCACAGGTGAGCATGTGACAGACTTGGACAAACACCACCTTCCAGGTGAACATCTTACAACCTTATATAAGCACCCCCGTCCCCCCCAGGTGAGCCTATGATGGCATTGGACTTGCACCTGCCATGGGTGAGCATCGGAAAGCCTTCGATAAGCAACCCCTCACCAGGTGAGCATCTGACAGCCCTGGACCAGCACCCACCACACCAAGTGAGCATCTGACAGCCTTGGACAAGCACCCACCACACCAAGTGAGCATCTGATAGGCTTGGACAAGCACCTTCCCTAGGTGAGCATGTGAAAGCCGTGGACAGGTCCTCTCCCCAGGTGAGCATCTGAGAACCCTGGAGAAACACCACCCAAGGTGAGCATCTGACAGCATTGGACAAGTTCTCCCCACCCCCCAGGTGAGCATCTGACAGCCCTGGAAAAACATCCCCTCCCTATGTAGGCGAGTTTAAGGCAGACATAGACAAACACACCCCACAGGTGAGCATCTCACAGTCTTGGACAAGCATCACCCCCAGGATGGCACCTGACAGCCTTGCAGAAGCAGACACCCAGGTGAGCATCCGACAGCCTTGGGAAACAACCCCTCTCCCCATTAGAGCATCCAGCAGCCTTGGACAAAGAACCCCCAGGTAAGAATCTGACAGCCTTGGACAAGCACACCCCCAGATGAGCTTCTGACAGCTTTGGACAAGCAATCCCAACACAGGGGAGCATCTGACAGCCGTAGACTAGCAACCACCCCAGGTAAGCATCTGACAGTCTTGTAAAAGCACCCCACATTGGTAAGCCTCTGATAGCCTTGAAGAAGCACCCCGAGGTGAACTGCTGACAGAGTTAGACAAGCACCCTGCCCCCTGCCAGGTGAGCCTCTGACAGCCTGGAGCAAGGAGCCCACTCAGGTGAGTGACTGACAGCCTTGAAGCAGCACACCCCTCTGGGTTAGCATCTGACAGCCTTGGACAAGCACACCCTCAGGAGAGCTTCTCAAGTGCTGGGCAAGCATCACCCCCCCACCCCCCCACCCAAGGTGAGCATCTCAAGGCCTTGAAAAACCACCACCTCCCTCAGTAAGCACCTGGCAGCCTTTGACCAGCATCCCCCGCACGGAGGGCATCTGACATCCTTAAACAAGCACCCTCACCAGATCAGCATGGGACAGCTTTAGACAAGCAGCCACCTGGGTGAGTCTGTGACAGCACCGGACGAGCACACCCCTTACTCAGAGAGAGCATCTGTCCCTGGAACAGCAACCCCTTTCAGGTAACCATGTTAAAGCCTTGGACTAGCACCCCCCCAGGTAAGCATGTGACAGGATTGGGCTTGCACCCCCCAAAGTGAGCATCTGAAAACCTTGGATGAGGACCCCCACACCAGGAGAGCATCTGACAGCCCTGGACCAGTATACCCCACAGGTGAGCATCTAACAGCCTTGCACAAGCACCCCCCCGCAGGTGAGCATCTGACAGCCTTGGAGCAACACCCCCACATGTGAACATTTATCAGGCTTGTTCAAGAACCTGCCGCACCCTGGTAAGCATCTGACAGCCTTGGACAAGTACTCCTCCCCCCACCCCCCAATATGTAAGCACCCTGACCACTTTGGATAAGCATCCCCCAAAGGAAGTAGCTGACAGCCTTGAAGAAGCAGCCCCACAAAGGAACGCACGTGACAGTCTTGGATAGCTCCACTCCCCGGGTGAGCATTTGACGGTATTGGACCTGCATCCCCCCTGGTGAGCATCTGAAACCCTTGGATAAGCACCCCCCTGGGTTGAGCATCTGAAAGCCCTGCAACAGCAGCCTCATCTAGGTGAGCATCTTACAACCTTATACAAGCACCCCTTGCAGGTGAGCATCTGACAGGATTGAACTTGCACCCCCCGCCAAGGTGAGCATCTGAAAACCTTGGATAAACGCCCCTACACCAGCATAGCATCTGACAGCCCCGGATCAGCATCCCCCATAGGTGAGCATCTGACAGCGTTGGACAAGCACTCTACCCCCTACCCAGGTGAGCATCTGATGGCTTTGGACAGACACCCCCATAGGTGAGCTTCTGACGGCATTGGAAAAGCACCCACCCAAGGTTAGCATGTGATGGCATTATTCTAGCACCCACCTCAGGTGAGTATCTGACAAAACAAACACACCCCACAGATTGACCATCTGACTGCCTTGGATGAACACATCCCCCAGGTGAGCAGCTGACAGCCTTAGACAATCCACTACCCGAGGTGAGCATGTGACAGACTTGGAAAAACACCACCTTCCAGGTGAACATCTTACAACCTTATTTAAGCGCCGCCCACCACCCCCAGGTTTGCCTATGATGGCGTTGGACATGTACCCGCCATGGATGAGCATCTGAAAGCCTTGGATAAGCACTCCCTCACCAGGTGAGCATCTGACAGCCCTGGACCCGCACACCCCTCAGATGCGCATCTCACAGCCCTGGACAAGCATGAACCCCTTGCTATCATTTGTCAGCCTTCAACAAGCACCCCTGCACAGGTGAGCATCTGCCCGCTTGGACGGAAACAAGCTTCAGGTAAGCATCTGACAGCCTTGGACAAACACCCCCCCCCCCAGGTGAGCATCTGACAGTCTTGGAAAAGAACCCCTCTGCAGGTGAGCATCTGACAGCCTTTGACCTCTACCCCTACCAATATGAGCATCTAACAACTTTAGAAATCGCCGCCTGTAGTGGATTGAATTATGTCCCCCCCAAAGTCACTGAAGTTTGAATTGTGTCCCCCAAGTTTTATGTATTAGAAACTTAGCCCCCACTTTGACTGTTCAAAGGGTGAGAATCCCTATTACGATAATGGAAAGGCAGAGCCATGAAGAGGTGATTGGATCGTAGGACCGTGCAGGAGTGAATGGGTGAATAATGGTGTTCAGGGGCGTGGTTCTGAGGGTTTTAAGAGAAGGAGAGAGTCTGCCTCTCTCTCTGCTCTCTCTGCTTCCACCATCTTGCAGTGTGAGACCCTTGGGTCACTGTTGCCACCCCCAGATGGACTCTGGATTTTCCAGCCTGAGAAACTGTAAGCAATGAATTTCGTTTTCATTATAAATCACACAGTTTCAAGTATTTTGTTATAAGCAACACAAAACTACGAATACACCGCCCAAGGTTAGCATGTGATACCATTTGAATAGCACCCCCCTCAGATGAGCACCTGACAGCCTTGGACAAGCACCCAGCACACCAGGTGAGCATGTGATAGGCTTGTATGAGCACCTCCCCCAGGTGAGCATCTGACAGCCGTGGACAGGCCCTCTCCCCAGGTGAGCACCTGACAACCCTGGAGAAACACCACCCAAGGTGAGTATCTGACAGCCGTGAAGAAGCACCTTGCAGGTGAGCTCTGACAGCCTTGGACAAGCACCGTCCCTATGTTAGATTCTGCCAGCCTTGAACGGACACTCCCCCACAGGTAAGCATCTTACCACCTTGGACAAACACACCCCTCAGGTGAGCATCGGACAGCTGTAGACCAGCAACCACCACAGGTGAGCATGTGACAGACTTGGACAAACACCACCTTCCAGGTGAACATCTTACAACCTTATATAAGCACCCCCGTCCCCCCCAGGTGAGCCTATGATGGCATTGGACTTGCACCTGCCATGGGTGAGCATCGGAAAGCCTTCGATAAGCAACCCCTCACCAGGTGAGCATCTGACAGCCCTGGACCAGCACCCACCACACCAAGTGAGCATCTGACAGCCTTGGACAAGCACCCACCACACCAAGTGAGCATCTGATAGGCTTGGACAAGCACCTTCCCTAGGTGAGCATGTGAAAGCCGTGGACAGGTCCTCTCCCCAGGTGAGCATCTGAGAACCCTGGAGAAACACCACCCAAGGTGAGCATCTGACAGCATTGGACAAGTTCTCCCCACCCCCCAGGTGAGCATCTGACAGCCCTGGAAAAACATCCCCTCCCTATGCAGGCGAGTTTAAGGCAGACATAGACAAACACACCCCACAGGTGAGCATCTCACAGTCTTGGACAAGCATCACCCCCAGGATGGCACCTGACAGCCTTGCAGAAGCAGACACCCAGGTGAGCATCCGACAGCCTTGGGAAACAACCCCTCTCCCCATTAGAGCATCCAGCAGCCTTGGACAAAGAACCCCCAGGTAAGAATCTGACAGCCTTGGACAAGCACACCCCCAGATGAGCTTCTGACAGCTTTGGACAAGCAATCCCAACACAGGGGAGCATCTGACAGCCGTAGACTAGCAACCACCCCAGGTAAGCATCTGACAGTCTTGTAAAAGCACCCCACATTGGTAAGCCTCTGATAGCCTTGAAGAAGCACCCCGAGGTGAACTGCTGACAGAGTTAGACAAGCACCCTGCCCCCTGCCAGGTGAGCCTCTGACAGCCTGGAGCAAGGAGCCCACTCAGGTGAGTGACTGACAGCCTTGAAGCAGCACACCCCTCTGGGTTAGCATCTGACAGCCTTGGACAAGCACACCCTCAGGAGAGCTTCTCAAGTGCTGGGCAAGCATCACCCCCCCACCCCCCCACCCAAGGTGAGCATCTCAAGGCCTTGAAAAACCACCACCTCCCTCAGTAAGCACCTGGCAGCCTTTGACCAGCATCCCCCGCACGGAGGGCATCTGACATCCTTAAACAAGCACCCTCACCAGATCAGCATGGGACAGCTTTAGACAAGCAGCCACCTGGGTGAGTCTGTGACAGCACCGGACGAGCACACCCCTTACTCAGAGAGAGCATCTGTCCCTGGAACAGCAACCCCTTTCAGGTAACCATGTTAAAGCCTTGGACTAGCACCCCCCCAGGTAAGCATGTGACAGGATTGGGCTTGCACCCCCCAAAGTGAGCATCTGAAAACCTTGGATGAGGACCCCCACACCAGGAGAGCATCTGACAGCCCTGGACCAGTATACCCCACAGGTGAGCATCTAACAGCCTTGCACAAGCACCCCCCCGCAGGTGAGCATCTGACAGCCTTGGAGCAACACCCCCACATGTGAACATTTATCAGGCTTGTTCAAGAACCTGCCGCACCCTGGTAAGCATCTGACAGCCTTGGACAAGTACTCCTCCCCCCACCCCCCAATATGTAAGCACCCTGACCACTTTGGATAAGCATCCCCCAAAGGAAGTAGCTGACAGCCTTGAAGAAGCAGCCCCACAAAGGAACGCACGTGACAGTCTTGGATAGCTCCACTCCCCGGGTGAGCATTTGACGGTATTGGACCTGCATCCCCCCTGGTGAGCATCTGAAACCCTTGGATAAGCACCCCCCTGGGTTGAGCATCTGAAAGCCCTGCAACAGCAGCCTCATCTAGGTGAGCATCTTACAACCTTATACAAGCACCCCTTGCAGGTGAGCATCTGACAGGATTGAACTTGCACCCCCCGCCAAGGTGAGCATCTGAAAACCTTGGATAAACGCCCCTACACCAGCATAGCATCTGACAGCCCCGGATCAGCATCCCCCATAGGTGAGCATCTGACAGCGTTGGACAAGCACTCTACCCCCTACCCAGGTGAGCATCTGATGGCTTTGGACAGACACCCCCATAGGTGAGCTTCTGACGGCATTGGAAAAGCACCCACCCAAGGTTAGCATGTGATGGCATTATTCTAGCACCCACCTCAGGTGAGTATCTGACAAAACAAACACACCCCACAGATTGACCATCTGACTGCCTTGGATGAACACATCCCCCAGGTGAGCAGCTGACAGCCTTAGACAATCCACTACCCGAGGTGAGCATGTGACAGACTTGGAAAAACACCACCTTCCAGGTGAACATCTTACAACCTTATTTAAGCGCCGCCCACCACCCCCAGGTTTGCCTATGATGGCGTTGGACATGTACCCGCCATGGATGAGCATCTGAAAGCCTTGGATAAGCACCCCCTCACCAGGTGAGCATCTGACAGCCCTGGACCCGCACACCCCTCAGATGCGCATCTCACAGCCCTGGACAAGCATGAACCCCTTGCTATCATTTGTCAGCCTTCAACAAGCACCCCTGCACAGGTGAGCATCTGCCCGCTTGGACGGAAACAAGCTTCAGGTAAGCATCTGACAGCCTTGGACAAACACCCCCCCCCCCAGGTGAGCATCTGACAGTCTTGGAAAAGAACCCCTCTGCAGGTGAGCATCTGACAGCCTTTGACCTCTACCCCTACCAATATGAGCATCTAACAACTTTAGAAATCGCCGCCTGTAGTGGATTGAATTATGTCCCCCCCAAAGTCACTGAAGTTTGAATTGTGTCCCCCAAGTTTTATGTATTAGAAACTTAGCCCCCACTTTGACTGTTCAAAGGGTGAGAATCCCTATTACGATAATGGAAAGGCAGAGCCATGAAGAGGTGATTGGATCGTAGGACCGTGCAGGAGTGAATGGGTGAATAATGGTGTTCAGGGGCGTGGTTCTGAGGGTTTTAAGAGAAGGAGAGAGTCTGCCTCTCTCTCTGCTCTCTCTGCTTCCACCATCTTGCAGTGTGAGACCCTTGGGTCACTGTTGCCACCCCCAGATGGACTCTGGATTTTCCAGCCTGAGAAACTGTAAGCAATGAATTTCGTTTTCATTATAAATCACACAGTTTCAAGTATTTTGTTATAAGCAACACAAAACTACGAATACACCGCCCAAGGTTAGCATGTGATACCATTTGAATAGCACCCCCCTCAGATGAGCACCTGACAGCCTTGGACAAGCACCCAGCACACCAGGTGAGCATGTGATAGGCTTGTATGAGCACCTCCCCCAGGTGAGCATCTGACAGCCGTGGACAGGCCCTCTCCCCAGGTGAGCACCTGACAACCCTGGAGAAACACCACCCAAGGTGAGTATCTGACAGCCGTGAAGAAGCACCTTGCAGGTGAGCTCTGACAGCCTTGGACAAGCACCGTCCCTATGTTAGATTCTGCCAGCCTTGAACGGACACTCCCCCACAGGTAAGCATCTTACCACCTTGGACAAACACACCCCTCAGGTGAGCATCGGACAGCTGTAGACCAGCAACCACCACAGGTGAGCATGTGACAGACTTGGACAAACACCACCTTCCAGGTGAACATCTTACAACCTTATATAAGCACCCCCGTCCCCCCCAGGTGAGCCTATGATGGCATTGGACTTGCACCTGCCATGGGTGAGCATCTGAAAGCCTTCGATAAGCAACCCCTCACCAGGTGAGCATCTGACAGCCCTGGACCAGCACCCACCACACCAAGTGAGCATCTGACAGCCTTGGACAAGCACCCACCACACCAAGTGAGCATCTGATACGCTTGGACAAGCACCTTCCCTAGGTGAGCATGTGAAAGCCGTGGACAGGTCCTCTCCCCAGGTGAGCATCTGAGAACCCTGGAGAAACACCACCCAAGGTGAGCATCTGACAGCATTGGACAAGTTCTCCCCACCCCCCAGGTGAGCATCTGACAGCCCTGGAAAAACATCCCCTCCCTATGCAGGCGAGTTTAAGGCAGACATAGACAAACACACCCCACAGGTGAGCATCTCACAGTCTTGGACAAGCATCACCCCCAGGATGGCACCTGACAGCCTTGCAGAAGCAGACACCCAGGTGAACATCTGACATCCTTGGACAGGCACCCCCCAACAGGTGACATCTGACACATTTGGACACAGCACCCAGGTGAGCATCCGACAGCCTTGGGAAACAACCCCTCTCCCCATTAGAGCATCCAGCAGCCTTGGACAAACAACCCCCAGGTAAGAATCTGACAGCCTTGGGCAAGCACACCCCCAGATGAGCTTCTGACAGCTTTGGACAAGCAATCCCAACACAGGGGAGCATCTGACAGCCCTGGACAAACAGACCAGTGAAGTGAACATCTGACACCCTTGGGAAAGCACAGCCCTAGGCGATCCTTGATAGCCATGGACCAGCAGTCCCCCCAGGTAAGCATCTCACAGTCTTGGACAAGCAATCCCAAGGCTAGACCAGGACGACATTGGACCAGCACCCCCTCCAGGTGACCATCTGACAGCCCTGGACAATCATGGCTCCAGGTGAGCATCTAACACCCTTGGACCAGCACCTCACCGAAGTAGGCATTGGACAGCCTGGAACAAGCATCCCCTCCCCAGGGGAGCATCTGACAGCCGTAGACTAGCAACCACCCCAGGTAAGCATCTGACAGTCTTGTAAAAGCACCCCACATTGGTAAGCCTGTGATAGCCTTGAAGACGCACCCCGAGGTGAATTGCTGACAGAGTTAGACAAGCACCCTGCCCCCTGCCAGGTGAGCCTCTGACAGCCTGGAGCAAGGAGCCCACTCAGGTGAGCGTCTGACAGCCTGGAAGCAGCACACCCCTCTGGGTTAGTATCTGACAGCCTTGGACAAGCACACCCTCAGGAGAGCTTCTGAAGTGCTGGGCAAGCATCACCCCCCCACCCCCCACCCAAGGTGAGCATCTCAAGGCCTTGAAAAACCACCACCTCCCTCAGTAAGCACCTGGCAGCCTTTGACCAGCATCCACCGCACCGGAGGGCATCTGACATCCTTAAACAAGCACCCTCACCAGATAAGCATGGGACAGCTTTAGACAAGCAGCCCCCTGGGTGAGTCTTTGACAGCACCGGACGAGCACACCCCTTACTCAGAGAGAGCATCTGACCCTGGAACAGCAACCCCTTTCAGGTAACCATGTTAAAGCCTTGGACTAGCACCCCCCCAGGTAAGCATGTGACAGGATTGGGCTTGCACCCCCCAAAGTGAGCATCTGAAAACCTTGGATGAGGACCCCCACACCAGGAGAGCATCTGACAGCCCTGGACCAGTATACCCCACAGGTGAGCATCTAACAGCCTTGCACAAGCACCCCCCCGCAGGTGAGCATCTGACAGCCTTGGAGCAACACCCCCACATGTGAACATTTATCAGGCTTGTTCAAGAACCTGCCACACCCTGGTAAGCATCGGACAGCCTTGGACAAGTACTCCTCCCCCCACCCCCCAATATGTAAGCACCCTGACCACTTTGGATAAGCATCCCCCAAAGGAAGTAGCTGACAGCCTTGAAGAAGCAGCCCCACAAAGGAACGCACGTGACAGTCTTGGATAGCTCCACTCCCAGGGTGAGCATTTGATGGTATTGGACCTGCATCCCCCCTGGTGAGCATCTGAAACCCTTGGATAAGCACCCCCCTGGGTTGAGCATCTGAAAGCCCCGGAACAGCAGCCTCATCTAGGTGAGCATCTTACAACCTTATACAAGCACCCCTTGCAGGTGAGCATCTGACAGGATTGAACTTGCACACCCCGCCAAGGTGAGCATCTGAAAACCTTGGATAAACGCCCCTGTACCAGTACAGCATCTGACAGCCCCGGATCAGCATCCCCCATAGGTGAGCATCTGACAGCGTTGGACAAGCACTCTACCCTCTACCCAGGTGAGCATCTGATGGCTTTGGACAGACACCCCCATAGGTGAGCTTCTGACGGCATTGGAAAAGCACCCACCCAAGGTTAGCATGTGATGGCATTATTCTAGCACCCACCTCAGGTGAGTATCTAACAAAACAAACACACCCCACAGATTGACCATCTGACTGCCTTGGATGAACACATCCCCCAGGTGAGCAGCTGACAGCCTTAGACAATCCACTACCCGAGGTGAGCATGTGACAGACTTGGAAAAACACCACCTTCCAGGTGAACATCTTACAACCTTATTTAAGCGCCGCCCACCCCTCCCAGGTTTGCATATGATGCAATGGACATGTACCCGCCATGGATGAGCATCTGAAAGCCTTGGATAAGCACCCCCTCACCAGGTGAGCATCTGACAGCCCTGGACCCGCACACCCCTCAGATGCGCATCTCAGAGCCCTGGACAAGCATGACCCCCTTGCTATCATTTGTCAGCCTTCAACAAGCACCCCTCCACAGGCGAGCATCTGCCCGCTTGGACGGAAACAAGCCTCAGGTAAGCATCTGACAGCCTTGGACAAACACTCCCCCCAGGTGAGCATCTGACAGTCTTGGAAAAGAACCCCTCTGCAGGTGAGCATCTGACAGCCTTTGACCTCTACCCCTACCAATATGAGCATCTAACAACTTTAGAAATCGCCGCCTGTAGTGGATTGAATTATGTCCCCCCCAAAGTCACTGAAGTTTGAATTGTGTCCCCCAAGTTTTATGTATTAGAAACTTAGCCCCCACTTTGACTGTTCAAAGGGTGAGAATCCCTATTACGATAATGGAAAGGCAGAGCCATGAAGAGGTGATTGGATCGTAGGACCGTGCAGGAGTGAATGGGTGAATAATGGTGTTCAGGGGCGTGGTTCTGAGGGTTTTAAGAGAAGGAGAGAGTCTGCCTCTCTCTCTGCTCTCTCTGCTTCCACCATCTTGCAGTGTGAGACCCTTGGGTCACTGTTGCCACCCCCAGATGGACTCTGGATTTTCCAGCCTGAGAAACTGTAAGCAATGAATTTCGTTTTCATTATAAATCACACAGTTTCAAGTATTTTGTTATAAGCAACACAAAACTACGAATACACCGCCCAAGGTTAGCATGTGATACCATTTGAATAGCACCCCCCTCAGATGAGCACCTGACAGCCTTGGACAAGCACCCAGCACACCAGGTGAGCATGTGATAGGCTTGTATGAGCACCTCCCCCAGGTGAGCATCTGACAGCCGTGGACAGGCCCTCTCCCCAGGTGAGCACCTGACAACCCTGGAGAAACACCACCCAAGGTGAGTATCTGACAGCCGTGAAGAAGCACCTTGCAGGTGAGCTCTGACAGCCTTGGACAAGCACCGTCCCTATGTTAGATTCTGCCAGCCTTGAACGGACACTCCCCCACAGGTAAGCATCTTACCACCTTGGACAAACACACCCCTCAGGTGAGCATCGGACAGCTGTAGACCAGCAACCACCACAGGTGAGCATGTGACAGACTTGGACAAACACCACCTTCCAGGTGAACATCTTACAACCTTATATAAGCACCCCCGTCCCCCCCAGGTGAGCCTATGATGGCATTGGACTTGCACCTGCCATGGGTGAGCATCGGAAAGCCTTCGATAAGCAACCCCTCACCAGGTGAGCATCTGACAGCCCTGGACCAGCACCCACCACACCAAGTGAGCATCTGACAGCCTTGGACAAGCACCCACCACACCAAGTGAGCATCTGATAGGCTTGGACAAGCACCTTCCCTAGGTGAGCATGTGAAAGCCGTGGACAGGTCCTCTCCCCAGGTGAGCATCTGAGAACCCTGGAGAAACACCACCCAAGGTGAGCATCTGACAGCATTGGACAAGTTCTCCCCACCCCCCAGGTGAGCATCTGACAGCCCTGGAAAAACATCCCCTCCCTATGCAGGCGAGTTTGAGGCAGACATAGACAAACACACCCCACAGGTGAGCATCTCACAGTCTTGGACAAGCATCACCCCCAGGATGGCACCTGACAGCCTTGCAGAAGCAGACACCCAGGTGAGCATCCGACAGCCTTGGGAAACAACCCCTCTCCCCATTAGAGCATCCAGCAGCCTTGGACAAAGAACCCCCAGGTAAGAATCTGACAGCCTTGGACAAGCACACCCCCAGATGAGCTTCTGACAGCTTTGGACAAGCAATCCCAACACAGGGGAGCATCTGACAGCCGTAGACTAGCAACCACCCCAGGTAAGCATCTGACAGTCTTGTAAAAGCACCCCACATTGGTAAGCCTCTGATAGCCTTGAAGAAGCACCCCGAGGTGAACTGCTGACAGAGTTAGACAAGCACCCTGCCCCCTGCCAGGTGAGCCTCTGACAGCCTGGAGCAAGGAGCCCACTCAGGTGAGTGACTGACAGCCTTGAAGCAGCACACCCCTCTGGGTTAGCATCTGACAGCCTTGGACAAGCACACCCTCAGGAGAGCTTCTCAAGTGCTGGGCAAGCATCACCCCCCCACCCCCCCACCCAAGGTGAGCATCTCAAGGCCTTGAAAAACCACCACCTCCCTCAGTAAGCACCTGGCAGCCTTTGACCAGCATCCCCCGCACGGAGGGCATCTGACATCCTTAAACAAGCACCCTCACCAGATCAGCATGGGACAGCTTTAGACAAGCAGCCACCTGGGTGAGTCTGTGACAGCACCGGACGAGCACACCCCTTACTCAGAGAGAGCATCTGTCCCTGGAACAGCAACCCCTTTCAGGTAACCATGTTAAAGCCTTGGACTAGCACCCCCCCAGGTAAGCATGTGACAGGATTGGGCTTGCACCCCCCAAAGTGAGCATCTGAAAACCTTGGATGAGGACCCCCACACCAGGAGAGCATCTGACAGCCCTGGACCAGTATACCCCACAGGTGAGCATCTAACAGCCTTGCACAAGCACCCCCCCGCAGGTGAGCATCTGACAGCCTTGGAGCAACACCCCCACATGTGAACATTTATCAGGCTTGTTCAAGAACCTGCCGCACCCTGGTAAGCATCTGACAGCCTTGGACAAGTACTCCTCCCCCCACCCCCCAATATGTAAGCACCCTGACCACTTTGGATAAGCATCCCCCAAAGGAAGTAGCTGACAGCCTTGAAGAAGCAGCCCCACAAAGGAACGCACGTGACAGTCTTGGATAGCTCCACTCCCCGGGTGAGCATTTGACGGTATTGGACCTGCATCCCCCCTGGTGAGCATCTGAAACCCTTGGATAAGCACCCCCCTGGGTTGAGCATCTGAAAGCCCTGCAACAGCAGCCTCATCTAGGTGAGCATCTTACAACCTTATACAAGCACCCCTTGCAGGTGAGCATCTGACAGGATTGAACTTGCACCCCCCGCCAAGGTGAGCATCTGAAAACCTTGGATAAACGCCCCTACACCAGCATAGCATCTGACAGCCCCGGATCAGCATCCCCCATAGGTGAGCATCTGACAGCGTTGGACAAGCACTCTACCCCCTACCCAGGTGAGCATCTGATGGCTTTGGACAGACACCCCCATAGGTGAGCTTCTGACGGCATTGGAAAAGCACCCACCCAAGGTTAGCATGTGATGGCATTATTCTAGCACCCACCTCAGGTGAGTATCTGACAAAACAAACACACCCCACAGATTGACCATCTGACTGCCTTGGATGAACACATCCCCCAGGTGAGCAGCTGACAGCCTTAGACAATCCACTACCCGAGGTGAGCATGTGACAGACTTGGAAAAACACCACCTTCCAGGTGAACATCTTACAACCTTATTTAAGCGCCGCCCACCACCCCCAGGTTTGCCTATGATGGCGTTGGACATGTACCCGCCATGGATGAGCATCTGAAAGCCTTGGATAAGCACCCCCTCACCAGGTGAGCATCTGACAGCCCTGGACCCGCACACCCCTCAGATGCGCATCTCACAGCCCTGGACAAGCATGAACCCCTTGCTATCATTTGTCAGCCTTCAACAAGCACCCCTGCACAGGTGAGCATCTGCCCGCTTGGACGGAAACAAGCTTCAGGTAAGCATCTGACAGCCTTGGACATACACCCCCCCCCCCAGGTGAGCATCTGACAGTCTTGGAAAAGAACCCCTCTGCAGGTGAGCATCTGACAGCCTTTGACCTCTACCCCTACCAATATGAGCATCTAACAACTTTAGAAATCGCCGCCTGTAGTGGATTGAATTATGTCCCCCCCAAAGTCACTGAAGTTTGAATTGTGTCCCCCAAGTTTTATGTATTAGAAACTTAGCCCCCACTTTGACTGTTCAAAGGGTGAGAATCCCTATTACGATAATGGAAAGGCAGAGCCATGAAGAGGTGATTGGATCGTAGGACCGTGCAGGAGTGAATGGGTGAATAATGGTGTTCAGGGGCGTGGTTCTGAGGGTTTTAAGAGAAGGAGAGAGTCTGCCTCTCTCTCTGCTCTCTCTGCTTCCACCATCTTGCAGTGTGAGACCCTTGGGTCACTGTTGCCACCCCCAGATGGACTCTGGATTTTCCAGCCTGAGAAACTGTAAGCAATGAATTTCGTTTTCATTATAAATCACACAGTTTCAAGTATTTTGTTATAAGCAACACAAAACTACGAATACACCGCCCAAGGTTAGCATGTGATACCATTTGAATAGCACCCCCCTCAGATGAGCACCTGACAGCCTTGGACAAGCACCCAGCACACCAGGTGAGCATGTGATAGGCTTGTATGAGCACCTCCCCCAGGTGAGCATCTGACAGCCGTGGACAGGCCCTCTCCCCAGGTGAGCACCTGACAACCCTGGAGAAACACCACCCAAGGTGAGTATCTGACAGCCGTGAAGAAGCACCTTGCAGGTGAGCTCTGACAGCCTTGGACAAGCACCGTCCCTATGTTAGATTCTGCCAGCCTTGAACGGACACTCCCCCACAGGTAAGCATCTTACCACCTTGGACAAACACACCCCTCAGGTGAGCATCGGACAGCTGTAGACCAGCAACCACCACAGGTGAGCATGTGACAGACTTGGACAAACACCACCTTCCAGGTGAACATCTTACAACCTTATATAAGCACCCCCGTCCCCCCCAGGTGAGCCTATGATGGCATTGGACTTGCACCTGCCATGGGTGAGCATCGGAAAGCCTTCGATAAGCAACCCCTCACCAGGTGAGCATCTGACAGCCCTGGACCAGCACCCACCACACCAAGTGAGCATCTGACAGCCTTGGACAAGCACCCACCACACCAAGTGAGCATCTGATAGGCTTGGACAAGCACCTTCCCTAGGTGAGCATGTGAAAGCCGTGGACAGGTCCACTCCCCAGGTGAGCATCTGAGAACCCTGGAGAAACACCACCCAAGGTGAGCATCTGAGAGCATTGGACAAGTTCTCCCCACCCCCCAGGTGAGCATCTGACAGCCCTGGAAAAACATCCCCTCCCTATGTAGGCGAGTTTAAGGCAGACATAGACAAACACACCCCACAGGTGAGCATCTCACAGTCTTGGACAAGCATCACCCCCAGGATGGCACCTGACAGCCTTGCAGAAGCAGACACCCAGGTGAGCATCCGACAGCCTTGGGAAACAACCCCTCTCCCCATTAGAGCATCCAGCAGCCTTGGACAAAGAACCCCCAGGTAAGAATCTGACAGCCTTGGACAAGCACACCCCCAGATGAGCTTCTGACAGCTTTGGACAAGCAATCCCAACACAGGGGAGCATCTGACAGCCGTAGACTAGCAACCACCCCAGGTAAGCATCTGACAGTCTTGTAAAAGCACCCCACATTGGTAAGCCTCTGATAGCCTTGAAGAAGCACCCCGAGGTGAACTGCTGACAGAGTTAGACAAGCACCCTGCCCCCTGCCAGGTGAGCCTCTGACAGCCTGGAGCAAGGAGCCCACTCAGGTGAGTGACTGACAGCCTTGAAGCAGCACACCCCTCTGGGTTAGCATCTGACAGCCTTGGACAAGCACACCCTCAGGAGAGCTTCTCAAGTGCTGGGCAAGCATCACCCCCCCACCCCCCCACCCAAGGTGAGCATCTCAAGGCCTTGAAAAACCACCACCTCCCTCAGTAAGCACCTGGCAGCCTTTGACCAGCATCCCCCGCACGGAGGGCATCTGACATCCTTAAACAAGCACCCTCACCAGATCAGCATGGGACAGCTTTAGACAAGCAGCCACCTGGGTGAGTCTGTGACAGCACCGGACGAGCACACCCCTTACTCAGAGAGAGCATCTGTCCCTGGAACAGCAACCCCTTTCAGGTAACCATGTTAAAGCCTTGGACTAGCACCCCCCCAGGTAAGCATGTGACAGGATTGGGCTTGCACCCCCCAAAGTGAGCATCTGAAAACCTTGGATGAGGACCCCCACACCAGGAGAGCATCTGACAGCCCTGGACCAATATACCCCACAGGTGAGCATCTAACAGCCTTGCACAAGCACCCCCCCGCAGGTGAGCATCTGACAGCCTTGGACCAACACCCCCACATGTGAACATTTATCAGGCTTGTTCAAGAACCTGCCGCACCCTGGTAAGCATCTGACAGCCTTGGACAAGTACTCCTCCCCCCACCCCCCAATATGTAAGCACCCTGACCACTTTGGATAAGCATCCCCCAAAGGAAGTAGCTGACAGCCTTGAAGAAGCAGCCCCACAAAGGAACGCACGTGACAGTCTTGGATAGCTCCACTCCCCGGGTGAGCATTTGACGGTATTGGACCTGCATCCCCCCTGGTGAGCATCTGAAACCCTTGGATAAGCACCCCCCTGGGTTGAGCATCTGAAAGCCCTGCAACAGCAGCCTCATCTAGGTGAGCATCTTACAACCTTATACAAGCACCCCTTGCAGGTGAGCATCTGACAGGATTGAACTTGCACCCCCCGCCAAGGTGAGCATCTGAAAACCTTGGATAAACGCCCCTACACCAGCATAGCATCTGACAGCCCCGGATCAGCATCCCCCATAGGTGAGCATCTGACAGCGTTGGACAAGCACTCTACCCCCTACCCAGGTGAGCATCTGATGGCTTTGGACAGACACCCCCATAGGTGAGCTTCTGACGGCATTGGAAAAGCACCCACCCAAGGTTAGCATGTGATGGCATTATTCTAGCACCCACCTCAGGTGAGTATCTGACAAAACAAACACACCCCACAGATTGACCATCTGACTGCCTTGGATGAACACATCCCCCAGGTGAGCAGCTGACAGCCTTAGACAATCCACTACCCGAGGTGAGCATGTGACAGACTTGGAAAAACACCACCTTCCAGGTGAACATCTTACAACCTTATTTAAGCGCCGCCCACCACCCCCAGGTTTGCCTATGATGGCGTTGGACATGTACCCGCCATGGATGAGCATCTGAAAGCCTTGGATAAGCACCCCCTCACCAGGTGAGCATCTGACAGCCCTGGACCCGCACACCCCTCAGATGCGCATCTCACAGCCCTGGACAAGCATGAACCCCTTGCTATCATTTGTCAGCCTTCAACAAGCACCCCTGCACAGGTGAGCATCTGCCCGCTTGGACGGAAACAAGCTTCAGGTAAGCATCTGACAGCCTTGGACAAACACCCCCCCCCCCAGGTGAGCATCTGACAGTCTTGGAAAAGAACCCCTCTGCAGGTGAGCATCTGACAGCCTTTGACCTCTACCCCTACCAATATGAGCATCTAACAACTTTAGAAATCGCCGCCTGTAGTGGATTGAATTATGTCCCCCCCAAAGTCACTGAAGTTTGAATTGTGTCCCCCAAGTTTTATGTATTAGAAACTTAGCCCCCACTTTGACTGTTCAAAGGGTGAGAATCCCTATTACGATAATGGAAAGGCAGAGCCATGAAGAGGTGATTGGATCGTAGGACCGTGCAGGAGTGAATGGGTGAATAATGGTGTTCAGGGGCGTGGTTCTGAGGGTTTTAAGAGAAGGAGAGAGTCTGCCTCTCTCTCTGCTCTCTCTGCTTCCACCATCTTGCAGTGTGAGACCCTTGGGTCACTGTTGCCACCCCCAGATGGACTCTGGATTTTCCAGCCTGAGAAACTGTAAGCAATGAATTTCGTTTTCATTATAAATCACACAGTTTCAAGTATTTTGTTATAAGCAACACAAAACTACGAATACACCGCCCAAGGTTAGCATGTGATACCATTTGAATAGCACCCCCCTCAGATGAGCACCTGACAGCCTTGGACAAGCACCCAGCACACCAGGTGAGCATGTGATAGGCTTGTATGAGCACCTCCCCCAGGTGAGCATCTGACAGCCGTGGACAGGCCCTCTCCCCAGGTGAGCACCTGACAACCCTGGAGAAACACCACCCAAGGTGAGTATCTGACAGCCGTGAAGAAGCACCTTGCAGGTGAGCTCTGACAGCCTTGGACAAGCACCGTCCCTATGTTAGATTCTGCCAGCCTTGAACGGACACTCCCCCACAGGTAAGCATCTTACCACCTTGGACAAACACACCCCTCAGGTGAGCATCGGACAGCTGTAGACCAGCAACCACCACAGGTGAGCATGTGACAGACTTGGACAAACACCACCTTCCAGGTGAACATCTTACAACCTTATATAAGCACCCCCGTCCCCCCCAGGTGAGCCTATGATGGCATTGGACTTGCACCTGCCATGGGTGAGCATCGGAAAGCCTTCGATAAGCAACCCCTCACCAGGTGAGCATCTGACAGCCCTGGACCAGCACCCACCACACCAAGTGAGCATCTGACAGCCTTGGACAAGCACCCACCACACCAAGTGAGCATCTGATAGGCTTGGACAAGCACCTTCCCTAGGTGAGCATGTGAAAGCCGTGGACAGGTCCTCTCCCCAGGTGAGCATCTGAGAACCCTGGAGAAACACCACCCAAGGTGAGCATCTGACAGCATTGGACAAGTTCTCCCCACCCCCCAGGTGAGCATCTGACAGCCCTGGAAAAATATCCCCTCCCTATGCAGGCGAGTTTAAGGCAGACATAGACAAACACACCCCACAGGTGAGCATCTCACAGTCTTGGACAAGCATCACCCCCAGGATGGCACCTGACAGCCTTGCAGAAGCAGACACCCAGGTGAGCATCCGACAGCCTTGGGAAACAACCCCTCTCCCCATTAGAGCATCCAGCAGCCTTGGACAAAGAACCCCCAGGTAAGAATCTGACAGCCTTTGACAAGCACACCCCCAGATGAGCTTCTGACAGCTTTGGACAAGCAATCCCAACACAGGGGAGCATCTGACAGCCGTAGACTAGCAACCACCCCAGGTAAGCATCTGACAGTCTTGTAAAAGCACCCCACATTGGTAAGCCTCTGATAGCCTTGAAGAAGCACCCCGAGGTGAACTGCTGACAGAGTTAGACAAGCACCCTGCCCCCTGCCAGGTGAGCCTCTGACAGCCTGGAGCAAGGAGCCCACTCAGGTGAGTGACTGACAGCCTTGAAGCAGCACACCCCTCTGGGTTAGCATCTGACAGCCTTGGACAAGCACACCCTCAGGAGAGCTTCTCAAGTGCTGGGCAAGCATCACCCCCCCACCCCCCCACCCAAGGTGAGCATCTCAAGGCCTTGAAAAACCACCACCTCCCTCAGTAAGCACCTGGCAGCCTTTGACCAGCATCCCCCGCACGGAGGGCATCTGACATCCTTAAACAAGCACCCTCACCAGATCAGCATGGGACAGCTTTAGACAAGCAGCCACCTGGGTGAGTCTGTGACAGCACCGGACGAGCACACCCCTTACTCAGAGAGAGCATCTGTCCCTGGAACAGCAACCCCTTTCAGGTAACCATGTTAAAGCCTTGGACTAGCACCCCCCCAGGTAAGCATGTGACAGGATTGGGCTTGCACCCCCCAAAGTGAGCATCTGAAAACCTTGGATGAGGACCCCCACACCAGGAGAGCATCTGACAGCCCTGGACCAGTATACCCCACAGGTGAGCATCTAACAGCCTTGCACAAGCACCCCCCCGCAGGTGAGCATCTGACAGCCTTGGACCAACACCCCCACATGTGAACATTTATCAGGCTTGTTCAAGAACCTGCCGCACCCTGGTAAGCATCTGACAGCCTTGGACAAGTACTCCTCCCCCCACCCCCCAATATGTAAGCACCCTGACCACTTTGGATAAGCATCCCCCAAAGGAAGTAGCTGACAGCCTTGAAGAAGCAGCCCCACAAAGGAACGCACGTGACAGTCTTGGATAGCTCCACTCCCCGGGTGAGCATTTGACGGTATTGGACCTGCATCCCCCCTGGTGAGCATCTGAAACCCTTGGATAAGCACCCCCCTGGGTTGAGCATCTGAAAGCCCTGCAACAGCAGCCTCATCTAGGTGAGCATCTTACAACCTTATACAAGCACCCCTTGCAGGTGAGCATCTGACAGGATTGAACTTGCACCCCCCGCCAAGGTGAGCATCTGAAAACCTTGGATAAACGCCCCTACACCAGCATAGCATCTGACAGCCCCGGATCAGCATCCCCCATAGGTGAGCATCTGACAGCGTTGGACAAGCACTCTACCCCCTACCCAGGTGAGCATCTGATGGCTTTGGACAGACACCCCCATAGGTGAGCTTCTGACGGCATTGGAAAAGCACCCACCCAAGGTTAGCATGTGATGGCATTATTCTAGCACCCACCTCAGGTGAGTATCTGACAAAACAAACACACCCCACAGATTGACCATCTGACTGCCTTGGATGAACACATCCCCCAGGTGAGCAGCTGACAGCCTTAGACAATCCACTACCCGAGGTGAGCATGTGACAGACTTGGAAAAACACCACCTTCCAGGTGAACATCTTACAACCTTATTTAAGCGCCGCCCACCACCCCCAGGTTTGCCTATGATGGCGTTGGACATGTACCCGCCATGGATGAGCATCTGAAAGCCTTGGATAAGCACCCCCTCACCAGGTGAGCATCTGACAGCCCTGGACCCGCACACCCCTCAGATGCGCATCTCACAGCCCTGGACAAGCATGAACCCCTTGCTATCATTTGTCAGCCTTCAACAAGCACCCCTGCACAGGTGAGCATCTGCCCGCTTGGACGGAAACAAGCTTCAGGTAAGCATCTGACAGCCTTGGACAAACACCCCCCCCCCCAGGTGAGCATCTGACAGTCTTGGAAAAGAACCCCTCTGCAGGTGAGCATCTGACAGCCTTTGACCTCTACCCCTACCAATATGAGCATCTAACAACTTTAGAAATCGCCGCCTGTAGTGGATTGAATTATGTCCCCCCCAAAGTCACTGAAGTTTGAATTGTGTCCCCCAAGTTTTATGTATTAGAAACTTAGCCCCCACTTTGACTGTTCAAAGGGTGAGAATCCCTATTACGATAATGGAAAGGCAGAGCCATGAAGAGGTGATTGGATCGTAGGACCGTGCAGGAGTGAATGGGTGAATAATGGTGTTCAGGGGCGTGGTTCTGAGGGTTTTAAGAGAAGGAGAGAGTCTGCCTCTCTCTCTGCTCTCTCTGCTTCCACCATCTTGCAGTGTGAGACCCTTGGGTCACTGTTGCCACCCCCAGATGGACTCTGGATTTTCCAGCCTGAGAAACTGTAAGCAATGAATTTCGTTTTCATTATAAATCACACAGTTTCAAGTATTTTGTTATAAGCAACACAAAACTACGAATACACCGCCCAAGGTTAGCATGTGATACCATTTGAATAGCACCCCCCTCAGATGAGCACCTGACAGCCTTGGACAAGCACCCAGCACACCAGGTGAGCATGTGATAGGCTTGTATGAGCACCTCCCCCAGGTGAGCATCTGACAGCCGTGGACAGGCCCTCTCCCCAGGTGAGCACCTGACAACCCTGGAGAAACACCACCCAAGGTGAGTATCTGACAGCCGTGAAGAAGCACCTTGCAGGTGAGCTCTGACAGCCTTGGACAAGCACCGTCCCTATGTTAGATTCTGCCAGCCTTGAACGGACACTCCCCCACAGGTAAGCATCTTACCACCTTGGACAAACACACCCCTCAGGTGAGCATCGGACAGCTGTAGACCAGCAACCACCACAGGTGAGCATGTGACAGACTTGGACAAACACCACCTTCCAGGTGAACATCTTACAACCTTATATAAGCACCCCCGTCCCCCCCAGGTGAGCCTATGATGGCATTGGACTTGCACCTGCCATGGGTGAGCATCTGAAAGCCTTCGATAAGCAACCCCTCACCAGGTGAGCATCTGACAGCCCTGGACCAGCACCCACCACACCAAGTGAGCATCTGACAGCCTTGGACAAGCACCCACCACACCAAGTGAGCATCTGATACGCTTGGACAAGCACCTTCCCTAGGTGAGCATGTGAAAGCCGTGGACAGGTCCTCTCCCCAGGTGAGCATCTGAGAACCCTGGAGAAACACCACCCAAGGTGAGCATCTGACAGCATTGGACAAGTTCTCCCCACCCCCCAGGTGAGCATCTGACAGCCCTGGAAAAACATCCCCTCCCTATGCAGGCGAGTTTAAGGCAGACATAGACAAACACACCCCACAGGTGAGCATCTCACAGTCTTGGACAAGCATCACCCCCAGGATGGCACCTGACAGCCTTGCAGAAGCAGACACCCAGGTGAACATCTGACATCCTTGGACAGGCACCCCCCAACAGGTGACATCTGACACATTTGGACACAGCACCCAGGTGAGCATCCGACAGCCTTGGGAAACAACCCCTCTCCCCATTAGAGCATCCAGCAGCCTTGGACAAACAACCCCCAGGTAAGAATCTGACAGCCTTGGGCAAGCACACCCCCAGATGAGCTTCTGACAGCTTTGGACAAGCAATCCCAACACAGGGGAGCATCTGACAGCCCTGGACAAACAGACCAGTGAAGTGAACATCTGACACCCTTGGGAAAGCACAGCCCTAGGCGATCCTTGATAGCCATGGACCAGCAGTCCCCCCAGGTAAGCATCTCACAGTCTTGGACAAGCAATCCCAAGGCTAGACCAGGACGACATTGGACCAGCACCCCCTCCAGGTGACCATCTGACAGCCCTGGACAATCATGGCTCCAGGTGAGCATCTAACACCCTTGGACCAGCACCTCACCGAAGTAGGCATTGGACAGCCTGGAACAAGCATCCCCTCCCCAGGGGAGCATCTGACAGCCGTAGACTAGCAACCACCCCAGGTAAGCATCTGACAGTCTTGTAAAAGCACCCCACATTGGTAAGCCTGTGATAGCCTTGAAGACGCACCCCGAGGTGAATTGCTGACAGAGTTAGACAAGCACCCTGCCCCCTGCCAGGTGAGCCTCTGACAGCCTGGAGCAAGGAGCCCACTCAGGTGAGCGTCTGACAGCCTGGAAGCAGCACACCCCTCTGGGTTAGTATCTGACAGCCTTGGACAAGCACACCCTCAGGAGAGCTTCTGAAGTGCTGGGCAAGCATCACCCCCCCACCCCCCACCCAAGGTGAGCATCTCAAGGCCTTGAAAAACCACCACCTCCCTCAGTAAGCACCTGGCAGCCTTTGACCAGCATCCACCGCACCGGAGGGCATCTGACATCCTTAAACAAGCACCCTCACCAGATAAGCATGGGACAGCTTTAGACAAGCAGCCCCCTGGGTGAGTCTTTGACAGCACCGGACGAGCACACCCCTTACTCAGAGAGAGCATCTGACCCTGGAACAGCAACCCCTTTCAGGTAACCATGTTAAAGCCTTGGACTAGCACCCCCCCAGGTAAGCATGTGACAGGATTGGGCTTGCACCCCCCAAAGTGAGCATCTGAAAACCTTGGATGAGGACCCCCACACCAGGAGAGCATCTGACAGCCCTGGACCAGTATACCCCACAGGTGAGCATCTAACAGCCTTGCACAAGCACCCCCCCGCAGGTGAGCATCTGACAGCCTTGGAGCAACACCCCCACATGTGAACATTTATCAGGCTTGTTCAAGAACCTGCCACACCCTGGTAAGCATCGGACAGCCTTGGACAAGTACTCCTCCCCCCACCCCCCAATATGTAAGCACCCTGACCACTTTGGATAAGCATCCCCCAAAGGAAGTAGCTGACAGCCTTGAAGAAGCAGCCCCACAAAGGAACGCACGTGACAGTCTTGGATAGCTCCACTCCCAGGGTGAGCATTTGATGGTATTGGACCTGCATCCCCCCTGGTGAGCATCTGAAACCCTTGGATAAGCACCCCCCTGGGTTGAGCATCTGAAAGCCCCGGAACAGCAGCCTCATCTAGGTGAGCATCTTACAACCTTATACAAGCACCCCTTGCAGGTGAGCATCTGACAGGATTGAACTTGCACACCCCGCCAAGGTGAGCATCTGAAAACCTTGGATAAACGCCCCTGTACCAGTACAGCATCTGACAGCCCCGGATCAGCATCCCCCATAGGTGAGCATCTGACAGCGTTGGACAAGCACTCTACCCTCTACCCAGGTGAGCATCTGATGGCTTTGGACAGACACCCCCATAGGTGAGCTTCTGACGGCATTGGAAAAGCACCCACCCAAGGTTAGCATGTGATGGCATTATTCTAGCACCCACCTCAGGTGAGTATCTAACAAAACAAACACACCCCACAGATTGACCATCTGACTGCCTTGGATGAACACATCCCCCAGGTGAGCAGCTGACAGCCTTAGACAATCCACTACCCGAGGTGAGCATGTGACAGACTTGGAAAAACACCACCTTCCAGGTGAACATCTTACAACCTTATTTAAGCGCCGCCCACCCCTCCCAGGTTTGCATATGATGCAATGGACATGTACCCGCCATGGATGAGCATCTGAAAGCCTTGGATAAGCACCCCCTCACCAGGTGAGCATCTGACAGCCCTGGACCCGCACACCCCTCAGATGCGCATCTCAGAGCCCTGGACAAGCATGACCCCCTTGCTATCATTTGTCAGCCTTCAACAAGCACCCCTCCACAGGCGAGCATCTGCCCGCTTGGACGGAAACAAGCCTCAGGTAAGCATCTGACAGCCTTGGACAAACACTCCCCCCAGGTGAGCATCTGACAGTCTTGGAAAAGAACCCCTCTGCAGGTGAGCATCTGACAGCCTTTGACCTCTACCCCTACCAATATGAGCATCTAACAACTTTAGAAATCGCCGCCTGTAGTGGATTGAATTATGTCCCCCCCAAAGTCACTGAAGTTTGAATTGTGTCCCCCAAGTTTTATGTATTAGAAACTTAGCCCCCACTTTGACTGTTCAAAGGGTGAGAATCCCTATTACGATAATGGAAAGGCAGAGCCATGAAGAGGTGATTGGATCGTAGGACCGTGCAGGAGTGAATGGGTGAATAATGGTGTTCAGGGGCGTGGTTCTGAGGGTTTTAAGAGAAGGAGAGAGTCTGCCTCTCTCTCTGCTCTCTCTGCTTCCACCATCTTGCAGTGTGAGACCCTTGGGTCACTGTTGCCACCCCCAGATGGACTCTGGATTTTCCAGCCTGAGAAACTGTAAGCAATGAATTTCGTTTTCATTATAAATCACACAGTTTCAAGTATTTTGTTATAAGCAACACAAAACTACGAATACACCGCCCAAGGTTAGCATGTGATACCATTTGAATAGCACCCCCCTCAGATGAGCACCTGACAGCCTTGGACAAGCACCCAGCACACCAGGTGAGCATGTGATAGGCTTGTATGAGCACCTCCCCCAGGTGAGCATCTGACAGCCGTGGACAGGCCCTCTCCCCAGGTGAGCACCTGACAACCCTGGAGAAACACCACCCAAGGTGAGTATCTGACAGCCGTGAAGAAGCACCTTGCAGGTGAGCTCTGACAGCCTTGGACAAGCACCGTCCCTATGTTAGATTCTGCCAGCCTTGAACGGACACTCCCCCACAGGTAAGCATCTTACCACCTTGGACAAACACACCCCTCAGGTGAGCATCGGACAGCTGTAGACCAGCAACCACCACAGGTGAGCATGTGACAGACTTGGACAAACACCACCTTCCAGGTGAACATCTTACAACCTTATATAAGCACCCCCGTCCCCCCCAGGTGAGCCTATGATGGCATTGGACTTGCACCTGCCATGGGTGAGCATCGGAAAGCCTTCGATAAGCAACCCCTCACCAGGTGAGCATCTGACAGCCCTGGACCAGCACCCACCACACCAAGTGAGCATCTGACAGCCTTGGACAAGCACCCACCACACCAAGTGAGCATCTGATAGGCTTGGACAAGCACCTTCCCTAGGTGAGCATGTGAAAGCCGTGGACAGGTCCTCTCCCCAGGTGAGCATCTGAGAACCCTGGAGAAACACCACCCAAGGTGAGCATCTGACAGCATTGGACAAGTTCTCCCCACCCCCCAGGTGAGCATCTGACAGCCCTGGAAAAACATCCCCTCCCTATGCAGGCGAGTTTAAGGCAGACATAGACAAACACACCCCACAGGTGAGCATCTCACAGTCTTGGACAAGCATCACCCCCAGGATGGCACCTGACAGCCTTGCAGAAGCAGACACCCAGGTGAACATCTGACATCCTTGGACAGGCACCCCCCAACAGGTGACATCTGACACATTTGGACACAGCACCCAGGTGAGCATCCGACAGCCTTGGGAAACAACCCCTCTCCCCATTAGAGCATCCAGCAGCCTTGGACAAAGAACCCCCAGGTAAGAATCTGACAGCCTTGGACAAGCACACCCCCAGATGAGCTTCTGACAGCCTTGGACAAGCAATCCCAACACAGGGGAGCATCTAACAGCCCTGGACAAACAGACCAGTGAAGTGAACATCTGACACCCTTGGGAAAGCACAGCCCTAGGCGATCCTTGATAGCCATGGACCAGCAGTCCCCCCAGGTAAGCATCTCACAGTCTTGGACAAGCAATCCCAAGGCTAGACCAGGACGACATTGGACCAGCACCCCCTCCAGGTGACCATCTGACAGCCCTGGACAATCATGGCTCCAGGTGAGCATCTAACACCCTTGGACCAGCACCTCACCGAAGTAGCCATTGGACAGCCTGGAACAAGCATCCCCTCCCCAGGGGAGCATCTGACAGCCGTAGACTAGCAACCACCCCAGGTAAGCATCTGACAGTCTTGTAAAAGCACCCCACATTGGTAAGCCTCTGATAGCCTTGAAGAAGCACCCCGAGGTGAACTGCTGACAGAGTTAGACAAGCACCCTGCCCCCTGCCAGGTGAGCCTCTGACAGCCTGGAGCAAGGAGCCCACTCAGGTGAGTGACTGACAGCCTTGAAGCAGCACACCCCTCTGGGTTAGCATCTGACAGCCTTGGACAAGCACACCCTCAGGAGAGCTTCTCAAGTGCTGGGCAAGCATCACCCCCCCACCCCCCACCCAAGGTGAGCATCTCAAGGCCTTGAAAAACCACCACCTCCCTCAGTAAGCACCTGGCAGCCTTTGACCAGCATCCCCCGCACGGAGGGCATCTGACATCCTTAAACAAGCACCCTCACCAGATAAGCATGGGACAGCTTTAGACAAGCAGCCACCTGGGTGAGTCTGTGACAGCACCGGACGAGCACACCCCTTACTCAGAGAGAGCATCTGTCCCTGGAACAGCAACCCCTTTCATGTAACCATGTTAAAGCCTTGGACTAGCACTCCCCCAGGTAAGCATGTGACAGGATTGGGCTTGCACCCCCCAAAGTGAGCATCTGAAAACCTTGGATGAGGACCCCCACACCAGGAGAGCATCTGACAGCCCTGGACCAGTATACCCCACAGGTGAGCATCTAACAGCCTTGCACAAGCACCCCCCCGCAGGTGAGCATCTGACAGCCTTGGAGCAACACCCCCACATGTGAACATTTATCAGGCTTGTTCAAGAACCTGCCGCACCCTGGTAAGCATCTGACAGCCTTGGACAAGTACTCCTCCCCCCACCCCCCAATATGTAAGCACCCTGACCACTTTGGATAAGCATCCCCCAAAGGAAGTAGCTGACAGCCTTGAAGAAGCAGCCCCACAAAGGAACGCACGTGACAGTCTTGGATAGCTCCACTCCCCGGGTGAGCATTTGACGGTATTGGACCTGCATCCCCCCTGGTGAGCATCTGAAACCCTTGGATAAGCACCCCCCTGGGTTGAGCATCTGAAAGCCCTGCAACAGCAGCCTCATCTAGGTGAGCATCTTACAACCTTATACAAGCACCCCTTGCAGGTGAGCATCTGACAGGATTGAACTTGCACCCCCCGCCAAGGTGAGCATCTGAAAACCTTGGATAAACGCCCCTACACCAGCATAGCATCTGACAGCCCCGGATCAGCATCCCCCATAGGTGAGCATCTGACAGCGTTGGACAAGCACTCTACCCCCTACCCAGGTGAGCATCTGATGGCTTTGGACAGACACCCCCATAGGTGAGCTTCTGACGGCATTGGAAAAGCACCCACCCAAGGTTAGCATGTGATGGCATTATTCTAGCACCCACCTCAGGTGAGTATCTGACAAAACAAACACACCCCACAGATTGACCATCTGACTGCCTTGGATGAACACATCCCCCAGGTGAGCAGCTGACAGCCTTAGACAATCCACTACCCGAGGTGAGCATGTGACAGACTTGGAAAAACACCACCTTCCAGGTGAACATCTTACAACCTTATTTAAGCGCCGCCCACCACCCCCAGGTTTGCCTATGATGGCGTTGGACATGTACCCGCCATGGATGAGCATCTGAAAGCCTTGGATAAGCACTCCCTCAACCAGGTGAGCATCTGACAGCCCTGGACCCGCACACCCCTCAGATGCGCATCTCACAGCCCTGGACAAGCATGAACCCCTTGCTATCATTTGTCAGCCTTCAACAAGCACCCCTGCACAGGTGAGCATCTGCCCGCTTGGACGGAAACAAGCTTCAGGTAAGCATCTGACAGCCTTGGACAAACACCCCCCCCCCAGGTGAGCATCTGACAGTCTTGGAAAAGAACCCCTCTGCAGGTGAGCATCTGACAGCCTTTGACCTCTACCCCTACCAATATGAGCATCTAACAACTTTAGAAATCGCCGCCTGTAGTGGATTGAATTATGTCCCCCCCAAAGTCACTGAAGTTTGAATTGTGTCCCCCAAGTTTTATGTATTAGAAACTTAGCCCCCACTTTGACTGTTCAAAGGGTGAGAATCCCTATTACGATAATGGAAAGGCAGAGCCATGAAGAGGTGATTGGATCGTAGGACCGTGCAGGAGTGAATGGGTGAATAATGGTGTTCAGGGGCGTGGTTCTGAGGGTTTTAAGAGAAGGAGAGAGTCTGCCTCTCTCTCTGCTCTCTCTGCTTCCACCATCTTGCAGTGTGAGACCCTTGGGTCACTGTTGCCACCCCCAGATGGACTCTGGATTTTCCAGCCTGAGAAACTGTAAGCAATGAATTTCGTTTTCATTATAAATCACACAGTTTCAAGTATTTTGTTATAAGCAACACAAAACTACGAATACACCGCCCAAGGTTAGCATGTGATACCATTTGAATAGCACCCCCCTCAGATGAGCACCTGACAGCCTTGGACAAGCACCCAGCACACCAGGTGAGCATGTGATAGGCTTGTATGAGCACCTCCCCCAGGTGAGCATCTGACAGCCGTGGACAGGCCCTCTCCCCAGGTGAGCACCTGACAACCCTGGAGAAACACCACGCAAGGTGAGTATCTGACAGCCGTGAAGAAGCACCTTGCAGGTGAGCTCTGACAGCCTTGGACAAGCACCGTCCCTATGTTAGATTCTGCCAGCCTTGAACAGACACTCCCCCACAGGTAAGCATCTTACCACCTTGGACAAACACACCCCTCAGGTGAGCATCGGACAGCTGTAGACCAGCAACCACCACAGGTGAGCATGTGACAGACTTGGACAAACACCACCTTCCAGGTGAACATCTTACAACCTTATATAAGCACCCCCGTCCCCCCCAGGTGAGCCTATGATGGCATTGGACTTGCACCTGCCATGGGTGAGCATCGGAAAGCCTTCGATAAGCAACCCCTCACCAGGTGAGCATCTGACAGCCCTGGACCAGCACCCACCACACCAAGTGAGCATCTGACAGCCTTGGACAAGCACCCACCACACCAAGTGAGCATCTGATAGGCTTGGACAAGCACCTTCCCTAGGTGAGCATGTGAAAGCCGTGGACAGGTCCTCTCCCCAGGTGAGCATCTGAGAACCCTGGAGAAACACCACCCAAGGTGAGCATCTGACAGCATTGGACAAGTTCTCCCCACCCCCCAGGTGAGCATCTGACAGCCCTGGAAAAACATCCCCTCCCTATGCAGGCGAGTTTAAGGCAGACATAGACAAACACACCCCACAGGTGAGCATCTCACAGTCTTGGACAAGCATCACCCCCAGGATGGCACCTGACAGCCTTGCAGAAGCAGACACCCAGGTGAACATCTGACATCCTTGGACAGGCACCCCCCAACAGGTGACATCTGACACATTTGGACACAGCACCCAGGTGAGCATCCGACAGCCTTGGGAAACAAGCCCTCTCCCCATTAGAGCATCCAGCAGCCTTGGACAAAGAACCCCCAGGTAAGAATCTGACAGCCTTGGACAAGCACACCCCCAGATGAGCTTCTGACAGCCTTGGACAAGCAATCCCAACACAGGGGAGCATCTAACAGCCCTGGACAAACAGACCAGTGAAGTGAACATCTGACACCCTTGGGAAAGCACAGCCCTAGGCGATCCTTGATAGCCATGGACCAGCAGTCCCCCCAGGTAAGCATCTCACAGTCTTGGACAAGCAATCCCAAGGCTAGACCAGGACGACATTGGACCAGCACCCCCTCCAGGTGACCATCTGACAGCCCTGGACAATCATGGCTCCAGGTGAGCATCTAACACCCTTGGACCAGCACCTCACCGAAGTAGCCATTGGACAGCCTGGAACAAGCATCCCCTCCCCAGGGGAGCATCTGACAGCCGTAGACTAGCAACCACCCCAGGTAAGCATCTGACAGTCTTGTAAAAGCACCCCACATTGGTAAGCCTCTGATAGCCTTGAAGAAGCACCCCGAGGTGAACTGCTGACAGAGTTAGACAAGCACCCTGCCCCCTGCCAGGTGAGCCTCTGACAGCCTGGAGCAAGGAGCCCACTCAGGTGAGTGACTGACAGCCTTGAAGCAGCACACCCCTCTGGGTTAGCATCTGACAGCCTTGGACAAGCACACCCTCAGGAGAGCTTCTGAAGTGCTGGGCAAGCATCACCCCCCCACCCCCCACCCAAGGTGAGCATCTCAAGGCCTTGAAAAACCACCACCTCCCTCAGTAAGCACCTGGCAGCCTTTGACCAGCATCCCCCGCACGGAGGGCATCTGACATCCTTAAACAAGCACCCTCACCAGATCAGCATGGGACAGCTTTAGACAAGCAGCCACCTGGGTGAGTCTGTGACAGCACCGGACGAGCACACCCCTTACTCAGAGAGAGCATCTGACCCTGGAACAGCAACCCCTTTCAGGTAACCATGTTAAAGCCTTGGACTAGCACCCCCCCAGGTAAGCATGTGACAGGATTGGGCTTGCACCCCCCAAAGTGAGCATCTGAAAACCTTGGATGAGGACCCCCACACCAGGAGAGCATCTGACAGCCCTGGACCAGTATACCCCACAGGTGAGCATCTAACAGCCTTGCACAAGCACCCCCCCGCAGGTGAGCATCTGACAGCCTTGGAGCAACACCCCCACATGTGAACATTTATCAGGCTTGTTCAAGAACCTGCCGCACCCTGGTAAGCATCGGACAGCCTTGGACAAGTACTCCTCCCCCCACCCCCCAATATGTAAGCACCCTGACCACTTTGGATAAGCATCCCCCAAAGGAAGTAGCTGACAGCCTTGAAGAAGCAGCCCCACAAAGGAACGCACGTGACAGTCTTGGATAGCTCCACTCCCCGGGTGAGCATTTGACGGTATTGGACCTGCATCCCCCCTGGTGAGCATCTGAAACCCTTGGATTAGCACCCCCCTGGGTTGAGCATCTGAAAGCCCTGCAACAGCAGCCTCATCTAGGTGAGCATCTTACAACCTTATACAAACACCCCTTGCAGGTGAGCATCTGACAGGATTGAACTTGCACCCCCCGCCAAGGTGAGCATCTGAAAACCTTGGATAAACGCCCCTACACCAGCATAGCATCTGACAGCCCCGGATCAGCATCCCCCATAGGTGAGCATCTGACAGCGTTGGACAAGCACTCTACCCCCTACCCAGGTGAGCATCTGATGGCTTTGGACAGACACCCCCATAGGTGAGCTTCTGACGGCATTGGAAAAGCACCCACCCAAGGTTAGCATGTGATGGCATTATTCTAGCACCCACCTCAGGTGAGTATCTGACAAAACAAACACACCCCACAGATTGACCATCTGACTGCCTTGGATGAACACATCCCCCAGGTGAGCAGCTGACAGCCTTAGACAATCCACTACCCGAGGTGAGCATGTGACAGACTTGGAAAAACACCACCTTCCAGGTGAACATCTTACAACCTTATTTAAGCGCCGCCCACCACCCCCAGGTTTGCCTATGATGGCGTTGGACATGTACCCGCCATGGATGAGCATCTGAAAGCCTTGGATAAGCACTCCCTCACCAGGTGAGCATCTGACAGCCCTGGACCCGCACACCCCTCAGATGCGCATCTCACAGCCCTGGACAAGCATGAACCCCTTGCTATCATTTGTCAGCCTTCAACAAGCACCCCTGCACAGGTGAGCATCTGCCCGCTTGGACGGAAACAAGCTTCAGGTAAGCATCTGACAGCCTTGGACAAACACCCCCCCCCCCAGGTGAGCATCTGACAGTCTTGGAAAAGAACCCCTCTGCAGGTGAGCATCTGACAGCCTTTGACCTCTACCCCTACCAATATGAGCATCTAACAACTTTAGAAATCGCCGCCTGTAGTGGATTGAATTATGTCCCCCCCAAAGTCACTGAAGTTTGAATTGTGTCCCCCAAGTTTTATGTATTAGAAACTTAGCCCCCACTTTGACTGTTCAAAGGGTGAGAATCCCTATTACGATAATGGAAAGGCAGAGCCATGAAGAGGTGATTGGATCGTAGGACCGTGCAGGAGTGAATGGGTGAATAATGGTGTTCAGGGGCGTGGTTCTGAGGGTTTTAAGAGAAGGAGAGAGTCTGCCTCTCTCTCTGCTCTCTCTGCTTCCACCATCTTGCAGTGTGAGACCCTTGGGTCACTGTTGCCACCCCCAGATGGACTCTGGATTTTCCAGCCTGAGAAACTGTAAGCAATGAATTTCGTTTTCATTATAAATCACACAGTTTCAAGTATTTTGTTATAAGCAACACAAAACTACGAATACACCGCCCAAGGTTAGCATGTGATACCATTTGAATAGCACCCCCCTCAGATGAGCACCTGACAGCCTTGGACAAGCACCCAGCACACCAGGTGAGCATGTGATAGGCTTGTATGAGCACCTCCCCCAGGTGAGCATCTGACAGCCGTGGACAGGCCCTCTCCCCAGGTGAGCACCTGACAACCCTGGAGAAACACCACCCAAGGTGAGTATCTGACAGCCGTGAAGAAGCACCTTGCAGGTGAGCTCTGACAGCCTTGGACAAGCACCGTCCCTATGTTAGATTCTGCCAGCCTTGAACGGACACTCCCCCACAGGTAAGCATCTTACCACCTTGGACAAACACACCCCTCAGGTGAGCATCGGACAGCTGTAGACCAGCAACCACCACAGGTGAGCATGTGACAGACTTGGACAAACACCACCTTCCAGGTGAACATCTTACAACCTTATATAAGCACCCCCGTCCCCCCCAGGTGAGCCTATGATGGCATTGGACTTGCACCTGCCATGGGTGAGCATCGGAAAGCCTTCGATAAGCAACCCCTCACCAGGTGAGCATCTGACAGCCCTGGACCAGCACCCACCACACCAAGTGAGCATCTGACAGCCTTGGACAAGCACCCACCACACCAAGTGAGCATCTGATAGGCTTGGACAAGCACCTTCCCTAGGTGAGCATGTGAAAGCCGTGGACAGGTCCTCTCCCCAGGTGAGCATCTGAGAACCCTGGAGAAACACCACCCAAGGTGAGCATCTGACAGCCCTGGAAAAACATCCCCTCCCTGTGCAGGCGAGTTTAAGGCAGACATAGACAAACACACCCCACAGGTGAGCATCTCACAGTCTTGGACAAGTATCACCCCCAGGATGGCACCTGACAGCATTGCAGAAGCAGACACCCAGGTGAACATCTGACATCCTTGGACAGGCACCCCCCAACAGGTGACATCTGACACATTTGGACACAGCACCCAGGTGAGCATCCGACAGCCTTGGGAAACAACCCCTCTCCCCATTAGAGCATCGAACAGCCTTGGACAAAGAACCCCCAGGTAAGAATCTGACAGCCTTGGACAAGCACACCCCCAGATGAGCTTCTGACAGCTTTGGACAAGCAATCCCAACACAGGGGAGCATCTGACAGCCGTAGACTAGCAACCACCCCAGGTAAGCATCTGACAGTCTTGTAAAAGCACCCCACATTGGTAAGCCTCTGATAGCCTTGAAGAAGCACCCCGAGGTGAACTGCTGACAGAGTTAGACAAGCACCCTGCCCCCTGCCAGGTGAGCCTCTGACAGCCTGGAGCAAGGAGCCCACTCAGGTGAGTGACTGACAGCCTTGAAGCAGCACACCCCTCTGGGTTAGCATCTGACAGCCTTGGACAAGCACACCCTCAGGAGAGCTTCTCAAGTGCTGGGCAAGCATCACCCCCCACCCCCCACCCAAGGTGAGCATCTCAAGGCCTTGAAAAACCACCACCTCCCTCAGTAAGCACCTGGCAGCCTTTGACCAGCATCCCCCGCACGGAGGTCATCTGACATCCTTAAACAAGCCCCCTCACCAGATCAGCATGGGACAGCTTTAGACAAGCAGCCACCTGGGTGAGTCTGTGACAGCACCGGACGAGCACACCCCTTACTCAGAGAGAGCATCTGACCCTGGAACAGCAACCCCTTTCAGGTAACCATGTTAAAGCCTTGGACTAGCACCCCCCCAGGTAAGCATGTGACAGGATTGGGCTTGCACCCCCCAAAGTGAGCATCTGAAAACCTTGGATGAGGACCCCCACACCAGGAGAGCATCTGACAGCCCTGGACCAGTATACCCCACAGGTGAGCATCTAACAGCCTTGCACAAGCACCCCCCCGCAGGTGAGCATCTGACAGCCTTGGAGCAACACCCCCACATGTGAACATTTATCAGGCTTGTTCAAGAACCTGCCGCACCCTGGTAAGCATCTGACAGCCTTGGACAAGTACTCCTCCCCCCACCCCCCAATATGTAAGCACCCTGACCACTTTGGATAAGCATCCCCCAAAGGAAGTAGCTGACAGCCTTGAAGAAGCAGCCCCACAAAGGAACGCACGTGACAGTCTTGGATAGCTCCACTCCCCGGGTGAGCATTTGACGGTATTGGACCTGCATCCCCCCTGGTGAGCATCTGAAACCCTTGGATAAGCACCCCCCTGGGTTGAGCATCTGAAAGCCCTGCAACAGCAGCCTCATCTAGGTGAGCATCTTACAACCTTATACAAGCACCCCTTGCAGGTGAGCATCTGACAGGATTGAACTTGCACCCCCCGCCAAGGTGAGCATCTGAAAACCTTGGATAAACGCCCCTACACCAGCATAGCATCTGACAGCCCCGGATCAGCATCCCCCATAGGTGAGCATCTGACAGCGTTGGACAAGCACTCTACCCCCTACCCAGGTGAGCATCTGATGGCTTTGGACAGACACCCCCATAGGTGAGCTTCTGACGGCATTGGAAAAGCACCCACCCAAGGTTAGCATGTGATGGCATTATTCTAGCACCCACCTCAGGTGAGTATCTGACAAAACAAACACACCCCACAGATTGACCATCTGACTGCCTTGGATGAACACATCCCCCAGGTGAGCAGCTGACAGCCTTAGACAATCCACTACCCGAGGTGAGCATGTGACAGACTTGGAAAAACACCACCTTCCAGGTGAACATCTTACAACCTTATTTAAGCGCCGCCCACCACCCCCAGGTTTGCCTATGATGGCGTTGGACATGTACCCGCCATGGATGAGCATCTGAAAGCCTTGGATAAGCACCCCCTCACCAGGTGAGCATCTGACAGCCCTGGACCCGCACACCCCTCAGATGCGCATCTCACAGCCCTGGACAAGCATGAACCCCTTGCTATCATTTGTCAGCCTTCAACAAGCACCCCTGCACAGGTGAGCATCTGCCCGCTTGGACGGAAACAAGCTTCAGGTAAGCATCTGACAGCCTTGGACAAACACCCCCCCCCCCCAGGTGAGCATCTGACAGTCTTGGAAAAGAACCCCTCTGCAGGTGAGCATCTGACAGCCTTTGACCTCTACCCCTGCCAATATGAGCATCTAACAACTTTAGAAATCGCCGCCTGTAGTGGATTGAATTATGTCCCCCCCAAAGTCACTGAAGTTTGAATTGTGTCCCCCAAGTTTTATGTATTAGAAACTTAGCCCCCACTTTGACTGTTCAAAGGGTGAGAATCCCTATTACGATAATGGAAAGGCAGAGCCATGAAGAGGTGATTGGATCGTAGGACCGTGCAGGAGTGAATGGGTGAATAATGGTGTTCAGGGGCGTGGTTCTGAGGGTTTTAAGAGAAGGAGAGAGTCTGCCTCTCTCTCTGCTCTCTCTGCTTCCACCATCTTGCAGTGTGAGACCCTTGGGTCACTGTTGCCACCCCCAGATGGACTCTGGATTTTCCAGCCTGAGAAACTGTAAGCAATGAATTTCGTTTTCATTATAAATCACACAGTTTCAAGTATTTTGTTATAAGCAACACAAAACTACGAATACACCGCCCAAGGTTAGCATGTGATACCATTTGAATAGCACCCCCCTCAGATGAGCACCTGACAGCCTTGGACAAGCACCCAGCACACCAGGTGAGCATGTGATAGGCTTGTATGAGCACCTCCCCCAGGTGAGCATCTGACAGCCGTGGACAGGCCCTCTCCCCAGGTGAGCACCTGACAACCCTGGAGAAACACCACCCAAGGTGAGTATCTGACAGCCGTGAAGAAGCACCTTGCAGGTGAGCTCTGACAGCCTTGGACAAGCACCGTCCCTATGTTAGATTCTGACAGCCTTGAACAGACACTCCCCCACAGGTGAGCATCGGACAGCTGTAGACCAGCAACCACCACAGGTGAGCATGGGACAGACTTGGACAAACACCACCTTCCAGGTGAACATCTTACAACCTTATATAAGCACCCCCGTCCCCCCCAGGTGAGCCTATGATGGCATTGGACTTGCACCTGCCATGGGTGAGCATCGGAAAGCCTTCGATAAGCAACCCCTCACCAGGTGAGCATCTGACAGCCCTGGACCAGCACCCACCACACCAAGTGAGCATCTGACAGCCTTGGAGAAGCACCCACCACACCAAGTGAGCAACTGATAGGCTTGGACTAGCACCTGCCCCAGGTGAGCATCTGAAAGCCGTGGACAGGTCCTCTCCCCAGGTGAGCATCTGAGAACCCTGGAGAAACACCACCCAAGGTGAGCATCTGACAGCATTGGACAAGTTCTCCCCACCCCCCAGGTGAGCATCTGACAGCCCTGGAAAAACATCCCCTCCCTATGCAGGCGAGTTTAAGGCAGACATAGACAAACACACCCCACAGGTGAGCATCTCACAGTCTTGGACAAGCATCACCCCCAGGATGGCACCTGACAGCCTTGCAGAAGCAGACACCCAGGTGAACATCTGACATCCTTGGACAAGCACCCCCCAACAGGTGACATCTGACACATTTGGACACAGCACCCAGGTGAGCATCCGACAGCCTTGGGAAACAAGCCCTCTCCCCATTAGAGCATCCAGCAGCCTTGGACAAACAACCCCGAGGTAAGAATCTGACAGCCTTGGACAAGCACACCCCCAGATGAGCTTCTGACAGCCTTGGACAAGCAATCCCAACACAGGGGAGCATCTAACAGCCCTGAACAAACAGACCACTGAAGTGAACATCTGACACCCTTGGGAAAGCACAGCCCTAGGCGATCCTTGATAGCCATGGACCAGCAGTCCCCCCAGGTAAGCATCTCACAGTCTTGGACAAGCAATCCCAAGGCTAGACCAGGACGACATTGGACCAGCACCCCCTCCAGGTGACCATCTGACAGCCCTGGACAATCATGGCTCCAGGTGAGCATCTAACACCCTTGGACCAGCACCTCACCGAAGTAGGCATTGGACAGCCTGGAACAAGCATCCCCTCCCCAGGGGAGCATCTGACAGCCGTAGACTAGCAACCACCCCAGGTAAGCATCTGACAGTCTTGTAAAAGCACCCCACATTGGTAAGACTCTGATAGCCTTGAAGAAGCACCCCGAGGTGAACTGCTGACAGAGTTAGACAAGCACCCTGCCCCCTGCCAGGTGAGCCTCTGACAGCCTGGAGCAAGGAGCCCACTCAGGTGAGTGACTGACAGCCTTGAAGCAGCACACCCCTCTGGGTTAGCATCTGACAGCCTTGGACAAGCACACCCTCAGGAGAGCTTCTCAAGTGCTGGGCAAGCATCACCCCCCCACCCCCCACCCAAGGTGAGCATCTCAAGGCCTTGAAAAACCACCACCTCCCTCAGTAAGCACCTGGCAGCCTTTGACCAGCATCCCCCGCACGGAGGGCATCTGACATCCTTAAACAAGCACCCTCACCAGATAAGCATGGGACAGCTTTAGACAAGCAGCCCCCTGGGTGAGACTGTGACAGCACTGGACCAGCACACCCCTTACTCAGGGAGAGCATCTGACCCTGGAACAGCAACCCCTTTCAGGTAACCATGTTAAAGCCTTGGACTAGCACCCCCCCAGGTAAGCATGTGACAGGATTGGGCTTGCACCCCCCAAAGTGAGCATCTGAAAACCTTGGATGAGGACCCCCACACCAGGAGAGCATCTGACAGCCCTGGACCAGTATACCCCACAGGTGAGCATCTAACAGCCTTGCACAAGCACCCCCCCGCAGGTGAGCATCTGACAGCCTTGGACCAACACCCCCACATGTGAACATTTATCAGGCTTGTTCAAGAACCTGCCGCACCCTGGTAAGCATCGGACAGCCTTCGACAAGTACTCCTCCCCCCACCCCCCAATATGTAAGCACCCTGACCACTTTGGATAAGCATCCCCCAAAGGAAGTAGCTGACAGCCTTGAAGAAGCAGCCCCACAAAGGAACGCACGTGACAGTCTTGGATAGCTCCACTCCCCGGGTGAGCATTTGACGGTATTGGACCTGCATCCCCCCTGGTGAGCATCTGAAACCCTTGGATAAGCACCCCCCTGGGTTGAGCATCTGAAAGCCCTGCAACAGCAGCCTCATCTAGGTGAGCATCTTACAACCTTATACAAGCACCCCTTGCAGGTGAGCCTCTGACAGGATTGAACTTGCACCCCCCGCCAAGGTGAGCATCTGAAAACCTTGGATAAACGCCCCTATACCAGTACAGCATCTGACAGCCCCGGATCAGCATCCCCCATAGGTGAGCATCTGACAGCGTTGGACAAGCACTCTACCCCCTACCCAGGTGAGCATCTGATGGCTTTGGACAGACACCCCCATAGGTGAGCTTCTGACAGCATTGGAAAAGCACCCACCCAAGGTTAGCATGTGATGGCATTATTCTAGCACCCACCTCAGGTGAGTATCTGACAAAACAAACACACCCCACAAAATGACCATCTGACTGCCTTGGATGAACACATCCCCCAGGTGAGTAGCTGACAGCCTTAGACAATCCACTACCCGAGGTGAGCATGTGACAGACTTGGAAAAACACCCCCTTCCAGGTGAACATCTTACAACCTTCTTTAAGCGCCCCCCCCCCCCAGGTTTGCCTATGATGGCGTTGGACATGTACCCGCCATGGATGAGCATCTGAAAGCCTTGGATAAGCACCCCCTCACCAGGTGAGCATCAGACAGCCCTGGACCCGCACACCCCTCAGATGCGCATCTCACAGCCTTGGACAAGCATGACCCCCTTGCTATCATTTGTCAGCCTTCAACAAGCACCCCTGCACAGGTGAGCATCTGTACGCATGGACGGAAACAAAACTCAGGTAAGCATCTGACAGCCTTGGACAAACACCCCCCCCCCAGGTGAGCATCTGACAGTCTTGGAAAAGAACCCCTCTGCAGGTGAGCATCTGACAGCCTTTGACCTCTACCCCTACCAATATGAGCATCTAACAACTTTAGAAATCACCGCCTGTAGTGGATTGATTTATGTCCCCCCCAAAGTCACTGAAGTTTGAATTGTGTGCCCCGAGTTTTATGTATTAGAAACTTAGCCCCCACTTTGACTGTTAAAAGGGTGAGAATCCTTATTACGATAATGGAAAGGCAGAGCCATGAAGAGGTGATTGGATCGTAGGACCGTGCAGGAGTGAATGGGTGAATGATGGTGGTCAGGGGCGTGGTTCTGAGGGTTTTAAGAGAAGGAGAGAGTCTGCCTCTCTCTCTGCTCTCTCTGCTTCTACCATGTTGCAGTGTGAGACCCTTGGGCCACTGTTGCCACCCCCAGATGGACTCTGGATTCCCCAGCCTGAGAAACTGTAAGCAATGAATTTCGTTTTCTTTATAAATCACCCAGTTTCAAGTATTTTGTTATAAGCAACACAAAACTACGAATACACCCCCCAAGGTTAGCATGTGATACCATTTGAATAGCACCCCCCTCAGATGAGCACCTGAAAGCCTTGGACAAGCACCCACCACACCAGGTGAGCATGTGATAGGCTTGTATGAGCACCTCCCCCAGGTGAGCATCTGACAGCCGTGGACAGGCCCTCTCCCCAGGTGAGCACCTGACAACCCTGGAGAAACACCACCCAAGGTGAGTATCTGACAGCCGTGAAGAAGCACCTTGCAGGTGAGCTTCTGACAGCCTTGGACAAGCACCGTCCCTATGTTAGATTCTGCCAGCCTTGAACAGACACTCCCCCACAGGTAAGCATCTTACCACCTTGGACAAACACACCCCTCAGGTGAGCATCGGACAGCTGTAGACCAGCAACCACCACAGGGGAGCATGTGACAGACTTGGACAAACACCACCTTCCAGGTGAAAATCTTACAACCTTACATAAGCACCGCCGCCCCCCCTCCCCCCGAGGTGAGCATATGATGGCATTGGACTTGCACCTGCCATGGGTGAGCATCTGAAAGCCTTCGATAAGCAACCCCTCACCAGGTGAGCATCTGACAGCCCTGTACCAGCACCCACCACACCAAGTGAGCATCTGACAGCCTTGGACAAGCATCCACCACACCAAGTGAGCATCTGACAGCCTTGGACAAGCACCCACCACACCAAGTGAGCATCTGACAGCCTTGGACAAGCACCCACCACACCAAGTGAGCATCTGACAGCCTTGGTCAAGCACCCACCACACCAAGTGAGCATCTGATAGGCTTGGACAAGCACCTTCCCCAGGTGAGCATGTGAAAGCCGTGGACAGGTCCTCTCCCCAGGTGAGCATCTGAGAACCCTGGAGAAACACCACCCAAGGTGAGCATCTGACAGCATTGGACAAGTTCTCCCCACCCCCCAGGTGAGCATCTGACAGCCCTGGAAAAACATCCCCTCCCTATGCAGGCGAGTTTAAGGCAGACATAGACAAACACACCCCACAGGTGAGCATCTCACAGTCTTGGACAAGCATCACCCCCAGGATGGCACCTGACAGCCTTGCAGAAGCAGACACCCAGGTGAACATCTGACATCCTTGGACAAGCACCCCCCAACAGGTGACATCTGACACATTTGGTCACAGCACCCAGGTGAGCATCCGACAGCCTTGGGAAACAACCCCTCTCCCCATTAGAGCATCCAGCAGCCTTGGACAAACAACCCCCAGGTAAGAATCTGACAGCCTTGGACAAGCACACCCCCAGATGAGCTTCTGACAGCCTTGGACAAGCAATCCCAACACAGGGGAGCATCTAACAGCCCTGAACAAACAGACCACTGAAGTGAACATCTGACACCCTTGGGAAAGCACAGCCCTAGGCGATCCTTGATAGCCATGGACCAGCAGTCCCCCCAGGTAAGCATCTCACAGTCTTGGACAAGCAATCCCAAGGCTAGACCAGGACGACATTGGACCAGCACCACCTCCAGGTGACCATCTGACAGCCCTGGACAATCATGGCTCCAGGTGAGCATCTAACACCCTTGGACCAGCACCTCACCGAAGTAGGCATTGGACAGCCTGGAACAAGCATCCCCTCCCCAGGGGAGCATCTGACAGCCGTAGACTAGCAACCACCCCAGGTAAGCATCTGACAGTCTTGTAAAAGCACCCCACATTGGTAAGCCTCTGATAGCCTTGAAGAAGCACCCCGAGGTGAACTGCTGACAGAGTTAGACAAGCACCCTGCCCCCTGCCAGGTGAGCCTCTGACAGCCTGGAGCAAGGAGCCCACTCAGGTGAGTGACTGACAGCCTTGAAGCAGCACACCCCTCTGGGTTAGCATCTGACAGCCTTGGACAAGCACACCCTCAGGAGAGCTTCTCAAGTGCTGGGCAAGCATCACCCCCCCACCCCCCACCCAAGGTGAGCATCTCAAGGCCTTGAAATACCACCACCTCCCTCAGTAAGCACCTGGCAGCCTTTGACCAGCATCCCCCGCACGGAGGGCATCTGACATCCTTAAACAAGCACCCTCACCAGATAAGCATGGGACAGCTTTAGACAAGCAGCCACCTGGGTGAGTATGTGACAGCACTGGACCAGCACACCCGTTCCTCAGGGAGAGCATCTGACCCTGGAACAGCAACCCCTTCCAGGTAACCATGTTAAAGCCTTGGACTAGCACCCCCCCAGGTAAGCATGTGACAGGATTGGGCTTGCACCCCCCAAAGTGAGCATCTGAAAACCTTGGATGAGGACCCCCACACCAGGAGAGCATCTGACAGCCCTGGACCAGTATACCCCACAGGTGAGCATCTAACAGCCTTGCACAAGCACCCCCCCGCAGGTGAGCATCTGACAGCCTTGGACCAACACCCCCACATGTGAACATTTATCAGGCTTGTTCAAGAACCTGCCGCACCCTGGTAAGCATCTGACAGCCTTGGACAAGTACTCCTCCCCCCACCCCCCAATATGTGAGCACCCTGACAACTTTGGATAAGCCTCCCCTGAAGGAAGTAGCTGAGAGCCTTGAAGAAGCACCCCCACAAAGGAACGCACGTGACAGTCTTGGATAGCTCCACTCCCCGGGTGAGCATTTGACGGTATTGGACCTGCATCCCGCCTGGTGAGCATCTGAAACCCTTGGATAAGCACCCCCCTGGGTTGAGCATCTGAAAGCCCTGGAACAGCAGCCTCATCTAGGTGAGCATCTTACACCCTTATACAAGCACCCCTTGCAGGTGAGCATCTGACAGGATTGAACTTGCATCCCCCGCCAAGGTGAGCATCTGAAAACCTTGGATAAACGCCCCTACACCAGTACAGCATTTGACAGCCCCGGATCAGCATCCCCCATAGGTGAGCATCAGACAGTGTTGGATAAGCACTCTACCCCCTACCCAGGTGAGCATCTGATGGCTTTGGACAGACACCCCCATAGGTGAGCTTCTGACGGCATTGGAAAAGCACCCACCCAAGGTTAGCATGTGATGGCATTATTCTAGCACCCACCTCAGGTGAGTATCTGACAAAACAAACACACCCCACAGATTGACCATCTGACTGCCTTGGATGAACACATCCCCCAGGTGAGCAGCTGACAGCCTTAGACAATCCACTACCTGAGGTGAGCATGTGACAGACTTGGAAAAACACCCCCTTCCAGGTGAACATCTTACAACCTTCTTTAAGCGCGCCCCCCCCCCAGGTTTGCATATGATGGCATTGGACATGGACCCGCCATGGGTGAGCATCTGAAAGCCTTGGATAAGCACCCCCTCACCAGGTGAGCATCAGACAGCCCTGGACCCGCACACCCCTCAGATGCGCATCTCACAGCCTTGGACAAGCATGACCCCCTTGCTATCATTCGTCAGCGTTCAACAAGCACCCCTGCACAGGTGAGCATCTGCCCGCTTGGACAGAAACAAGCCTCAGGTAAGCATCTGACAGCCTTGGACAAGCACCTCCCCTAGGTGAGCATCTGACACCCAGGCCAAGGTCCCTGCTACAAAGTTAAACTTCTGACAGCTCTGAAAAAGCACACCCCCACTGGTGAGCGTCTGATAGCCTTGAAGAAGCAGCACACCCAGGTGGGCGTCTTACCGTGTTGGACAAGCACCCCACAGAGTTGCGCGTATGACAGCCTTGAAGAAGCAGCACCCCCGAGGTGAGCATCTCACAGCCGTGAAGCAGCACCTTGCAGGTGAGCTTCTCACAGCCTTGGACAAGCACCCTCTCCATGTTAGTTTCTGCCAGCCTTGAAGAGGCACTCCCGCACAGGTAAGCATCTTACCACCTTGGACAAACACACCCCTCAGGTGAGCATCTGACAGCTGTAGACCAGCAACCACCATAGGTTAGCATGTTAGAGCCTTGAAAGGCACCCCCAAGTTTAGCATGTGAGGGCATTGGACTAGCACTCCCGTCAGGTGAGCATCTGACGGCTGTGGATAAATACACCCCACAAGTGAGCACTGAGAGTCTTAGACAAGTACCTGGCTCATGTGTGCATCTGACAGCCTTGGACAGGCATCCCCCACCAACGCTAGTATTGGACATCTTTGGAGAAGCACTCTCGAAGGAGAGCACTTGACAGCTTCAAACAAACACCCCCACAAAGGAGAGCATGTGACAGCCTTGGACAAGCACCCGTACCCCAGGTCTGCATGTGAAAGTGTTGGACCTGCACCCCCTACAGGTGAGCATCTGACAGCCCTGGAGAAGCATCCCCAGTCCAGGTGAGCATGTCAGCCTTGGAGAAGTTCTTTGCCCATTTTTGAATTGGGTTGTTCATTTGTTTTTGTTGTTGTTGAGTTTTAGACATTTTTTCTGTATTCTGCACATTAAGTCCTTATCAGTTTTATGATTTGTAAATATTTTCCTCCATCCTGCAGGTTGCCTTTTTGCTTTGTGAATAGTGACCTTTGGTGCACAAGATTTTAAAATTTTCATAAAACTTAATTTGCCTATTTTTTCTTTTGTTACCTGTGGCTTTGGTGTCATAACCCAGAAATTATCATCATATCCAATGTCATGAAGCTTTTGACCCCTGTTTTCTTCTATGAGTTTTATAGTTTTAGGTCCTAAATTTCAGACAGATCTATTTTGAGCTAAGTTTTGAATACGGTGTGAGATAAGGGTCCAGCTCCATTCTTTCACATGCAGTTTTCCCAGCACCATTTGTTGAAGACTGTTCCTTCCCCAATGAATGGTCTTGGGACCTTTGTCAAAAATCATTTGTCCGTGTACGCGAGGGTTTATTCAGGGCTCTCTATTCTATCCCATTGGTCTGTGTCTGTCTTTACCAGCACCAGACTATTTGATGACTGTAGCTTTGTTGTAAGTTTTTAAACCAGGACATGTGAGAGCTCCAGCTTTGTTCCTCTTCTTCAGGATTGTTTTAGCTATTCAGGGTTTCTTGAGATTCCATATGAATTCTAGAAGGGGACTTTCTATTTCTGCAAATAATGTCATTGGTGTTTGGACAGCAGTTGCATCAAATCTGTTGATCACTTTGAGTACCACCGACACCTTAACAATGTTAAGTCTTCTAATCCATGAATGTGGAGTGTGTTTCCATTTATTTATGTCTCTAATTTCTTTCAGCAATGTTTTGTAGTTTTCATATCTTTTACTTCCTTGGTTAAATTAATTCCTAAGTACTTTATTATTTTTGATGCTACTGTAAATGGAACTGTTTTCTTAATTTCCTTTTCAGACTGTTCATTGTTAGTGGATAGAAATGCAACTGATCTTTGTGTGTTGACTTTGTATTTTACTTTGCTGAATTAATTTCTCAGTTCTAACAGGGTTTATTTTTTTTTTAATCTTTAGGGTTTTCTACATATAACACCATGCCATCTGTGAACAGATAGTTTTACTTCTTCCTTCCCAGTTTTGATGTCTTGTATTTCTTTTCCTTGCCTAATTGCTTTGGCTAAACTTCCAATGCTATGGGAAACAGAAGTGGTGAAAGCAGGCATCATTGCCTTGTTCCTCATCTTAGAGGAAAAGCTTTCCTCTTTTTTCTTTTCTTTTTTATGATTATTTTTTATTTATTGAATCAAAATCGATTATGCATATTTTGGGGGTTGAACACTGAGATATGCCGATCAAATCAATATCACTAGCATATTTATTGTTACAAATTGTAATTCTTGTTTATGCCCCTTGTCCAATCTCTCCCCATCTCCCCTGCCCCTCCCCCCTCTAATCACCCTAGATTTCTTCTCTCCTTCTGAAAGAGTCATGGTTTACTCTGTTTTGTTATGGTTACTCTGTTGATTTGTTGCCTAGATGATCTGTCCAATGCTAAGAGGTGTGATCAGGTCCCGCAATATTATCATAGAGCAGCTGCTTCTTCTGTCACTCTGAAACGGGTTTTGTGGAGAGAGACATCCTCTTCTTTTCTTTGTCTCTGCTGGTGACGATCCTTGTGTCAATGCACTTGAGTGGCTGGTGGACCATCTGCGTGGTGGCTGTGGTGTCTAGTCACTTTTGCAGCAGCCATGGTTATTGTGGTGGCTGTGGTGGGCCACCCACGTGGAGGTGCTGCTTTTGGCATGCTCCTTGGCACTGGCCGCATGCCTGGTTTTGGGGTGTGTTTGGTCCCCTTCTCCATGTCCCGGGTCCCTGGGAGGGCCCCGAGGTACTGGCGCAGTGTGCCTGGTGGGAGGAGGGTCTGGTCCCCTTCTCCATACCTCGGGTACCCAGGTGGACCCCGAGGTGCTGGCGTTTTGTGCCTGGTGTGGGAGGAGGGTCCAGTCCCCTTCCACATGCCTCTGGGCCGGGTGGGCCCCAAGGTGTTGGCACGGTGTCCCTGGTTGTGGGAGAGAGGTCCAGTCCCCTTCTCCTTGCCTCGGGTCCCTGAGTGGGCCCCGAGGTACTGGCATGGTGTGCCTTGTTGTGGGAGGAGGATCTGGTTCCTGGCTCTGTGCCTTGGGTCACTGGGTGGGACCCAAGGTGCTGGCGTGGTGTTCCTGGTTGTGGGAGGGTAGTCTGGTCCCCTTCTCCATGCCCTGGGACTGTGGGCAGGCCCTGAGGTGCTGGCATGGTGTGCCTGGTTGTGGGAGAGAGGACCAGTCCCCTTCTTCATGCCCCGGGTCCCTGGGTGGGCTCTGAGGTGCTGGCATGTTGTGCCTGGTTGTGGGAGGGTGGTCTGGTCCCCGACTCCATACCCTGGGTCCCTGGGTGGGCCCCAAGGTGCTGGCTCAGTGTGCCTGGTTGTGGGAGGGTGGTCTGATCCCCAACTCCATAAAAAGCTTTCCTCCTTTCACCACTGAGTGGGATGCTTGCTGTGGGTTTTTCTTACATGACTTTTATTATGTGGAGGCAGTTTTTTCCTATTTCTAGTTTGTTGAGTGTTTTTATCATGAAAGGGTGTTGAATTTTGTCAAATGCTTTTTCTGCATCAGTTGAGAAGATCATGTGTTTTTTCTTCTTTATTCAGTTAATGTGGTATATTACATTGACTATTTTCATACGTGGAACCGTCCTTGCATTCCAGGAATAAATCCCACTTGGTCATGGTGTATAATCCTTTTAATGTGCTTTTGGTTGGCTGGTATTTTGTTGACAAATTTTACATCCGTGTTATAAGGGATACTGGTCTGTAGTTTCTTGTGGTGTCTTTGTCTGGCTTTAGTATCAGGGCAGTGCTGGCCTCAGAATGAGTTAGGAGGTGTTTCTTCCTTTTCAATTTTTAAGAAAAGTTTGAGAAGGATTGATGTGAATTCTTCTCTAAATGTTTGGTGAACTTATCACGAATCATGAGGGTCCAGCGCTTTTCTTTGTCAGATGATTTTTGGTGATTGATTCAATCTCCTTACTAGCTATAGGTCTATTCAGATTTTCTATTTTTCCAGAGTTTAGTCTTAGTAGCTCTTGTGTTTCTAGGAATTTGTCCATTTCATCTGGGTTACCCAATTTGTGGGTGACAGTTGTTCATACTACTCTCTTATAATCTTTTTATTTCTGTAGAACCGGTAGTTATGTCCCCAAGCTCATTTCCGACTTTAGAATTTGAGTCCTCTCTCTCTTTTTCAGTCCGTCTAGGTAAAGGTTTGCCAATTTTGATCTTTTCAAGAAGCCAACTTTTGTTTTTTTTGATTTGCTCTATGTTGTTTCTCTCTGCTCTGATCTTTATTATTTCTCTCCTTCTGCTAACTTTGGGTTTCGTTTGTTCTTTCACTAGTGGAAGCATTTATAGCTAATCTCTCCCTCTGCGCTGCTTTTGTCGTGTCTCATAAGGTTTGGTGTGTTGTGTCTCATTTTCATTCATCTCTTAAGTATTTCCTAATTTCCCTCGTGGTTTTTTCTTTGATCCATTGGTTGTTCAGCAACCCTCACCTTTTACAGAGGAGGAAACTGAGGCACACAGAGGTAAAATGATTTGGCTGAGGTTACCTAACAGGACCTGGACCCCACTCTTCTGGGCTCCAGTGCCAGTGCTCAGAGAGCAGGGCAGGGTGACATGGGTCCCCAGGGTGACAGCATGTCACTTGGAGCACAGTGGCAAAAAAGAGATGTCCATAAATAAACAAACAAAACAGAAATAGTCTTCCCAGCGCCCAGGTCTCGCCCATCTGAATGGGACCCTTTCATTTTGAACTGGAGCGGTTTCTGCAGAAAGTCTTAAACATATAGATGTCTGAATTGAAAAGCAGGTGAATTGAGTTCAGATCAGAGCTGCAGGGTCTCTGTCCCTGTTCCATGGCAGACATGACTCACTTATTCCTGTTGAGCAGGTCCTCTAGCCCTTTTCAACAAATGGGTCCGGGTGGCCCGCACCCATGCAGCTGATGGGACACCTCCTGTCAACACCCCTGAGGAATTACTTTAAGCTAGGGAGGCCGTCTAGTACCTCGGAGGGCTTGCACATCCACCCATTCAGACTGCGGCTGGGAGGCATGGGGACTCCAGACAGAAGGCAGGGCTCTCCGAAACTGGGTTTGTGAGGTTGAGGCTCTTGTGCCCCGAGGTGCAGGTGGGGTGCAGATGGGCATATTGCTGCTCATGTGGCCTGACTGCTCCCTCCCTCTTGGATCCCCCTGCCCCCTGCTTGCCCAGTCCCAGCACCTGCAGCTGGTCCAGGGCCAGGTGCACGAGTGCCCGTCCACATAGTGCCTGCACGTTGCCCGGCTCGCCCCGCAGCACCGAGTTGAAGTCAAACATGGCCGTCTTCTTCTGGCCCAGGAACGCATAACAGCGGGCTCGGGTGAGGAGGGACTCGCTGACCTGGCTCCCTGGAGGAGGGGGTGCTGTCAGGGCATGACTGTGGCTGGGCCCCTCATTCAGCATCCCTCCCAGTGCCCAACCTGGGTTGGACAGAGTGTGTACAAGCTTCAGGGCACACCTGGGGAGCCCACACACCACTGGGCACCAAGACACACACACAGGTTGCCCAGCCAGGGTGGGTGGCGTCTGGGAGGAGGGGGCACTCCGGCTGCACCTGAGGTGAGGCCAGGTGAAGGGCGAGGAGAGAAAGGGTCCTGGGGTCAGGGCACAGAATGGCAGGAAGCCATGCTCCCTCGACTTCCACATCCAGCACAGCAACGACCGCTGAGCTGCTGACAGAAGCTGCCCAGGCTCCCGAGCCAGGGTGGAGGGGGCGGCAGCCTCAGCCACGACTGCCCAACATCTGCATCCAGCCCAGCCACAGCCGAACCACTGCTGGAAGCCCCCTGGGCTCCCCGGCCAGAATGAGGCGGGTGCCACAAGCCTTGACCACGCCCTGCTTCCTCCTCCTCCCACCCTCTCCCCACCCCTCCCCCTCTCCCCCTCCGCCCAATTGCCCTACAACCACGTCTTAGAATGTAAAAAAGAATGGCAAGAAGCGGAAGTTGTGAGACTTGGATGTGGGGCAGCCTGAGAGGAGCCCTCCAAACTCTGGGCATAGAAGCCCCTCCTTAAAGAGGACGCCACCACCACGCCCCTTTGGGGTGTCTGTCCAGTGACAAACAGGGAACAACACGCTGGGTTCTGCAGGCCCCCCATTCAGGGCCACATCCGCCCTGCCAGTGCATGTGGGGCTTGTACTCTGCACCAGGCGCCATCCAGCGCTGTCCAAGAACTAGTTCAGTTAATACCCACTGCCACCCCATGCGGGCTGCCCTGCTGCCCACTCTAAGAGTGACGAGGTGCCCAGTAAGTGTACGTGCAGAAGTCCACCCAGCTGTCTGATCCCGGGTCCACACTGTCAAACTCCCTGCACCCCAGGAACTCGCTGAGAGTCTGTGGGAAAGTCCCTTCCCTCTGAGTACCCCGTGCCTGCACCACAGCACTAAGAACGCGCAACTCCAGTATGCACAGGGCACTCCCCAGGCCCAGAGGCTGATGCGGGCAGCACCCCAGCCTCCAGTGTCCAGGATGGGGTGTGGCGGGGTGGCTCGGCCAAGCGGGAGGCCAGGTGCACACACGAAGCCTGTCAGTGTTTGAAGGAAGGGCTTAGGGGAGCTGGGACCTCGCCTTCCTAGAGGGAGAGGCCCGGCTGGGAGAGGACCCTTCTACCCTCAGGGCCAGGGCCAGAGTAGGGTACAGCTCCAGTTTCAGCTGGTGCTGACTGCTCTCTCAGGCCTCGATATGTTCACTTAGGCGGCCAGGGCCTCCACTCAAGCTGTCCTTAGCGAGCAGCCCGTCCACCCCATGGGTGCTTCCACAGCACATGCATCTGTGCTGCAAGTTCTCAGACCCCCATGTCCCTAACCCCCAGCACAGCAGAGGCTCCTCATCCCCCCATGTACCTGGCACAGGATTGGACCCCCAGGGCCAGGTGGGCAGCTCCTACCTGCTGCAAAGATGGCCAGAGAGAGGTAGGCGATGGCCTCCCTGGTGTGGGTTCTGCTGTCGGCCCCGCCCGGCCGTGCCCGCAGGATGGCCAGGGCCTGTGCATGGCAGTGATGCCACAGCAGCTGCCGGTCCTCATGGTGGAAGACGTCCAGGGTGGGTTGGAGGCAGGCCGTGTCCCCAGACTGGATCACCTTCTTCACCAGCTGCAGGGGCAGGAGCAGGGTCGCGGCCACCGTCATCCCATGTCAGCCCCCACTGTCAGGACACCCCACCCCCGCCAGGCCCTCTCTCTGTTTCCGTGAGCCTGGGTGGCTTTCAGTCTATTCTGAGCACGAGAAGGTTTGCCATGGGTTGTAGCATGGCCACCTGAGCTTTTGGGGGCATTTTTGTCTCCTCATAGTCTGGGGGGTGGTTCACAGAGGGCATGGACTGTGTGTCCCCAGCTTGGAGCACAGGAAAGGGCGAGGACAGGGAGGTGGGAGCTCTGGGCTGCAGTTGGAGCCTGCTCCTCTGCTGCCCTCAGTGAGCCGGATGAGAAGCATAAGGAAGGGGCTTTCACATCATAAAGTGACAGGGGCTCCATGGAGTTGCTCAGAAGTCACCAAAGCCCCGCACAGGCCAAGCAGGCCTGCTCCCCACCAAGGAGCCCTGGTGCTGCCCCCTGCCGGCCGCGGGTGCACACGCCAGTCCCGAGCCGAGCAGGAAGGTGGTTCCAGGGCATCCTTCCCTCCCACCCTTTCCACGCAGGACGAGATCAGGAGACCAAGCCAGGCCAGAGCGTAAGGAAGAAGCTCACAGGTCTTGCAGCCCGGGGTCCCTAAGCCTGAAATCCCCCTGGAATGTAACTTGCTGACCAGGTTCAAACAGGAAGCCTCCATGACACCCGAGGCAGGTCAGCTTCTGCCTTTCCTGGGAGCGGAAAGGCCTCAGAGGCAGACCGGGTCGAGGCCGGGGGCCCCACTGCTACCCACCCTGAGGAAGGTCACGTCCAAGCCTAGTCTACGTGGGAGACTTGGGGAGAAGCTTGGCCTACAACTGATTCTTGGCCCCCTTTCTTTGTAACCAGAGCAAAAGCAAATACAAAGAACCCACTGCATGCAGGAAACCCGCCAGGCCCGGGGGTACCTGCTCTGGCTAATTCCCACAACAACCTGCAAGGCACAGACGAGGAGACCAAGGGTCAGACAGGTGAGGGCCCGTTGCAGTGGCAGAGTTGGGGCTGAACAAAGTTTGTCTGCTCCAAAGTCCAGGTTGTGGGATGCAGAGAAAGGGCCATGGGAGGCCTGGTGCCTTTCACAGAGATGTGCCCCATTTCTACCTGCCCTCTGTGACCCACCTGGGCCTCCTCACCTGGTTGGCATCATAGAAGAAGCCTCTCCGCAGCTGCAGCAGGGCCAGCCGCACCAGCACAGGGGCTGCCCGGGGCCTCCGGGAGAGGGCCACCAGCAGGGCCTTGTGGGCATCATCCAGGCGGCCCAGACGGTACAGGGCATCAGCTGCCAGGAGACGGGAGGCCTCGTCCTCTGTGTCCAGCTCCATCAGCAGTGTGGCTAGCTGGTACACGCCATAGGCATCCCTGTGGAGAGAGCGGCTCGGGGTGGGGGGCCCCTTCCCTGCACCCCTTTTACCTGCCCACGTGCTTAGGCCACAGGTAAATCCTGTCCCCGTGCACCTGTCCTGGGCAGCCTCCTTCCTGCTGGACTGCAGAGACCCATGTCCCTCTGGAAGGACCGTACCCAGACCCACGCTGCCCTTCCCAACATACAACCTTCGGCCTTCCCTCTCACTTGATCGTCCCAACACGCTGTGGGGCAGGCATTTTACAGACGGTGGGATTGAGGCTGACCCCAGCAGACCCTGCCTCAGTTTCCTTCTCTGCAAAAATAAGTATTAACAATTTGGCCTTGCTGGGCTCAGGGGTGTGTTGCTTGTTGACAGGACACAATAACTCACAGGCTGCACTTGTGATCCTCCTGGTGTCCACGTGGGACTGTTAATATACCACCACTGGGAAAAGGGCCAGAGCCTCACATTTGACAATTTCCACACGGAACAAATACAAAGGACCCCAAATCACATAAATAAAAGTTCCTCCTCACCCGCAAATCAAAGCAATGCAAATTATGCAACCTGCAGTCAGAGGAAGTGAGAGAGAGAGAGAGAGAGAGAGAGTGTGTGTGTGTGTGTGTGTGTGTGTGTGTGTGCGTGTGTGTGTGTGTGCGCGCGTGTGCGCGCGCGCGCGCGCGGGGAGGGGGGGGAGCGGGGGGAGCTGACATCAAAGATGCCCTCCAGGGGACCCCCTAGACTCAGTGCTTTTAATTTTGCTAACACGCCTTCCTGCCACCTCCAGCAATCAGAGGAGTTCAAACCAAAACAGCTGGAGACCTCCCACCCGCTGGCAAGAATTTGCAAAATGAGCATGAGGGGGTGGAGGTGAGCAGATGGGCAGGTCAAGGACTGCGGGTGGAGGGGCTCCCTGACCAGGCAGCGCCACGTCTGTGTCCATCTTAGGGACAAAGCATAGTGGAGACGGGATTTTCTTCACGCCACCTTATAACTAAGAGCAAAAATCTGGGACCGTCTGAAGGAATCATTGCACTTTCATAGGATGGGACATTGCGCTGTCCTGAAACTTATTTAGCAACAAAAGAAATGTTCATAATCCACAGAGTAAAAAACCCCAGCGGGATACAAAGTGCATACACAGCACACACTCAGGTTTGTGAGATACTTTACGTATATGCACAGAAAGAAACGATAACAGTGGGATGAAGTGTAAGTTTTAGTTTTTCGTTTGGGACTGAGGATTCTAAAACCTGAGCCCTGGAGCTAAACCGGCCAGCGATGCTCAGGGGAACCGCCCAGCCACTCTGCCTCGGTTTATGCATCTGTAAAATGGGGAAACGCATGCCTCGCTCCCCGGCAGGAGGTCAGCACGGAACAGCAGCCCGGACGCGCGGGGCTGGGCTTTACCCTTCCGGCTCGGCGGGGCGGCCCCGCGCGCTCGCAGGGCGGCGTTCCGGCCCGCGCTGCAGCACCCTGCGGCCCTCCTCCCGCAGCACGGTGCGCAGCAGCCCGCGGTGGTTCCAGGGCACGTAGGCCTTGGCGGCCAGCAGCGCCTCCTCCGGCCGCAGCCGGCACGCGGTGACATAGTCCAGCGCGCCCAGGAACGCGCTGCCGGCGAGCACCCGCAGCAGCCCGCGGCCGCACAGCGCGCGCACGCAGCCGCCCGCGTGCGGCGCCTCCTGCGCCACCACCGCCCGGAAGTCCTCCCGGGCGCGCCGCGCGTCGCCGGCGTGCAGCGCGCAGAAGCCGCGCAGCGCCAGCAGGGGCGCACGCTCCTCGGCGCGGGTTCGCGCACGGTCGCCGGGGCGCGCGGGCCGCAGCAGGCGCTCGCACAGCGTCCGGGCGCCCGCCGCGTCCCCGGCCAGCAGCAGGCACTCGGCCAGGCGGGCAGCCGGCGCGGATCGCGCCCCGGCCGGCGCCAGGCGGAGCAGGATGCGCAGCGCGCGGGCCACCGGGGCCAGCAGCTCGCGGCCCGCGTCCTCGCGGAGCTCCGGGCGGCTCCGCACGGCCTCCAGGAAGCGGGCGAAGCCCACGTCCGCGGCCTCCTGCGCCTGCGCCCGGACGCGCGCCTGGTCCTCGGCCGACAGCACGGCCTGGAACTGCCTCCGCGCCGCCGACGGGCTCTCGTGGAAGGCCTCGTGCAGATCCCGGAGCGTGTCCTGGGCCCGGCCGTCCAGGAAGAAGGCCGCGGCCGCGCGGGTGACCAGCAGGGCGGCCAGGTGCTCCCCTGGGGAGAGAGACAGAGGCGTGGGTGGATGTCACCGTAGTCCCCGGGGGTGTCGCCAGCCCTCCACCCCGTCCCCCAGTAGCCCAGGACACGGTCACCACCCGGAGAGCCCGGGCAGGAGCCCCGAAGCCCAGGCGGATTAGAACGAGCCCGACAACCGGGGGGAGGCCGGCGCCCTGCGTGCCACCAGCGCTGACCTCTCAGGGTGGGTTCAAAGTCACTGGAGATCTAGTTACAGCTTGTAAGACGGGTTTTAGGATCGCGTCTCCTCTTCTGAGAACCAGCCTCCCGTCCCCCACCCCCACCCCAGCTCAGAGCCGGAGGTTCTGGTTCTGTGACCTTTACAGGGGCCACTTGTTCCCGGACATCTTTGTTTCCTGCCGTCTTTGGGCTCCGTGGCACCCAATGCCACGTCGCCTCCCCGGCACGGTACGTTGCTCCCGATGCGGCTTCCTGAGTGGCTGCACGTGGGCGATTTACGCGATCTCACCGTGCCTGTTTCCTGTTCTGCATTACAGTGGGGACTACAATGGTCTACACTCGCACGGTTGTAAGGGTTAAGCGAATTAACGTATATCCAGTGCCTGGAACAGGGCCTGGTGCGCGGTGTGTCCCAGTGAGGTTCAGGGTCAGCAGCGGCCTCTCCTGCCCCACTGTCCTGAGCAACTTAAACGCGCCTGGGTGACCTGGGCTTTCTGACTGGTAAAGAAAGCTTAGCTGCCCGGTCTCCAAAAGGGCCTCAGGCAGGGTGTGCACCGTGGAGAGAATCACAGAAGACTCAGTGCTGGGAGGGGCTAAAGGTCACGGCCCCCTCCCCCCTTGTTTTAGGGGCTGGGAAAGTAACTTCGTGGAGCCCGAGAGTGGCTCCATCCCAGATCTCTCTGATTCAGTGCCTTTGTGCACCGAGTCCTATGGAATTTCCAGAGAACTTTTCCTTCTAACCTAATAGCAGCAACAATGAAGGCTTTCCATTCAAACAGGACTCTGTAGAGGGCAAAACACTTGCACAGGGTATGGAAGGAGGGCTGCTGTCACGTCCCACCCTGTTGCCAGTGTGGGTAAGTGCCCCCTCAGAGCCAGCATCAAGGAAAAGGTGTCTGGACCCCTACACCCTGAGATCAGCCAGCCAACAGCAGGTCACCCTATCTAGTCCTGGTGGCCAAAGTACAAAAAACTTGGAGCCTTTCTTGTCAGGTACTGATTCTTGAACAAAAACAACTCTGCCCCTGATTTTTGCAACCGTTCACCAGTCTTAGGGAGTCGAAGCTGGAGAACCCTTGGAGCCTGCAGGGAGAGGTTGTTTACTTACCCACGTGGAAGTGCAGTTTCTCTTCTTCTGAGACTCTGGTTTTACAACTAGGCTTCTTGATACTGTACCACAGGTCACAGCTCTGTTCATTTTTCTTCTGTTCTTCATGTTGGGCAATTTCTATTCCACCTTCAGGCTTGCTGACTCTTGCTGTCTCCAATATGCTGTGACTTTTCCACTGTGGTTATTGCGCATTTCAATTCTGGAATTTCCATTTGGTTCTTTTTTTTACAGTTTTCACATATCCACTGAGACTTTACATCTGTCTGTTAATTATGACCATATTTTCCTTTAGTCCTTGAATATATTTAAGTCGTTTCTTTAAAGTCCTTAGTTTGCTAATTCCAGCATCTGGATTATCTTGAGGTCAATTCCTATTGACTTTTTTTCCCTTCTCTCACATTTTATTTTCCGTTTCTTTACATGTCTAGTACTTTTTTTTAATTTTACGTTAGACATCTGATGGATGCTTTGTAGAGACTCTGGGTTCAGTTATGTTCCCCTGAAGAGGGTTGAATTTTAGCAAGCTGTTAAATTGGCTAAGTTCAAATTCCAAATTCTGTCTCTTCTTTGGTGGGACATTTAGTTGTTGCAGCTTCCAGTGGCTTCTTTTTCAGGCCACCTACTCTTCCTCCTGTATGTGCAGTTCAGTGGTCAGCCAAGGATTTGACAGGATTCAATTTACAGGTTTTGGGTGTCATCTCTTCTGTGGCTCCCACCTTCTGAGGATTTTTCTTCTGACTTCCATCCACTTTTCTCAGCCCTAAACTCTGTCCTATAACATCCCAACCCAGTAGAACATGACGCACAGATTTAAGAGTTCCCTTAGACAAAACGGGGCAAGCATGCAGATCTCACCTCAGTCCGTCTCCATTTTCAAGGGTCAGTTTCCAGTTTTTGCCTGCATGTGGTTACTGTCCACTGCCATCAAAAGTTCCTTTTTATATTTTGTCCAAATTTTGTAGTTGCTCTCTGGGGGATACATAGTCCAGGCAAACTATCCCACTATTACAGGAAGCCAGATCCTTTAGTGTTAGATTTAAAAATGTTGACAATCTGGGGGGATATAGAATGCTATCCCATTGTTTTAATTTTCTTTTTCCTTATTAGTAGTGAGGTTCATTCATTAAATTTTTTCCCAATCTAGTGGGTGGAAAATGGTTTCTCATCGTTTTAATTTACGTTTGTCTCATTACTATGGCGTTGAACGTTTTCCATGTTTTATTAGCCATCTGTGCATTCTCTTTTGGGAAATGCTTTTGCCAATTCTTGTATTGGATTTTTTTCTTATTGATGTGTAGAAATTCTTCAAATACTCTGCATACTAATCTTTTGCCCATTGGGTATTTTGCAAATATTTTCTCTGCTTATGGATAGTCTTTTTGTTTTCTACAGTTATGGGCAAAACGGAAGTTTAAAATTTTTAATGCATCAAATTTTCCTTTGTTGTGTCCACTTTTTGTATCTTAAAGTTCAATGGTGCACAGAAGTCTTAAAGATATTCCCTTATATTTTCTTTTAGAAACCATAATTTAGCCATTCGTATAATCCACCTGGAATTTGCTCTTGCATGGTAGAAGGTGAGAAATCGCACCATTTATTGGGTAAATGGTCCTCTTCTTTCCTTACAGATTTGCGAGGCTTACTCTGTCACATATTAAGTTTTAGGCGTCTGTGGTCTGTTTCTGAACTCTCTAATTTGTTTTATTCTGTTATCCCTTGAGTCAACAACCTTCTGTATTGATTAGTATCGCTTTGTGTTGATGATAGAACAAGCCCTCCTGCCACTCCCTTTTCTTCGTCTTCTGCCTCTTCTCTGTTTCCCCCTCCTTCTCCTCCTTCCTCTGCATTCGCTCCCCCCCCCCTTTGTGTCTGCTACTGTGGGCCCTTTGCCCTTCATTATAATGTCAAATCTTGGGCTGAGCCCGTGGCGCACTGGGGAGAACCCCAGCGCAGCGACGCTCCCACCGCAGGTTCAGATCCTATATAGGAATGGCCGGTGCACTCACTGGCTGAGTGCCGGTCACGAAAAAGACAAAAAAAAAAAAAAAATAATAATAATAATGTCAAATCTTTCTAACAGTGGATGTTGGCTATCTCTCCATTTATATAGATATTCTTTATTGTCGTTTACTAAAGTCATGTGAGTCTTTGAACTAAATTTTTTTCTGTTGCTATGGTAAGTGGTAAACAGTAGTCCCCCCTTATCCTTAGGGGATATGTTCCAAGATGCCCAGTGGATGCCTGGAGCCAGAGGTAATACTGAACCCTGTGTACACAGTAGTCCCTCCTTATCCACAGTTTTGCTTTCTGTGGTTTCAGTTACCCACGGTCGACTGTGGTCTGAATATATTAAATGGGAAATTCCAGAAATAAATGATCCATGCATTTAAAATTACGTGCCGTTGTAAGCAGTGTGATGAGATCTTGTGCTGTCCCACTCCATCCCTTATTCGTCACCACAAGAAGAAGGATGAATACAGTACAATAAGATAATTTTGAGCGAGCAAGAGAGAGAAATTAAACTTTTTCATCGATGTGTATGTATAGGGTTCGGTACTACCCATGGTTTCAGGCACCCACTGGGGGTCTTGGAACACATTACTGTGCGATGTTTTTTCATATATGTATACATCTGTGATGAAGTTTAATTTATAAATTAGGCACAGTAAGAGATTAACACACAATAACTAATAATAAAACACTCATTGCAGGAAGTCGGGGGGACTACTGTGCAATGTTTTTTCATATACATATATATCTATGATGAAGTTTAATTTATAAATTAGGCACAGTAAGAGATTAACACACAATAACTAATAATAAAATAAAACACTCATTGCAGGAAGTCTTGCTGAAGTCTTTGTTTAGGCTCAGTGCTTTCTGGCTCAACACGTTGCCACCAGTCAGCGATGTGTGTCCTGCTCTCATCTTCCACCCACAAATATAAAGCTTTTTTCATCTTGGTCAAGCACTGTCACACACGGTGGCTGTAACTTTTGCAGTTTGAGGTGCGACAGCAAAACCAGCAGGAATTTCTTTTTCTTTCTCCACGTTTTCATGGATAGAAAATTTGTTCTTGCTGTAGATGTTAGCAACCTCAGCATACAATCTTTTATTTTTCCTTATTAAGTCAAGAACTTTTGCTTTTTTACTTAAAGGAAGCACTTTATGGCTTCTCTTTGGCATATCCAAATTGCCGGTGTCATTACTCTTCTGTTTTTTTTGTTATTTCTTCTGGGGTTTCTACATAGCCGATCATGTTGTTTGGAATAATGATAACTGTGTTGCTTCCTTTCTAGTCTTACACGTTTTGGCTTGTTCTCTTATCTTATTGCATTGGCTAAAATCTCTAGCATAAAGATGAATAAATGAGAGAGTGGCTGACCACCGCAGTCTCAATTTTAAATTCTAAAATATCACCAAGTTTGATATTTATGGTAGGTTTTTGATAGATTTTATCTTTTCCAATTAAGTTTTGTTTGATTCCTTGGTTGTTAAAATTTGGGGGTGTGTGAAATGTTATAGAACCCTTTTTCTGGATCTATCACAATGACCATGTGTTCTTCTTTATTTCATTAATGAATGCAGTGAATTATATTATTATGGAAACACAAAACTGTTAGTTCTATAGTAACTCAGTTTTGGCTAAAACATGCATCAAAAACTGATGCCTTGACCCAGTTAGCAGTCGTGTCAGCTCACTATTGGTGTGTAACAAGCCACCACAAAACTTGTGGCTGAAAAACAACCACCATTTATATTTGCCTGTGATTCTCTTCCAAGTGGGCTGAACTGAGCTGGACGTTTCTTCTGTTGGTCTTATCTGGGTCACTCATGTGGCTGCAGCCATCTGGTGGCTGGTCGGGGCAGGAGGGGCTAAGGTGGCCTCACACATGTCTGGGGCCCTGGTGCTGGCTGTCAGCTGAGCCTTTCTCTCTCTGTGTTCTCTCACTGGTCACTTGTCCAGCTTCTTTCCCTGGCATTGAGAAGGAGAAGGGGGAAGCTACAGGGCCTCTTGAGGCATGGGCTCCAGAACTGCATGATGTCACTTTCACTGTATTCTATTGGTCCCACAAGGCCAAGGCAGCTTCTGTAGTGGGGAACAGAGGCCACCTCTGGCTGGGAGGAGCTGTAACAACCAGGGCCATGTTTTCCCACCTGCCCCAGCAGTTCTTAGTGAAGAACCTTGCATGAAAGGGAGACGGTTGCCCTCGGTACTTTTAGAAGATAAGCACTCAAGGACCCACGGCACCTGGATGCTTACTTAACTGTTTCTGGGAAATTTGAGTTAGAGCTATACTTATTCTGTATCGTGTCATCATATTTTGTGCATCCATGCGTGTCTGCGTATAAGAAGGGCAAAGAACTTCCCCCAAATGTGGAAGGGATTTGCTATGGTTTGAATGTTTGTCCCCTACAAACTCATGGTGAAATTTAATTGCCAGTGTAGCAATGTAAGAAGTGGGGCCTCTGAGGGGTGAGTAGGCCATGAGGGCTCTGCCCTCGTGAGTGGTGTTAACGCCATTATATAAGGGTGAGTTCAGCCCCCCATTTGCCTCTTTGCCCTTCCACCTTTTGCCTGACTAAGTGTTTAGGGCACCATCTTGGAATCGAATTGTCAAACCTGCCAGCGCCTTGATCTTGGACTTCTCAGCCTCCAGAACTGTGAGCAATAAATTTCTGTTCTTTATAAATTATCCAGTCTGTGGTATTCTGTTATAGTAGCACAAATGAACTAAGACAGGTTTATTTAATGTTACCAAGAGCTTTTGAAAGTAATCTCAAGATTGGAATATATTTTTTGTAGGAAACGACATTTGCTAAGTTTGTTACAGAAATTTTGTTTTTTTTCACACTTGTGCTTGTGGTTGGTGATACAGTAACTTCCCTGACCTGAGTGACTTGGGTCTAATTGAGGCATGATTCTTAGGAAAGTTGCTCCCCGCCCATGTCAGAGCCAAGGCAGACACAGACAAGCTTTTGGCACTCTCTCCTGGAGTAGCTGGGTTTTTCCTAGCACACCCATTCCCTGAGGCTGTAGTCCTTTGGGGGCTCTGGATTACTGCAGGGGTCTCTATTGTGACTCCCCAGTTTGTGCCCTGTCCCAGCATGATCTTTAAAGTGGTAGATATCCGTATCAGTCCGTTTTGTGTTGCTACAACAGAAATACCTGAGACTGGGTAATTTATAAGGAAAGAGGTTTATTTGGCTCATGATTCTGGGACAGCTGCATCTGGCACAGGCCAGCAGGTACAAGCAGAGCACATGGTGGGGGGGGGAGAGAGAGAGAGAGAAAGAGAGAGAGGGACGGAGGGAGGGAGGGAGGAGAGAGAGAGAGAGAGAAAGAGAGAGAGAGAGACAGAGAGAGAGAGAGACACGGGAGGTGCCAGGGTCTTATAAATAACCAGCTCTTGTGGGAACTAATAGTGCGAGAACTCACTCACTACCCCCCCCAGAGAGCATTAATCCATTCATGAGGGATCCGTCCCCCCATGACCCAATCAGTTTCCAACACTGCCACATTGGAGATCAAATTTCCACATGAGTTTTGGTGGGGACAGCACATCCAAACTCTATTAACCCGCTCCATCCTGCGGGTTGCCGAATGCCCCCCACCTGCGGTGGGCATTGTCCCTCACCCACCAGCCACTGTGTGCTTGCACTTTGGGAAGAGGAACTCCCTCAGAAACAAATAGTTCTAGAAACAAACTTGCCCCCTCACTTTTCACCTCTCTCTCCAACTGGTTCCCACCCTATAGCCCTTGTCGTGGTCACCGATAACCTCAGAGCTGTGTGCTCAACAGATATTCTGTCCTCTCTTTATGGACATCGCGGTTGCTCTGAGCTCCGTCCACCCCTCGTTACCTTGTAAACACCCTCATTGTCCGGTCCTCATCTATCCCCGGCAGGCTCCTAATTTTCCTCCTTCCTCCTGTCCTCCTGGGCTGCTCCTCTCCCTGTCCCCTTTGATGGATCCTCTTTTGGAGGGCACAATGTGGTGGACAGTTAGGGGTACCCCAGGCAGCAAGTTCCTTCCTGCCAGGAATGCTTGGCGAGCCTCTGGCAGCCCCGTGCACATGTGGGGAGGGCTGCTGTGCAGATTCAATTGAAATGTGCAGCAACCCCAGAGCGGGTCCACCCAGCGGTGTTCCGTAAGTGGCAGCCAACACGGCCGTCCCTGCCTCTGGCTGCCCGGCTGCCCCAGGGTGTGTGTTGGCCTCCCTGTCCTCTATCTAGGGTCTTGACCTTCAGTCCCTTCCTTCTGCTGACAAGTCTTCAAACCGCGCCCCCTTCAGCTGCCTAGTAGCATGTCCACTTGACTGGCTCAAGGTGCATGTTAAGGACTTGATGTGCATTTTCACTAAAGCCACACACAATCCTCAGGGGCGGGCTCAGTCACCACCCCCACGTGCACAAGGGGGCTGGTGGGGAGAGGCCACGCATGGAGCGTTGGCCGTGGGGATGTGGCGATGGGTGCTCCTAACCCCCACCCAGAGGGGGGAGCCGGCAGAGGGACTGGGCAGGACCCGCATCTCAAACTGGGGGTGTCTAAAACTCCCGACACTCCTTTTCCTCATCTGCTTCTCCCCTCTGCAGTCCAGTCGCCCAAGGTGGACTCTTAAAATCATTCTTGACCCTCCTTCCCACGCCTCTCTCTCCACTATTAAACCTACCCACAATCTTGCCATTTCTCACTCAGTGACATCTCAGACCTGTCTCTTCTTTACAACTTTCTCCCTGATCTGACCTCCATTGCCCTTCACCTGAACCACGGCCACAGCCTCTGGGTGTCCCCGCTGGAGCAGCCTCCCCGCCTCCCAGCAGGGCCTGTCCTCACTCTGGCTTCCATGGCACACTCTACACACCGCAGCCAGAGGAAACTAAAAATGCAGCTCACAGCACCTCCCTCCACAGTTTAAAGCCCTGGACTGGCCCTTCACTGCTTTGAGGGTAAAATCCGAAGTCCTTCAGCAGGACTTACCCAGGCCTCCCCTCCCACTCCTGCCCCTTCTCCCCAACAGCCCCTGTCTCCTTTCATTGGCGTGAACACTCCAAGCCCTTTCTTCCCGAGGGCCTTGGCAGGTTCTGTTTCTGCTGCCTGGAATCCTTCAGTCTCAGCCCCAGTGACACTTGCTCCGAGAAGCCTTTCTTGACCACCCAGCTACAGCAGCACCGTGCACACTCCCTTTGTCAAAGCACCTATTTCATTTGCTTCTTTTCTTGGCTGCTCTGTAAGGGCAGGGTCCTGGGTGGGGTCCCCAGCCCCAGAATAACCCCTATGACAATAAAGCAGGACTGAACCTTGCTATGAAGAAACGGCTGGAGTGACTTTTGCCCCAGCCTTTGGGGGGATGTGAATCGCTCTCCTACCTTGGGGTCTGCTGCCCATCACGTCAGACTCAAGGGCCCGGCTGCAGGTGGCCACGCAATCCTCATACCTGCCACTGTGGAGCAGGGCTTCAGGTGACAGGGCATTGCTCTGGGTGCCCTTGGTGTCCAAGGCCGCCAGGAGATGCTGGCCGTCGGTCTCCTGCTGGCTGACGCTGTCCCTGGCCTCTAGGTGCCCTGAGATGTAGTCCTGGAGGGTGCTGACCAGCACGGGGAGGTATGGCTGCTGATGGGTGCGGATGAAGGCCACGGTCCGGTTGGCACTGGTGGCAAAGGCCTGGAGGTAGTCAGCTACGCCGTCGACCACCTGCGCCCCAGACAGGACCCAGGCCAGGGCGCGGGTCAGCCGCAGCTCTAGGGCCTGCTGGGAGTGGACGTCCAGCAGGGCACTGCAGCGCTGTACTGCCTCCCCATGGCGCCCGCGTGCCAGCAGGTCAGCCAGCTGGTGCAGGATGGCGGCCGGGTGGTCTGGGCAGAGGGCGCCGAGGAAGGCAGAGGCCAGGCTCCCCGTCAGGGAAACCACCACCATGCCGTCCCAGTGGATGGTGGGGATTTGGCTGTCGTCGCGGCACCAGGCTTCCAGGGTGGCCACCACGGATGCCCCCCGAGCCTCGGCCAGGACAGCCTGCACACGCCGCACAGCCGAGGGGGCGTGGCAGCTGAACGCCGCCAGGTAGAAGGCTGTGGCCTGCGCGGGCGCCCCCTGGGCCAGGTGCTGGTCCCCCTCCTGGCAGAGGCGGGCGACAAACCCCTGGGCTGACATCATGCCCGCGGTCCTGGTGGGCCCATGTCTAGTCCTCACGGGCACCTGGGGGAGGAGGAGTGCCATTAGTGCACAGGCGGTGGTCGGTCCATGGGCCCTGTGGCCATGTGAGCCCAGAGCAGCCTCCCACTCCCTCCCACTGAGACCCCAGGGTTGGGGCTGACCCTGCCGAGTGGACACTGGGGGAATCCAGCCACGAAGGGCATTGTGTGCTGTCTCAGCAGGAGGTCTCACGGGCTGGGGCTGGGCGCCTGGCCCACCGTTTACACCTCTGTCCTCAGCCGCCACCTCTGTGGAGTGGGTCGGTGACCCTGCCCTGCTCAGGTTGCTCTAAGAGCAGCCAACCCCTGAGCGCCCACTTGGGGAGGAGCTGGGTGGCCTGAGGGGCCTGGACACCAGCTCCCCTGCTCCTCCCAGCACAGGGCCCCTCGGGAAGCCAGAAACCCCATCACTCCAGGCCACCCAGGGCTCCCACCAGGGCCACACCTCTGCCCACCTGCTCACACCTGGGCAGTGCAGAGCTGGGGGTGGGATGCACCTGCCGGGCCCTCAGTTGGGGGTGGGGGGCTACGCTTGCCCATGTTAGGGGGCTCAGTTCTCGGGTTCTGAGGACCAGGCCCTGCCACTCCCCCCTCTCCCCTCTAAACCTTCTGACTTGAAGAACTAACTACTCACTGCCCTTCCTTTCCTGGTCCCAAAGTGCCTAAAAACAAGCACCTCCCCCTCACCCCAGCATACTCTCTCTTACGTGCACAAACACGTGTGCACACACGTGCACACACAGACACGCACTCACACGCTCTCATGCGCACACACACTCACCCTTGCCTGTGCTTGGAGGCGGAGCTGGCTGTGTGCTGGGGAAGCCACAGGCCCTGGCCACCCAAATTCGCTCTCGGGCTGGGGACAGAGGGGCAGTGGGCACGGCTGTGCGTGACGGGCCCCAGGCCTGGCTGGGCTCCTGCAGAGATGCTCCTCCCTGCACTGGACACGGTCAGGTCAGCTGCCTGCCCGCGCCAGGTACCGCAGATCCTACTGTTTCCTGGGAGACCATCAACACCCTCGAGTTGCCTGGCTGCTCAGAGGCCCCACCCACTGTCCCCAGGCCGCTCCTCCCCTGCGAGGGGAGGGAGGCTGCAGGGCTGCGGGAGGGGGACAGCACTCTGCAGGGCCAGCCTCCCCAGGTGCAGCCTTGGAGCAGAGAACCCCGAGTTCGTGGGGGGATCCAGGGGTGTGGGGCTTCTGAGTGCTGGGGTAAAGCTGCCCCATATCCAGGGCTAACCTTCGTCCCTGCCAAGGAGCTCCCAGCCTCATCAGGGCGGGAAGGTGCTACCTGGCTGCCCAGCACATTCAAGCTCTGTATTTGTACCCCAGAATTCTGCCCTTCACTACCCATCCTGAACCCCTCTTCTTGCAAGTTGCCATCCACCTGGGCTCCTGTGGGTCTTCCCACCTGGTCCTGGGTCCCTGTCCCCACAGGCTGCCCTGCACCAGTCTGGGGAGACTGAACCCTTTTCTGCACATCACTTGCCTTCTGGTCTTGCTCCTTCTGGCCCTGGCTGCCTGTCCTGAGCAGAGGGCCTACTCTCCCCTCCTCCTAGGTGGAGGCCCAGCTGTCTGGGGATGTCTGGACTGCAGTTGAGGAAGAGGTGGCAGCATGGGGCTGTGAATCCCCCGCCTCCACCCACTGCCCCAGGAGCAGGGAGGGTGAGCTGCTCTGGGGACTCTGGGGAGAGGGTAGGGGAGTTGTATGTTCCTGGAGGAAGGGTCCTGCTTTGGTCAAGGGCCCCTCTCACTGCAAGATGCCGAGGCACCCAGATGCCCAGCAAATGCCGGCTCCTTTGCAAGGCTCAGGGTCCCAGGCGGACTGCCTGCTGGGGGATTGGGTCCCGGGAGTGGGGGTGCTGCACTTCTGGTGCCCTCCTAGCTGGGCCTCCTGGGATGTGGCTTGCTGGCCTGTGGGGACCAGTGCCATGTCACTGGAGGGTGGGCAGAGCAGAGTCCAGGGTCAAGGTCTGAGAGTGCAGGGCAGGTGTGGTTGGCAGGGCACGGCCTCCCTGTCCAGCCCCTGGCCCCATTTTTTAGCTCTTTGACATTCACAAAGGCACAAAGCCCGTGAGATTAATGCGGTGGCAACAGTTTATTAAGAGATTTCCCATTACTTTGCTTTGATTACTTTCATTTTAATTATGCTAATTAGGCAAGAGCTGTAATGGAGTGGGCTGTCACAGGGGCTGTGGGAAGGGCCTGGGGAGCAGGGGGGCAGGTCTGCCTGACAATGGCGACCACATTAGTCCTGATTAGTCCCCTGTGTCTCTGCCCCACCTGCTGGCGCTCGGTGCCTGAGCACCCGCAGGCGCTGGCCACATGAGCCTGGCAGTCTCGGCAGTCCCGAGCTGTGATCGCAGCCCCACCCACGAGCAGCAACCTGGATGCAGGTAACCCCCAGGTACCTGCTCTGTGCTGTCTCTCACATTCTGATTTCTGATTCTGCCGCAGCCAAAGACTGGCAGCCAGAGCCGGGCAGGGAGGCCAAGGAGTTTCAAGGTTTGAGCAGGTGTCCCATATGTAGGTTCAGGTGGCTTAGTCCCTTACAGTCGGAAGGCTTCCCGCCTCTGACTAGCTGGAAGAGGCTCCGATCGTCTGTCCTCTGCACTGCTGTGCCTGTCACAGCCATGAGGGAACAGACAGCGCGAGGAGAGGTCGTGGCTCATCAAAAGCTTTAGGGGGAGGTAGGATTTCACTGTGATGAACGCACTGGGCTCCGACTGACCGCGCTTCCACTGACACCTGCCAGTGCCAGGAATTAAGTGTGCACCGAGGAGAAATCAATCCTAGCTCATAATAGCCCCTTGTGCCCCCAGACCCCGAGGAGAGCACAGGGCCTGGGAAGTGTCTCTGCTGCTCTGGGTCCCTTCCTTCTGCTGTCCCAGGTCCTCTCCTTCCACTGCCCAGCCACTCCAGCTCCTGTGGTTAGACCTGGTCAGGTGGCGGGAATGCGGAGCCTGCTGTCAGCCCCTGGCAGGGACTCCCTGCACTCAGACTTGCCGGAAACGAAAGGGCTGCCCGGCGCGAGCTCACTGGGCTGTCCGAAGGGCAGCAGGAGAGCCCTCAGCTGGCAGGGCTCGTCCTCATCACAGCTCTGACTCTGGGGAAGGCTCTGAGCCTCATCACCATTATTTTCCTAGGTTCTGGTGGGAGCACAGCAGACAAGCCAGAAACAAAAGCAGTGTACGGAGGTGGAAGGCTGCTGGCGGCCTGCAGGTTCACCTTCCGGTCTTTGGCTTGTGCTGTGACAGCTGCTGTGGCAGGTGTGGTGGGGGCAGCATGTGCGCTGTGCCCTTTCTGCAGGTGGCTCAGAGCAGCGAGTCCCCTGCCCAGGGAGCAGGCTGCCTGGGCCTGCCAAGCCTGCGGGGGACTATTTTGCACGGGACTCCTTACAAACCTTCTGCTCCAGACTGCTCAGAGCACTCCCTGGAGAAGGATGGAGAGGATGGGGTGGGAGAAACCCAGTGCGCACGTCGTCTTTTCACCACTGGTGCGGCTCCGTGGCCACCCTTGACCACCCCCCGCACTCCAGATTCCTAAGTGCCCCTGAAGGTCAGGTCCAGACCCAGTGCTGGGCCCAGCAACCGGGAAAGTGGGTCCCAGGCCCACCTTGCGTCTGCCAAGGCTCCCCTGCAGCCCCTGCTGCGGTCCGTGAGAACCAGCAGCTTAGGCTGCTCCTCTCCAGCGACGTGGGAGGTCTGAGCCCCTCCTGACACCGAGAGCGGCCATCACTGCAAGGACCCAGGGCAGGGGCCCTTGGCTCGATCCCAGGGATGAGCTGATTGGGCCTTGTCTGCCCCCACCCCCCACCCGTGACATACAAGGGAAAGGAGAGCCCCGGAGGCTCACCTGTGCCAGCCCCAGGCTCCAGGCCTGAGCTCCCTGTCTCCCTGCAGGCTCCGCCAGATGCCCCAGCCCAGCTGCCTCTCACCCTTCCCCTCCTCCACGGGCATGCACTGGGAAAGCACACACCATGTGTCTAAGCCACCCCAGTTAGAAAGGGGACCCTTAGCGACAGCCCACGACTGCCCTCAAGGCCCCCAAAAGGGTGTCCTTGGGCCCTCTCAGGGGCGACACCCTGCTAGTCTGGGTGCCAGGTGCAGCGCCGGTCATTTCTCTGGGCTCAGCTTGCACCCCAGCCCACCTGAGGGCCACCTCCATTGCCTGTGCCCCAGAGTGCTCTCTGAGGGTGTCCGAGCCCACCGGAGCTCCCCCTGCCTGCCAGGGCTCAGGACACTGTCCCCACCACTCTGAGCACCCTCAGCCCAGGGGAGCCCCTCAGGCTGGGGAGGTTTACCTGGGGTGGTGTTTGGGCGACCCAGGGAGATCCAGGGCACCAGGGTGGGGCCAGGGGCCCTGGCCATCACCAGATGAAATTCCGGCCTCTCATCCCTACTGCCACACGGGCGGGAGTTGCAGGCAGATCGCCGGGCAGGGTCCTCAGGAGCCCGGGGTGGGAGGAGGCCTCTCCTCTCCAGGCCCGCCCTCCTCCCAGGCTGGACCGCTCCCTCCCTCGAGCTTCTCCAGGCCTGGCAGCCGGCGGGCGGGCGGGATGGGGCCACACCTGCCAGGAGCTGCCTCCTCCTGTTCCCTGGGCTCCTGTTCCATCCCTCGATCAATAATGGAGGGGACGAGCAGCCCCCCTCTGGTTCACTCGCACCCACCCACCTGCTGCTTCCGGCGTATTTTAGTCTCAATTACAGGGGTGGTTTTTGAGAGCCACCTGTTTGCAGGTGCTATTGTGGGCCATGGCACCTGTTTGAGGAGGAGCAGGTTTGCAATATTTATGTCCTGGCACCCACAGGGTCTGGAGACTGCCTGCCTGAGCAGAGAGGCTTCTGGACTCCCATAGACCAGCTGTAGCTCAGCTGTGGGCCCCAGAATGCAGCTCAAGGGAATGTTCCAGGAGGGGTGGCCATGGCCTTCTGTGGCTGGTCTTCTTGGTGGGGTCCCAGACCCCCAGTTGAGGAGGAGCTTTTCCAAGTACCAGGTGACTGGTCTCTGAAGCCGAGGCTGTGGACTGGACCCAGGCACACAGGGGACATTTAGCCGCACAGCTTCCTGCCTGGCATGGGGGTCTCTGGCCACCTGGCCAGAGGGGATGTGCTAGAGTAAGGAGGTGACTGGCCTCATGCTCGCTCATGCCAACATCTTGTCCATCATCAGGGCCCAGGGTCCCCATCAAAGCACATCCCAAGCAGGATCACGTTTCAGCTCCCCACCACCCATGGGCCACCCTGCCACCACTGCCCATGCAGTCCCATCTGCACCAGGGCAGCCGTGCCATCCGCCTGAGCCCATGTCACATGCCTTGCCTGGCTCCCCTGTCTCTCATCACCCTTGTCACTCAGCCCAGCCACGATGGCCCCCCTCGGGCAGTGCCAGACCCCACCCTATTCACAACAAGCCTGCTCCCGCCCCAGGGCCTTTGCGCAGCCACCGTCTCTCTTTCCAGCAGGTGCCCGGCTCCTCCTTACCCCCTCAGGTCTTGGCTCAGACAGACCTTGGCCGATGCCCCCATCTAAAATACCTTCCCGCCACCTGTTCCTGTCTGCACCTGTTCGCTTGTGAAGTGTCGGCCCTGGGAGGAGAGGGTGGGGTGCACCCCCCATGCAGGTGCCTGGCATGGAGGAGCTGAATGAATGAACGAGTGAGTGAACGAATGACCGAGTGAAGAGGTATCTTCTGGGATCTCTGTGTTACACCGTGTTGGGGGAGACCCGGCTCCCCAAGAGGAGATCGGCTGTGACTCCCAGATCTCCCCAGATTCAGGACCTTGAATAGACGCTGCCGGTCATTGCTGGGCAGAGCAGACTCTGGGGAGCTGCCCCTTTAAGGTGTGCGAGGTTGAGGAGTTCGCTTGCTCCCAGGGCTGCAGACTCTCTCCTTCGTCTTTTCTTTTCTGAACTTTGTGACCAACAGGGGAAGGGGGCGAGGGAGGCGCCGAGCGTGCGGGCGCGAGGTTTGTGTCCCCAGCCTGTATTGGCTTGAACTAACGAAGTTCATCAACCAGGCGACCAGGAGTCATTCATCACACAGAAAAATAACACCGCGAAATGACTTTTCAAAATGCCGTTGGTATAATTATCATCTTGCCCGTTACACTAAATGCTGCCATTTATATCTGCGATACTTAAGTATGCAAACAGTAATTAACGTGGTAATGAACCGGGGGCCCCAGAGCCTCCCCTCCCCGAGCTAATTTGCATGTTAATTATCATTAGCGACCAGGGAAACGAGTTATAAACAGGCTAATTAGCAGCCGGATCATTTTTACAAGCAATCGCATGCACTTGGACACGCAAACGGGCACAGATGGATGAAGTCAGGCGAGGCTCCCCTCCTGCGGGGGGTGTGGGCGTCCCACACGGGCAGCCTCGGGGGTCTCGTGACACCCATCAGCAGGTGCCGTCAGGAGCTGGCCCGGCAAGCAGCTGAAGAGGCTGTGGTCTCAGGCCAGCCCCCAAATGCCACTGGGGCACGAGCCTCCCTGTCTTCCAGGGGGCTGAGGTCTCAGGGCACTCAGGAGAGTGGAGACGGGCTTGGGCTGGCTGAGACCAGGGAAGGGCAGGTGGTCACTGGTAAGGGAAAAATTACTTGTTAGAATGGTACGGAAGTCTTCCTTTAAGACTATTGCCATAGGGGAGAGAGATTGGGCTCAACTCGAACACAAGGACACGGGGGCATTTATAGCCAACGAGCAGGGGTGGGGGTGGGTGGACAGAAAAGTAGGAAGAGCGGGCGTCAAGGGTAGGGGGTTCTTGCTGAACTGACTTGGCACGTTCTTGCTGAAGGCAGGCGGGGGCAATCGGACTTCAAGGGTGGGGAAATCTCTCTAAACCTACTTAGTGGGGTTCTTGCTACAACTGGATAAGGCAGGCCCAAGACGGGACCCCTAGGCCTGGAGCTCCTTGGCCAAACACAGGGTTTTGTCCCTCACAAGAGGTGGTTCCTACTACGTGAGAGCTTTGGGTGCCGTAGCCCCACCCTGCCTGCAGCACAGCCCTATGAAGGGGTGAGGATGATGGCCCCGTTTCAGCAATGAGGAAACCCAGGCAAGAGATGGGGACCTGCCTGAGCCCCATAGCCCCGAGGCGGCTGGTGAGCCCCGGGCCTCCGAGGGCACCAGCCTCCCTGCAGTTCCGTGGACGTGCCAGCTGTTCTCACCCTGGGACCTTTGCATCTGCCCCTCTGGCTTCACAAGGTGCCTTTGCTGCCCGTGGTGGCGTGGCCCGCTCCACTGGAGTCTCTGCTGGGAGCCTGCTCTCCAGAGATACCACCCGGCCGCCCTGTCCAAAGTCTACCCCATCTTCCTTCCCTGCCTTGTGTGTTCAGGCTCCTGCCTGGCCTCTTGTGTGTCACTGTCTGTCTCCCTGGCTAGAATGTCGGTGCACCAGGGCATGACACATCTTGTCGACCACCACCTCCCTGGTGCACAGAACGGCCTATGCGCAGCAGGCTCCGTGAATACCGTGGAGTGGGGTTTATGTCTGACTCCAGAGCAGGGGCGGCGAGATTTCCTGGACAGGGGTCTGATCGTCAGCTATACTTTGCGGGCCATATGGTTTGTGTTGCAGTGCAAAAGCTGCAGACACGTGTAACAGTGGGCAAGCTGCACCCCCTGCACCGGAGTCTTACATCCTAAAAACAGGTGGCTGGCCGGATACCTGCCATCTCAGGCAGCTCCCACGCTGCACTTCAGACCTTCTGGGCCCCACCTGCTCTTTTCCCAGTTTGATGTGGGCTCTGAGTGACCTCAGACAGGCACCACCTGGCACAGCGGAGCTGCCTCTCCTCCCACCAGGCGTCCTGCCCAGAACCTGTGGGGAAGTTAACACCCATGGGCCACTGGGAGCCGGGGACTGTGAGTGACCACTTGTTTTTTTCTGTTGCACCTAAGAAGGCCCTGGGCACAGGCGGTGGTTGAGGTCCCATGGATCAGGTACTTGGGGGGGGACAGCCTAGTGACACTTGCTGTGGCTGCCCTCCCTCTGCCTCCCCTCCCTGTTTCTCACCAGCACTCCTGGGATTGCTCTCCCTGGTAAGACAGCAGCTCCAAACCCCCCTGTTAGGCTGTGCTTTCTGGGGTCCTGGAGAGCAGAGCTTCAGGGATTGTGGAGCCGGGCCACTCACCGCTCTGAGGGCCCCAGGGTCCTGATGCTTGAGAGGAGTGGGGCTGGGCAGCCTCGTGGTGCTCAGCTCTTGCCTGGGCTGACCAGGACGCAGTGCAGGAGGAGGTGAGCCTGGGACATGCAGTGTCCTGCACTGGCACTGCGACTTCGTTCTCATTGCTACAACAGAATTCCGAGGCAGCAGGCATCATTTATAAAGAAAAGGGGTTTATTTGGCTCATGATTCTGGTGGTGGGAAAATCCACAATTGGACACATTTGATGAGGGCCTCAGATGGAAGGGGAGCAGGCGTGTGCTGTGATCACACAGCCAGAGAGGACGCAAGGGAGGACGCAGGAGGCGGATTGCTGACAGAGCTGGACTCGCTCACCCCAGGCAGGGTGTTAGTCCCTCAGGAGGGATCTGCCCCCACAGCTACTTTCCAACACTGCCACATTGGGGTCAAATGTCAGCACGAGTTTGGAGGGACAGACATCCAAAGCCCAGCACATCCACTGAGGGCGGGCATGTTGATAAGAGTCATGGCAGGGGCTGCCTTCTGCTTTCTGCAGTGGAAGCCTTGAAGAGAGAACACAGCAGGCGTGGAGCTGGGGGCTGACAGCAAGGCGTGCTGGGCCACAGGATGGCAGAGCTGCAGCGGTGACAGGTGCTTAGCCTCCACGGTTTCCTAGGGTGAAGTCAGGGTCCTACAGCAAAGAGCGGGCCCCAGGAACTGGGTGGGACGTGGGGTGGTTGAGCCTGAGACTCTTGGCCTCCGTCCCCCTGCATCCTCTGGTGCAGCAGAAGCAGACTTATCAGTCTTGTGAGGGACTGCCATCCTGCACCCCAGCCCAGAGACCCTGCAGGACAGCACTGTCCCCTGCTGATAGCCAGGGTGGCTCGGCAGCACCGGTGGGAGGTCTAGTCCCTGTCCTGCAAGAAAGTCGGTGGCTCCCACTGAAGGAACTGCAGGGCTGGCTAGTGCGTCCCCACAGGACTCAGGGCCCATGTGGGAGTGGGTCAGGGGGTGCTGGAGGGAGGGGTGGGACGTGAGGCTGGAGGGGCGATCTCTGTGACTTGATTTCATGCTCTGGCGCTGGTCCTGAAGGTCTGTTGGGATGGTGCCTTGGGGGGGTGCTGGGACAGGCTTTCATGGTCGCGAGGAGGGGCCAGGAGGCCCTGGAAGGTGGGATGTGAAGGTGGATAATCAGGAGGGCTCCGAGGAGACTCCGTTCAGAAAGGTAAGGAGGAATGCACTGGGGCGGGGGCACCGGGGTCATGGGGATGCTCCCCGGGGGGAAAGTTGGGGGATTGTAGAGGAGCTCAGAGGTGCCCTCCCATTTAGGGGGGACACAGGAGGGTGACAGTGCAGCCCCATTGGGGACAGGCCACCATCCGTGGGGGAAGCAGGAACCCAGCTCAGGGTGGCATGAGTGGGCACTGTATGCTGGCCGGCACATACCATGCCTGACACGGGGATGGAGGGCAGGTGACCCTTGTCAAGGGTGAGGACACAAGCCAGGGCAGGGAGTGGACAGCCAGGAGCAAAGCTGTCTACCCCACGCCTCGAGGGGCTCGCAGACTTTGCCTGGGAAGTGACGTGGGAAGGGGGCACAGAGCTCCCAGGGATGGCCATCTGAGGGTCTGGCCCCAGGCCCCTACTGGAGTCCTCTCTGTGCCACGGTGGCTGTCCCCTCCCAGACCTCAGGGCTCCCCCTGGAAGACCTGAGCTTTGCGAGTTCCCAGGCCCCATGGGCAGATGAGTCGGATTCGCTAGACCTGGGATGGGCCCCGCATCTCATAAGCAAGAGTCTCCAGGGACCCGGGCTCTGGGATGGAGGACGTCACTTGGAGAAGCGCGTGGGATCCCCGGGGGGCCCCAGCAGAGCACAGGAGGCCCGCGGTCCGGCTGCTCTCACCTTCCGCCGCCCCTCGCCTGCGATGGACCAGGCAGGCCACGGGCGGACGCTCCAGAGTGTGCCGCCTTCTCCCCGGCACTGGCCCTGCCTAGTCAGTTTCCTTTTCCAGAACATCCCTCCCTGGCCCCCACAGCATCTGGACTCAGCTCCCCAGCCCTGGGCCCTGCTCCTCTGCGCCCCTCGGCTGGCAATCTACAGCAGCCCCTGCCCCCAGCCTTGCCCACAGCTGTGCCCGTCTGAGACCGGCTGGCAGGCAGCAAATGTTCCTTGGCTGAGTGCTCTCATCTCACTCTGCAACTGTGACTTCATCAGGACCTTCGAGGCAGGAACCGCGTATCCAGCCCAGGATGGGCGCACGGCTGGGGCTCCCCGAGCTCAGCTGAGCCTCCTGCGGCGGAGGCTTTGCCGGCCGCCTCTGCTCGCTCCGTCCATCCTTGCTCCCGCCGCCCTCCCCGGGGACACAGGCCCTGCCATCCCGGGGGACTGCCATCCCCTTGATCTCTCTGCAGTGTCCCTGGCTCCCGTCCAGCTGGGTCGGCTTTCTTGTGGTGAGGGCAGCAGCCAGGACCGACGGGTCCCCCCAAACCCCCTCTCTCAGCCCCGTGATGAGCCGCAGTGTGGTGGGGTGTGAGTGACAGGGGCTGCCCAGTGCCACCCTCCCCGTGCCGTGCTGGGGACCCCTCCCCTGCACCCCCCTGCTGATGGGGGAGGACCTGCCCTGGCCCCATCACACGGAGGGCTGCTGGGGCAGGGCTGTGAATGGCCCCTGCAGACTCCAGGAGGTGCCATCGCCCTGGGGGAGACAGCCCGGCAGCACCCACGCATTTAGGATGGGGCTGCCTTTGCTGGGCGCCTCCTCCGTTCCGGGCACCCCACGGCTCCTTCATTCCTTCCTCCCAACAACCTGGCGGGGCTCAGGGCAGACATGGGAGCCCGGCTCACACCCCCAGAGGAGGCAGAGCAGGTCCCTCTACCCACGAGGGAGCCACAGGGACCCAGGGATGCTGTTCAGATGTCCAGACCCTCGGCCCCTCTCTCCTCCCACCCACCAGACCCTTTCGGGCGCAGCTCAGGGTGCCAGGCCCCCACCTCCAGGCAGCCCTCCTGACTGCCCAGGCTCTGCCCTCTGAACCTGCAGCAGCCACGTCTCATTCTCCCCACCGAACGCTTTACCGTACTCCGTACATCGAGTCAGAGCCACCCTCACCATGTGAGGACCACCATAAACCCCGATGAGCCACGAGCTCCCCGGGGACAAGCTCCTCTCTGCCCTTCTGGACACCCGGCCCAGGGGGCTCAGCAGGGCAGAACGATTTGTGGTGTTGGCGATGGGCAGGCAGGGCCAGCGAGCGAGCACTGTGGGGACAACTCTGGCTCAGAGTCTCCCGTCATCCGGGGGAATCGAGGCCTCTGTCCGAGGGGTCTCCAGGCCAGCCCCAGGGAAGAGAGGAGGAAGACTCCGGAGAGAGGGGCAGGTGGCTGACGGGGGCTGAAGCGTCCTCCACAGATGGGAGAGGCAGCGTGGGGGCATCTCTGTCCTGGGCCGAGACGGGCATCTGAGATGGGTCGAGCTTAGCTGTGTGGCTGCTCTTGGGGACACTGAGGAGTGAGGGCCGGTCAGTTCTCCAGGCCAAGGCACCGGGAAGCTGCTGCCCCTGAGGCAGGGGGCGGCCCCATGGGCTCCCCGTGCCAGCCTCTGGCCTGAGGAGTGTGGGAGGCGCTGCATGGGGGCGGCTTGTATTGGTGACAATGTCATTGTCATCATCACCTCAGCCTCTGGAGGGATGTGGGAGGCCTCAGGGGTTGTTCTTAAACCCACCACTGGGAGGTCGAGAGAGGACCGCCAGGTGTCAAGTTCTGTGACATGGTGATGTGAGAAAAACACTTCAGATTTCAGTTGGAAAAGCTGCTATTTAAAAATATTTAAAAATAACATTTCCCCGCTGGACGTGGTGACGAGTTCCAGGGTACGTGAACAGTGTGTGTGAGCAGCGTTTGCTGATGTGACAAAGAGCCTCGAGCCCCCGTGGCTCACGGCCACTCACCGGAGACTGCCAGGAGCCGACAGCTCTTCTGGGCCCTTCTGGGGATGGCTCAGCCCAGCCTGATTGGGCCCCGCTGATGTCCCTGCTGCAGAGCCCAGGCCGAGGGGGCAGCCTCCCTCTGGGCCCGACGATTTCATGCGGAGGTGTGGCGAGCAGAGCAATGGCCCCCAATGTCCATGTCCTAATCCCTGGGAACACGCTGCCCTCCGCTAGAGAAACTTTGCTGAGTGATTAAGTTGAGGGTCTTGCAACAGAGAGAGGGTCCTGGACTACATGGGGGTGCCCAGGCTAATCACGAGGTTTGTCCTAAGAGGGAGGCAGGAGGGTCAGGTCCAAGAGAGGAGTGAGCACGGAGCAGGGGTCGGACAGGGGAGGGCTGTGGGCCGCAGCCTCCAGAAGCTGGGAAGGCAAGAAGGGACCCTCCAGGCCTCCAGAAGGGACCTGCCCTGACAACACCTGACTTTAGCCCAGGGAGACCCATTCTGGACTTCCAACCTCCAGAACTGTAATGCGTTTCTGTCGCTTTTGTGGCAGCGAGGACCAGAAACCAGGAGGGAAGAGGCGAGAGAGGCAGGGCCAGTCCCTGCGAGTGCATCTGTGCCCAGCTCCAACAGGGCGTCACTGTGCTCACGTCCCGGGGGCTACACCCCAAGTCAAGGGGCCAGGAGGCATGCCCGACACAAGCCACTCGTCTTAACACTTGGTCACGAAAACTGACTATGGCTTCCTGCTCAAGATCCAGGGTCTTGGGATGACCATCATGTCCGGATGGGGCTCCCTTTGACCCGGACGCCTGTCCCCAAGGAGACAAGGTATCAGCCCGCCTGAGCCAGCACAGTGCTGAGCCGGGGGCGCACCAGGGTGAAAGGGGAAAAGGGGCCCCCACAGGAATCAGCAAGTGCGTGCGATTCTTGCCAGCCCCTGCTCCACAAGCCGCAGGCGCGGGTCCTTTCCACGCCTGCTTCTCTCTCTAGGCCTAATCTCAGTGTTCTCCAGGAGCCCCTCTAATCCCACCGGACACCTTGCAAGGGGCATGGAGCCACTCCTGAGTTGGTCTTTGTGCCTACGGTGCATCTTGTTTGTTTTGCTTTTCTTTTGTGGCTGGCCAGTCTGGGGATCCAAACCCCACGACCTTTGTGTTATAAGGCTGTGTTTTAACCAACCGAGCTAACCGGCCAGTCCCCCGGGGTGCATCTTAACTGGAAAATCCTTCACTGGCATCGGTGGGAATGGGCGACATCTTTCGACCCTGCAAGGCCCCAGAATTTCGGGGCACCCTCATGCCTTTCACCCCCATTGTGAACAGACCATCGGTTCTCTGAGCTGCCTCTTTCGCGTAGTCCCTTAAATCAAACCAGCTGGTGAAATCCATCTCGCACTGCAGAGCTGTCTCAGAGCCTCCTTGCCCAGAGCCACGAGGTCATGAGGCAAGATCTGCCTTCCCGGTTATCCCAGGAGCTATGGGTCGATGTGTCCCCTAAAAGTTCATGTGTTGGAAACTTGACCTCCATTGTAAGAGTGCTAAGAGGGTGGGAAATCCCACCGTTAGATCTGAAAGGTGGGGCCTTTGAGAGGCGATTGGGTCACGAGGACTGTGCCCTCGTGAATGGGTTAATCCACTCATGGAGTAATGGGGTCATCGTGGGTGTGGACTGGTGTCTTTACAAGGAGCACATGAGAGAGCTCTTGCTCTTCTCTTGCCATGTGACACCCTGGTCACCATGGCACTCTGTACAGAGCCCCCATGAAGATGAAGGCCCTCGCCAGACGCGCCCCCTGGGCCCTGGTCTTCCCAGACTCCCAGAAGGTGAGAAATAAATTTCATCTCATTATAAATTACACAGTTCCAGGTATTCTGTTATAAGTGACAGAAAACAGACTAATACAGAAAACCCAGGCAACTGCTCTGTGAAATATTCGGCCACTTTGTGACATGGGTCTTCTTGCTTCCAGTTTCCCGAGAGTTCTCTCCCCTCAAAGCCAGCGGCACAATGCTGTGTTTGTCACGGCAGCACCCCCCATGGTGACACAGTTTTTCTGTATCCGTCAGCTATTGCCACAGTAACAAACGGGCCCAGTGTCTCAGTGGCTCACAACACTGTCAGTTCTTGTCACACTCCATGAGGACTCCTCTCACCTGCTGGTGGTGGAGGGACGAGCAAGAAGAACTGGGACCCCCCTCCTTGGAGCGTGGTGGGCACGCGCGCTCCCACCCCTCAGCAGGGAAGCAGGGAACACGGCTCTGCCCGTGCGGAGCCTGCAGACGCTGGGGAGGGGACGGTCGCTGGGAGCAGGTAATACACCTTCAACAGGGGGTGCACGCACAGCTCTGCAGCGTGACGCATCGGGAAGATACCGAATTAAATGCAGTTAAACATGTTTCCTTATTGCAGGACGTCTCGGAGCCTTTAACGGGCTAATGTGTTGTGACGTTCCTGAATGGGACTCCAGGACACAGCCTCTCCCCAATACCTTCAGTCAGGAAGCACTTCCCTGCCCCAGGGAACTTACAGAGCCCTTAGTGACTAACTAACATGATTGCCTCTAAATACCTTGTAAAGCTATGCTTAGCACAATTTAAAGCCAAGGGAGACAGGCAGAATTCAACTGGGTGCCATTTGATCACTTAGGGAATTGTGGTCCTACCCTGTAGGGGCAGATGGAAAGAATCCAAGTTCTGAGAAGTCAGGTGAGAGTCACAGAGGCCTGAAAGGTGCGGCAGGTGCATTCTAGCATCTGTAAAGCCAGCTGAAAAGACGTTTCTGTGTTTTATTTATTTATTTTTTTAAAGATGACTGGCAAGGGGATTTTAACCCTTGACTTGGTGTTGTCAGCCCCACGCTCTCCAAGTGAGCAAACCGGCCATCCCTATATAGGGATTCGAACCCTTGGCCTTGGTGTTGTCAGCACCACGCCCTCCCAAGTGAGCCACGGGCTGGCCTTACATAGGGATCTGAACCCGTGGCTTTGGTGTTATCAGCACACACTCTCCCGAGTGAGCCACAGGCCATCCCCAACGTTTCCGTGTTTTAAGGGGCAGTGCAAGTGCGCCCGTCAGCATGTGCAGCAGGATCGCACAAGCCCGCATCCTGGAGGTGTACGACAACCGTTTATTTCTTGATCACATCTGAGGAAGACTGCGGCAGACTGTGGCTCTGCTGGGCTCTGCTGGGTTGGCTTGGATCAGCTTGTTCCAGGGAACGAGGCCAGCCCGGTCTGAGCAGGGGTGCCAGGCTTCCGTGGGGGCCCTGAGCGATGACCGGATTTCAACCCGCGGGCTTGGACTGCGAGACCGACCCTTTTCAGTTCTAGAGCCGTCGCAGTGGTTATAAAAAGCTTGCCAGGCGGGTCCTGAGAAAGGTCACTTGAAGATGACAAAATGATGAGAAAGTCACCATTTCCCTGGCGAGCCACCGTCCCTGTCCCCTTGGAGAATGGGAATTTAGCTCGGAATTGGCATGGGAAGGCAAACTATCGTGTTCGTGCTTTGTCGTTAAATTTAGAAATGATTCCATACATTTAGTATTTTTAGCACTTGCGATGTTTGAGAATTTGACATATCTAAAAGACAGCCTAATAGATTAGCCTTATGATTCTAGTTCAAAATGGTTAATCGAGTGATCGATTCGGATTTGTGATTTAAAGTTGAACAGCGTAGGACAGCTTCACTAAGTTTGTGGACAGTGGTGGGATTTTCAGGGAATTTAAAGATTTTTCTATATTTATCAGTTTAATTCATTCAAATTGCAAGAGTTACTTAGCCAGTACTTGGGAAGGTTTGTTTATGAGATGGTGGAAATGCTTAAAAAGGAAGTAAAATTTATTCCATTTATAAATACCTAAAACGTTTAAAGGAATTTAATTACCCCCCCACACTTAAAAATGATGGTTGCAATTTTAAAATGAGAAAAATAATAGTAAGATTTCTGTGTGTTACTCAGGAGTTTCAGGAAGGACTGGGTTTTTAACTTTGTAAGAGCCAAGACCTCTGTGGGGTGGGGACAGGGGCACGGGGTGGGGGGCAGGAGAGCTGGGTGGCCCGAGAGCCAGGAAGGGCCTCCCGGGTCGCGGTGGATGGTGGGAGGCAGAAGGTGTCCCCACCTGCAGCCGGGTCGCGGTGGCTGCCGGGACTGAAGGTGCGGCTGGCTGTTCCCTTGCAACCTGTCCCGAGCTGCGCTCTCCGCTGGAGGAATGTGTTTGTCTAATCGTGCAGCTGCGAGCCCCGGTCACTCTGCCACCGCTGAACAGGAGGACGGGACCCGAGGGTCTGGGACCAGGTGAGTACCAAAATAGCATATTTTAAAGGTATCCAAATTTTATTTAAAAAATCAAAGAAACTAAATATTTGCCACATTTGAGATATAAAAATGCTTAAGTATACTATAGCATCCAGAAGAAAATGTAAATTTACAAAACTATAAACATCCAACACTATTACTCTAAAATAAGGTATTAGCAGATAAATGATTGAAAACCAGGTAAAAAATTAAACATCATGTAATGAAAGAAAAGCCAGAGAAAAGCTTTTTCTGACTCTCGACACTTTAGAGAACGGCAGAGATTCTTATTACCACAGATGTTTGTCTCTGATCCGTTTTCAAGTGGCCTCGTGAGCATCTGTCAGCGATCGCAGAGTAACAACCACCTCAGCCCTCAGTGGCTTGAAACAATCCGCACTGACCACTGCTCCTATGCCCTTGGTTGGGGGCATGGGGAGGCGACTCTGCAGATCCCGGCTGTCTGCACGGGCCGGCTGTGGGAGGGGGCACCTCAGCTCTGCTCCCGTGGCCTCTCACGCTTGGCAGGCTAGCCTGAGCTGGTCCTCATGGCAGATGCAGGATTTGGGGGGTGGGGGAGTTGGATCGAGGGACCCCCAGGACGCTCTAAACCTGCATGCTGGCCCTTCCACTGCCTGCCATTGGTCAGCTCAGGTTCACGGGCTGAGGGCAGATGCCCTCTCCTGTGGGAAAAGTCGCAACACCACCTTGGGTGTTGGCGGGGGCCCCACTGCTGTGGGGTTTGACAGGGCCCCTTGCAACAGACCACTGCAGGACCCAGGCCCACTTGCACACTCTTCCTGCTGCCCTCCCTCCCGGAGGGTGCTCAGGGCTCAGGTGCCACTGTGCTGGGCACCCCGCTGCAGGCCTGGCTCCCACTGGGCTCACTTCATGGGCTCCCCATATGTCCCCTGCCCTGAGCTTTCTTGAAGCAGCAGAAACACAGAAGCTCTTTGTGCATGTGTGTATGTGTACTCATCTGCATGTGTGCTTGTGTGTCTCCACCTGAGTATTATGTGTGCATGTGCATGTGGGTGCATATGTGTGCCTGTGTGTAGGTGTGAGTCTGCACGTGCATACATGTGCATGCATGTATATGTTGTTCAAGTGAGCGTGTGCAAACACACGTGCATAGGTATGTGCACGAATACACATGCATGCTGTGCACGTGTGTGTGTACATGAGTGCATGAGTGTGTATATGTGCATGTGCGTATCCCAGGCCGTCAGTGAAACTCAATCACACACAGGCATCGCTCATGGCCTCTGCCATGCGGGGCCTCTGACCCTGAGGTGCCCTCCGAGGGGGCTGTTGTCACCCCATCTGGGCAGATGTATTAGAAAGGTAGCATCAGGGTCATCTGCCTGGGCTTCCTCAAGGTACCATGCCTAATTTTGTATGTTTTCTCTTGAAGTGGGCCCCCAAATTGGAGCTTAACATCCCACAGAGCCTGGCTCTGCCCCAACCCCATTTTACAGTGGAGGAAACTGAGGCACAGAGAAGTCCAAGAATTTGTGCAGGGCCATGGGACCAGCACCTGTGTCCTGTGGTGCAACTGTCACACTCCCTGTCCCTGGCAGCCATGACTTGCCCACGCTGCCACATGGTGGCTCTGCTGGGGATGCCCCATGAACCCAGGATAGGTGCGTCCTCCTCCTGTGGCTCTTCTGTCCTGGCATGAGCCCAGCTCCTTCCGACCTCCTGCATCTGGTCCTGCTGGGCCCCCTCCCTGGGACCCAGCTCTCCTGGCCAGCCTGCCCACGTCCCCTCACTGGGTGCAGTGCCCAAGCCCTGGCTGACAGGGATCTGTGACTCCACCGGTGTCCTGTGTCCTTTGCAGCTCCAAGCCCGATTCTCCTTGCTGAAAGTGGGGTCAGCATCATCCCCTCAAGGATGATGCGAGGATAAGTGACAAGATGAGAGAAAGCCTCTTGGCAGCTGTTCACGGTTTACTCCTGCCCTGCACCAGCTCCATGACCTGCCTTAACCTCAGGGCTGTGGTTTTCTCCCCGTGACAGTGACCCCAAACTCACGGACAGTCAGGAGGCTCGGAGCCATGTGTGGAGATGTCCTAGGTGTGAAGTTCTTGTTCCTGGTGTGAAGTCCTTGTTCCTAGCTGTCTGCACATGGTAACTGGTAGGACTGAAGTGCCAGGCAGGGGGACCGGTGTCCCTCTAGGACGGCCTGGTGTCTGCCCACCCACAGCAAACCTCAGCAGTCACTGGTTCTGCCCATCTTGGCCAGCACCTTGAAGGGCTGAGAGTCTGTGGCGGTGGCCAGGTGGAGGGGTCTGCCATCTCAGTGCCCGGAGTGGCTGCAGGGGTCAGGCTTCCTCCCGTGGTCATTGCACATGGACACCAGCAGAGGGAGGCCGTGCTCCACGCACAGCTCGGCCCTTGGCACTGGCAGCGGCCCCCTCCCTGGACTTGTGTTTGGGTGGTAATGGTGGGGGCGCTTCAGGCTGCACAAAGGCCACCGCAGGGCCTGGGAGGTGGGCCTTGGACCTGGTCTCACAGTGAACGGGGGTGGGAGGGGTGTGGTGGGGGTCTCTGGCCCTGTGCCCTCTGGGCTGGGCCTGTCCTCTGAGTGTCCATGTGGGGCCCTATGGAGCTTGGGCTGGCAGTTGGGGGGCACATGAGAACATCGGGGCCACCCCAGGATTCTCCAGGGCATGGGCAGGGAGACAACGCAGGCAGGGTCAGAGGCTCGTGAGGGCCACACAGCCTGCAGCTCCTGGGGTCACAGTGCGGAGACCAGGGTGGCAGCCACGGTACAGCCTCTAACCATGGGGGTGGCGGGGATGGTGCAGTGGGGGCCTCCATGCCATCCCGTCCTGACTGGATCTTCCCCCTTTATCTTTCCCCCACGGGGGTTTCTGTTCCACAGGAACAGGTGATGGCGGCACCTGCCCAGGTGGCATGGTGGCCCCCTGACGTGGTCTGTGGGAGGCCCCTCTCTGGGACTCCAGCCGGCTGGGAGTTCAGAATGGACGGAGGCCAAGAGGAGGCCCACGGGCCTGTGGGGGGTGCCAGGCACCTCTCCATGGCTCCCCGGGGCAGGAGACCCATGCCAAGTGGTGGGGGGGGGTTCCGGAGCCTCAGGGACATTGCTGCAGGACAGGGACCGCTCATGAGAGAGGACTTGCCTCGGGCCCAGGGGAAATGAGAGAGCTCCCCGCCTGGGGTTGGCAAGGACATGCTGACGCGAGCAAAAATGAGCCCCCCGCAGTTCACGGGGCTGGGCCGGGGCGGCGCTTTTGGAAATCAATATGGCCACTGCTTGAAAAGTGTCCGGACCCAGTGCTTCTGCTGCGGGGAAGGTGCACATGGAAATGTCGTAAAACACCGAGGGGGCTCCGAGGAGGACGGGGATCATCGCGGTGTCGCTTGTGACCTCTGAGACTGGAAGCGATCGCGTTGCGGATACTGCGGGGACAGCCGGAAAACGACCGCACAGTCGTCGAAAGGAATTTCATTCTGCAAACAGGATGAATTATAATATCGAGAAGAAAAAGTCGGACACATGTACGGGGGTGCTTAAAAAATTCGTGAAAAAATAGAATTAAAAGATAATACGAACCTTTCTGTGAACTCTTGGAAGCACCTCGTACTTGTTTCCTGCAGCTGCTGTGAACAGCAACACAGACTCAACAGCTGCAAACAACACAGATTCGTGGTCTCAGAATTCTGGAGACCAGCGTCCTGGAACCGAGGCCCGGGCGGCTGCGTCCTCCTGATGCTCTAGGGGAGCATCGGTCTCTTGCCCCTTCCCGCTGGTGGCGCCCCGGGCTCCTGGGCTCCCGGCCCCTCCGCTGCCCTCGGAGCCGGCCCTGCAGCCCCTCCCCGCACCTCCCTCTTCCAGGGACCCCATGGTCACACGGGGCCCATCTGGATTATCCAAGGTGATCCTCCCATCTCAAGATTCTGAATCTAACCCTATCGGCAAAGTCCGTTTTGCGGGTGTGATGGTTGATTCTGGCTGTCAACCTGACCAGATTAAGGAATACCTAGAAACCCAGTAAAGCATCATTTTCGGGTGTGTCTATGCGGGTGTTTCCGGAGGTTAGCATGTGAGCCTCACCGACAGGGTGGGTAAGACCCGCCTCAGTATGGGTGGGCACCACTCAGTCCGCTGCGGGCCTGGAGGGAACTAAACAGGAGACGCTCTTCTCTCCTGTCCGTGGGTGTCAGAACTCGAGACTCTTCAGCCTTTGGGTCCTAGGTCCTGCACCAGAGGCGCCCCTGCTCGCAGGCCTGGGCCTCGGACTCAGAATCGCACCACGGCTTCCCTGGTTCTCTGGCTCCCGGGCTTGGACTGAACCAGTCTGCCAGCGTACGGTCTGCAGATGGCCTGTGATGGGACCCTCCGCCTTCGCAATTGCATGAGTCAGTTTCCCTGATACCACCCCTCTCAAATGTTTACACACATGTCCTACGGGTTCTGTCTCTGGAGAACCCTGACTAATACACACAGGGTGCCCAGACATTTGGTCAAGCATGACCTTGAGTGTGTCCGTGGGGTGGTTCTGGGTGGGATGGACGTTTGAGTCGGTGGACTGAGCAAGCGGACGGCCCCCCGTGCAGGCAGCCTCACCCCATCAGGTGAGCCCGCATAGAACTAGAGCTGAGCCTCCCCAAGTGAGAGGGGGCTCACTCTGTCTTCACACTTGAGCTGACACGCTGGCTCTCCCTGGGCGTGAGCCAGCTGGCCTTCGGCCTGGAACTGCATTGAGGGCTCACCCGGGTCCCCACTTGCAGACAGTAGACGGTGGGACTCGCCACCTCCACAATCGAGAGAGCCAGGTCCTCACAATTCGTCTCTTTCCACATGCACAGGCTACTGGTTCTGATTCTGCGGGCCTCTTTGGGGACCATCACTCAGCTGAGCCCATGGGGACTGTGTCCTCACGAGTGCCCCGACAGCCAACAGCACTTGGCTTTGGGTGCTGGGACTGAGGTTGACTGTCCCATTCTTTTGATGTTTCTGGGTTTTCGGTCTTTCTGTTCTGATGGGAAGGTTAAACGTCAGTGGTACATCCCAGCCCAGGGGAGCAAATGGCCCGGGCCACTCGCTGGGCTGGCCTTGGCCTGGGGTTGCCCTCAGCACACACCTCAGACTCCTGAACCAAGTCCCCATCCCTACTCTGGGGTCCAGAAGCTCCGAGTCCCCCGGGGTTTGTTCTGCCCAGAGAGCATTTCAGCGAGTACAGGCGAGCAAGAAGGAGACTGGGATGAGGGAGCACCCCTGGGCTGATGGGTGGGTGGGCTTTGCCCTTTGCCAGGCTTCTGGAGGGGCCTTCCATGGGGAGGCGAAGGACTCAGTCTTTGGGGTGTCTCTGACTGTGCAGGACACCCGTGTGGTCACCTGCTTCAAGCTGGGTCCTCCCTCCCGCAGCCTCTGGGGCTGACCTCTGTGGGGGCCCAGGGGGCAGGGGCGGCATGCTGGAGGTAAGGTCGGAGGTCAGGCTTCTAGACAAGGGGTTGGACATCATCAGGCCTCGCGGAGCCTGGGGTCAACGTTGGTAAAAAGCAGGTAAGATTTAGCCACTTCTCTAAAGGGAGGGAAAGAGGAAGTGGGAGGGGACTTGGCCTGTGCAGCCGCCTGGAGTCCGCCGGAGGGTAGAAACCGGGGAAGGTGTCCGAGTCGGGTGCTATGTGTCCTCTCCTGGCAGCCGGTGCCCACACGGGGGCCCCAGCCTCAGGACCCCTCCACGCTCCCAAGCTCTGGGCCAGCACACGCCTGATCCTCGATTCTGGGATGGGGCCTACAAACATCCCTGTTGTTTCAAGCCACAAGACGGCAGTGCAGTTATGTCAGTGTGCTCGGGCTGCCGGAGCCAGGTGCCACAGGCTGGGTGGCTTCGACATCAGGAGTTTGTTGTCTCACATTCTGGAGGCTGCAAGTCTGACACCCAGGTATGGCCTGCTGGTTCCTCCTGAGGCCTCTCTGCTTGGCTTGCAGATGGCGTCTTCTCCCTGTGTCCCCACATGGTCGTCCCTCTGTACATGTCTGTGTCCTCTCTTCTTATAAGGACACCAGTCCTATTGGATGAGGGCCTACCCCAATGACCTCATTTACCCTAATCACCTCTCTGAAGACCCTGTCTCCAAATGCAGTCACATTCTGAGGTCCTGGGGGTTAGGACTTCTTCATGTGACTTTGGAGGGACACAGCTCAGCCATGACAGGAGGGCTCAGGTCTTCCACGGAGCTCTGTCTTTTATGGGCTCTCGTGCCGACGGGTGAGGCTGGGTGGGGTGCAGGGGCACTTGCCGAGGTGGTCACATGAGGACACCTTGCACAGAGCTTCCAGCACTGCCCGGGCCGGAGCCTCGGCGAGCTCCGCTCACGGCAGCGCTCCGATGTACTCCGGTTTCCTGGAAACCCTGCTTCCGCCCAGCTGCCCTTCTGCGGGCTCGCCCTGCTGTGCCCTCGGTGGAGGACCCCTCTTGGCTGTGCCGGCTCGAGGGCCACCACATTTGGCTGGAGCGAGTCAGGCTAGAGTGGAATCGGGGCTCAACGGGATGATGCCTGTTCACGTGACTCGGCTGTGACCAAGGTCTGGTCATGGAGCACGTTCTGGATCGTGCCTGCCTGGGAGCAGGCTGGGCAAGACCTGTCTGATTCCCTGTGTGCCCCATTCTCACACTGCAGGCTTCCTGCCCTCCCCAAAGCCTGCCGGCCACACAGTGCCCTCTGTCTAGCCTGAAGTTTAAAGCTTGTTTCCTCCTCATCCAGACCCTGTCCTCCTGAATTACAGACAATTTTGAGGCAAAGCTCTTCCGATCCCCAATTAGCACATGAGCACCGGCACGGCATGGGGCCCAGTACATCGCTGGCTCTGGTTTAGGTGGTGTCAACTGGCTGCATGGGTGTCTACCTCCTAGGTCAGCTCGGGAGACCCCTGGTCCCCTTGCTCCACCTCCCGTCCACAAGGAGCTGTGGTGTGAATGCAGGGGTTGGGATCCAGGCCTGAGCTGAGGCTCATGCTCCAACCACAAGGCTCCTCTGGGAAAACCAGAGAGTGAGAGAGATGGCAGAGGTCTGGAAGGCGAGAGTCTGCCCCCGCCCTGTCCCCGCTCTGGCTGGGAGGGTTGGTTTAACTTTGGGGTAATGAGGTCCAGAACCCTAAGCTGCACTCAGGCAGGTAAACTTCCTGTGCAGCCAGCCTGTCTGCTGGAGACCCTCAACCCGTGCGTGGTGCCAGGTGGGAGAGGGGCCCAGCTCGGGGGCCGCCAGACCCCTCCCCGCCCTGAAGGACCGGGATGTCCCTGAAGGAACCGGCATCTCAACCTTGTGCCCCGACCCCGTGTAGAGTGGCTGCTGCGGAGGTGGGGCTGAGCCAGCCATTCTCCCCAGATTGCTGTCTCCGGTGTCCAGACTGGCTGGGGGTGACAGGGGCCATGCCGGGCCTCCAGCTGTGTCGGGGCTGCTGACAGGCCAGCCCCAGGGCTCCTGCCTTGCTGAGCTGACACGTCTAAGAAAGAAAACTACCTGACTGCCCGGAGCCCCTGTGCTTGGGGTTGAGCGGGATGGTGGGGGTGAAGGATGGCCTTTGATGACAGTCCCCAGCTGCGGTCATCAGCTGAGTGACTGACGGGATCAGCCAGCACAGAGGCTGCTGGTGCTGGGAGGTGGGGTGCGGGGAGCCCCTCTCAAGCCCAAGGGGAGCTGAGGTCTGTGCCTCAGGGGGCTGAACAGACAGCAGAGACACAGGTGCGCAGTGAGACCTGAGCTCGATGACAATGAGCTGTTTTAGCAAAAGTATGTCCCATGCAATGTCTGGGACACACTGCACTAGAAAGTGTCTCCTTATTCATCTGAAATTTGAGTGGCCAGCCTTTATGTTGTGTGGCAACTCATCTGCGGGGTCCTCCCAAGCTCAGCTGGCGGGACCTTGATCAGGGACAACCTCACAGATGTCCCATCCCGTGAAATACTCTCTGGAAAACCTGCTCGTGCCTCTCCCAGGGGCTTCCTTCCTCCTGCACAAGGGGACGCCAGAGGGTCCTAACTGCAGGCTGCCTCTACTGTGAGGTCCCTGCAGGGATCCAGCAAGAAGGAGGGAGGGACGGAGGGACGGGGCAGCCGTGGGGCTGAGGCCCCGCAACCTCGCCGCGTCCTCTGCTGGAGTTTGTAGCAAACGTTTGCTGAGCGCCTCTGCGGGCCGGGCCCGGACGCAGCCCTGGAGCTGGACGCGGCCACGTCCTGTGGAAGTTCTCCTTTTGGTCTGACTCAGGTTCCTCCAGCGTTCTCCAGTTCTGAACGTGGGCTCCATCCACTGCCACCGACCCCCATGACGGTTGGGACTCCGACAACATCACACGCCATGTCACACACTGGATCTCACAGGGGCTTCCCAGTGGGGTTTGTGTTTTGAATTCTGGGAGGACTCAGGACTGGAGGCTTGCTGTCCCCAGAAAGGGGCACAGAGTGGCCCAAAGAACACAGAGCCACACCCCGGAGTCCACACTCGGGCCACCCTGTAACAGACGCTCCTGCTGAGCAGTCAGGACAGAGGCCGCTGGGTGGGGTCGCCTGGGGTCACACCTGGGGTCGTCAGGGCCTGCCTCCCAGACCCCGCCTCCTTCCCCTCATGTTGGTGGCTCCGGGAGGGTAGGAGAGAGGACTTCCTTTTTAAATTTAGCTCCTCTCTCTCCATGTGCTCTCTGCTACCTCCGGACCTTGGCGGCTCGGGTCCCTGGGGACCAGATGAGGCCTCCAGGGTAGGGGTCCTGTCACAGGGGGCTCTGCTTAACGAGCAGCATGTGTGGGCCCCGGGCTCTGTTTCCTGCACATTATGTAGGAGCCCAGAGGACGGATGTTTTGTGGCAGCGGGAGAGTTTGGACCCCTTTCCTCACGAGCCTGCCATGGGGGTCTCCCGCCCTGCAATGGGGGTCTTGGCATCTGAGTTGGCTGGACACAGCCAGAGAGGTGTGGCAGCGGCCCACTGATGCCGTGCGATCCAAGTTTGGGTGGAAATCCAAGGGTAGGAGCAAGTGTGTGGATTGAGAGATGCCCGCGTAGGAGCCATTAACTACCAGGTAACAGATTTGATTAATTTTGTGCCTGGAGGTTTTTTTTTTTTTTTTTTTTTCCTTCTTCTTTTCCCAAAGAATCAGAGAAAACAAAATATTTTTCTAATTAAATAAATCTACGGTGCGCGCTAATGGAGCCCGTCTGTGGGCTTGTGACAGGGCTGGGGAGAAGGGGAGTAATGATTTTATTTTTTCATTAAATAGAATTATAGGCAGTTACTCAAAGCAACGCCGAGCCTAATTGAAAGAAACCCATTTCTTCTTAATTTACTTTCACGGTTTTGGATGATAAAAGAGTGTGTTGGTTGGAAAATTAAATAAAAAACACAACACAAGGAAAGGACTTTGTTGAGGTGGATTATTTTCTCCTTCGAGCCTTAAGTAATGGTCACCAGACTCAGGTGAGAAAAAGGGGACGCAGGCTGTGGGGTCCTGAGGTGGAGGGGCCCAGCAGCAGTGGGCCCCGAGACCACCAGCCTCTGCGGGCTCTCCCCTCCCCGCCCTGCCCGCTGTCCCAGCGGCCCAGGCTGCGGCCTCGGTCCCGGCCCCTCCCTTCCTCCTCCCTGTGCCTGGGACCCGCCTCTGGAAAGGGCTTCTGCTCAGCAGAACCGCGGAGAAGTCGGCAGGCCCAAAGTCTGTGCCTCTGGGGTCTGTCTGTACCCGGGGCAGGGTCAACATGGTCCCCTTGCGGGGCTCCCACCTCCAAGGTTGGAGCTGTCGTCTCTGGCCGGGTGCCCTCCAGGAACCCCTGCTCACTGGTCGACTCTAACCTCAGCTGCCTGAGGCGCCACTTCCTCCAGGAAGCCCTCCCTGACCAGCCCCTCCCTTCCCTCATCCGCTGTGCCCAGCTCAGTGCCCAGCTCTCGGTGTGCCCCAGTTGCCAAAGTCACCCACTCCCTTAGTCTCCCTTCCTCCCAGGAAGCCAGGCACAGAGTAGGTGGCCAGGAAGACGGCCAAACACCGAGTCAGAGAATAAGGATTCAGCACTTCCAGTATTTATCGAGCGCCTACTAGGTACCAGGCAGAGTCCTGGGGGATCGGGGCGAGGGCCGTACATGTCCAGGGCTATCCACAGGGCCTCCTGCAATGACGGGGACGTGCCTCCCGTGCTCCAGCTGCTGAGCCGCTGTGGTGGCAGCAGTGTCATGATGCCAGGTGCCTGTTTCCAGGTAAGGGCTGATGTAGCAACTGACCAGGCCAGGACCCCAGCCTGTGCTCCCCCTCACAACGTGCTCACTGGAAATCGGGGCTGCCCCGGAACACCCGGGACGGGGGATGCCTCAGACCCAGGCGTCCCCTGGGTTTGTTTGGGCATTTCCGACTGGACCCTGTTCTGTGCAGGCACTGACTGTGGGCCACGCTGCCCCTCACCAGGGCTGGCCTGAGGCCAGGGGTGGCTCTGGAGCAGAGCTGGCCTGGTGATCCCCAGGCGCCCTGTCCTCCCGGCTCCTTAGAGCCTGGTCGCTCGGGGCCTCCCCAGCTCTGCAGGAGGGGCTGGGAGCAGGTCCCCTTGTGGGGTCTGTCCAGGCTGCTGTGGCTGAGAAGTCACCTCTGGGTGCGGCCACACTTCCCATGGGCTGCTTGGCTGAGAAGATCTGGTTCCACTCATGGCTCCTGCTACTTTTTACACTAACTACTTCCCAGGAAGGGCCCGGTGGCTGCGGATAATGTTTCCCGTCTGTGGAGCCTCCTGGGACTTCTCCAGCCTGTGCCCGCCAGACTCCGCGAGCTGGACTAGCTGTCCTGTCCCCTGAGGTGGCCACCTCCCCAGCAGAGCACGGACGGGTCCTTAGACACAGCCACTGGTCCTTGCTCCCAGGACATGGGCAGGGTCCTGCGTCGCTTCCAGAGGCAATGGAGCTCTGCCTTGCAGGAGGCAGACACGAAGGCTCCTTACAGAGGGATGGACGTGGCCACCCACAGGCACTTATTAAGCACTGGCTGTGTACCCAGCCTTGTGCTGGACCCTGAGACCCAGGGGTGGGTGCATGAGCTCCCCCCAGATCAGAGCTGGGTATGGAACCTGCGCTCTTGCTTCCCTTCTGAGGGGAAACTGAGGAATCCCCAGTTGCTATTTTCTCTTGCCCCAGCCCCAGCCCCTGTCCTCAGTTTCCCAAGTAAAAGGTGGGCATCTGGCCAGACTTAGACATCCACTTGGATCAACCGGCATGACTGCCTGGCTGTTGACGGGAAGGGCAACGACCGATTGGTGACGTCTGCTGCGGGTGGGGGTGCGGCTGGGCTCTGCCTCAAGCTGGGCCTTGGGGTCTCTACACCAGTTGCCCTGCCCAAGTCTCTGAGGAGGAGGGACAGTTATGGTGGCGCCTACCTGCAGCCCCCATCACAGCCCGACCCCCACTCTGCCGGTCCCAGGCTTCCGTGGGGAGCGGCGTGGCCCCCCTGCCCATTGGCCACCCCCCCATGAAGGGCCTGAGGAGGGTGCGGGGGGCCCACAATGGCAAACTAGGGATGCATGCTCCTGGGGGTCCTCTGGTGAGACCATGGGGACCCCACCAAGCTCCCTTCAGAGAATGGGGGCCAGCGTGGACAGCCTTCGTCTTAGCCAGACCCAGATGCCGGCAGCCCCCTCTTGGGAGTCTTGGTGGCCCCTGCCTCGTCTGCACCCCCTCCTCTGGTGGTCCCACACCCTGGGGTGGGAGCTGACCCACAGGAACCAGCGCAGGGCAATTACGGCGCGTGGCCAGCCGTGGAGGCTCACCAAGGGCATGATAGATGGGGCGACCGTCCTGCAAGGCCGTGACAAATGCCGTCTCGCTCACGGGCTCTCTTTGGAATCCTCTAATACTCTTCGAAGGTGAAGTCCCATTTTTCCCTGTAATCACAGTATTAAACTTTAATGTCCAATATTAATAAAACACACTCTCCCTAACAGAGCCAGTCGAGGCGGGGAGGGAGCGCATGCAGAAGATGGTCCCCCAGCAGGCGTCTTTAGTGTCCCCGCCGGGCCAGATGCTGGGGTGGGGGAGGCAGAGTTGAGGGTGGGAGCAGCACTGAGGGGGGTCTCCTGGCTGTCTCCCCCTGGGCAGCACCAGGTCTCCTTCTGGCCTTTTCACTGGACTCCTGACAAGGAATGTGGGCTTCTCTGGGACAGTGGGCAGGGGCTGTGGCCTCTTAGGGGCCTGGCCCTTCTGCCGGCAGTGGAGCGTGAGGCAGGGTCTGTGTTTTGGCTGAAGCCCACCTTCCGGGCTGGGCTCAAGAGAGGCTGAGCCCCGCCCCCACCACCCCCACTTGCCACCTGCACTTGGTGCTGCCACGTTGGGCCCTGCCTGCTGCCCAGTCGTAAGGTCACTGGAGAATAGTGCGCCCAAACTGGGATGTTTCTGGGACTGCAGGGGAGCTGTTGATGATTGGCCAGGACAGTGGGTACAATCTGGGGCCATCCAGGGAACCAGAATATCTCTTTTCCCCGTGTAACCTTGCCCCTCTCTCCAGCCTGGCTTTGCTCAGGGGGCCAGGCTGCAGAGTGTTCAGAGGCGGGTCTGATGGAGAAACAGCTCCTGCTGGATGACCCTGCCCTGCTCCCCAATATCCAGGAGGTGTGGTGGGCTGGGATGGCCAGCGGGTGCCATGGACAACCAGAGGCCTCCGTTCCAGCAGCAAGAGCTGTCTTGCTGTTTGGGGGGTTTCTTTACTCCCTGACAGCGCTGTGCTACACTGCATGTGCGACCCAAGTCCCCAGTCACAGTTCACCTTTATAAAGTACAGTCAGCGATTTTATTAATACACTTGGTCGTCATTATTCGCAGATTCTGTATTTACAGATTTGCCTACTTGCTAGAAGTTATTAGCGGCCCCGAAATCATCACCCCCGGCGCCCGCGAGGTCACTCGAGCAGAGGCACAGGGCGGTGGAAAGCTTGTGTGACTGCAGTGATGTCCCGTATTCCTGCTTCAGGTCCGGGCTGTAAACCAGTGTCCTTTTCTTGGTCTAGTTAGTGCCACGTTTTTTGCATGTTTGTGCTTTTCTTGGTGATTTTGCTGTTTTAAATGGCCCTAGAGAGAGGCTGGAGCACTGTCCTGCTTGCTGGGTTTCTTGTGGGCTGACTGTGTGCAGCCACTGCAGAACCATGTCCAAGCTGGGGAGGCCCTGAGGATGCCAGTGCCCGGCAAAATGTCCCTCGACACATCCCACGTGCCCAGTGCCTTTCGGATGACATCTGGGTCAACCCTCCAAACAGCGTGTGAAGGGATCGCTTTACTCCCTCTGAAAGATAAGGGAGCCGGCACAGAGGGGCCGGTCTCTTCCCCGGACGCCCCGTGGAGCCAGGAGGCCGGTCACAGAGGTCCTTACCTGAGCCTGTCCTGGGCCGGCCATGGTTTGTCTTTTCTTCCTCCGAATGTCAGCCTGTCCTGGGCACAGTGGGTGCCTGAGGGACGTCTGTGGGTGCAGTGAGTGGGGGTGGAGGAGGCAGGACCCCCAGGGCTAGAGGCTGGCGGTGGGTCCAGGGGAAGGATCGCAGCACCGGCAGCAGCTGCGCACAGCCCCGGAGGTCCGGGGCTGCGAGGTGTTTATGGAGCAGGAGTCTGGAGAGAGGCGGGGCCTGCCAGGAGGCCCCGGACAACGAAAGAGGCTATTCCCAGGGGTGCAGTGGGTGCACGGAGCCGCCGGCTCGGAAGACCTGAGCGTGGCACAGCCATCCCCTGGAGGCTGGGGTCGGGAGAGGAGAATGAGGCTCTGTGTGCACCGCCCTCTTCCCGAACCAGGACACTTGCCGCGGCAGCAAGTCCTCCCCCAGCATTCCACCACCTGGAGCCTGGAAGTTCAGCCTCCTTCTGGCTGCCGCCGAGATGTGTGGTTGGGGCATTAGGCCCTAGGGGTCCCCGGTTCTGAATTCTGAGACGGTGGGTTTGGAGTCCAGGTTTCAAGGCCAAGTCCTGGGAGGGATGCTTGACTGGGTCGGGTGGGAGGGGCAGAAGCTCGACCGCGGAGGGGCAGGTGGGGGGGGTCCAGCCCCTGGGGAGTCATTAGGAACCCAAGCTGGAGCCCACCAAGAACATGTGAGGTCATCTGGAAAAAATCAAGCGGCCCCCACTGAGAAAGGTTTTAACTCCCCCAGACCCTTTAAATCTCACCTGAGGGTTCACAGCACCAAGCACAAGGTAGTTTCCAGGCTGTTGTTCAAACCGTGGTGGTTCCACACCTGGCTGGGGGCTCCCTCCCAGCCTGGGCCACACAGCAGCCCCCCAGTCCCCCAGGTCTGCCCATAAAAACCATGTGGTCCCTGTAAAACCCCCAACCCACTCCCCCCAGGGTGGCCTCGCCCGTGCTGGCTGCACCCCTCCTTTGGCGCCTGCACCCCTTCTCTCTGGGCCTCTGACTCGTATTTCCCGAAGGACCGTCTGTGGACTGTCAGAGGTCCCCGGCCACTTTCAAGTGGCCTTCAGGCAGCGTGGTGGTTTCCGAAGCAGTTTGGCTCACACATATCCACTAATGTGAAATTTAAGATTCATTATGATTCCTGCAGGAATCCCATTATGCAAATAATAACCATTTTCTTCTGAAGGGCTGCGTAGGGGCTGCGAGGCCTGTGGGCTCCTGAGATCTGTCTCCCCGACCCCAGGGCATTATCTGTTACCAAACGCTGTCAAATGCAGGCCTGGAGCCCCGGGGCCTTTGGCATCTTTCTTTCTTTCTTTTTAAAAAAGCTCAGGGACCTCTGGGTAAAACCAATTGTCTCCACCTGCCACCCCAGCAACTGCAAAATGCTATGCAGGTTTAAGTGGAAGAATTTTGTCACTAAAGGTCGAGAAGTGGTCAAAACTCCACTTAAAATTACACAAAATGAGTAGCGTCGTGCTTTTGCTGAGAAGGTGGAGCTGCTCGGGGAGAGCACGGAGCCCGGCAGCGAGTCTGCACCGGACGAGGGACGATCGCCGCCTCGGCCCAGCCGTGCCTGTACCCACAAGCCACTAAGGGGCACATGAGGATTAGCGCCCGGCCCTGTGTGATTCAGGAGGGCTTCAAAACCTTTGTTCTGTTGTCACCGGAAACTCCTGATAGAAGAAGAGAAATTTCACGTAGTCGATATCTTTCTGGGAATGCCACTGTAGGATAGGCCGGTCTGTGTGCACCCGGGGACAGCCCTGCCACACAGAGGCATGGGGTGGCCCTGGAATGCAGAACACATCAATTTATTCACGGAGAGAGGCAGGCAGAATCTGATTCTGATCTCAAGGCAGAGCTGAAGAAATATCCGAAAGAGATGAATACGGCCACCCACGGTTGTGGGTGTCTGTCTTTTCGGTGTGTTGCTCAGAGTGACAGAAGGACGCTCAGCATTCAGCACTTCTCCCCATGGGGGATGCATCCTGTGCCCTGTGTGAAGTGAGGGGTGAGACCAGGGTATCTTTTGGACTCCGGTCATGTTAAAAAGCCTGATTTCCGTGATACTGGTGTCTGGCTTGAGGGATGTGTTACGTGTCTTGAGCAGCCTGCAACCTATCACATCAAGGATAAAATAGGACAGGGCTCTTTTCCGTCTTTGTTAGTGAGCTTTCTAACTGAAACATACCTGCACGCAGAGAGCCACGCCATCGTCACCAGACACGCTGGAAAATCCAGCACGCAGGTCAGGAGACAGTGACCTGCCCCAGCCGCCCGGCCACCGTGCCGCGCTCCCCCCAAGGCGACCGCCACCTTCGCCAGCGCCACAGGCTGGTCCTGCCTCTTTCTGAGCTTTGCGCGTGTGGAATTGCGCTGTGTGCCCTCTTCTGTGTCTGGCTCCTTTCACTCAACCATGTGCTCGTGAGATTAGTTTGTGACACGGAGCAGTGGTTTACGACCTTTCTTTGCCACATGGTATTCCGTATTGTGACAGTGCCGCAGCTTACTTACCCACCCCTCTGTCAGTGGACGTTGGACTGAGCCTGGCTTGGGGACACTGCTGATTGTGCTGCTGTGAACATTGCTTTGCGTCTTTCGGTGAACGTGTGTACACATTTCCATCGATTACGTACCTGGGAGTGGAACGGTGGGCCGCAGGTTATGTGCAGACACGGTCTTAGTAAATTCTGCTACCACGTCGCCCCTCTCTGTCCTCGAGAGCAGCGTGCGGGAGCCCCAGGGGCTCACATTTGGTGCCGTCAGCCTTCGGTGCTGGCCGCTCTGGCCTGTGTGTAGGAGTATCTCCTGGCTTTAGTTTGCATTTCCCTGATGAGGATTGACACTGAGTCCTCCCCACAAATGCTGGTAGGATAACTTGTGTGAAAGGCCTGTTGGAGTCTTTTCGTCACGTTTTGGCTCCTGGGTCGCCGTTTGTTCTTACTGATTGCAGAAGCTCAGTGTGTACGCTGGCTGTGAGTCCTCTGCTGCATACGTTTGCTGCAAACGTGTCCTCTCCTCTGTGGTCCACATTCTTTCCCTTTCTGAATCGAGTCTTACGGTCAGCGCTTGTGTATTCTACCGAAGAAATCATCGCCTAATCCAAAGCCATACAAATTTTCTCCTGTGTTATCTTTTATGTTTACAATCTGCAGCTTCCCAGAACCTTTTATTTAGGGACGGTGTGATGTAGGGACCAGGACTTACTTTTTCATACTGATATTGAAGTGAACCAGCATCATTTCTCGGAAAGACCCCCCCCCCCCCGCCACCTGCTCCACTGTGGTGTGACCTTTTCCTGCTCCAGGTGACCGTTTGTGTGTGGCTCTGTTTCGTGGGTCTGTCTGTCTGTGCACTAACGTCACACTTTCTGAGTTATCGTGGCTTCACAGTGACCTAATAGTGTAGGTCGCCTGCTTTGCTTTTCTCCTGTAAGACTGTTGGGCTAATGATGACCTTTTATCACGTGTACTCTAAGACTGGCTTGTTAACTTGCACCCATAAAAACCTGTTGGGATTTTAAAATTAATGTTGAATCGAATCTATGTATTAACTTGGAGATGATCGATGTATTCATAATGTTGTATCTTCAACTCACGAACAAGCTTTGGTCCTCCGTTTGTCTAAGTTCTCCATCACTTTTGTAAATGAGATTCTGTATTTTCTGTGAGGTTTTGCACATTTTAAATATATTCTTAGGTATTTGATTCTTTTATGTTATTGTAAATATCATTTTACTTCTTGATTGTTTTAATTTCTCAACACAATTAGCATAATCACCTGCTGTGATAAAGGGTCTGGCTCCATTTTTGATGTCTGACTGCTGCTGGTTCTCAAGCCCCTTCCCCACCCTTCTCCGTCTGTCCTACATCCTGGTGAGCTGATGGGAACCCAGGCTGCTCCTCCTTTTGGTGCCGGTGGGAAGTTCAAACCATGTCACGGCCTGCGTGTGGGGACCCTCACCCCTGCCCACCCTGAACCACCGTAAAAGCTGAGTCAGTCCCCTTTCCGAATTCTCTTAAGCCAAAGGGCCGGCCCGTGGCTCACTCGGGAGAGTGCGGTGCTGATAACACCAAGGCCCCGGGTTCGGATCCCATATAGGGATGGCCGGTTAGCTCACTGGCTGGGCATGGTGCTGACGAATTCTCTTAAGCCATTTTCAGACCAGCTTGGAAGGCAGCCCTGCTCTCCCTAGAGAGCCTCGTTATGTGATTAGTGAAACTTTTCCTACTCTCTTAGAGTGTGTGTGCGTGGGCACACGTGTGCCTGTGCGTGTGTAGTGTTGACATCCAAACCAAATTTTAGATGGGGGTCTATCTTGTTTCTTGTCGTGGGGTGACCACAATATTAGCCTGTAAAAATGCAATTGATTTTTATATACTGACCTTGTATCCAGTGATAACACTGAGTTTACTTAATTATTCTAACGATTGACCCGTGGATCTTTTAAGACATTTTCTATATAAAATCACGTTGTCTACAAATAACAAAAGTCTTATTTCTTCCTTTACAGTCAAATGCCTTTTATTTCCTGTCCTCGCTGTGTTGCACTGGCTAGGACTCCAGGGTGCAGCGTAAGTGTTGCGGGAGCAGATGTCTTTGTCCCAGCCCTCATCTTGGGGAAAACCTTCACTCCTTCACTAATAAGTACAATACACGCTCTAGGCTTTTTGCAGATAGATGCTCTTTATCAGGTTAAGGAAGTTCCCTACTACTCTGGTAATTTTTCCAGAATTATGAATTTTTCCCTGCATGCTAGTTATCTTTATTTAAATAATTGGTGATATTTTGGGGCTTAAATCTACCATCTATTTGTTTTTCTATTGAATCCATCTGTTTCTTTAATCTCCTTTTCTCCTGTTTTCCCTTGTTTTATTCCTTTGTGTAACTTGTAGGATATCTCTCTTGTTAACTTCTTAGACATCTTATATTTAATTCTTCTTTTAGTCTTTTTCCCCCCAAAATTGAAGCGTGTATCTTTGATTTCTTACGCTCTACCGTAACTGGGTTCTTTTACCTCGTCCGAGAGGAAGCGTGGACCTTGGAATGTGGTAACTGCACTTGCCGCGACCCGCCTTTTCTGTGTTACTGCTGCCCTATGCACTAACTTTTCGTAAGAGGGGACTGCAAAAAGGAAAACTGAAATTAAAAGGAAACTTTTCAAAGCACCCTGGTCTATTAGAAACTCTGTAAGGCATCGTGGTTATAGTTTTACAGTCAGGATCCACTTGTATGTACTCACCCGGGCCCTCTTTCTGTGCACTTCCCAGTCTCCCGAATTTCCTTCCTCTAGTCTGGGATTATTTTTCTTCTGACTGAGAATTCGTTTTAGTGTTTATTTCTGTGTGTGCTGCTATCTCGGTTCGCTCAGTTTTTGTTTGTCTGCGAATGGTTTTTCTTTTGGCCTTTCTTTTGAAAACAACAGCTTTCTTGAGATGTGACTTAGGTACCATAAAATCCACATTTTAAGTGCACAAGTCCATGAATTCTAGTTTATGTACAGAGTTGCGTGACTATCACCACAACTCAGTCTTAGAACATCGCCATCACCCTAAAAAGAAGCATTATAGCTATTTAAAGTTGCTCCCGTTTTTGCCCCCAGCCTAGGCAATCACTAATCTACTTTGTGTCTCTATATTGGACTTTTTTGGGCATTTCATATTAATGGAATCACGTGATATGTGTCCTTTTGGGTCTTTGACTGAGCACAGTGTTTTTGAGGTTCATCCACGCCGTAGCATGAATCAGTACTTTTTATGCCTTAATACTATTCCATCGTATGGACATACCACACTTAGTTTATCATTCAACAACTGGGGGACATTTGACCTGTCTCATCTTTTTGGCTTTTTTGTATAATGCTGCAGTGAACATTTACATACCAGTTTGTGTGGGGACACGTGTTTTCATTTCTCTTGAGCACATACCCAGGAGTGGAATTGCTGGGTCACATGTTAGGCTATGTTTAACTTTTTTTTTTGTAGCTGGCCGGTAAGGGGACCCGAACCCTTGACCTTGGTGTCATCAGCACCACGCTCTGACCGAGTGAGCTCAGTGGCCGGCCCCTCAATGTACGTAACTTTCAGAGGGACTGTTGGCCTTAGTTTTTGAAGTTCTCTCCCCTCCTGTTAGAATTCTAAGTTGGCAGTTCCTTTTTTCCAGCACTTTGTGACATTCCGTTGTCTTCCGGCTTCTGTCTTTCCATTGAGAAGTCCATTGTCACGTTATTGTTCCTTTAAAGGTGCTTTTTAGTTCTAGAGTTTCCATGTATCATTTCTCATTGATTCCAGTTTGCTGATGAAATTCTCTACTTTGCGTCCTATGCTTTCGTAACGGCTGTTTCTGATAACCCCAGTATCTGGGCCACCTCTAGGTCTGCTTCTCTCACCTGTCTTTGCTTTTTCTCTCTTGGTTCCTCCAGTGGACTAGTCTCCAGTGGCTGCCATAACAACTGACCGCAACCTGGGGGGCTTAAAACAACATTATCTTATTGTCTCACAGTTCTGGAGGCCAGAAGTCCAACCTCCAGGTGTGTGCAGGGCTGCACTCCCTGCAGAGGCTCTAGGGGGAAACTTCCTCGCACCTGCCGGCTCCCGCGGCTGCAGGAGCTCCTCTGCTGTGGCTGCATCGTCCAGTCTCTGCTTCTGTGGCCACACTGCCTCCTCCTCTCTGTGCATCTGTCTCCCTTGGTGTTTCTCAGTATAAACTCTCTCTTTCTTATAAGGACACATGGGACTGCATTTAGGGTCCCCCTGGACAATTCAGGATAAGCTCCTTCTCTCAAGCTCCTCCACTTGGTCACGTCTGCAAAGACCCTTATCCCCCAGACAACGTCACATTCACAGATTCCATGGATGAGGGTGTGGACACATCTTTCGGGGGCTACCATTCAGCCCACCACACTTAATAACTTTTTTTGAATTCCACACATTGTGCAGAAACTTGTAGAACTCTGGGTAGTTTATCGTCCCCTGAGACTAATTTCATCAGTTCGTGGCAGGTGGCCACGGTAGGGACAGGTTTCAATTGTCCAATCAAGGACTGCAGGGTTTGGTTCTTCTGAGGCCTGGTCCACTCCTCAGCTGCTCTCACCCCTCAGTGGGTCATTGGTAGTCCTAGCTGAACGCCTGGGGTGTTTCGCAGCGTGGTTGTAAAGCTACTCGACCACGACTATGCCAGTTGTCAGGCTCTTTTACCTGCTGGTAATCCTGCACCGACTGGGCTGGTTGTCGAGCTAGGGCTGGGTCTGGAGCTCACAGACCCCTCAAGCCCATTCACAGACTGGGTCACAAACCCTTCATATGCCAGGCTGGGTCCCCAGACCCCTTACACGCAGTTCTATGAGCTAGGTAACCAGCAAAAAGGTCCTTGGAAGTCGTAGGTTTGGAAAAGCATGGCTGCACGGGGCGGATGCCTGAAGCCAACGCCCACCGGCCTGCTTCATGAAATTCCTCTCTCCCTTTCCTTCTCCCCCGCCCCCGAAGAACACAAGAATAGCAACAAAACTAAAAAGATACATTGACATGCATGTGCACTAACCACACACACACACACACACACACACACACACACACACACACACACACACACAATTTGCTTACAAAGGATGTGCTGAACCACACCCAACCGGACTGAGGTGAGCACCCCGACTAAACTATTCTATTTTCCCAACAGTGGTGCTGTCTCAGTGGCTCCTCAGCACATGACCCTGTGGGTAACACCGCTGGGATTCTCTCTGCTCTCTGTGTGGATTCTCCACTCTGATTATATATGTAAATATATATTCCGGAGTTTTAAATTGTACTGGCAGGAGGGTTGGTCTGCTGTGACCTGTGCTACCACAGTTAAGGGGAGTGTGTCATAAAGATAACAAAATTAAAATTATTCTAATACTGAGTTGAAATAGTTACTTCTTTACAAATCTCAACTCTGGTGCCAACAGATCAAGTGCCAAGCAGTGATGTTTTCCCTGGACAATGTCTTCAACTGTTTGAGAAGTAAGTTGACAATAAATTATTAGGGGTATTTTAAAAGTGCCTCTAACTTCTGCAATCCAACATAGAGGAACACTTTTGAGAGCTCGTGAAACCAAAGAGAGGACGAGGGATTCTTTGGCCTTTCACCCTGCCTCGTTCAAAGGTCCCTTCTCTCACGGTGGCAGTGAAGGCAGGGCGGTGGGTGTGCATGCCTCCAGTGAAGTCACGGCTCCACCCCCAGCCATCTGCGTGATGCAGCTGACCGTGTCTCTGTTTTCTCACCTCTAAAGTGGGAGTGATAATAATACCCAGCATACAGGGCTGTCGTGGGGACTAAATACCTTCAAGGCATTGGTGGAACAGGGCCTCAGAACGCAGGAAGCACCCAGTAAAAGCCGGTGAATAGTTTCTCCATAATTCAAGCTCTTCTTTTGGTCTGAGTATCCAGAGCTTCCATTCAGAATCACCAAATGCATCTGCCACCCCGATGACGTACAGTATGAAAAAGAACGTATGATCTGATGGAGGTAAAGAGTGAGAAAAGACAGAACCCACATAAGGACCTGACTCATGCCTTGTGAGAAACGCCCTCACCCGTCCAATGCCGCGTGAGGAGGGACACGGAGACACGAGGTACAGCGAAGCGAGACTTTCATAACTGCCTTGCAAGTCCAGGTGTCTGTGAGTGGGACAGGCACGTGGGAAAGGGCTGTAGCAAGCAATTTATTCCCTAGCACACACGTCCCTGCCTCCACTTCCTCATTGGCTGAGTGCTACAGGGTGCACCATCTTCTCTAATGACGCCTAAATGTATTACCCCAATTTTACCCCTTTGTAAGGAATTCCTTTGTCTTGGGGCTCAGGACGAACCTGCAAAAAAGGCCCCCTTAAGTCCTGTGAAAGGAGAAATGAAGAATTTTCCTCACCAGGGAATGAAGAAAACAATGGGGCTGGTAACTAACCACGGTCTCAGGAGCGCTCTGTCTGTTCACAGACCCTCCCGGAATGGGCTGGACCAGTCAGACAACTTTCTGGCTGGGCCTGAATCAGTTAAAACACTCTCAGAGAAGTCATTTCTGAAAATGAATCACTTAGATTATTTTCTTACATCCCTGCAGCCAGGTAAAGCTGTCTTGGAGATACACCAGCGGCGCCCCCTCCACCTGCCCTGCCTGCTGCACCCCCATGATTCGCTAATCGCTCCAGCCCTCTCTTGTCGGTTTTCCACCTCAGCAATAGTTTCCACCACATGGGATCTTTCGAGTACAGAAATGGATTAATCAGAGTCCATCAGGATTTGGGTCGTGGAGAACAGAGCTGACACCGAGTCCCCAGAGAGAGTCCCAGCTGGGCCTTCGCGCTCAATCCACATGGACCTGAGCTGGGGACCCTGACATTCTCCACCATGACACTCTTCTTGGAAAAACCCAGCACAAGGGTGAGGTGAATGAGGCATCTGGGGTCTAATCTCAGAGACATTGGGGACAATCCCTTGAAGTTTCTTTCCTACACGTGAAGTTCAGGTTTGTGCACAGTCAGGACAGGCGAGGCTGACTTACAATGTAAATCTCGTGGCTCAACACACACATGTTTGTTTCTTGCCTGTGTCACAGTCAGATGAGATCTGGGGTCTCTCCCTGGGTGGTGCCCCATGTGGTGTGCAGCTCCCAGGCTGCTTCCGTCTGCAACACACCATCCAGCCTTTGTTCCTGGCACATGCTCCACAGAAAGGAGAAGAGACGTCTGGGCTCTGGTGGGTCTCACAATGTTTAGATTCCTATTGGCAGGACGCAGTCACGTGAGCAGCCTGGACAAGGGGCTGGGAGAGGGGTGGGACACAGGATGGGGGATGTGGTGAGGACCAATCCCTTTGGCCACTGTGTGCTTCTAGCTTTTTAACATGAAAAATGCAGCCATTCAAAGCTGTGAGGAGTGTAAGGGTGTACATGAGGGAGAAGTCGTGTCTTTCCAGGTCCCCAGATAAGAGAAAAGATCACAACCATCTGTTACGGCCTGAATTGTGTCCCCCTCCAAATTCATGTGCTGAAGTCCTAACCCCTAGTAACTCAGAATATGACTGTGTTTGGAGATGGGGGTCTTTAAAGAGGTACTTAAGATGAGGTCACTAAAGGTGACCCTAAGCCAATAGGACCGGTGTCCTTATAAGAAGAGGGGGTCAGGACACAGACACACATAGCGGGACAACCATGTGAGGACACAGGGAGAAGACGCTGTCTACGTGCCAAGGAGAGAGGCCTCGGGAGGAGCCAGCCCTGCCGCGCCTGGATCTTGAACTTCCAGCCTCCAGGACTGTGGGACAATAAATGTCTGTTCTTGAAGCCCCCCGTCTGCGGTCTTGAGCTCCATCAGCCCCGGCACACAGACGCACACCAGGGACATGGCAGAACTGTCAGGATGCGTGATCTCGGCTGCAGAAGTTATGAGATATATTACGTTGTGGTTAGGTCCGTTCTACAACTGAAAAACTAGGCATTGTTCCTTAGGATAGATTTCTTATCTTATTTATTTTCTAAAATCTTTTTAAAAAATTGACAAAAATGATCTATATGGTGTAAACGTGACGTTTTGATACATGTCTACATTGTGGAACGTCTAAACTGAGCAAACGAGCAGACGCGTCACCTCACAAACATCATCTTTCTGCGTGGTGAGGACTCTTAAAATCAACTCTCAGATGTTTTTAAGAAATACAACTGTGTCGTTATTAACTGTGGTTACCGTATCGTGCAACAGATAGATCTCTTCAGCTTATTCCTCCTGAATGGCTGAAATTTTGCATCCTTTTGTATCCTTCGATCGACATCTCTCCAGATGAGTTTGACTTTTTTTAGGTTCGACATACGAGTGAGATCTGGCGGTGTTTGTCTTTCTGGGTCTTATTTCACTTTGCACAATGTCCTCCAGGTTCATCGATGTTGTCACAAGTGACAGAATTTCCCTCTTTTTAAAGCTGAATAGTGTTCCGCTGTGTGTCTGTACCGCATTTCTGTATCCGTTCGTCTGTCATGTGCTGGCTGTTGTGAATAGAGTTGCAGTGAACATGGGGTGCAGACTTCTCTTCTACCCACTATTTCCTTTCCTTTGGACACGCACCCGGTAGTGGGATTGCTGGATTGTATGGTGGTTCTATTTTTAGTTTTTTGAGAGTATCCATACAGTTTCCCACAGTGGCTGTGCTAGTTTACACTCCTGCCAACAGTGTGCAGGGCTCCGTTTTCTCCACCGCCTCTCCAACGCTTGTTTTCTCTCATCTTTTTGACAATAGCCATCAAAACAGGTGTGCAACGATGTCTCACTGTGGCTTTGTATTTCTCTGGCGATTACTGATGTTGAGCATTTTTTCATGTATTTTTTGGCCCTTTGTATGTTCTCTCTGAAGAAATGCACCTTGTGCACTGCCCTAACAGAATACCTGAGACTGGGTGATGTGTGATGAACGGAGATTTATTAGCTCATGGTTCTGGAGGCTGGAAGTCCAAGATCAAGGGGCCAGCATCTGGTCAGGGCCTTCTTGCTACGTCATCCCATAGCGGAAGGTGGTTTGAGAGAGGGCGAGAGGGGACGGAGCTCTGCCTTTTATATCAGTACTAATCCCACCCACGAGGGTAGGGCTTTCATGATCTAATAACCCCTTAAAGGTCCCACCTCTAATACTGTTACTGTGGCAATTAAATATCAACGTGAGTTTTGGAGGAAACCAACTTTCAGACCATAGCAGGTTCTTTGCCTGTTATTTAATGAGGTTACTTGTTTCCTTGCTATCGAGTTCCTTATACAGTTTGGATATTAACCCCTTATTGGATGTATAGTTTGCAAATATTTCCCCCCATTCTGTAGGTTTTCTCTTCACTCTGTTGGTGGTTTCCTTTGCTGTGCAGAAACTTTTCAGTTTGATGTGATTTCATTTGTCTATTTTTGCTTTTGTTGCCTGTGCTTTTGGGATCATACCCACACACATCACTGCTGAGACCAGTGTCATGGGGCTTTCCTGCCTGTGTTTCCTTCTGGTAGTTTTACAGCTTCAGGTCTCACGTTTAAGTCTTTGATCCATTCTGAGTTGATTTTTGCATATAGTGTGAGATGAGTGTCTAATGTAATTCTTCTGTATGTGATGTCCAGTTTTCCCAGCACCATCTGTTGAAGAGACTGTCCTTTCCCATTGTATGTTCTTGGCTCTTCTGTTGAAAATCAACTGGCTATAGATGCTTGGATTTATTCCTGGGCTCTATATTCTGCTCCATTGGTCTGTGTCTGTTTTTATGCCAGTACCATGCTGTTTTGATTACTGTAGCTTTGTAGTGTATTTTGAAGTCAGGTAGTATGATGCTTCCAGCTTTATTCTTTTTGCTCAAATTGCTTTGGCTATTTGGGGACTTTTGTGGATCCATACACATTTTAGGATTGTTTTTACTACTTCTGTGAAAAATGTCATTGGAATTTTGATAGGAATTGCATTGAATTTGTAGACCACTTTGGGTAGTATGAACATTTTAACGATATTAATTCTTCTTGTCCAAGAACATGAGATATCTTTCCATGTATTTGTGTCTTCGATTTTTTTCCATCATTGTTTTATACTTTTCAGTGTACACGTCTTTTATCCCCTTGGTTAAATTTATTCTGAAGTATTTTTTTGTGTGTGTGTGTGGCTATTCTAAATGAAACTTTTTAAAAATTTCTTTTTCTGATACTGCATTGTTAATGTATAGGAATGCTACTGATTTTTGCATGTTGATTTTGTAGTCTGCAATTTTACTGAATCTGTTCATTAGTTGCAACAATTTTTGGTGGAGTATTTAGGATTTTCTATATATAAAATAATGTATCTGCAAACAGGGACAATTTAACTATTCCTTTCTCATTTCAATGCCTTTTATTTCTTTCTCTTGCCCAATTGCTCTGGCAAGGTTTTCCAGGAAGAATATTTTTTAAAAAGAAAGGCCATGAACCCTTGGCATGATGTTTAAATCACACCACATCCTAAAGGGAAAATTCTTAGCCACACAAAAACAGATGCCCTCTAAGCATTCTGGCTCACCACACCTCTGTGCCTGGTCACTGTTCTTAAACATCGAAAGCCCTGGAAAGAGTCCCTGGCCCAGCTTTGGCCTCCAGCCTTGCCGTGCAGTCTGGCCTCCCTGGCCACTGTTGCCTGGCTGTGGTGTCCGCTGGAGCCACAGCTGTCTTAGCCTGAGCTCTGGTCAGTGGATTCTGTTTCATCTCAGTGCTTAGGATGTACCACAAATAAAGTCCAGGACCCCAGTACTTCTCACCCCACCCCAATTCCTGATGATTCTAGTAGCCAAGCATAATGGCTGCATAAACAGCAGCCTTGGACCCAACAGAATCTCTCTCCACGGAGAAAAGAGCCCGGGGTGGGAGGCTTGGGGCCATCTTGACAGAATCCACTTTTCTTTCTTTTCTCCCAAAGGTCCTTTGAGAGCTGGAGATGACCAGCACATCCTGGTTTGTTCAAGACTGTCTTGGTTTTAAAGCTGAGAGTCCTGGATCCTGGAACCCCTCCCGGTCCAGGGTCACACATGTCAGCTGTCATCGTGTCCATGGTTTGGGCTCATCAGCGCATAGGATGTGGTCTGAGGGCCCTGCCCATCCTGCCCGCTTGTCTCTGGGCATGTTCTGGAGCCCAGGATGGGGGGGTTTGTTCCTGTCCTGGGCACTGCAGAGGGAAGGAGGGTCTTGCCTGGCCGGCTCCTTTCTGTCCTTGGGGCCTCAGCTTAACGTCACCCCTCGGAGCGGCTCTCTGTCTGCTGCCTGGAAGAAGCTCTGCCTTGCCATCCTCCTACCACGCTCTGCTTGTTTTCCTCCTTGACTTACCGTGATGAGCAGAAAACACACCGATCTGCTGTGCACTTCCTCGTCTTCTATCTGTTTGGCGGCTGTGGGCCTCACCGGGCTTCTCTCCACCACTGTAGCCAGCAAAGAGTGCGGGGCCGGCGGCGTGCCAGGCACCGGGCAGCCTTGGTATCCCAGGGGTGGGAGGACAGATCCCTCTGCCTCGGGCAGCCCTGACCATCTCGGCTTTCTTGCCGGGGAATCCCTGCCTGTCACATGAGGGTAAGGCCCAGGATGTCTGCCAAGATGCCATGTGGTGCAGCCTCTGCCTCACGTCTCAGGCCCTGAGCTGAGCCACGCCGGTGGGTGCCCGAGGACACCTGTGGAGGGGCTGAATGGTCTGACACGGATGGGGACGGGGTGACTTGCTGTCCTCATCCCGTACAGCCACCTGCAAAGTACCATTAAAAGCCCTTTTCTGAATACTGGGCAGGAGGTACTCAGAAAAGCGTCCCCCAGGGCCAGTGCCAGAGAGGAGAAGGGGACTCGGGAGGGGCAGCCCGGGTGGCTCAGCTTCCCTGAAGATGACGTCCACGTGGCATGCCCAGATTTCTGTACTTTTCTGTACCTGGGGGTCAGGGGCTTACTGTGTGAGCTGCACATTCAGAGGCCGAAGGACTCAGAAGAGTAATGCCTCCTCCCCTTGGGCAGGGAAAGAAGCCAGGGGTTTTACTTTATCTTCTTATTTTTTAAATTTTAGAGCACTTGATTGTGGCATCATTTACATATAATAAAATGCACCCATTAGGATGCATTTTATTAGGATGGCTGCTGTGGGTGAGAACGTGGAGGCTTGTACGCTGTCCGTGGGGGTGGAGGACAGTGCTGCCGTTAGTGTGGCAGCTGCTCAAAAAAAATAAACAGAGCTGCCATACGACCCAGCAGTCCCACGCCTGGGTGTCCGGCCCAAAGAACTGAAAGCAGGGGCCTGAACGGATATCGGTACACCCATGTCCACAGCAGCATAATTCCCAGTAGCTGAAAGGTGAAAATAATCCAAATGTCCACTGTTACATGAATGAATAAACGAAGCGTGGTCTATACATGCAACGAAATAATATTCAGCCTTAAAAGGGAATGAAATTCTGACACATGCTGCAACGTGAATGAATTTTGAGGACCATATGCTTAGTGAAATAATCACAAAAGGGCAAATACTGTGTGATTCCACTCATAAGAGGGACTTAGAGTAGCCAAATTCATAGACAGAAAGCAGAAGGGTGGCTGCCAGGGGCTGGGGCTGGGACGGGAGGGGGCGGGGAGTTATGTGTGACTGGTGGAGAAGTTCACTTTGGGAAGATGAAAACGTTCTGGACGTGGGTGATGGTGATGGTTGCACCTGTGAATGTGCTTAGTGCCACCGAACTAGGTACACCGAAACATGGTTCAGGTGATAACTTATGTTATGTGTGTTTTACCACGCTTAGAAATTGCACCTAGTTTCGACAGATGCGCACACCCATGTAGCCGCCACCCCAGTCGAGTTACAGCACGTGTCCCATCCCCAGACACTGGCAGACACCCTCCTCCCCAGGCAACCCAAGATCTGGCTCCTATCACCATAGATTAGTTTCAATTCTGCCAGAGTTTTACACAAGTAGCGGACAAGCGTGTGCTCTTTTTGGTCTGGCATAATTATTTTGGGATGCACTCAGGGTGCTGCACGTGGCGTCCCATTGCCCGTATCCGTATCTCGTGTCCATTGTGTGGATCCACACTTTGTATTCACTGTCTATATCTACACGTTGTATCCGTTGTATGCACACATGTGGATGGACCACAGGCGTTCATCCACTGGCCTTTTGATGCACCGTTGGGTGGTTTCCAGTGCGGGGCTCTGACGAATACCTGTTGCTTTGAACATACACCTACGAGTTTCATAGTTTCATTTCTAGGGCAAATACTCCGGGGGTGGGAAGGCTGAGGCCCACGGTGTATGTAGGTTTAACTTAAGGAAACTGCCAAACTGTTTCCCAAAGCGTCTGTGCCACAATGCGTGGCCTTCCAATTGCCCCATGTCCTCGCCAGCACTGGGCATTGTCAGTCTTTTTTATTTCAGTAATACTGAAGCTTTCATGTTCTCTTATGTTCATTATTTTTATGTTCTGCTTTAAATAGTTTTTAACCTTTTAATCGACAAATAGAAAATGTATGTATTTATCATGCACAACATGTTGTTTTGAAATATGCATATATTGCAGAATTGCTAATTTTCCTTTCTGCTTTTGATCAGGATCTCTGCGGTTTCCTGCTTGCTCGTCATCTGGCCGCCTCTGCCTGCCCCGCCTGGCTGCCTGTCCCTCCAGGCCAAGCAGGGGCATGGGTTGGTGGCAGGTGCTCTCTGTGCCCAGCTCTGTGTGGAGAGTCTGGGAGCTGCAGACACAGCCTGGGGCAGGATCTGGTCCTGCTGTTAGGGGCTCACTCCCAGCAGAAGCTGAGACTTGCATTCGTGGGCTGAGCCTTGGGACCTCTGACCAGCACCAGCCTCTGCCAGGATCCTCAGGGCACTGCCCGCAGGAGGCGGGAATGAGGCAGAGCCCAGACACTGGAGAAGAGTCTGACAGTGGAGAGGAGGGCAGAGCCTTCCACGGGGTGAATGGGGCCTGGCAGTGCCTTGCTGGGCACTCTCACCGAGTCCTCACTCACAGGGTGGGGGTTCCAGTTCCATGACACGTGTGGGAAAGCCAGGCTCGGAGCAGGCTCCCTGGGTGAGCCCCGGGGGCTTCCATGCAGGAGAGGCTACAGGTGGCACCAGCTCACTGGGTCTGGGGTCCAGAGGACACGGAATGAGGAGGGGGCAGCGTCCAGAGGTGTCGCCGCCCTGGGCAGGGCCTCCTCCTGGTCGTGGGGGCGGCCACTGCCCACAGCAGCCTGTGATCTGGGTCTCTGTGTCCTGCCCCGGTGGACAGGGGTGTGCAGGGGCTTCCAGGGGAGCGTGGGGGAGGGTCCCACGCAGTGCGGTCCTGGTTGGGACGTTCCCGTGGGGGCTTCCTTTCCACTCCGTGGGCTGGGCTGGGGAAGTCGTGGCTGCAGCCAGTGTGCACCGAGGGCCTGGAGGGGGGTGAAGGATTTATGCAGCTCTAGCTTTGACCCAAAACTCAACAAGAAAGTCGTAAATAAAAGTCAAGGCCAGCAGACCCTTGCCCAGGACCCTGAAAGGTGATGGGCAGTTAACCCTGAAGCCCTGCCTGGAGGTTTGGCGTCTGGGGTCTGGAGCCGGTCAGCGCGGACGGGGGTGTGTTTTCGCCTCCCCTGTCCCCTCCCCTGGTCCCCACACAGTGGCCTGTGCCATTGTTCTCTCCTGTGGTCCCGGAGTTTGAGACATTTTTTAAAAAAGCAACTGCCTTCATTAAGTAATGATTATTTCAATTTCTCTTTTAAAAAAAGTTAATCAGAGACAGCCCCCGCTGCCAGTCTGAGGTCTGATCAGCCGCGATAGCCAGCGCGCCCACACAGCGGTGCTGGGGTTCCAGCCCCGAGCGCGGAAACTCCACGCTCCTGACAGCCTGGAAATGTAGGATTTCCGTTTGGCTTGTTGTGATCCTGAACCCAGCTCGAGGGACCCCATCTCCTGCTTGGCAGCCCCTGTCGGGGCGCCAGCCGGGGCCTCAGCAGCAGGACCCTGAGCTCTGGGGGGCTGCCCTGCTCCCCCTCTTTTTCTCTCCACCCCTCCGGGAAGCCTCCAGAACCCTCCTGGCCGTCCGCTCCTGGCTCCCCACGCCGCGGAGCTCCCCGGTGCCGCGCTGTCACGCCCTCTGTCGCCTGCGTGCGAAACGTAATCTGTGCGGGGCTCTGTAACCTCACCCGGCGGCGCGGCCCGCGATAGCATCTCGCGGCGTGACAGGCGGGGACTCGCAGGCATGGAGTTAATAAGGCAGACTTGCAGAAACCCAGGCCGGCAGGGAGAGGGGGCGCCAATGAAAGGGCTCGGTGTGGCTGTAATTGGGACCATGTGAACCTCCTCGCAGGAGGATTAGGAGGAGAGACAGGCCTTGCCCGCGAAGATTAGTTTCAATTAGACGGGCTGGAGGCGAAAGGCCGGGCCGGGGAAAGATTAAAACAAGAAGGAGAAAGTTGCTGGCAGAGGCTCGTGGCCCGCAGCGGGGACGTGGGGACACGGGGACACGGGGACGCAGGCCCGCCTCCCGGTACAGGCGAAGCCTGCAAGCAGCTCGGAAGGACGCGTGTTAGTTGATCTGATGCTGGTTTTGCTTCTGGGCCTTTCCTCGGCTCACCTCACCCCCGCGCACTTTCAGACACTCGTTAGTGCTGGAAACCGCCCGGGCTGGGCGTGGGAGGGGACCTGCCCGGGCTGTGCCCAGCAGGGCAGGGCAGGGCAGGGCATGGCGGGGGCAATGGTCGGCTCCTGCTCTCGGCCGGGGCCGCTGTGTGACCCCAAGTGCAGTGCCGAGATTCCCGCCGGCTGCGTGCTGTCCTCCACGGCCGCTGCCCTTCAGGGACGTCACCGGGATCTCAAAAGGGCTTTGCGAACTGCCAGGCCTGGAGTGTCCCCTGCCCTGCCAGGGCCGGCCCTGTGACTCTGTCCCTCCTTCCCTCCCTCCTCCTCTCACATCCTTCCTGGACTCTGGCCTCGGCTACACTGAGAACAGTTTTCTCAAACAGAAATCTTGAACAAAAATGTCTGTAACTTGGATGTTTTCCACCGGCGGGACAGTCACCCTCTGAATTTCTGGGTCTGGCTGGTGGCTGGCCTCGCTCGGAGCTCAGGAACAGCCTCGCCACGCGGAGGCCGGGCCTCGCCCTCCCGTCTCCCCCCTCTTCACTGTCTTTTCTTCTGTCCTCTACCGTCACCCGTCACCTGACTGTGTGTCAGGCGGGCCCCTCCCTGCTGCCTTTTCTTTCCATTTCCGTGGCAAGTTAGAAAGCGCGATTCCCAGCCCAGTCTAGGGAAACAGGTGAGGGTTGGCACGTGGCTGTGGCGTCTGATGCGCCCAGGTGACGTTCCTGCTGAGCTCCTGCCAGCGGCTGCTGCTGCAGGAGGTGCCACGTTCCTGGACCTCGAATTCCTCGCCTGTGAAGTGGGTGATCAAGGTGGAGCTTGGGGCTGCCCAGTGGATGCCGTCATCCTGTACCCAAGAAAGGGTCACCCTATACCCCTGCTGGTGGGTCACTGCCCCGTCCTCTGCCAGATTGAAGCTCAGAGCCTGGGGGAGAGGTCTGTGCTCCGCTGTGGACCCAGCGCCGGGTGCCGAGGGTGACACAGTCCTGGCTGGGAGCCGAGGCCAGTGCCCGGGCGTGCCGGGCTGCACTTCACGGGCAGGGCCAGCTGCTTCCTGGCCGTCCTCGGGCTGCTCCCTCCAGGCCCTCCAGGCACGCAGCGTGCGCGTGTGTTTTATAAATCCTTCCCGTTGTAATGACAGCTAAATTATGGAAAATGCATTTTCACAGCTGGTGAGAAAAACCATTAGCATTAATCAAGGACCTGGCCTCGTTGGGGATTCGCAGGCTGAGTTCTGTTGGTAAAGTTATGGACGTGCTAAACAGTCATTAGCGGGATTCGTTGGCAATGGGGCCGATCGTTCACCTTCACACACACTCAGGCTCCTCCTTGCTTGGGGCCAAGGGCTGATCCCAGGGTAGGGCCGCTGGCGGTCATTGCAGTCCCCACCCTTTGCTCGGATGGGCTCTGGCTTTCAGGGACCCACCCAAGGCTAAGGGCCACCCTCGTCTCAGTTGCAGGGTGCAGCCCTGGGGACATCTGTGGGCCTGGCTTGGTCACAGAAAGGACAGGAGGCCCTTGAGGTCCTGGTGTCCCCCAGTCCCACTCACTGGACATGTGCCGTCCCAACCTCACACGTGCCTCTGACTGTGGTTCCCCAGGCAGCAAGCACCAGATGCACACAGGTGCCCAGAGACAGGAGGGAGAGCAGAAAGGAACAGGCAGGTCACCAGCCATCTCTAGACTTTGAACACTCACTGCTTTAAAGCACCATGCTGGGGCTATTTTTTAAATGGCCTTTTTATTTTGGAATAATTTTAGACTAACTGTAAATTTGTAAGGAGAATAGAAGGCCCCCAGACACAAAAAGAATCTTTTTGGGATTCTCTCCAGGACCCCATGACCCCAGTCTAATCATGAGAAAAACACCAAACAAACCTGGACCGGTGGCTTCTCCAGGACCCCTGGCCAGTGCTTCTCAAGAACGTCCTTAAACCCTCACCCAGGCCCCGTCCACACCGTGCGTCACCACCGTGCATATGACACAAAGACACGGCGGGGCTGCCTGACGCCACCTGCGCTCCAGGCTGTGTCTGGATTCCTCCAGCTCCTCCATCAATGTGCAGGACATGCTTAGGGGGACAGAGGATGGCTTCTGGGCCCGGTCCGCTCCTGGGGTCCACTCACTGACCCCAAAGGGTCTTCCCCATCCTGGCTTGCTGGTCCCCCTGAGTTCCCCATCACTCTTGCGTCTCCCACCCCCCCTGCACCACGAGCTCCCCGACCCTCCCTTAGCGCCCCATTAGCACCTGGGTCTGTGTCTTTCTCCCCAACTGGCTTGGGGCATGCCCAGATCTCTCCCACACCCCGGCAACTACAGATACGTGTGTGGACACAGGTTGGTATACACCTGTATGTGTATGTATGTATATATGTATGTGTATATACAAGTTGTACGTTAGGAGGCACAGTTACACTAACCTGTATACACGCGGCTGCACTTACACGTACGCGTACACGGGTTGGTGTTCTCCCATATTCACCTACTGCTATGGCTGAGAGCCACAGCAGGGACACCCCAGTAGCAACAGGGACACCTGGTGTCTGGATCTTGGTTTCTAACACTGTTCTCCAATAAAAGGACCAGGCGTCCTTGGAGAAGTGGCTGATTCCAGGACTGGGATGGAAAAAACACAGGATGGGCCGCGAGCACCTTGCAGTGCCAGAAACTAAGGAGGTGCCTGAAAAACAAAACAATGGGCTCATCAAGGGGACACAGGAGCCAAACGGAAGAACTGCCGGTGGCCGGAGCTGGGACGGCAGGAGCAGCAGAGCCGTGTAGCAGGGCGTTATAGCCCAAAGTGCACACGTGCGTCCGTGAGTTCCCACAGACATGAATAAAGGCCGAAGAAAGGGAGGAGAAAAGAAAGAAAAGAAGGGAAGGGTGGAAGGAAGAAAGAAAGGTGGGTGGGAGAGGGGACAAATCTTCCCTGCAAATATGATACGTGAGGAGACTCCCCCGCGGGAAGTGGAGCTTCCTCTCTCCACCCCCGTGTAACCTCACAGAGGAGACACCGGCAACATCCCCTTAACCAGGTGCCTGTCGGACAGATGTCACAGATGGGCCAGCCGAGGGAGCCCAGAGATGGAGTCACCTGCACCAAGAGTCTGTCCCCCCTCCCTACCACCATGCAGCTGACCACAGCGCTCTGGCCTTGCTGCTCGGGGGACAGTTTTCTGTAATAAAAACCTTGAACTTGAGTGTCTGCAGCTTGGGGGTTTGACGTGGGTAGGGCAGCTGGTTTCTGGGTCTGGCTGTTGGGTACCCCTGGAGCTCAGGCATGGCCTAGACACACAGGACTGGGGGACGGGATGGGGGTCCAGCCCTGAGCGGGGAGCCTCATGCTGGGCATCTCTTTGCCTCAGTTTCTCCTCTGTGAGGTGGGGTGACAGCTGCACTTGCCTGACACCCTGTAGGGTCGCCAGGGTTGGGAGTGGACAGAGCATGGGCCCCATCATGAAGGGGCCCTGGGAAGTGCTGACAGCACGTGATCTGCATCATCAGAACCAGGTCAATGGCAGTTTGGCAAATGGAGTAAAAGCCTTCCCACCTCCGTCTGGGGAGGGCGGGGAGGGTCTGCACTGTTACCGGGGTCCCACAGCCTGCTTCCTGCCCTCCACACTGCCCGGCCACGAGAAGACCCCTGAGGAGCAGTGTCCATACCTCTGAGACTTGTGCCCACGTCTCTGGGGACAGGGCGTTGGAGCCTCTGCCATGGCACCCATTGCTGGCTCTTCCTTTCAGCCCTGGTTGGGGACTGCAGGGGACACTGTCTGACACACAGATGTCCATGAGTTTCGGGGAATCACGTGAGGGCTGCCTCTTCCACCCCAAACCAGCGGGCACCACTGTGTTCAGAGCCACGTGGCAGCGATCCCTCAGAATCCCTCTCTCCAGGCGCTCAGGCCAGGACAGGCAGGAGGGGGTGGCCGAAGGGCTCCTGACAGGGGACATCTATTTGCACTCGGGAGCCTCACGGAGGACGGGGCAGGGCTTGGCGTCGGCGTGGACGCCCCGACGTTCAGCCACCCTCCCTCGCAGTCCTCGTAGACCCGTTTCCTCAGAATTCCGTTTCTTCCTTAGCGATCTTATAGGAATCCAAACCCAACTCAGCAGCAGGCCCCGCGGGTTCACCGTGCTTGGGACCCGCGGCAGCAGAGGCCTCACGCCACCCTGCGGCGTCAGAAGATGTGGCTTCTCAGCTGGCCCCGAGAATCACGGGCGGTAGTTTCGCTCCCTTCTCCAGGAGGGCCGGGAGCGGGCTGGGTTAGAGGCAGTGCCCGCGGTGGCCGGCCCAGGGTTGGCCTCAGGAGCGGCCAGCTCGGCTGGGGCCGGCAGGAGGCCCGGGGGCTGCAACGAGGAATGTCTGCTCCATGCAGGACCAGCTGAGGGGGGCCCGGCCAGGCTGGACGTGTGGTGTGGGGAGGGGTTGGGAGGAGGCCGCCCTTTGGGATGTGGGCGAAGTCTCCCTGGAGAGACGTTTGGAGGGAGACTGGGTCCTCACAGTCCTGACCGCCTTGGTGTTTAATTCACAGACACTGCCTTTGGCCGTAGGTAAAGCCCCTTTCTCCTGGGAATCACGCCCAGACCCAGGCAGACTCCTTCCCAGGCCGGAGTTTGGCACGTGCTCAGGGGCTCTGACTCCTGGGAGGCCCTCCAAGGGCCAAAGACGTCCCACTCCCCTTAAAAGTCAACACCGCCAGAGACGGGTCGAGGTACAGACTCCCCATCGTCCCAGGGAGCTGGCGGAAGGGAGCCCCTCAGGACAGACGAGGCTTCCTGCTTGGACGAGGATCGTGGTGGGCCTGCTGCCCTGCCGGGGGCCCTGTCCTCAGACCCACCTGGCCGCCCTTCACTCACCCCCTCCCCCATCAAAGGCCTGTCTTGTTGGAGCTGGGAGGCTGCTGGAGAGAGGTGACCGCAAATGAAAGTCCCCCCATGCCAACCCAGGCACTTCCCGACCCAGGTACTCAGGGATCCAGGAAGGAGGACAGAGCCTCCGACTGGCCCCCAGCTCGGGGAGGCGGCCCGGGCGCTGCAGCCAGGAGCCAGGGCCACCTGTATCTGCAAACAGGGCCAGAGCGTGGGACGCCCCAGCCTGCCGGGCAGATGTTTTCTGGAGCAATGGTCACCCTTGTTCATTTGCTCTCAATAAACTCGTGTGTCTGCCCTCCAGAGGCTGGAATTGACCCCCCTGTGAACTCAGACTGCCCTGCAAAGGGTGGGGACATGGGTTTCTTTATCAGGCAGAAGTGAGGGGTGTGACTGCCACTCTGGCTGGGGCCTGGCTCCTGCCTGGAGATGTCCCAGTGACCTGGCAGCTTCCCAACACCCAGCAAATGCCGCACGTGGGAGGGTTGCGGCCCCCTCTGCTGGGTGAACTGGACTGGAATATTTCATTTGTTAAATTTAGTGTAAACGTCCAGATGAGATTGATCAGGGTTTTAAAGCCTCTGTTCATTCAGGGCTGAACCAAGAGCGTGTCAGGCTTTGAGCTTCAAACTCGAAAGTAAACGCAGGTAACGATCAATTTGTTAGCGATTGCCGCAGTGAGTACCCGACTCCCCCATCTGGCCAGACCGCTCTCAGCTCTCGGTGTTAACTAATTGCCTGTGGTGGGGGTTATTGCCTGAGGGGGCCCCCGCGGCCCCACACCTGCCACGCTGCCTGGGATGGGGTGACAGAGTGCGGTCTCCGTCCTCAGCCCCACAAAATACTTCCCAGGAGATGCAGAGACAGAAGCTGCTGGGAAAGGTTTCATGTCAGACTGGGGGTCACAGACCTTTTTGGGTCATGATGAACAGGGGACACTGGTAAAGGGCCTGCTGGGACCCAGAAGCTCCCTGGCAGTGTGAATCTCCAGTGTGCCCTCAGGGGGAGCTATGAGGTGACCCACCTCACGGATGGAAAAACTGCCAGCTGGGACCCCCACCCACCACTCACCCCTGCCCCCGACACGGACAGATTTAAGAGGAGCCCACATTGCTGGCTTCCTGCCGTGTGAGCTGTCCCTTTCCTCAGAGCCACTGGGGAGTCCCCACTGACACCCTGCCCTGCGCAGCCCCCGTGCGGGCAGAAGTTTTGATGGTCTGTGACTTGTGTGAAGGACATGTTTGGTTCAACAGGAGAAACTGAGGGGAGGAGGCCAGGGGTCTCCCAGCTGGTCGCCAGACAGTGAGGGACAGCCCAGACAGGCTGCCTGCGGGCAAGCCAGTGGCCTCCCTGGGGGCAGCTCTGCCCTCCCCATCTCCCCGTGGCCTGAGGTGTCACTGAGAAAGGGACCCTCGAAAGCAGCAAAGTGGCCAGGAACTCAAACCAAAGGGACCCTCCAGCTGCCTGGTCCCAAGGAGGCGGGGAGGGAGCCAGTGAGTCCAGCTTCGAGTGGGGGCTCCGCTGGCGGTCAGCCTCCCCACGGCGCTGGGCCTTGACCAAAGGGAGGGGCTGTGGCCCTCTGCCAGGCCACACTGGTCCCAAATCCAGCATCCAGCATCCTGCATCCCCCAAGAAGCCACCCTGACATGCTCCTGGGCAAGGACCCGGCTTCCTTCAGTGCCACAGCCTTTGGGGAGGGGTGCGTGGGGAAGCTGGGACCCAGCCGAGGACACGAGGTCCCCTCAGGCACGGATGGGATGGAAAAAGACAGCATCCAGGTTCTGGCTGCAGCCAGAGGCCCTTGGCCTTGAATGGGTTTGAAAAGAAAACGCTGATTTTAAAGGGTGCTGATATTGGGAGCTTATGCCCCGTTCCAGGTGGGCTGGGGCCACCCTGTGATGGCCGGATGTGAGGAGGACGGACCCACGAAAGCTTAGTTGGGTTCCATCCAAGTGGACAGAGCCCTCGGGGTCTTTTCCTGCTGCTCACCCGACCCCTCCACCGTCTGAGCTTTGAACTCCCTGGGGGCGGGGGCGCTGGGGGCCGGGGCTGCCGACTCCAGCTTCCCCTGAATTCAGACGGACTGCGCTTTCTCCAGGAAGGGAAATGGATATCAACAAACTTCCACCCCGAAGATCAATCCGCTTCCTCCCGTCTGCCCCCAGCACCTCCCCCGCCGCCCCACGTATCCCGCCATCCTGCCTGCGTGCTGGGCTCGGGGTCCTGGGGGGGCGGTGGGTGTGGGGCAAGCTGGGCCACCCAGGGGACAGGTGAGGGGCTCCGACAGTTGCCACTCGGCATTTCCAGACATCACCGGTCGGTGGTATCTGGCAGGGGCGACGGCAGACCCCGCGAGCAGCCTTTCAGTGCGTGAACTGCAGTCAAGGCCATTCCCACCAAGGGCCCCTGAAAGTCCTTCCACAGGAAATGCCTGGCCAAGAGGGGCTGGAATTGCTGTCCTTGGATGGAGGGGTCTCGTCGGGTCTGGCATCCGCCCTGTGTGACACGGCCTTCGGCATGGCTGCGGCCTGGCTAAGCATAAACACGCCAGGTTCCAAAGCCGAGTGCCGTGGGCTTTTCTGCCAGCTGCCGGCTTCCTCGACGTGATCCCCTCCTCTGGGGGAGCTGCTGGTCACGGAGCACTCAGCACCTCTGGTCCAGGGAGCACAGAGTGGGGAAATCCCTGCACCCCCAGCCCGTGGACTCTCACCACCACCTTCCAGGAGGCGCTGCTCCTGTGAGGGGTTCCCTAGGGAGAGTTGGGGGAGCTGGCAGGGGCTCGGGGGCACGGGGAGCACCGCGGGTCGTGCACTCCCAACCCCTCCTCTTTCCAGGATCATCATGCAGAGGTGCCAGTGCCTGGACGGGAAAGACCCTCCACCTGATCGTTTCTTCGAACGCCTCTCTCTTTGATACGCAGAGCCCCCAGGGGGCTGTGAGGAGAACATCGTGGAAGGACCTCGAGCCCCACAGGAGGCCCAGCCTGAGCAACAGACCCGAGCAGAGCCTGCCGGGCATGACGGCTTTGAGAGTGGGGGCCAGACCCACCTAAAGAGCCCACGCCCCTGGCCAGGGCTCCCTGTGGGCAAAGCCAGACCCAGCTCTGGGGCTGTCACATGGCTGCCCAGACGCCCGTTGGGGGCTCCTGTTCTGAGGGCGAGGTGACCCTGGACACACACTGTCAGCACAGTTGGAGGCCTTGAGTGGGCCAGGTAAGGAAGGGTTGAGGGGTCACCAGGAGAATAGGACTGGTCCTGGGAGGTGGCCATGTCCAGGGAAGTCTTCAAAGGGGGACTTCTCACAGCTCAGCCTGACCGATGACAAAGCCGAAGCTCTCAGAGGCAAGGTGGCCACCCTGAGACCCTGCGGGCTGTGGCGCCAGGTTGTCTTCAACCCTGGACTGGCCGAGTTCCCGAGCTTGGTAAGGAGAGGCACAGCTGGGCTGTGACGACGAGAGGGAGACAGAGACGTGGGCAGGGGATGCCTACTGCAGAAAGGCAGGTCCCCCTGAATCTCCACAGACAGAACGGAAGGTCCCCTATGAGTCTGGCTGCCCAGGCGCTTTCTGGAGCACCCCATTCTGCACCCACACAGTCCAAAGGACGTGCAGCTCACCGCAGACGGAGGTGAAGCGAACCTCCTGGGACCCCCACCCCAGCTGGGCAGCCTCCGAGGAGTCGGATCCCCTATGCCACGTGATGATGTGGGGGGGACCTGAACACCGGCCAGACACACTTGCGGACTTGCAGGGGTCCCCGTGCTCAGAGCTGCTTGCACCTCATTTCCCCCTGCAGCCTGGTACCCCAAGATGTGGCGGGCAGCCCTGTCCCCACACCCTGCGGAGGGGAAGGGTGTGGCTCAGCAAGGCTGATGTGCCCCTCCGTGGGGGGGCCTCTGTGTGCCCAGGTCCTCTGTGCACGAAGCCACTGCCTGGCCACCCGCCCACAGGTTGACAGATTAGCTCGGCTGCCTGGCCCGGCGTCCTTGCCCTTCCTACGCCGGGAAGAGACGGCAAGCTCTGTTTATTTAGACTTTTCCTAAAGCTGACAGCTTGAATCAGGCTAATTTACCTGAAGTATACCAACCGTCCTCGTATTTATTTTACGATATTTCACCGATGTAACCCAATCCCTGCCCTCACCGTGCCTTGTTTACCGCGGCCCAGGAGTGCGCATCTGTCTCCCATATCGCCACAGCCGCTGCTCCATGTTTCAAGGACAACAGAGAAGTTCCCAAATGGGGGCCTTGGGGACAGGCTGGGCCCTGGCTGCCCTCACGGCCTGGATGACAGTGGGGGACAGAGGGAGCACTGTGAGCCTCTGGACTTGGGTGTGGTGCAGGTGCTGGAGCAGCTGGGCCAGGCCTCGGATGAGCGGCTGAAGGGGAAGTTCCACCTGCACCAAGGTCCTGGCCCCACCGGGGTGGGGGCAAGCCCAGCACCCCTGATGCTGTCGTTTGCTCAGCTTCCAGGGGTGGCGCTGGCTGGTGTACAGCTGTGAGCCCACTTTGCAGAAAGGAAGAAAGACCCTCCCCCAGAGTCACACACCGAGCCGCATCAGGGCCAGATTCCAGCCAGGCCTAGGCTGCTCCGAAAGGCCCAGCTGGCTCACAGGGTCACGCTGCCCAGGCTCAGGGCATAGGTGTGGGCTGCCCAGGTCTCTCCCCCCAGATGGGGCTGGGGGCTGTAGGAGGCAGGAAACACGCAGTGCAGCGAGAGAATGCACAGCCGAGCCGAGGGAAGGCTGTGCCCTCGGTCCCAGCGGCTCAGATTCGGGTAGCCACTTCCCAGGAGCAGAGACCTCCCATGCTAAGATGTTCTCGCTGTGCTGTTTTTGACGGAAAAGAAACAGAAAACAACGGCACGACCACCTGAGGGAAATGTTTGCTGACCTCAGAGGGTCCACGGTTGGGGGATCAGGCAGTCATTCAAGGGGCATCGAGAGGCCTTGTGGCTCTATGGACCCATGTTTATGGCTGGAGATTTGACAAATGCCTCTGAGAATAGGCCCCGAGCTGGGGCCCGTGCTGGTACCAGCAAGCAGCCGCTGAGGGGATACCCACGCCCCGAGCTTACCCTCTGTTGGGGAGCCCTCGCAGCCAGGCAAACAAACAAGCAGAAGACAGATGGACGAGCACCTTTCAGAGCATGATTGAAGGAAACAAAACAGTGAAATGCTGGGGCCAGGTTAGGGGTGACCCACAGGCAGTCAGGAAGGGTCCTTTGTGCTGGTCCTAGTACCGGAGGCTGGAGGGACCCGGGCTCAGTGAGGTGGAGGGGAGCTGTCAGAACACGCGGGCCTGGTCCTCACACAACAGGTGAAGTGTGGAACAGTCCGGCTGTCCCTGCGCAGCCTCAGCCCGGCGTTGGAGCCAGTGCCACTGAGGCCATGATCACTGTGTTTAGGGTGGAGGGATCATTGGTGTTTTCATTAGCTTTTCGGATTATCCGTGGAGCTCTTGAGATGTTTTCTTTTCCCCAAACTATTAAAAACACACTGCTCACCTCTGCCCCCGAAACTGTGGGCCTGACAGGGTGGGCTCTGCTTGGGTTGGTTGCCCTCTCGGTGATGGGGCCCAGCCTGCCCACGGGGTCCCTGTGGCCTCGCTAGAAGACACCCACTGCCCAGGGCCACAGAGGCCTGTCCAGGGAGGAGGGCCACCCTCGGTGGAGCCAAGGGAACAGTGCTTACTCCTGGCCCTGGGGGACTGTTTTGGAGCAGGGGTCTTCTTGGTGGCTCTCAGAGCACAAGGAGTAGGGGGAGTGGCCTAGTGCCATCCCACCCTGTGGTCACAGGGCCACCTTGGTGTATGAACAGCACTGGCCCGAGTGCTGGAGGCCTGCCACACCAAGGGATGATGGCCGAGCCTTCCCCCTGCGTTGAGGACAGGGGCCGGTGAGCAAATGGGGGCAGGTCGAGGCAGGCCCGGCGGGCGGAGTGAGTAAGTGCCCGGGGTCAGCGGGAGGGGCCGGCTGGGCTCCTGGACGGACGCGGCCACCTCCGGCTCCTCTGTGCGTGAGCGCGCTCCCCCGGGAAGGGGGCCGGGGCCGCACTGTGCCATACATCTCTGTCAAAATCTCTATGAATAAATTAACCTTTTTAAAGATTAGTGCACTCTAATACCTCAGGGTTTTTTAAACAGAACAAATGCTAAAAGTGTTCTGACAGAGCGTGCCGAGTTTGCAGGTTGGCGCATCAACAAAGGCCCGGCTGCACCCCTTAAGGGGCCGGCTCTGCATCCCGCATCCATGGGGCAGGGGTCCCGGCTGTGCACATTGGCCTGGCCACGCTGGATACCCGAGGAGGGGTCACTGGCCCCAACCAGGGGAGGCAGGAGGGGGTGTGTCTGTGCCCACGGGGGAGCTTCCACAGTTACTGGTTTCTGCCCATGTCCCTGTGTGCACGAGGTGGGTCAGGCAGCCACCTGACTCCCTGGGGCCAGGCGGAGGCTGGCACACAGGAGTGGAGGCAGCTTGGGGTGGGGAAGGGGCCTTAGGGCCAGGGGCTGGGGTGGGCCTCTCCCCAGTGGCTGAAGAAGGGAGGGTATTCCAGGCAGGGGTTGGCATGCACAAAACACAGAGTTAGGGGACCGTGAGGATGTGGGACCCTGTGTCGGGCTGAGGGCACCTGTGAGCAGGGAGTGGGAGTCTCGGGGCAGCGGGCGAGGAGGCTGGAGGGGCTGCCCCGCAGAGCACCTGTTTGCAGGTGGAGGAGCTTGGCTCCTGTCCTGAGCCTGAGGGAGCTGCTGAGGGCTGTGAAGGGAGGGATGCCGTGGCAGAGCCGAGGAAGGCATGGGTAAGGGCAGAGACGGCGGAGGAGGCTGTGGGGGCTGCTGCGATGGTCTGGGGGAGAACACAAGGCCTGAGCTGAGGGTAACAAGGGGGAGGGGAGAGGCCTGCAGACCCCCACGCCGTCTCCTTAGGATGAACCCTCTTTGTTCCAGGAACCTCGGCTCCGGGAGGATGTTGCTTTGCTCACGGCTGGTTCTCAGAGCTCAGAGGCAGGCCTGGCATACAGTAGGTGCTCAGTAGCTCATGCCAGGGTGAGAGAGAGGGCCAGGTCTACCTGTGCCCTGGAGCCCAGGACCCAGACCCACCCACTTTCCTGGGAGCTGGGGCGACTCCCTCCAGAGTCCTCAGCTCCTGGGGCCCCTGCAGACCCAGTGGATGCGGCTGTGTCCGCTGCTGAGGGAAGCCATGGAGGAAGGTGCGCATGGTCCAGGCACAGGCCAGCCCCTTCCCCTCGCCACAGCATGGGCGACAGCCTTCCTCCTCTCCCTGCAGGGCCAGCAGGGTGGGGTCTGGCCTTCAGTCGAGGTGGGCTCTGGGCCACTTGAGCCACCAACAGCTGTCAGTGGTCCCAGGGTCTTCTCCTTGCTGCTAAGACAAGAATCCAGGATGGACCGCCAAGGGCAGCCGGGGGTCCACCCTCAGGACCCGACGGACCCTTCCTTCAAGCCTGCTGTGGGCCTGGCCCTGTGCGGGGAGCCAGGCCTCTGTCCTCGCCAGTGTCCTGTCTCAGCAGCCAGCCCAGAGCTTGGACCCTCCCCAGCGACCCCAGGAGCCTGTGAATTCCAGCCTTCTGATGCTGTTCCAGACCATCCTGGGTGATAAGCCTTGGGGCACCACATGTCCCCATTGCCAGGGTGTGGCTGGAGACCCCAGCAGGGAGCCCCCGAGAGCTCTAACAAGATAGAGCCCAGCATCCTCCCCTGGTGATCACTTCCCGTGCTCTGAACCCTGGGGTGAGGACTTCGTCACAATAACAGCACGAGGCTGGTGGCAGACGAGGCAGCCGTGGCTTGGGGCAGTTCGATGGCTGGGCCAGAGTCCCCGTGCTGGCCAGCATCAGCGCCAGGCTCACATGCAGGCACCTGGCCCTGCTATCTTCACGCCTCGTGGGGCAGCCCTGGACGCAGCCCAGCTCCTCCAGGCCACGCGTCTTCCCTGCGCAGAGAACATCTCAGGCTGGAGTCTACGGAGCAGTTTCTACCTCGGCTTCCCGGCAGGACATCCCAACTCTCAGGGCCTCCGGTTCCTTCCGCCCTGGAAACACTCCCAGGCTGGGGCTGATGCTAGAACATTCTCTTAGGAGGTGCTTGTTAGTTTTTGAGGTGAGGAGAAAGGACCTGGGGTGAGCTGAGGTGGGGAGAGGCCAAGCCAGCACTCTGTCTGCTGCTCAGTGGCTCGTCCCGAACAAATGGACGGTCCACAGGGCTTGGGGTAGCAGTGTGGGGCTTGGTCGGGGCTGGGCCCCTGGTACCTCTGAGACATCGCAGGGAGGGCCTTCCCCTCTCAGAAGCCCCCCCACCCTGGGCTTGCTTTTCTGGGGGAAGCCCTCAGTCTGTCGGTCACTACCTGGGCTTCTCTGCACCGCTGGGGGGGGGGGGCTTTGGCCAGACTGGGAGGGGCAGGTGTTTGGGGTGGAAGAAGTGGACACTGCAGGCACCTCTGGGACCTGCCACCCACTTCCAAGTCAGGGCCTGGGGTCCCTGGAGGTGGGCGCTTGAGTGGTGTGGGTGTCGGGGAGTGGCAGGGGACAGATTCCTGAGTCTTTAGTTTTCTGTTCCTGTGACATTATGGTTTCCGCTCTGCTGCCTGGGCTTAGAGTGACCAGTGGGTTCCAGGCATCGGCCAGAAGACGCCCTCATCCCGTAGACACAACATTAGAGGTTGGGGGTGGTGACTTGGCATCTCAGAGACTCAGGGGGTTGGGGGAAAATTTCCACTCCCAGGAAACCCCCCGAGGTCTTTCTACCATTCCCACATGTGGGCAGCTGGGAAGAGCTGGTTTGCGGAAGTCAGGGGTGGCCTGTCCAGCTGGCTCTAGCCAGACTGTCCCTGGCTGGGTCCACCTGGGGTTGGTCCCAGGGCTGGTGTGGGTGGTCTGTCTCACCCTGGAGCCAGGACGGCACTTCCCTGGCCATCTGGCCCCCGTCTGTCCTCGGTTTCCCCTGCCCCACCCTCTGCCTCTTGTCACGGTACAGAAATTGGTGCGGGCCCTGGGCCTCCGTGGGTGTCTGTGTTCTGGGATGGGGACCCCCTCTGGGAGGAGGGGCACGGCAGGGGCTGAGGGGGTCAGGCAGGTGTTCCTTGTCACCAGACCCCACCCGTGACCGACACAGGCACATGGCAGTTCTCACAAAAGTTAATTCAACAAGCTTTGGACCAAATCCTGAAATTTGCTCACAAGGACCTCTATTTATAGAGTCTCGCTCTTCTCTGGGGTCGGTCAGCCATCCGTATGCTTTCAAGAGTTTATAACTCTATTATTAAATTTAAAGTTGGCTTTGGTTTTAATTCACAGTGAAAACTGCGTACCGTGGGGGAATCCCGGGAATGCATTTTGGAGCGATTGCCAGAGAGTGTGTTTCCAGGGTTCCCTGCCCCCAGAGATAGCCCGGGCAGGTCCAGGAGCCCCCGGTGAAGGGCTTCCCGAACCCTTGGCCCAAAGCTGCTCCCGCAGCTTCTCTTACACCAGGTGTCCGGACCGCTGGGCAGCTGTGTGGCTTCACCAGCCGGACCTGCCCGGTGACTTGCACTCAGGTGTTCTCGGTGCTGTGCTCTGGAGGGCGAGTGGTCCTCATGGCCTGGTGGACTCCGGATGATTCTGTCCATAGGACGATGTCACATACCCACTGCTGCCTACTTGGTGCAGGGTGGGGACCCTGGGCGCATGCTCAGTGTAAGGAAGGGACTCAGGTGAGGGGCCTGGGGCTCTACCTGTCTCTCTTGGTCCCTTCCTCTCTCCCTGGCTCTTCAGGTGATTACTGAACACCGTGCTGTGCTTGGCATCGGTCCACATCCGAGCTCCCCCGGCCCCTCTCTCTCCACGGAGAGTGTGGCTTTCCAGGCACTCTTCAAGCTGCTGTGGCCGAGCTGGAGGGTGGGGACGGAACATGGCCAGAGGAGGCTGGGCAGAGTGGCCGGCCTGGCCCAGAAGTCGGGGTGCTCCCGCCCCGGCCCCTACCCCATCCAGGCAGCGTTGATGGGAGCAGGTCCTAAAGCCCTTCAGCCCCACAGGAACCTGCCTGTGTCCGAAGAACCTCGCAGCCCAGAGGCAGCAGAGGGAGCCCGGCTGGTGGGCGCCGCCCGGCCAGCCGGCCAGTAGATGGTGTTCCCGGCCCACTTTCCAGCTGCCTCTGCTCCCGGCCTGCAGGCGGCCGCCCCGCGCCTCAGTGCAAGCTGGGCACATCTGGAAATGTTTGATTTGATATAGTGTCGCTTTACATTGCAGAAATGAGCGTAAGCGGCTTTTTAACCCACCAAGTGAGAAATGTGATCTGGGTTTTACTGCCGACCCTTTAAATAAAAAACAGATCGCTTATTAAACCATTATCTATCAAGGTTGGGGGGGTTGTGGAGAGTGGACCCAGATCGGGTGCAGATGGCAAGGGACCCGGGTCTGTCCCCCGGCCCAGTGGGTGGGTGGGTGCACAGGCCAGTGGCTGGCGCGTCACTTCCAGGGGACGAGGGAGGGGCCCAGGCGCCCTCCGCCCATCCCACCCACCCCTTTGCCAGCCGCTGCTGCTGCCGGTGGAGATTTGCCAATTTCCTCTCTGGAGGAAGGGCATAAGGTCACCGGCCTGGCTGCTGCTTACGGGCCCTGTGCTCCCGTCAGGGTGACTGGAGAGAAGCTGCAGCCACTGGGCAGGAGTGAACTGCTGGTCCCCAGGGCCTCATCCTCAAAGCTGTGGGCAGAGGGCTTGGACCTGGCTGTGCTGGGAGGGTCCCCGCTCCCCTCTCAATGACCTCAGCTCCTGAGCACAGAGCCAGGGTCCCAATTCTGGGCTCTCAGCCCCATCGGGCTACCGAGGCTCGTCGAGCTCGTCTTTCTAGGGGGTGGCTGGGGGTTTTAAATGTGCCTCACGGTGATCCCACTATGTCATGACTTTGGGTCGAGGGGTGTTCCCAGAGGGGCTGGGCTGATCGGGCCAAATGCTTTGCCCTCTGGAGATGGCAGGGTCTCTGGGTTGTGGGGACAGGCACGTGGTGGCCACCACTTGGTCTGAAGTCCTGGGGCCCCTCCTGGAGCTGCCGGCACATTATTACAGCAGGGGACCTGGGGTGCCTGCCCCCTCCATGTGGGGGCCCTGGCTGCCCTCTGGCCACGTGCATTTCTCGTTTTCAGCAGCCTGCCCGTTGAATCGGGTGTCGTTTCTGTTTGTAGTGTGTTCTGCAAAGTAGGGTTCCAACGTCAAGGCCCTGTCCCAGCAGCATTTTTTGTAAATGGTTCCCTGCTCCCCCCACCGCCCCCGCCAGCCACCGCTCCACGGAGACGCCCTTGGTAAGCTGACCAGAGCTCTGCCTGGCGTCCCTGTACCCGGGACACACGGTGCACGAGCTGTGTTGAGGTGTGAGAGGCTCCTGCTCCACATGCTCTGGACCTTCATCTTTGAGAAGCCTCAGTGGTGGCCACAGTGACCCCAGGGGTTTCCCGAGCTGGAACCAGAGGTGGGGTTGAGAAGACGGCCGGGTTGACCGGGTCCTGGATGAGTCAGGGTGATGGGGAGGGGGTGGTGTTGGGGACTGTGCAGTAGGACAAAAGCAGAGTGGACACAAGACGATGTGTCCCGGGGAACCCAGTGAAGGACGAGCTGTGATGCTGGTGTTGACGGCTGGCAGGGCAGGTGAGATGCTCCGTGAGCCAGCCTGGCGCAGATCCTGGGGTCTGCTCTGCTGCAATTCCAAGGGGATTCTGCAAGTCCCGAGATGTGGGGCGTTGCTGTCACTGTCCTCGTTGTTATTCAACAGGCCTTTGTGGGGGTGCAGAGCCATGAGTTTGGGGGAGTCTCAGAGACACAGAAGGGACCAATGACACTGACTGTCCACTGTCCTGTTCACACTGGGGACAATTTCTGACAGCCCTAGCCTGGCTGTGTCACTCCCTTCTCTGGGCTGGGCAGGCGGCCCTGGACACTGGGTGTTGGGGGGGACTCAGGGGCGGCCAGTGTGTGGGTCTCAGGAGGTCAGAGAGGTACAGGCTGGTTGGGATAGGAGGAGAGGTCCCAGTCATGGAGGGATGGCGTGAGCAGCTGGGGGGTGGGCATTCTGGGGTGACTGCCCTGGGGTTGGTGTCAGTCAGGCCAGTGCCCTGCAGAGGGATTTATCCACTGTGCAGATGAGGAAGGGAGGTCCAGAGAGGGTCAGGGGCAGGCCTAGGGCCGTGCAGCCAGCAAGTGACAGATCTAAGGCTGGGAAGCACAGGGCAGGGTCCCAAGGGTCGGGCACTGTGGTCGGGGGTCCTGAGTCCCACCCCAACAGGCATTGCTGCTGGGGCTGGGAGGGCAGGGTATTTCTGTGCCAGGTCCTGCAGCTCCTGGTCTCTTTGGTGAAGGTGACCACAAGGTCACGCCTTCCCCATGGCCCCCTGCCTGTGGGGGCCCATTGACTGCCACCCTTGTCTCTATGCCCTGCTGCCCACGGTGCATTGGCCAGTGGCAGATTTATCTGTGCTGTCACAGCCAATGGAAATATGGCCTGCCCGCGTCACCGTGTACTTACAGTGACCGAGCTGGGACTGGGCATATGCATGATTTATGGGCCCTGCTGGACCCAGTGAGTCTGATCCCAACACACAATGTGGCCCATGCATGGCAGTCCCTGAGGGGCAGACCTCGCAGGGCCGCACCTGACCTTGAACAGGGGCTCCGGGCTGAGGCAGGGACACTCACAGATGTGCAGGGGACTGTGAAAAGTCAGGTCCCCTGATGCAGGTTGGGGCTGAGCCTCAGTGGGCCTGGGGGACATCTAGGCCTGGGGTGGCCAGGGCATGGGCTATCCAGGTGGCAGTCTGGATAAGGGGGTAGATTCGGCTCAGCTGGGGACATGGGTGCCTGGCTCAGGGGGCAGCTGGGTCCCTGAGTTCCTAGTGGCCAAGGCCTGAGCCGAGACAGGAGGCTCCCCTGATCCTGCCCCTCTACCCAGGACACCCCCTTTCCTGTTCCTCTGGCCTCAGTTATTCTCGGCCCTGTGATTCCCGACTCCCCACCCGGTTTGGTGAGGGCCCTGCTCCCTCGCTCTCCTTCCCGGGCTGCCTCCCTGATCCGCCCTTTCTCAGCTGCTCCGCAAACCCTTCTTGATGTTTTCGGCCAATGGGTCCCGGCCTTGGTTCATTCTGCAGCCCTGGGAGCTTCCGAATCCTTGATTACCACAAACGCTAGATTCCCGGATCTTCTGCTGGTGACCACCTTCACCGAGGGGCAGACAGGCTGGGGTCCCTCGCTCCCTCGGCCCCACATCTTCACCGAAGGCCAGGAGGGGTCACTGATCCCACCACCAGTCCACCGGCATGCTGGGGGGCCCATGTGTGGGGACGGTCGGCCCTGCTGTCCTTGTGTGTCTTGTCACCTAGGGATGGTGGATGTTGGTCTAGGTGTACATGCAGCATCGGCCACACTGCGTGATCTCAGCAGCTGGTCTGTAACCCTGGCTCTGTCAAGGAAGCTTCTGGGTTCCTCAGTGCGCACAAATTCCAGTGATGCATGTGGGGGCTGCGCCGATTTTCTTCGTGGAGCATAAAACCCCGAGTGGAGCCGCCCACTCCGAGGAGGAGGTTGAGAAACACTGGGTTGCCCATGGCCATGCTGTTGGGATTCTGAGTGCTTGTGGGGGGCAGTGGACATCGCCCAGGGGGTCCCTCTCTATGCCCTCTGCATCCCCTGTGGACTTGGTGTTGGGATAACCCAGCTGTGGCCTGGGATCTGGCAGACCCTGCTTCCCTAGCCATAGCGTCCCATGCCCACTGTGCGGATAGAAAAGTGGAGGCTCAGGGAATGACAAGGGGTTGTGGGTCCCAGACCTGCACTGTGGGGCAGGCCCAGGCTGAGGGGAAGGGCCTGCTGCAGGAGGCCGGCGGGTGGCACTGGATCCTACCAGGTGGGTGGCCATGGTGCAGTCCCCAGGGAGCAGGGCCTGAGAGGAGGGTGTTGGCCTGGCCTGGGGACACGGGGCTTGACAGTGAAGCTGCTGCCTCCACAGGCTCTGAGGCAGAACAGGACTCGAGGTGGTTGGTGACTGAGGCTGGGAGGGGGGACCTGGGCAGAAGGAACAGCCCCTGCAAGGCCTGGGTGAGAGGGGCCTCGTGCCCTGCTGGCTCAGGGTGAGGCAGGGAGCGGCTGGAGGGCAGGGCTCACGGAGGGGCGGGCAGGACGCTGGGCTGTGGGCTTGGATTCTGCCCTGTGGGCTAGATGGTGGCACAGAGGGTCTTATTGGCTGCCCCCCCCCACCACCAAAATGGAAACCCAGTGAGGGCGGGGACCGGGGGACACAGCAGACGCTGAGTGTTTGTTGGCTGCACAGATGAACAAGGGACGAGGTAGCAGTGCTGGGGCCACGTGACCACGCTCCACCCTGCCTGGGCCCCTGGAGCCGGGTCTCCTGAGTGTGTGGTGCTGCAGGCTCCAGTCAGTGGCAGGCACATACTCATGTGGGCATGCACACTTGTGCAGCATACCTGTGTCTTCACACACACACGTAAACACACACACTCGTGCACACAGCAGTGCACGCATGAACAATCATATACACAGTTGTTTGGACATACTCGGCAAACACACACGCTGTGCACACATGCACAAAACTCCTGGGCACACACACTGCACAAGTGCGGGGTGATCCTGCACATGCGGTACCATCTGGCATGGCTCGCCCACCCCTCAGGCACCTCTGGCGCTGCACACCTCCCCCAGTCCTACCTGTCCTGGCTCCAGCGACCGTGGCCTGGCTGATAACCAGAGCATATTCAAGAGAGATGATTCTGATTAGAATAACCCATGTCCGCATGCAGAAGAAGTTGTATCCAGAAGGCGGCCGGGCTGTCATGGAGCGTTCAGCTCCCTAAGGACATAACGTAGAAAAGACGGAGGGATTTCAGCTGGAGAGCCCAGGGTGGGGCTGGGGCTGGTGGAACGACACGAGGGGCTGTATGGCTGCTTGCTCAGTGTTTGCATCTGGAGGAGATGGGGGCAGCGGCCTGGTGGAGGGGCCCTGGGCCCACCCTGCCCACACGGACTCCTGGGCTGGGCCGACCTGGGACTGAGCCTTGAGCAGCCGCTGTGTAGCTTTGAAAACACAAGCCCCTCTCGGAGCCTCCCCTTTTGCATGTGGCAGGTGAGGTGGGGAGAAGACACAGAGAGGGCCAGATGCCCTCTGGCCAGTCCCACCACCTGGGGCCCTCTGGTCATGCACAGGGAAGAGGCCAGAGAGGTTAGATCGAGCCCTTGTGGGGAAGTCCCAGGCCCCACGAGCGGGCAGGGATGAAGGACTTGCTGACCATTCCCAGCTGTGAGCGCCCCAGGAAGCCCTCTACCCCAGAACTGAGAGGAGCCAGGCCCAACCAGGAGGAGACACCAGGAGACCAGGAGACAGTTCCTGGCCCCCAGCCCCCAGCCCCAGCCCTGAGGAGTTCTTACTTGCAAAACCGCATTGCTGCAGGCACTATGGGGGCCTCTGGCCAAAGCCTGGGAGCACCCCGCCTTCCTTGCTGCCAGGCTGTGGAGCCAGTGGGCGGCACACAGGCCACATTCCTGGGACCCTCCGCTTGTGCAGCCCTGTCCAGAAACCGTAATCTTCCTGCACCTGACCCGTAGCAGCGGCCCAACAGCGTTCTGTTGAGTGAAAGCACACGGCAGTGGTGTGTGTAGCTCTTTCCTAGTGTGCCCAAGACCTCAGGGACGCAGAACACCGGTGAGTCTGTGGACGGGATAGCCTAAACCCAGGCTGTGCTGCTGCTTGTGGGACCACACTCCCATCTTCCGAGGGGCCCCAAGAAGCTGTGGGGGCTTTGTGGGGCCCACTGGCTCTGTCCCACCCGGCAGGGTCAGGGCCAGCCTCCTTCATGGTCCAGCCCCGCCGTAGCTCCAGGGCCACACGGGCGCCTTCCCTCAATGCCATCCCCCCCGCCCCGGGTCAGCCACGGGCCGGGCAGGGCTGGCCGCGAGTCCTGGGTTTCATTACCTCTGAGATGCCCCCGGCCCCGGAAAATATCCCAAATTTAACCCGTCCCTGCAGCGCGATCGTATCAGGCCTCTGCGGGCTGCAAACGTGCTTCTCTCATCTGGTTTCCGTACTGCACAGCTGTGCAGACCCAAGTGGCAGTCAGCTGGACGACGTCTGGGGCATTGATCCTGGTCAGCCCGTGCAGCCTGACCCTCCATTTGGGGCCAGCCCAGAGGGCAGCTGGCAGGAGCACCGCAGGGCCCGAAGTCCCAGGGTCAAGTGCCTGTCCTATCCGTCCCAGGTGGTACACTGGACATGCCGCCCCGAAGGACAGAGCCCTGAGGGTCAGCTCTTTCTGCTGCGAGGCCACCCGTGCCGGAAGTGCACCTCCAGCTGCTCTGAAGGGCCCGTCCAGAGCACCTGGACCTCGGCACCTTGTCACCTGGAGGAGGGGACAGCTGGGGTCAGGCATGGGTGGGCAGCCCCGTCCACCGTGGGCGCCTTGATTTACCGTCCCTGCTCCTTTAACGGCCGTCTCCGGGCGCCGGCTCCGAGCCCCTCCTGCCCCCGCGCTGCCCCGTGCGGCTGAGCTTGGGAAAATCTATTACCGCCGAGTCATTAATCTGGGGCTGCCGCCTCGGGCGCTTTCTGGCCCCTCTATTTAATGGGCTCTGCTTCCTGAGCTCCGGAGCCGTGCTGCTTCCTTCTCTTGATCAGCTTTGTTTAATTATCAAAATATTTGATGCAGAAAATTGACATTAGTTCTGAAGGTTCTGCCCTCCTCCTCCTCCTGGCTCCTGGTGACAGTGAGTGGCCCATTGCCTCGAAATAGCAAGTGGGCCACCCCCCACACCATGCGCGGCCAGGCAGACACGCGAGAGTGCTGGGGTGGGGCTGCCTGGCCCCGCTGGATCCTGCCCTGGAAGCTTGCTTGGGCCACATTCCCCTCGCCCGTTCCAACCCCTGTTGTCCCCTCCTGAGGGCTACTCCCTTGGCCGGAACAGCCTTGGGGAGAGGCTGGAGTGCGGACACAGCTTTGCTGGACTTCGAGGGGGACTTGTGTGCCTTTCTGTGCATTGTCTGTTCAGAGACCCTCCTCCCCACCACACACCTGGATGGGGACCCTGCCCTGCTGGCGAATATCACAGAGCCCCCAGCTCGTGGCAGAGCTTGGTGCTGGGCACCAGGGGTGTGGCCTGCCCTCTGGCTGTCATCAAGAGTCTCAGCCCCTCTGCAGAGTCCCTGAGGGGTCCTCTTGGGCAAGGGCCAGGCCAGCCTGGCAGCCATCCTCCTGCTTGAGGGGCAGGAGGGTCCTTGTGGCCAGCTGTGTGGTCAGGGCCTGTGGCAGAGGCAGGGAAAAAACCTGGGAATGGTTGGGGGCTGCTGAGCCATGGGGCCCAGGCTGTGTCCTGTTAAAGATCAGGCTGCTCCGTTTTGCCTGTTGAGCTCTGGAGCCTCTAGCTCCAGGCGGCCGGGCAAGGCCCAGCCGTCTTCTTTGCCCATGTTTCCATTTACGTTCTGGCCCATGGTGGGGCGGCATGCACTGGGCTCTGTTCAGGCCTTAGCGCTAGTCTTGGGACTCTGTGTGTGTGTGCACGCATGCGTGTACAGGCACGTGTGCTCATCTCTTTGCATGTGCAGATAGGTGCATGTGTGCAGGCTTGTGTGTGTGTGTGCCTCTACAGGCCCTGTATGTGTGAACATACGTGTGTGTGACCACAATACATGTGTGGACATGTGTGCCGTGTGTGTACCACCTTGTGTATGGGCCCACATGTCCCATCCACATGTGCAGATGTCCACAGGTGCCTAACAGGGGCTACCAACCTAAGATAATTAATGTCAATCTCAAAGAAGCCCCTTCTTCCTTTCTCTCTGGCCGCCCCTGCTGCCCGATTCCTGGGGCTGTGTCCACCTGTCTGTGTGAGCCAGTCTCACTTCCAGAGGTCAGGGGCACGGATTTGGACCTGGCTTCCTGGTCCAAGTGGCCAGCACTTGGTGTGGGGCAGCTGGAGCTGCCGTGGGCTTTTGAGCAGGGGCTGGCGCAGGAGCACGCCCTGGAGGACTGTGCGTCCAGCTTCGCTGGCAGCCGCATCTGCAGACCCCAACTCGTTTATTTGCTCCTGGCTCCTCAGTCTTGGGTACAGTGGCCAATGTCTGTCTTTGAATGTGGATGTCAAATAATTTTCAAAACAGAACGTAGTTTCAAGGTTGAGAAGATACCATTATGGAAAACAAATAGCGGTCAAGCTCAGATCCACGGCTTTTCACTTGCAATCAATGTCCCTGGCGGAGAAACAGGACAAAGGGAAGGTGTCGCTCACTCAGGGAGGCAGCGTGTGGTCATGGCTCCAATTCCACCTGCAGTAAAAGGAAAACAAGGCGGGCACACGGCTGTGTGGCTCTTGGGGACGCTGGCGTTGGGCCTCTGCCGTTGAACCCTGCGACGTCTGTCGGCGCCGTGCGTTCAGCAGTGGATGGGCCATCTCACCCCGCCCATCTGCCCTCTGCCTAAGTCAGAAACGGTGCTGTCCTGTCCTCCCCGTCGCCATGCTGAGGACACAGCCCTTTCCTGTCCTGTCACTTCCCACAACTCCTGGACAGACGTCAGCACCCTGCATGCCTGGATTGATTATTGTCCCTGCATTCGAATGAGACCGAGAGGACTGGCTTCACACGTGGCAGCAAGCTGGTGTTCAGGGAAGAGATGTCCTGTTTCTTGGGAAGTGGGGACCTGGGCCTGGGCACCAGAGACGCAGATCCACACTTTTCTGCGCTGGGCAGGTGATTTTTGGTCAAAATGTTTTCACAGGTCTTTGCCGATTTTGTGTGACTGGGTCGGGGGTGGTGAGGGGAGCAGGGTCTGCCATGTGACCAGCCATTGGAGGGGGTTTCAGGAGAACCCCGATGTCAGTGGGAATTCACAGTGCCTAGCCAGAGCCACGTTTGGCCACACAGTTGCGCAGGGAGGCCTGGGGCTGTGTCCCAGACAACGTGCTTGACAGTTTCCTGAGGCTGCAGAACAAAAGGCCACAAACTGGGCGGCTCAACACAACAGACATTCACTCTCTCCCAGTTCTGGAGGCCAGAAGTCCGAAATCAAGGTGTGGGCCGGACTGCGCTCCCCACGAAGTCTCCAGGACAGGGTCCTTCCTGCCTCTTCTAGCTCCGGGTGGCTGCGGGTGTTACTCAGCTGTGGCCACATCCCTCCCATCTCTGCATCTGTCACCACAAGGCCTTCTCCCCTGTGTGTGTCCTTCCTCTCCTCTTCTTACAGGACCCAGTCATAGGGTTAGGCTCACCCTAAAACCAGGACAATTTCATTTAGAGTTTCTAATTCCACCTGCAAGACCCAATTCCCAAATAAGTCACAGTCTGAGGTTTGGGTGCACATGACCTTGGGGGACTCTATTTATCCCACTATGCCATGGGAAGAGGCTTCCTGGTTTTCGATGGAAAGTGCACAAGAAAAGGAAGTCCGTGTGACGGCCAGCTGGCGGAGAGCTGTGGCCTGTTCCCTGTCCATGGTGTGTGAACGCTGCCAGCAGGAGGTCACTAACCAGGGCTGGGGAGGCTGGGGAAGGTTCTCCCCCAGAGCTGAGTGACTTGGGGCCTGGATGGGTGTCCAGGGACGTTAGCTACATACCCACGCCGGGCGGAGGCTGCAGGGTCAGGGTGCGTGGGCGGTGACCTCTCCGCGAATCTGTTATTGACACATGCGCACGTACAGTGACCACTCTCAAATCTTGGCTGAGCTGAGCAAACTAATAAATAACCATGGTAACGACCTGCCGCCCCCACCCCTGCCCCAGTGGTCTTTGATCTTGTTATTCCGACACTCAGAAATGGTGGGCAGGTGAATTTTGTAAACGATCATGCCAGAGGACTTTGCATTTTTATGGCTGAAACCTGTTCTGCTCCCTGAGCTGGGGCGCCTCTGTGGGCATGGGGGTGGGGGGCATTTCAAATCACAGTGGTCTGTTTCCTACCCGTCTGCCCTTAGTGTTTCCTGCCACCAGAGTGACCCCCACAGCTCCTGGCCCTCCTGGGCACTGAGGCTGGGGGGTTTCCCTGGAGGGGGCAGGGGGCATTTGGGAGGATGTGTTTGTCTGCCCCTTGCCAAGGGAAGAAGGGACAGCCTCTGTGGCCACCTGGGGGGTGGGCTGGTGCTCTGGGCCTGGCTGCCTGAGCCTCCTGGACACTCAGGGGTTAAGCCCTCCCTCGTCCCCCTGCACCCACCCTGGTGCCCCAGTGGACTGTCATTTCCACACGTGTATTTGTCTGTGGTCAGAAGTCACTGCAGACCAGGGCTTCCTGAGACCTTGACTTTTCGCTGATACAGTTACTGCCGCCCTGGGACTTGTTTCCTGTGTGGCCATCTGCTGACCTGGCCTGTCCATTCCCCACCACGCCCGACCACAAGGAGCCGTCCAGCCCAGCCCCGGGCCTTGCCACAGCAGCCGATGCCCCCCCACCCCGCTCCAGCATCTTCCCCAGAGATGCATCCTTAGGGCGTTCTGTGCCCCCATGCCCGCGTGCCCTGGTGTGTATGAGACACATAGCCCCTGCTGATCGACCAGCCCACCCAGACACCCCGTCTCAGCACCTCTGCCACCATGGCGACGAATGACTTTCCTGGTTAACGTGATGCTGGTCTGGAGCTTTCTGAGGTGTGTGCTGGTTGGGGGGGGAAGACAGAGGGCTAGGGGGAGGAACAGGGGTGTAGAACTTCCGATTTCCTCTAGTCCCCTCTTTATGCTATTTCCTGGATGAGACGCATTCCCCGACTCCAACCCCGGCCACATGCACACGCCCATTCGGGGACGCCTTGCGCTGGCCCCTGCACCCTCTGTCACCCACGACCTTACACTCCCTGGCACGCAGGTGCTGGCAGCACAGCCAGGAGCTCACTCAGACGTGCGCCCCGTGGTGCAGCCCTCGGCCAGAGGAAGGATGTGGGCAGGAGCCCCTCTCCACCCCCACTGCTGCAGTCCAGCTCGGGGAGGGAGGGGTGTTGTGGTCAGGGCCATCTGGCCTGGAGGGGGACAGCCTGACATCTCTTTGGAGCTTGCTTCTGCAGTCCTGGAGGTCAGTGGTGGCCCCTGCCCCTGCGTGCCCCAGGGAGGGGGACTCACCCCCCAGGAGAGCCCCTACTGGCTCCCATGGGCCGCAAGGCTGCTGAGACCAGGCCCCCCTTTAGGGTCTCAGGAAGCCAGTGGACAGACTATTCCCCATCGCCTGGGCCCCTGAACAAAGAAGGCTGGCCCAGCCCAGTGCCGAGTGACAGGTGAACACCCCCGATGCCCAGTCCATGCTGAGAAGCGGCTGATGGAGAGGGACTGACGTGAGCTTGTGTCTGGTCCACCTGCCCCCAGCGTGACCACTCCGGCCTCAGGCCTCACGTCTCTGGACGCTCTGACAGGTCCCATCTGGAAAGTGCCTGCTGTCCCTCTATCGAGGGGCTCAGGTGAGAAGCCCCTAACCACTCCACTGGCCAGTGTGGGAGCCTCTTCCCCAACCGCTACCCCCACCCCCCACTGCACTGCGGGACCCCCTGGGAGAGGCGCTCCCTGAGGCTGCTGCCAGTTGCCCAGTCCCCCCTCTGGCTTGGGACTGTGTCCTCGACCATGCTGCTCTGCCTGGCTTCTGTGCTCACCACGCCCGGCACTTGACCCTGAGCCTGCCCCCACGTCCTCAGTGCCCCTGACCCCATCTGTCCCTCAGTCCCGTGAGTACCCAATCTCCCCACACCCCAGGACTCCCCAAATGCCCCTTCTCCTGATTTCCCTAAACTCTTAGTGGTCCCACCATACTTCCAGGTCCCCCAGCATGGGCGTCATTGTCCCCTGCTCCTCCCCCATCACATTAGGCCTGGGGCTGAGTCCTGACATCCCCTCTCTACAGCCATTGTCCAGCTGCACTTCCCTGGGCCACAGTCCCTCTGCCCAGGCATCAGCCGCCCTCTGGATGGGCTCACCCACATCACCCTCATCAGACCACTCCTCAGCTGTCCCCAGAAGCTGAGTGGGGTCTGCGGGGCACTAGGCCTGGGGCCAGCCCCCTTTGGGCCTTATTCCTTGCCATGTCACTCTGGCTGAGGGCCCAGCCTGGTGGGTGTCTCTGTCCACAGCCCTCCTCCCCTTGCCTGGGATGCCCTGTCCAAACACTGCCCTGAAGCCTCCCGGCTCCACCCCGCTTTGTCCAATCTGCCCAGATGGGAAGCTGCGTCTCCTCCCCCCGATCGCAGGACTGGCCACCTCTGGGCCGTCTCGCCCTTGTCCACTCGGCTGTGCGTCAGTCATTAGCCCATCTCCACTCACACGCGCACCAGCAAGCACACACTGAGCGCCCTGCGTGCACGGTGCCGAGTGAGCATTGGTATCACGTGCCCAACAGCTGAGGGGGCCTGTGGGCCCCTGGTGTGTGCAGGAGGCCCCAGCTCCTGGTTGGCCAGAGAAGGCTCTAGTGACCAGGTGGCATTGGGTGGACTTGGAAGGAGGAGCCACCCTCTGCTAGGGGCAACAGGAGAAGGAACATTCCATCAGAGGGCCAGGAGGAGCAAGGTCAGAGTCCGCAGGCCAGGCAGGGAGGGACGGGACAGCGAGACCTGGCTGGGCAGGTGGGAAGGACCTGGTGTGGGCGTGTACCCCCAGGCACGCTCTGCAGAGGGCCTGGTGTGGGTGTGCACCCCCAGGTGTGCACATGCTTTGCAGAAGGCCTAGTGTGGGCATGCACTCCCATGCGTGCATGCGCTTTGCAGAGGGCCTGGTGTGGGCATGCACCCCCAGGTGTGTACGTGCTCTGCAGAGGGCCTGGTGTGGACGTGGACCCCCAGGTGTGTACATGCTCTGCAGCGGGCCTGGTGTGGGCATGCACCCCCAGGTGTGTACGTGCTCTGCAGAGGGCCTGGTGTGGGCTTGGACCCCCACGTGTGTACGTGCTTTGCAGAGGGCTTGGTGTGGGCATGTACTCCCAGACGTGCTCTGCAGAGGGCCTGGTGTGGGCGTGCACTCCCAGGTGTGCACATGCTCTGCAGAGGCCTGGTGTGGGCGTGCACCCTCAGGCATGCTCTGCAGAACGTGTGCACTCTGAGCAGGGGCCTGGGACCCGAAGGAGGGAAACCTGGTCAGTGCTGCACGAACAATGTTCACCCCCTAAACCCGCTCCCTGTCTTCTCTTTGCATCATAAGGCCCGATGAGTTAGTTTTTTATGCTGTGTAACCCATCGCTGTCTGCACAGCAGCGCAGGTGGACACAAATGCCCCTTTACTCTCTCAACGGTTTCCTCGAGTCTGGAGTCCAGGCACAGCTCAGCTGGGGCCCTGCAGGGCTATGATCTCCTCCCTGGGCTCGACTGGGCAAGGACCCACTCCCAAGCAGCCGGCAGAAATGTCTCCTTGTAGTTAGAGGACTAAGGTCCCGTTTCCTCGCTGGCTGTCAGCCAGAGCCCTCTCGGCTCCCAGACGCCTCCCACAGCCCCCTGCCCTGGCACAGCAGCGCCTTCCTCAAGGCTAGCAGGAGAACCCGTGCTCCATCTGCAACATGCAGCGGCTCTCCTACCACCATTGCCACACTCTGCTGGCTGGGAGGAAGTCACAGGGGCAGGGGTCACGCAGGGACGTGCCTGGCTGGGGTCACCTTAGGGGTGCCCACCACCCCCAAAAGCACCCCGACACCAGACTTTATGCTGCAGAAAGCCAGGGGTAGCCAGAACTGTGTGCAGGGGGAGCATGGTCAGAGGGTGGGGGTAGGACTTGAAGGGACCATGGAGACAAAACTGGGCGTGGGGGGCTGTGTGGGGACTGGACGACGCTGGACGGCCGTGGTGTCCCGAGGAGTGGTCCTGAGTGTAGCCAGTGTTTCGTCAAGGACTCTGCCCTGCAGGAGGGGAGGCAAGGTCCCCAGTGCTCGGGAGGTGACCAGAACCTTCCTGTGAGGGCTGAGGCATCGAGGCCTGGCTTCCTATTCCTTCTACAGCTTCCCTCTGTCTTCTCGAGCCACCACAACCCCGCTTCCTGGAGCTGCAGCCCAGGCGCAGCACAGCGTCATTTCCAGCCAGGGGACTCAGCCACACTGGAGTTCTGAGAGGGTTTGCCAAGTTCAGGGCCCTGAGGTCTCCTCACAGGAGGGGTCAGAGGACATCTGCAGGGTGCTGTGGGGTTGGTAGCTTGGGGCTGTGAATCAGGCAGTGGGGGGCCCTCCCGCCCCTGCCCCCGTCCTGAGGACAGTGGGAGGATCAGCCTGGCCAGGTGTGGACCCTGCTGGCTGAGCAGGGACACTGTATGCTGAGGCCACACAGATCTTGATGGGCTGGGAGTCAGGTCTTGGTCCTGGGACACCACACAAAGAGGTTGGGGACATAAGAACCAACAGAGGGGCCAAGACAGGGCAGCTGGGGACGGAGGAGAGAGGTAGGTGGCATCCCGGCAGCCATGGAATGGTGGGCTGAGCGGCAGGGAGCCATGGCCTGTGTCAGATGCCACTGTGGGGTGACCACAGGAGGACAGAGATGTGGCAGTGGGAGGGGTGGTTGGTGGGTGGTGACCCCGCTGACCTGCAGGAGCAGCTCTGGCCAGGGCAGTTCTGAAGGCCCAGCCTGGGGTGAAGATGCAGGATCTTCCTGACCCCTGTCCCTGACAGGGCGTGAACGGCTCCCAGAGGGGCAGCTGGGCGTGTGGGGAGGGGCACCCCCGAGCCACCAGCAGCATCGGCCCGGGTCCCCCCACGGCTCTAACCCCAGAATGAGGGGGTGGGCTCCTGGTAACAAGCCCTCAAGCTGCTCCAGGGGCCCATGAGATCCCTGGCATGGAGACAGAGGGTCTGCCCAGGGACCCGGGCACCCCTGGCTCACCCTGGAGCCTTCACTGACTGGCCCAGGCCAGTCCCCCTGCCCCCCCCCCCCAGCGTCTGTTTTGATTTCTACTTAAAGGTCCGTGGTGTGGAGCCCCAGGGCCCTTGCGCTATGCTAATAGAGCTATGCATATTCGATGAGCATGTCAGCGTGAGGCTGTGCACGTTCTGCTGGCTGGCGCTAATGAGCCCGGCAGGGGTCCCGGGCTGCCTGTGATCCGTCACTGTCCAGCTTGGTCTAGAGACACTGGTGCTGGCGGCTGGATTCCAGACACATCCCTGGGAGGAGGCGCCTCTGCCTGCCCTGCGTGGGCACCTGCTCCAGGAGGTGAGAGGACGCACCCCATCTGGGCTGCGGGGATGGGCCTTGGTCCTGGAAGCAGACCCAGGTTCAAATCCCAGTCCAGCCCTGCCCTGCTGGGCAACTTTGGCTCAGCAGCTTAACTTCTCTGAGCCTCCACATCCTGAGCCCTCCAATGAGGACGTTAACAGCACCTGCCTCATGGGTGTGCCGTGAGGGGCACTGAGAACATCCGCATCAAGCCCCCATCCAACCCCGGCAGCAGAGGGGAGCACGGACGCCACTGCCATTGCCGCTGCTGTCACAGCTCGCAAGCCCCTGGTGTTCTGCACGACACGGTTTGGGAGGCTCTGAAAAGGGAAGATGGCCTCTCTGGTTTGCAGGCTCAGAGCTGTAGGGTGTGCGGCCACCAGTGTCAGTGGGGCCCGGGTCGGGGGTCTGGGCAGGGCTGGCCCTGCTCTAGACCTCCAGGGGCTTCCCGTGGGACCCTGGGCTGTGCAGGTGAAAGCTGGCCACTCTGGTGCACGAGGGTCTCTGATGACAGACTCTTGCCTCCTCCACTACCTCTGGTGAGTCCTGGAGGCGCGAGTGCGGCTGGCCTGGGGGAGGGGCTGGTCTGAGGGAGGGTTCAGCACTGGGCCAGCTGTTTCTCCAACCAGGGGCGTCCTTTGAACATTCACATTGTCATGGTTCTTGGCTGGGGACCCTGGTGGGGTCTGCAGTCATGGGCAGTGAGCCCACTCCAGGGTCGGCCCTGACCCCATGGAGAAGCGTCTGCTCTTCTGGCCCCAGCAGAGCCTTCTGGCCGAGCAGCGAGGCCTGGCGATGTCCCCCGCAGCTGCTCAGGCCACAAGGCCCAGGGCTGGTGGAAACATCGATCCCTGACGTTTCCAACCCTGCTAAACGCATTCTGCTCCAGCTCCGAGGGCCTGGGGGTCAGGCCCTGCATTCCCAGCACTGTGATCCGGCCCGCGGCCGACAGAGCTGCCCGCATGGCATGGGCGTGGGGTTAATGTGTGTGGTGCTGCCTTGACTGGCAGGGTCTGCAGGGATGGCAGTGGGGCCAGGCTTCCTTCCTGTCACTGGTTAGGGTGGATGGCAGCAAGGACAGGTGGTGACAAGGTTCACGCCCTCAGCAGCCCCTGGGTCCCGTGGTGGACCACTCACTGCGGGAGGTCACCTGAGTGGAGCTGGGCAGCCGAGGAGAAGACACAGGCAGGCGGTCAGCAGGCAGCGGGCTTCCAGGTGACACTAACCACCCGCCAGCTCTGGGGCAAAAACCTCCCCTGCCCACTCCTTGCCTCTGTTTCCCCACTGGTAAAATGGGGCATTGGCCAGGTGCTGGCAGTCTTCCCCAGGCCTCTTCCCACCCCCGTAACAGTCGGAGGGCGCCTGTGACAGCCCCACCAAGTGGAAGTCAGGACCCAGGCACGAGTGCCGCCCAGGCTGGGGAGGGTCTGAACCTAGGTGGGTCAGAGCGTGGGGCTGGGGTCCTGGATTTCTGCCTGCAGGTCCTGGTGGTGGCTACCCTCCAGTGAGTGCATCGTCATCAGCAAAGACCTGGTTGGCCTGGCCCTGCCCCCAGACCCGACCTGGAGTTCACAGACTAAGCACGTGGCCCTGGCCCCGCCCCCATGCCCTTGGCCTGGCCCTGTGTCCTGGCGCATGAGGCCAAGGGGAGCTGTCTGTGCCCCAGGGCTGAGCCGGTTCCTCTCGGGGTGGACATGACTTCCCTGTCTGTGCTGTAACAGATTACTGCCAGCTTGGTGGCTTAAAACAATACGAATTTATTCTTCCATGTTCCAGAGGCCAGAAGGGTGAAATTAAGGTGTGGCAGGGCCACGCTCCCTCTGGAGGCTCCAGGGGAGGACCTTTCCTGCCTCTTCCCGCTGCTGGTGGCTCCAGGCCTCCCGTGGCTTGTGGCCGCATGGCTCCAGGCTCTGCCTCCGTCACAGGGATGCCTTCTCCCTGAGTCTCTCCACTTCTTCTAAGGACACCAGTCGATTTGGACCAAGGCCCACTCCAGCGACCTCCTCCTAACTAGTTCCATCCACAACAAGACTGTTTCCAAATAAGGCCACACTCGCAGGGACTGGGGGTTAGGACTTCAACATATCTTTTCGGGAGATATTATTCAACCCACGACAGGGTACTCGCTGAGCCCCCAGCCCATGGCAGTCTCCACAAGGGGCCCTAGGGAGCTCCAACCCTCCCTTCACGAGCGGTACCTGCCGGGTGGAGGCAGTGACTGCAGGTGGGGCGTTTGGGGCACGGTGTGCCTGAGAAGGCTCAGGGGTGGGGCAGGCAGGTGGCCCTGGGGTCAGACAGGAGGCAGAGACCCCGGCTAGCTTGGAGGGTAGGTGTCTGGGGCCCGCAGGCCTTGGGGCGTCTGTGGAGAGAGTTGGCCTGTAGGAGACCGAGGGGCGAGGGCACTCGTCCGCCAGTGCCGGGTGACCGGGGGAAGGAAGGAGGTCTCGGGATGGAGCCCTGCACCCCCTTCTTCCTGCGGCCGGCCCTCTCATGGGGTGGTCGGATGAGCAGAGAAAAGCGGAGGAGGCCCAGCTCTTCAGACGGACGACTCAGCTTGTAGTATGAGGACCCCCACCTACTGCACGGGGGGCACTTGGACTAGAGAAACCGTGCGCTGTTGGTCTGAGGCTCATGCGGGACTGGCATCTGTATTTTATCCAGCTGCCCTAGCTCTGTCCACTGTGATCCTGGTCCAGCCGCCCTGTGTCCACTCAGGGCCCGAGAGGCGCTGGGACCCAGGACGAGAATCCCTCACGGTGGCAGCCGTGTACTGGGGACCCTTCCCCTCTCCTGGAGGGGCCAGCAGACAGGAACTGCACGTTCTCTCCAGGGTTCTGGGGGAGGATATGGTGGCATGGGGCGGAGGGCTGGCAGAGCCCCAGGGGTGGGGGACCTTGCACAGGGGTCGGCACTGGGTGTCAGCAGCTGGAGCTCCTGACCCCAGCCTCGAGCAAGGGGCTTGGTTTCCACAGGCTGGGATTTCGGGTGGGGGCACCTCACCCCAGTGCCCGGCTCAGAGCGAGAAGTGGGGAAGCTCAAGCTGGGCCATGCAGATGGCCCCAGGGAGCCACTGAGCCCACGGAGGGTGGGGGTCGCCTGTCCGGTGGACAGTGGGCTGGCCCGGGCCCTCCTCCTGGGGCCACCAGCTGCCCCCGCTAAGAGGCCAAGTGTGGACAGGGCGGGGGCAGCCCACCCACCGGCCAGCCCTGCAGGGCCTCAGTGCAGGCGCCATGAAGAGGCCTCTGCCGCGGCGGAGGGGACCCGAGCCGAGCCGGGGTCCTGAAGACTGCACTTGATCCGTGGAGCCCGGAACGTCTCTGGGAGAGAAATGTGGAAGCAATTACCCTGAGAGCCGCCGCTCAAGTAATTCCCAAAGAGACACCAGGGCCGGTGCTCTCGAAGCCTGGTGCACGGCGCCCTAATGAAGCAATTAAGGCAAGGATCCTCCGACTTTGATCTCGATGGGGTAATTTTTACAAAAACATCACGGAGTGATAGATACCCATAACTCAGAGTCCTTAATTGTACTTAATTTGTTTGGAATACGAATGTGCATTTAATTAAACCCCAGCTCGGACCGCATGCTTTAAGCAGGCCTGTCAAAGAAAATTAAGACCCAGTTTGCTTTCAAAGTTACTGGTTTTTATCAGGCAAGGACGGCGGTCTTCGAACAGAAGGTCAGAGATAATTGGGCTGAGAGCTACGGCCCAAGTAAGTGGAGTGACGGCACCGCTCCAGGAGGGGTGGGCAGGGGAGGCCCCAGCCGGCCCAGTGGGCAGTAGTGCCCTCGTCCCATCCAGACCCCGGGACTCGGGGAATGGGGGCTTGGCTGGAGGTGGGACTGTCCAGGCTGGGTCTGCCCACACAAGGCCTGCAGGGGCCCCCGCCCTCAGAGTGTCCAATCACTGGGGACTGCTTCTCGGTCCGCTGGTCTCTGGTGAATTTTGGCCACAAAGACACACACAAGATGTGGACTATTGCTCTGGAAGCTTGGAGTGGAAACTGAGGCACAGAGGGAGGGTCTGGCCCATCCATGGTCATTCAGGAAGTCCCAGCACAAAGCGTGGCTCTAGCGCCCCAGCTTCTCCATCCAGTGTCCTCCCTGCCTAGCCCCTGTGTCCATGCCAGAGGGTGCCCCCTTGCTCAAACTGCAATGCACAGACCTTGTGGTCAGCAGGTCTCTGGGGGAGGTCCTGGGACATGAGCACAGGCGGTTCCAACCAAAGCGCTCAATTGTCTCCCCAGGGCCAAGGGGCAAATGGGAGAGGAGAGAGGACACAGCCCCGCTCCCCTCTGTCTGGCCGGGGCCTGGGCTCCTGGAGACTCCCAGTGTGGTGTGGGGACTTGGAGGGGTGCCGTCCCTGCTCTGCCAGAAATCCAGGCCTGTGCTTGGTGGAGCAGCTGTGTGCAGGGCAGGGATGGGAGAGAGACGACCTTACAGGCATGCATATGCATACACACACACAAGAAACACGACACATGCGTGCAACAGATCAATGCACACGCACCCCAGCAGGCATGCACATATGTACATGTGATATATGTCCACACACGTGCAGAGATGCACATGCCCACGACGCGTGCACACACAAGCACAAACTCACACACACACGAGCACACAACATGCATGGTACACACATGCACACACCTACCCATGTGTGTGCACACCCTGCACATGGTGCACCCACACATGCACATACATACCCCTGCGGGTGTGTGGGCTCCGTAGCCTTCCACTCTGCTGGTCTGTGAGCAGCTGGGGTGTCAGGCTGGTGACCTTGATGCTGTCTCTCTGCAGGCTGCCGCACCCCCCACCTCCCACAAGTACAAGATGCTGCTGCATCTGCCAAACACCTGAGAAGAGCCTGCCCACCCTGGCAAGGCCTGGCTGGACTCTGACCTTCCCACCCAGGCAGCGAGGACCCCTGTGGCACCTCCTCACCACGGCCTTGGTGGTCTGAAGCCCAGCAAGAGACTCCAGGTCCTGCTGCCCTGCTCTGGCCCCCAGAACCTGGCCAGCCCTGGGAACGGACAGTTCCTGGCTGTGGGGTGGTGACCCCAGGGTCTGAGCCAGCCCGGCATGGCTGTGTGTGCCTGTGTGTGCATGTATGTTTGCGTGTGCTGCAGATCCAGTGGCAGTGGCCTTGCCCGCTCCCTGGGCAGCGTCGTGGTGGATGTTCTTCGGCACTGCTGGCTCACTCTTCAGGTGCAGCGCGTCTGGTCTCACTGGCAGCCTGTCGACACCTACGACCTGTGCGTTTGCCAGCAGCTGTACCTTCAGGCATCTGGAGGTTACACAGCTTGTTCAAGGGACCCAGCTGGCGACAGCACAGTCACTGTGACTCAGGGCCCTGGGGCTCCAGCCAGTGCTGTCCTCACTGAGATGTCACCTTGGCGGAAAGGGGGCTTACAACAGGGGCCCTGGAGAACCAGCTGCCCACGGCCCACCTCCCTCACCTCCCGGGCCCCTCCACCGCACCAGCCCTGGGAGCCTGAGCCTTGGTGTGGATGCTGTCATGAAGGGGCTCCCGCTCTGCGCGTGGTGATTGCTGAGTGCCATGGACAACGTCCTCCCGGGGACTATTCTCTCTATGGGTGCGCTGACTCTGAGGATGTGCCAACTCACCTGAGCCCTAACCTCAGCGAGCCTTCTCTGTCCTCAAGCAGCTGCCCCTCCACCCCCATGGCCTTGCTGGGTACCTGTCCACCAGGCGTGGGGGTAGACCTAGCAGTGGGTGCTGGGCACACTTGGCAGACACACAGAGACTCTGGAGTACTGCTGAGGGGGTCCTGGGGTTGCTACAACGAAGCACCGTGGACAGGGGCAGCTTAAACAAGACATGTATCATCCAGTCCTGGAGGCTAGAGTCCAAGGTCAAGGTGTGGCCCGGGCTGGTTCCTTCTGAGGCTGAGGGAGGATCTGGGCCTGCCCTCTCTCTGGCTCCTGGTGGTCTGGTGTGATCTTTGGCGTCCCTTGGCTTGTGGAGCATCCGCCCATCTCTGCCTCCATCTTCACATCTCCCTGTGTGCGTGTCTGTTTCTGTGTCCACACTGCCCCTTTTTATAAGGACACCCGTCATATTGGATTAGGGCCCATCCTACTCCAGTGTGACTTCATCTTACCTGTTATAATTCCACCTGCAATGACAGTATTTCCAAATAAGTCACATTCTGAGGTGCTGGGGGTCAGGACTGCAACAGAGGAATTGGGGGGGACACAACTGAACCCACAACACTAACCCTCAGAGGCCATGGAGAGGGTGGAGTGGGCTGCTTGGGGCACTGCTGTGTCCTGCGCAGGTGCAAATGGTCCTGCCTCCAGCAGCCGTTCTTAGAGCTCCTTACTGCAGCATTGCAGGAAATCTGGGAGGAGCCACGTCCGCTTGTGCCTAGTGACTTTCGGACCTGAGTATTTTGGCGACAGGAGAAACAGCACCATATCTTACTTGTCAACTAAAAGCATAAATCACGCCCTGAAGACAGAAGCCCAACCTTTGGGGGTGTGGAAACCCAACTGGCACATCACGGAGTCTGCCCTAGGCCTGGCAGGGGATGGGAGGTGTTGGACCAAAGAATCACAAGGATGCGAGCTGCTGGCCTGACGCATGTCTGTGGCTGGCGGAGCGGCCTGGAGCCTTGCAGCAGGGGGCAGGGCCAGGCCCAGCAAGGACCATTTGCTGCCCTGCCACGATGGCAGGGGTCCCTTGCAATCCATCATACACCAGGGAAAAGCACCACCGCAGGGCCCCGGGGTGGTTCCTGCTGCGGGCAGGTGAGTCACAGGCTGTGGAGGCAGCCGGGTTCACCTTGGACAGGTGAGTCCACATTGCTGAGCTCATACCTACTTTATGGGCTGGAATAACAAAGTGCTGCAAACTGGGTGGCTTAGAACAACAGAAACTCACAGTCTGGAGGCCAGAAGTCCAAAATCAACCTGTGGGCAAGGCCTCCTCCCTCCAAAGACTCTTCCAGGGTCTGGCGGCTCCTGGACTCCCTTGGCCTGTGGCTGCAGAACTCCAGTCTCTGCCTCTGTCGCGCACGTGGTTTCCTTTCTTGTAAGGACAGCAGTCGTACTGAATTAGGAACCACCTTCATGGCCTCATCTTAACTTGATCACTTCTGCAAAGACCCTATTTCCGAATGAGGTCCCATTCACAGGCACTGGGGGTTAAGTACTTAAACCTATCTTTTGGAGGGGACACAATTCAACCCTTAACTACCCTATCCTTTCCGCTCTGGCCAATTTGTGGGGTCCCTGAGCAAGCACCGGGATAGCTGGGGAGAGAGAAGGGGTGCCCGAGTGTGTCCACCTGAACACTGACGGCCTCCTTAGAGTGCCCCCCTGGGTGCTGTCACGGGGGGCGTGGACATCTTCACACACTGCGCTGCTCCCAAAGTTCCTTCCACACACCTTTGCTTGGCCCTCTCTGCCGACAAGCTTCCACCGGCACACGTCCTGAGTCAGAGCGCTTCCACCCTCTGGACAAGTGGACGGCTGGACGCGCCACCGGGAGTTCTGCCCTTGGTGGTTTCCTGCCCCCTCCATTTTTGGGACACTCCTGGTTTGAGCCTTGATACTGCAATGCTCGATTCTGGCTGGTGTCAGGATTGGAGTCGTAGGTGTCCGGGCCACCACCCCACTAGGCTTGTCTGAAGCTTCCATGCGCTCCCATGTGCTGTCCGCATGACAATGGATCGTAGCCACACTGCTCATCCTGGCACTTCCTGGTCAGCAGTGCCCAGTGGGCGACGAGCGCAGATGGCACGACCACTGGGGTCCTGTCCAGCGGGTCCGAGCTATTCTTCCAGGAGGCTCCCGACCTAGTTTCTCACCCTGCTTCCCCTGCAGTCTCTCCAAGGTTCCAAACAGCGTCCCTGTTTTCCACGAACACCTCCAATGCCCTTGAACATGCTGAGTTCTGAGGCCACAGAGTAGCTGGCATGCAACCCACGCCTGAGTGCTCACTGTGGGCCACTCTCAGACCCCTGTCACTAGGACACAGGTAGGAATGGCCCACAGTGGAATGTGCTGCCCCCAGGATCCGAGGTGGCCCTCCCAATGCCATTTCTGTTTCTGGGTGTAGGCAGGGTATGGTGTCTAGGGTTCCCAGGAAGGAACGGCGGTACAGAGGCTGCAGTCCCTGGAAAGTCAGCCTATGTCCCTGTTCTCAGGGCACAACCTGTTAAAAGCCTGCAGAGCTGGTTGCTACAGGTGTAGAGGAAGGTTTGGACTTTGTTCTTTTGACTGTTTTGGGACACTGACCCGGGTGCCTGGCCGCCTTCGACCTGGGGCTCCAGATCTGTGACCTGGCTCCAGTAGGAGCTGGGAGAGACGCTAGGACCCTCCCTGAGGTTGGCTCAAGTGGAGTTTCTGACGACCAGACATGGGTTAGATAGATCCAGTCATATTTTACTAAGTCATCCATCCGTTTTATTCCTAGAGACACCACGATCAATTAGCCACAACTACAGTCACCATGGGTTAAACATTCCTATTAGCACTTCATCTCCAGCGCTCCGGCTGGTTCTTGTCCTTGGTTGGTCAGAGGCCACGCAGCCCTGCCTGGCCACTGCTACTTCAGAATCGTGTCGTTCCCGCTGGAACCAGGAATCCCCAGCGGCAGTGTGGTCAGCTGCGAATGCCCCGTGCTCCCTCCCTGCACCCAAGATATCTGCACCTGAATCTTGGATCCTGAGAATTTCACCTTATGTGGCAAAATCTTTGCAGAAGTGATTAAGCTGAGGGCCTTGGGATGAGGCGATCGTCCTGGATCACCCAGTGGACCCTAACTGCCATCACAAGTGTCCTTTCAAGAGGGATGCACAGGAGACGTGGCCTTGTGAAGCCAGAGCAGGGGTTTGAAGATGCTGCCTTGAAGATGGAGAGGATGCAGCCACAAGCCAAGGAACACGAGGCCACCAGAGGCCAGGAGAGGCAGGAAGGACCCTCCCCTCGAGCCTGGGGAGGTAGCGCGGCCTTGCCCACACCTTGATTTCAGCCCAGAGCTACTGATTTTGGACGTCCCCAGAACCGTGAGAGAGCACATGTGCGTGGGTCAAGCCACCTGGCTTGTGGTGAAGTGTCACAGCAGCCTCAGGGAGCCAACCCAGGGAAGCCTGTCCCCCACCATCCTGGCCTATGGAGCACAGCCACGCGGGGCCCTCACTGAGGCAGGTGGTCCCCAAGCCCAGGGTGAGGTGTGCTCTGGGCCGTCTCCCACACGTGGTGCAGCATGGGGTGTGCACACTGGACGTGCCTCCTCATCTCTCCTCCCTGAGCCCTCGGGATGCATCTTCTCCATTGGGCCAGGCGAGTGCTTGCATCTCAATGTGCTTAACTGTCGGCCTCTGGGAGTCCAGGTCCGTCGACCAGCCGCTAAGCCCACTGAGCTCCATCTGGCTGCTTCCGCCAGCAGAGCAAGGTCTGCAGTCTCTGGTCAGTGAACCCCCGGCAGTGAACACAGACCGAATCGGTGTTGCCCACCCCGGGACAACACCCTGAAGATCCCCTCTCAAATATCCTCCCAAGATTTCTTACACTGCTTTTGGCATTTAAGCCATCTCCTCCTGGGTCAGACGTCACCTGCCCTTGGAGCAAGCTCTGCCACTTTACTGGCCCCAAGCAACGAGGGTGATGAGGCTGGATCTTGAAGAGAAGGTTGGAGCCCTCTGCACAGCCAAGCTGCTGCCCCACCAAGGCCGCTGCAGGGTCTCACATGAGGGCGTGCTGAAGGGCTGCTGCTGGCCCCTCTGAGAGGGCACCATGGGGCTGCCTCTGGGAGCGCCGGATGGCGCTGGAGGCCAGAAGCAGAGACCAGGCCCAGGGAGGCACCGTGGCCTGTGGAGCTGGGGGAGTTGCGTATAAACCCACGGGGAGATCCTTCTGGATCCTCCACTTTGCAGCCTCTGACTGTGGGCCCTGGCTGAGCAGCGGGCAGGCAGCATGTGGTCTCAGAGTCCCAGCCTGGTGGCCCTGCTGTGATGCCAGCTGAGAGGGGGCGGGTCCACAGGGTCTCGTGGCAGCTCTTCCCCTTCACAGAGCCCCTGACACTTGAACTCAGCTCCTGTCTGGTCTCTGACTTGCCCGCTGGCCCATGAGCCCCGAGGACACAGGGCACATTCCCTGGCCTCTGTGGTTCACGAAGCCCGGCTCAGCAGCTGGCCCTCGATGCTCCTGCTCCTGAGCTGGGTGTGGCTGGGTCCCTCTTGTTGCTGGAAGACAGATTATACGGCATGTTCTCAGCCTCATTTCCCTGACCTCTGACCCAGCACGGCCCCTGCCCCACTGCTGCCCAGCATGTCTCTTCTTGTTACGAGGTAAGGTAGGGCTTGCATGAGGGAGGCACACACGCAGAACCCCAGATCAGACACGGGGCATTTCCACACCCCAGGAGGCTCCTGGCCAGTCACCTTCCCACGGGTCACCTCTGCCCTGGTGTCCACCCCACAGGCTGCTTTGGTGTCTTCCTGAGCCTCACACTGATGGGGCTGCACAGGACGTGCCCCTGCGGGTTCTGCTCTCTTGCCGTCACTGTGTCTGTGGAGTTGACATGCCCCTGCTGGAGGAGCACTGACCGCTCTCTGATGTGTCTCCTTTCTATTTGCTGAGCCCAGGTCTCTACCCAGCGAGAGAAAGCGCCGTGAGATTAGGGGCCGCCTGTCATTCACTGGGGCTCCCCCTGGCCTGCTGCGGGGCCTGGCGCCCAGCAGGTGCTCAAGACACGTGAGGAAGTGCCCACGCGCATGTGTGGCAGGTCCAGGGGATGTCCGGTGGGCAGGGGGAGCCCTCGCAGCACCTCGTTGGTTGCTGATTAGACAGAAGGGACGTGCCCAGGACGGTGGGCTCTCCTTAGGAGAAACCAACGCCTGTGGTCGGAACTCCCAGAGCACAGGCTCGGACCCAGTTTCCCAGGGTGCTGTGAGGCTGAGGTCGGATGAACTCAGCACGTGCACGTTGGAAACACTCATTTCCACTTCCTCGTGAACGGGAAGGCCCCAGAGTGGGCCCCAGGGCTCTTCTGTGTACACCTGGCTGCTGCTGGAGCTCGTTCTCTAGGAAGGTAAGTGCCTACGTCGAGCGAGAGACTCCTCAGCTGCCTTCTGACGTCCTGGCGGTGACCTGTGCTTTGGCCCTAATGCCTGACAGGGTCAGGCTGGGGACACAGCAGGGCTGCCTGTCTCCCCGCTGGGCCAGCTTGTTTCCAAGCCCTTAGCCCTGACCGAGCCTGGAGGACCAGAAAGGGGTGTCCTGGGCAGGGCGCTGTTTGCGTAATCTGCAGGGTCCTCTGCCCTCTCCTCCACCCAGCCACTCATTCACGCATTCATGCACTCGTCAGCTCAGGGGCAGCATGGGGCCTGGCCTTCCCGGCCATACAGTGCGAGGTGGGCACTGTGTGATGCCCATCTTCCCTCTGATGACTGGTGGTGTGAGGACCCCACAGCAGGCCAAGGCCCTGTGGGCTCTCAGAGAGTCAGTCTTCCTGACAAGTCAACCACTGCCCTGGGCTGAGCAGGGCTGGGACCCAAGTGGAGGGACCCAGCAGAAACGTATGATGACCAGGAAACAGGGCAGCCCTGCCCAGCCGGCCAGGAGCATCTACCTAAAATTCAGGACAAGCCAGGCCTACAGCCCACGCAGCAGGCCCCTCACCATTGGGCACCGGCGAGCCCCACCATCATGGCAGCGGGCAGCAGGCGCCCACAGACAGATGGCGGTGGGGCCTTGCCCCTGGGCCCCTGAAAACCTGCTGTCCTCCTCCGCCTCCCGGCCCTGTGTCCCCCAGGAGGCTGACCTGCAGGGGCTTTGCTCTGCAGCTTTGCCATCTGGCTTCCTGTTGGGTTTGGCCGATGAGAGTCACCGTCTGGAGACCAGAATGAGGGAGGGGAGAGAGGTGGGGCTGCCTCCGTCGTCACCCTCCACGACGGCCGCTGCTGGGCTCTCCCAGGGCTGGTGACCCTCCTCCTCCTGCCCTCCAGGCCCCGGTGCTTCATTACCCCTCCCCTGACGGGTCCCTTGGCCCTGTCCTCACCTCTACACACAGTCCCTCAGCAACTTCCCTCCAACTGCCCCCGTGCCTGGACCATCTCTGACTCGTGAAGATGGCTTTGCAAACTGCACCCAAGGCCCATCTGACTCTTCAGGACCTGGAGGGACACTGTCCTTTCTCCCCAATGGCAGCTCAGGGACAAGGCATGGGGGAGGTTGCCCCCAGATTCTCAGAGAGGACCCTCAAAGGAATGGGCCTGGGCAGTGCCACCTGCCTGGAGCTGGGTACCCGCCCCCCTGAGAAACCACACATGCTCGAGCGCCAGGACGTTTCTGCCTTTGCAAACATGTGGCCCCTGAATCCGTAGCGGGAACGTGAGCTCCTGACTCAGAAGCATCATCTGCTTGAGGGGCCAGCTCCCCGCTCCCTGCGATGCTTACCTGGCTGCGGGAAGGAAGAGGCCCAGGCGGTGGGAATGTTTGTCTCTGCAGGGGAGCTCTCCTGGGGGACAGCCCCTCGCTCCATAATCTCGGGGATTTTCCTAGCGTGTCATGTTTAATAGATGTGATTACAGTTTGGGGTATGATATGCCAGTAATTGTCTTCCTGGGCTTGATCCCCGTGTCCTAGTAATGCCATTAGGGACTCGACGTGGGAGTCTTAAAACAATGATTATGTGTAGCGTGTGCTGCACGACTTTGAGCAGTCCTGGCCAGGTCATGCTAGCTCTGGGAGCAGGCAGGGCTCGCGGAAGCTCGGCCGGCCTCTTCTGCAGCTACTGCACTTTGATGCATGGCCAAGATGGAATCGGGGCTCGGACCTCAGCTCTGAGAGCGGCAGGCCTGTGTCTGAACTGCCCAGGGGAAGAGCTGTGTTCAGCCAGAACTTGTCCCCAGACCCTGGGTGCTGTTTGTGTGCCAATCTAGCTGCTGTCACTCAGAAGCCACTGGACAGCAGTGATTGTGAGTGGGGATCCATCCCGGTTCCACCAGGGCCTTGGTGTGTGACACTAGCTGAGCTGCTGCACTGCGACGTGGGCACGGTGAAGATACTTTGAAACTTCAATGCACATTAGAAAATGAAAGAAGCCAGTAGCTGAAAAGGTACGTACTGTGTGATCCCAATGGCAGGACATTCTGGAAAAGGAAAAACTACAGAGACAGTGAAAAGGTCAGCAGTGGCCAGGGGTTTGGGGTGGAGGATGAATGGCGCAGCACAGAGGATTTTTAGGGCAGCGAAACCATTCTGTATGATGCTATAATGGTGGACACTTGTTACATGCATTTGTCCAAACCCCCAGGATGTCCAGCACCAAGAGTAGACCCTGATGTAAGCTGTGGGCTTTGGTGTGACCATGATGTGTCCCTGTAGGCTCCTCAGTGACACCAAATGCAGCACCTGGTGGGGGTGTTGACTATGTGAGGGTGGGTACATGGGATATCTCTGCACCTTCCACTCAATTTTGCTGTGATCATAAAACAGCTCTAAATAATAAAGTCTGCTGGAAAAACCTACCGTATCAGGGGACAGTGAGCCCCAGATGAGATGACATTAACCGTGTGCCTGGACACGGTCAAGGTGTGTTCAAGAGAAGCAGCATCCTAGCTGGGACCTCGGCTCTTTGTCTGCCCTGAGCTGAAGGAAGGTGACAGAGATGTTCTCGCTGCCATGGCGGGAGCCCTCCAGGGAGGCAGGAGGGACAGGGACCCAGAGCTGGGTGTCCATCGAGGGGCCCATGGGCTGGGGCTGGTGGCTCTGCCCGGGCCCCCGAAGCACGGCATCAGTGGGGGCTGACCCAGGCGATGGTGGATGGGAGGGACCGTAGTGTCCCTGTACCCCTGGAGCCCCCCAGTCCCCGAGCCCCCATGCTCTGCACCAGGGTGAAGTGCTACACAAAGCAGTCCCCGGGGGCCCGTGGCACTGGTGGCTCTCGGAAGCGGAGGCTGGTCTGGAATCTTTGTTAACGGCTGGGCATACATCTTTTAAATTATAAATCAATAAATAGTTAATTCAATAATAGAACTCTCCTGAATATTTCATGCTGCCCACGCACCGTGGCGCTCTGCCTGGATGTTGACAGAGAAGCACTAGGGGATGAAGGGGCAGACGTCCCCGCGCCCGTCGGCCCGGCGCAGAGCAGGGGCAGGGCCGCGCTGACGATACTGGGCTTCTGCTGCTCGGAGGCTCGGGCCCCAGCCCCGATTAAATCACAGCCTGCTCAGAGGCAGGACGGAGGCTGGAGAAGAGAACGTCTCGCAGGCGGAGTTGTGTCCCTCAAAATGCATATGCGGAAGCCTGACCCCCAGTACCTCAGAACATGACTGTATTTGGAAACAGGGCCTTTAAAAAGGTGACTGAGATAAAACGAGGTCGCCAGGGTGGGCGCTAATCTAACAGGACAGGTGTCCTTAGAGGAAGAGGAGATTAGGACGCAGACACACACAGACGGACCACCGTGTGAGGACACAGGAGCAGAGGCCTCGGGAGGAACCTCCCCTGCCGGCACCTTGATCTTGGACTTGCAGCCTCCAGGACTGTGAGGCAACAGACGTGTGCTGTGTAAGCCACGCGGCAGCCCGGCCAGCCTGGAACGGGAGGCAGCTGCGTGCTTCCTCTCCCCAGCCCTAGACCTGCCCGTCCTGGCTCGGCCTGGGCACTGTCGATCCTCGGCCACCTGCTCCCCTCCCTACCCCACTGTGCCACCCACAGGGTCAGGAACCGAGCCGGGCCTGAGAGTCCCAGGCCCAAGTCAAGCAGAAATCACTTCACTGCCATGATCATCACTGCACCAGGGAGGCGCCCTGGATATTTGGGGGGGATGCTGGCCTGCCGGGCCTGTGCTCACATTCCTGTCCTTTGCTCCTCGCCCTTCCTGGGCTGTCCGACCCAGCAAAGGGCACGGTGTGGCCACAGGAAGCAGAACGACTTCACAGTTGAGGAAACCAGTGTTGGGTGGAATGGCACCCCTTTCCCCATGAGCTGTGTGGCTTGGGGACACCTCTGGCCTCAGGCTCCTTCTCTGTCATGTGCCTGCACCATGTGTGGCTCTGTGCTTGGCACAGTGAGGGTGCTCCACGTGGCCTGTGGCTGAGCTTGTTTTTCCCGTAGGGTGCAAGGATGGGGTAGGCGATCAGTAAATCTCCGCTGGGCAAACACTCTTGGCGAGGCCACAGGAGACAGGAAGAGAGCTCTGGGAGCTCCGTGATGTACAGGGGCTTTCCCAGGGCTGGAGAGGGACAGGGAGCACTGCGGCTTTGTGGTGTCCATCACCTGGCCTCCCTGTGTCAGGACCTCAGCCGGCAGCATGAGACGGCGGCCCCCAAACACCCACGAGGCCCTCTGAGCTGTCTGCCAGCTTGACTCCAGGGCACAGCTCTTACCCTGAGCCCTACCTCTTGTGGGTGTTTCAGACCCTGCCCCACTGCAGGATGCTGGACACTGTGTCCCTGAGCTCAGCTCTGGCTGCTTGGGAGGTGCTTGGGGGCTTCCGGTGAGCACGCAGAACTTGGACTGGCGCAGCGGCCCCGCTGGCCTTGGGGGGTGTCTGCAGGTAGTGGGAGCATGTAGGGCAGCCCACTGCTCAGGCTGGGCTCAGTGAGTCAGGGCTCAGCACGGCTGTTGCTGTCTGGGGAGCAAGGCCCTGCCCCTTGCAGTGGGACACAGGGTGAAGATATGTTGGTCCAGGTGGGGGAGGGATGCCCCCCTGACACCCAAGCCCTAATCGAGCCCCATCAGCCCTGCTAGCATCCTCAGAAAACCCCTCGAGAGGGGTGTCATCCTTGGGTCCTAGGAGACCCTGGCCCAAGAGGCACTCCCAGGAGAGTTGGGTTGGTGAGGTATTCAGTAAGCGCCACATCACTGTCTCCTCCAGAGTATTCTAGACCTGGGGGGACTTTGGTGCCCAGCTGGTGGCCAGTGCTCTAGAGAGTGACAGTGTTCGGTGGCCACCGGGTCTGGGTCTACACAGAGTCTCTGCATTGGGTCTCCAGGTGTCCTGTGCAGAGGCCTGAGGGGTGGGCATGATGAGAGCCAGGGTCTCTGTGGCAGGTCCGGGCCTCCGTAGGTCCAGGCTTGGTCCCCCTTGCTCCCTGATGTTTGCTTGGTCCCCCTTGCTCCCTGTGGCCAGTGTAGATCCGAGCCAGGGAGGAGCTGGGGTGGAGCGGGGGGTGCCATGCACGTGGTTCCCAGCCCTTTCTCTGTGCAGACGAGAGGCAGGCACCGTGGGGGAGCCCCTCTGGTCCAGGGGTGCGTGCAGAGACATCACCCCTCTGAGATGCACAAGTGGAGCCCAGGAACCAGGGCGCTCAGAGGCTCAGGACCCACAGAACTGGTTCTAGGCCCTTAAGACCAAGAAGGGGACTCCATGTGGTCCAGGGCGAATGGAGGTGCTTTCCCAGGTGACCTGGTGGCCTTGGAACAGATGCTGCTGCGAGTCCCTGTGCCATGCGGCTACTGCTGCGCCGTGGTCCCCAAGCGGCAGCCCTGTCTCTGCTGGCCTGTTAGCTCTGCTGACAGAGCTGTAACAGTGACAGTAGATTAATATCTCTTTAATCAGCCAAAATGAACATGGCACGCTGGTGACAGTCCAATTTTCTGCTAACAGATTGTGGCCTATCTAAACCCGGCGCTCAGCTGATTTTTATTTCTGCCAGAGATAATTCAGCGCAGAGGACCAGCCACCAACCATCATCCCATCCGCCGCCTCGCCGTTCAATAAATCTCACTGCCGACGTGTTTCTCACCCACCTGTCAGGCGCGGCTGCCCAGGGACTGAGGGGCCTCCGCAGGCTCACAGCATTTTAGAGGCTGTCATGCAGCCGGGGGGCGCGGCCGTGGCTGCGATCGATGCACAGCCTGGACGTGCCTGTTCCCAACTGCGGGGGCTGCTGAGTGTCTCAGAGGCCATGGGGAGGGAGGGCAGGGTGGGGGCTGGGGAATGCATGTGCGTGTGTGAGCACACGCATGTGTGAGCATGTGGGAGGGTGTGCATTTTGGAGCATGTCGGTGCATGTACAGTGTCTATGGATGCGTGCATTTGTAAGCATGTGGGGGGTGTGCATGTGTGCATGGTGCATGACTGTATGTCAGCGTGTGGGTGTACATGTGCGTACACATGTGGGGTCCAAGTGGCAGGGCAGGCTCTATGACTCTCAGGCCTCCCCTCCCCGGCCGTGGGAAGTTGCTTCTCCGGGATGCAGAAAGCAGCTGTCGTCCGTCCCTCCTTGTGGAGTGTACAGCGATCCACTATGGAGTGGAAGGTGGAGCTGGAGACACCTGGGGCAGGCCTCCAGCCTCGGGACTGCACCCCTGGGGAAACACAGGGTGCCTCCGGGTGTGGGGGCTGATCGGTTAGCTCAGTTGGTTAGAGAACAGCTTTGTAACGCCAGGGTCACGGGTTCGGATCCCCCTACCAGCCAGCCACCAAAAAAAAAAAAAAAAAAAAAAAGATGGCACAAGAGAAACAATAATTAGTGGTCACGCTTCTAGAAGCTTCCACCTCTCGGCGAGCTGAATAAGGGAGATGCTGGTGCTGGCATCAGGAACAGGCTGCAGGTGGTGGGAAGACAGCTCCTGCCACATCGGCATCCTGTGTCCCTGTCCTCATATCCAGAGCAGCCCCAGCCCAGGCCTTGGAACCCACCCGCTTTGGTACTTCTTAGCCCCTGCCCATATGCGGATGAGCCCACACTAGCTCTGCCAGCCTCGTGCCAGCTCCAGGGGTCTGGAACTGGGGGCTGTCACAACCCTCTGTTCCACACGTCATTCTTCACCACCTCCTCACTGAGCAGAACTGGGGAGGGGGCTAAGGGTAAGTGCTGCCCCTTTGTGCTCAGCCAGCATTTCCTGGGCACTCCCTGTGCTGGGGTGTCCACCTGGGTCACGAGCCTGGAGTGGGAGTGTGCACAGCCCGGCGGGGAGAGATGATACAGAAAGAGGGGCCTTCCTGGTGGCCTGGCCTTGCACAGAGCTGTGTGACAGGACACAGAGCTGGAAAGGCTACCACACCCTCCCGTGCCCAGGGCAGACATCGCTAATCAAGCACAGCACCACCTCTCCTTGAAGAGCGTCATGCATCCTGCTCCAAGTCCTGTCAGTCAGATCCTGCCAGAGAACATACGCCATGCTGCGCCCCGCCCACCCAGCCAGGCCCCTCCTCCCCTGGGAGCCCCCACACTTGTGCTGGGCTTTGCTGCCTCTGCTGCCAGGCTGCAAACCCCAGACCTCAGGGGCAATGTCCAGGGTGTCTATGTGGCCTGCTGGCCAGCAGACTGCAGCACTAGCACCTTGCGGGCACCGCCACATCCCTTTCCCACTCCATGAGGGGTCAGGGTCTTGCTGAGGTCACTTAGTGTGCCCAGCCGGGTCCTGCGGTCTTGGCAGAGCTTCACAAGCCAAGGGCTGGGATGGAACCGGGATCTCCATGACAGTCTTTCTGGCCTCCTCTGTGGGACATCTGCTGAGATCCTGAGAGGTGAGAGGGTGTCCTTGGTCACCCCTGCCTAGTCAAGGGCACGTTCTCCTGCTCCACAGATATAGATTCCTGCCTCTGGCATCCTGTTCAGTGGCTTTCAGGGGCCTGTTTCAGAGCCTGGGCTGCCCCACTCCCAGCCACCAATGATAGCAGAGTGGGCTGTGCCCACAGGCCCAGTCTGATGGCACCCAGGGCCCCACACGGGGCTCCCGAGGGCAGGAGAATGGCCAGGGCCTGCCTGCTGGGTCTGCACCAGGGATAGGAAGAGCTGGGGTCCCCAGGGTGCAGAGCCTGCCCTTCCTCCCTCTGTGTGCCCGGTCGCAGGCCCAGACAAGCCTCCAAGGTCAAGGGTCACAGTAGAGGGGCCTCAGTCCCAGCCGCTGTCTGCCTTGGGTTCCCAGTGGCCAGTGTAGCTGGAGGATGGGCCAGCTCCACAGAGAGAAACTCCAGTTTACTGAGCAGGGACACAGGCACCGGGAAGCAGGGGGTTTGCCTGAGCTCATGCAACTGGAAAACAGCCAAGCTGGGACTGAACCCCGGCCGCTGGGTGCTGGACCTGGCCCTCTGGCTCCTGGTTCAGCCCCCAGAAACCAACCTCCCAGCCTCCTGGGGCCATGCCCTACTTGGGAAGGTGCTTGGCAGACCCCACCCTTGGAGGCACGGAGGCTGGGGCTGTAGGGTCCCAGGGGGACCAGAAGGGACACTTGGAGTCAGTGACTCCAGGGGGTATTTAATGCAGGACTATTTACAAAGGCAAGGGCAGGGGAGGACCCTGTGTCCTCAGGGACTGTAGCCACCTGGCCTGGAATGTGAGGACATCCAGGTAGCCATCAGTGGGGCCCTCAGCTGGGGAGAGGTGCCACTCCCCTGGTGTCATGATCCCCTCCTGACTGTCACCTGCACAGGCTCCCACCGGTGGAGCCTTTTGGAAGCCAGAGGACACACTGAGGCAGGACACAGGAGAAGGTGGGGCCCGTGGCTAGGCTCCTGGTGCCCACCACCTGTTTCCAATACGAGCTGTGGTTTTAGTCTCATTTCACCTGCGGTAGCTCCACCTGTCCCCAGCAGGGTCTCCCTGGGCACACTGACCAAGAGGAGGCACAGGCCTGCCTGGACTCCCCCTACCCCACTTGTGGGTTCCTCCAAGGGCCATCCCCCACAGGGGCCTGTCGCCGTCTGCTCTGGGAACATCTGGGCTATTCTCCTGGGCAGCTAAGGCACCTGTCCTGCTTCTGTTCCAGTGATATGCACCTGTCAGCTCACCTGAGAAACTTCCCTGAGTTGCTTCATTCCAGCATCAAAAAACCTCTCCTTCAGCGGCCCCAGGAGCTCCGGCTGGGCAGCAGGGGACCCTGCCATCCCCTTTGTATGTGGCTCTATTCTACAGGCAAGGACAGTGATGAGCCTGATAGTTGTGGTGAGGGTCTAGCTCTGAGCAGGACGGGTTGGCTGGGCCAAGATCAGGGGCCTCTGCCTGGCCAGTGACTCCCGATGTGGCCTGGCAGAGCCAAAGGGACCCAGGGATGTTGGGTTGTGCATGCACACTGCTGTACCACACACCTATGCAGACGGCAGCCTGGCTTGCAGGAGCCTCCAGAGAGCTCTAGAGGGAGGCAAAAAGCTACTTCTCCAGAAAGTCCTGAGAAAGACAAGACAGCCCCATTCCCTGGTCTCTGCCATGAAGGAACCCGTGGCTGGCTTAGCCCCTGGGCAGGAGTGGCCAGCCACCGAGCCCCGCTAGGGCGTGTGAAGGTGTGGGGAGCCTGCCTGTGGCTGGTTGCCCAGAGGGCCGGGCAGTACTGTGGCAAGGTAGAGATGGCCACGTGAGCAGGACGTAAATTAGGCCCCACTTCTCCTGACGTTGTTGTCCAAACACTGAATCACCAACGTGAGGCCCCTTGGGTGAAAATTAAACCCCTTGCCCTTCTCCGGGGTTTGTCTGGGATCTCTCAAAACCAGTCTAGAGTCAAAGGGGGGGAGTGGGTCGGGGGAGCCACAGCCCTTTCAAGTTCCTGGCTGGAGAGTGTGGGAACCACGTGCCAGGTCCCTGGAAGGTAATCGTCTCCAGACCTTCATGCTCAGAACGTGAGGGTTCCAAATGCTCTGGCCTAAGAGGAGCACTAGGGCCACAGCTGCCCACAGTTCTCTGCAACTTTGCAGACCTTTCTGCATGGGGTCACTCTGTTCCACTGTGCTCCAACCCTAGGCTGAGGGACAAAAGCTGCAGGAGGCTGGGGCCAGTGTGCCTGTGTCACATGTCCACATGTGCACATGTGCACACTCACATATGCACAAACACGCACAGAGTACACACGCACCCATGCACATATATTGCATGTGTGCACACAACCATGTGCATGCACCGCACATGTACATAGCACATGTGCATGTATGCACAGGTGTGTGCACAACCACATGCATGCACACCCACATGCATGCACACCTGCACACACCTGCACATTTGTGTCCACACAACTATGCATGCGTATGTATATCCACACATACATGTGCGCATATGTGCACACACACACACATGCACACACCCATGTGCATGCACACACCCACACATCCACCTACATGCACACCTGTCCACATGTGCACACACACATGCACTCACTCCTGAGGACCTCATCCAGGGTCCAGGACCAAGGCCCCTCCAGCTGAAGACAGATCATGTGCCCTGGGACCCGGGCTCCAGCTGGTCAGTGCCTTGGGGCCTGGCTGGGGGAGGGCAGTCCCAGTTGTGCCAGGTCTGTGCACACACGTGTGATTGCCCTGTGTGATGGGGACCACATCAGTGTGCCTGTGTACTGCGTCCATGTGCACACCCGTGGCTGCATCTCTCATACCCTGTCTGTGCCCCTGCCTGCCCCCTGTGCTCAGACTGAACTCCGGGCTGAGGAGAGGCCACTGCAGGCCTGGGGGACAGCTCGCGGAGGCTCTCTGGGCCTGTGTCCACTCTACTGCCACTGGCAGCACTGTGGTGCATCACCACAGAGATTTCGTGGCCTCTGCTCCTCTGGGCTCCAATCTGGCTGCCTCAGAACCCGGGCTGGGAGGCCTCGTCCCCACGCGGGTCCTTCCCTCCCGCCCCCAGCCTCACGTTTCCTCGGCGCCATCGTGGCCGGCTGACAGGCTGGCCTTTCCTGTCTGTTTGGTCTTTTCTCCCTTGTCATGTCGACAAGCACAATTGTGTTCCTTGACAGACGGAAATATCAATCCTCAAGTACGGGGACAAAGCAGGTTTTAAACTTTAACGAGAGGCTTTAATGGAAATAAAATGTAAAATTCCCCTTCAAACCGGGATTTCTGTTCTATCAGAGAAAAAGTGCCCTAAATAATATATCAACGACGTGTGTTTTAGTTCTTTTACATGCGTGAATATTTAAAACATGCAAAAACGTGGGGGACGCATTTGCTGGAAACAAAAGGAAACACATTTAACCCTGAAAATAAATAAATAAAGGGATGGTGTGCGCCGGAGATGGGGAAAACAGAGGCGATGCATATTTAACGCGCGGGGCTGCGGGGGCGTGGGGGGCGTGGGGGGCGTGGGGGGCGTGTGTGGGGGTGACCAGAGCCCTGCGGTGTGGGGCAGGGTGTGGGCGGGGGCTGGGCAGCGGGGATGGGTGGCTGGGGCTGGGGGGCTGGGCCGCTGGCTCGCTTCTGCTTTACGCACTGTCTGCGGACTTTAAAAGCCCCCAACACATTCCCCTCCTGCCTCTTTCTGTCCCACCATCCCTCATGTCACGAACACCCCGACGCCCCTCATTTGTTTAGTGCCTACTGTGCATGTTTGGCATCAGGCACTTCTACATGGGTGTCTGAGACTCTTGGGGCTGTGGGCACAAAGAAGCACAGACTGGACGGCTTACAGCAATAGACCTTCCTTCTCTCACGGTTCTGGAGTCCGGAAGTCCAAAGTCAAGGTGGGGCAGGCCGGGTCAGGCTCTCTCTTAAGGCTCCCGGTGGGGAGGAGCCTTCCTGCCTCTTCCAGCTTCTGGGGACTCTGGGTGTTCCTTAGATTGTGGCCACATCAGCCCAATCTCTGTCCCCATGGTCAGATGGCTGTCTCCTCTGTGTTTGTCTCCTCTTTTTATAAGGACACAAGTCACATTGGAGTAGGGCCATCCTAATGACCCCATCTTAACTTGATTATATCTGCAAAGACCCTATCTCCAAATAGGGTCTCACTCATAGGTACCAAGGGCTAGGACTTCAGCATATCTTCTGGGGATCATAATTCTACCCACAACAACAGTGCATGCGAACCCTCCTGGGGCACTGCTACGGGCAGGGAGGCTGACGTCAAACGGGATAAAGTGACTCACCCAGGGACCCTCAGCCTGCAGGTGGCTGGTGTGTTCAGAGAGCCGAGGTTCTCCGCAGGGGTCCTGACGGGGGCTTTGCATGCTGAACCCCGGGCCCCTCTCCCTCCACCTCTAGGGCCTCTTAAATGAGCTCGTATTTTCTATCTCTTTTGTCACCTTGGACCTCAGATCCCAGGGAGGAGAAGCTGTGAGCGCGTGTGGGATCTGGGGAAACGATTTTCAAACGTGCCATGCAGCGAGAGCCTTTGTTGTTTCCGTCAAGTGCCGAGAGCTCAGTTTCTGTGCACCCGGGGATCCCAGCTCCTGGCATTGGAGGTCTCTCTGCTGTGAAGAGGCGTCTCATGCAGATAAAATAAACACGTTTATCTTCTCAAGCCCTTGTTTTCTGTGACATCCGAGGGCAGACGGTGGGAGCAGAGGAGGGGGACCGAGCTGGGGTCAGAAGACAGCGACGTGGGCCTGGCTTTTGTCCTTCCCAGCTAGTGCTCTTAGGGGTCACAGAGCCACTGACCTCCCCATTTCTCCTCTGAACATGGGTGCCCGACGGACACTGCCACCGCCTCTGTGGCTGTTACAGTAAGAGAGCACAGGACAGTGGGCAAAACCTTGACAGCAGAAGCCATTTTCTCGAATTAACATGGGCTTTGGCAGATCCTCTGCAGGAAACTTTCTAGAACTTTCCAGAAAGGTTAAAGAAGGAGCAGTATTTTCCAGGGCACCGTCTGGCTCTTTGTGCTGCTGACATTAATGGTGATGTCCACCACCTGAGAAGTGTCTGCGCGGAGGCTGGTGTTTCCAATCCTACCTGATGCTCACAGCACCTGCGTGACACTGTCTGCGGTGGCCCCGACGTGCGGGCGAGGGAGAGGCCAAGGGGCTGCCGAGGCCTCACAGAGGGCAGAGCCAGGACCGGTAAGTGGCTCCCCTGGGACCGGGCCTCTGCCCAGGGACAGCCTTGGCTGCGTTTCCCCGGGCTCACCTGGCGCCTGTTTACCTGCGCAGTCGGTCTGCTTCATGTCTCCACAGTTCTGGAAACCTGGCATTGCTTTTAATGATGATTCCACTACGCACCCAGCTCGGAGGCGCCGCAGGGTGACCAGAGTGACCGTCAATTATTCATGGCCCTGCGCGCCCCGGGACGAGGCGTTGGATCGGCTCCGTCTGCAGAGGCCTTTCCGATGTTGGTGTATTAATTTTTAAACTCGGCCACTTTGGTGGCCGGCCTGGTTCTGCCCCTTTTAATCCGTCCGGCAGGTGAGGCCAGCGCGGCTCTTCGTTCCTGAGTCTTTGTGACTGAGGACGGCGCGGGAGCGTCCCTGGACAGGGCGGGATTCAGGCTCCCGCTGGAGGAAGTTTCCAGACCTGGGAGCGACTGGTCAGCAGAGCGGGAACTCAGCCCAGGCTGTGGGGCTGGGGCAGGGACTGTTCTCCCGGGACCGTCCCATCAGCCCTAGTCCCCAGAGTCCTGGCAAGAGCAGCCCAGGAATAGCAAGTTGCCGCTTTATGTGTAGGGAAACTGAGTCTGGTTCAGACAGTTTTCTCTTCTGAGTGGCTTTCTTTAGAATGTCACCCGGAGTCCTGGGAGGGCGGTCTTCGCAGGGGCCCGTCCTGTCGCCAGGGGCCAGGCCCTCCCCCGGGTGGGGAGGCGCTGCTGGTAAGCGTTTCCACAGGCCGTGAGGTCCCGCGTGCAGACAGATGCGAAAGCTCCCGGGAGGGTGGTGTCCTCGGCCGGCCCAGACCGTTCTCATTACAGCCAGATAGAACCCTGTGAAATCATAATACTAACAACATCATTTATTTCAGCAGCATCGGGGCAGAGCGGCTTTACAGTGGTGTTTTACGTGCTACATGTGCACCGTAAATATTTCCATAAAAACATGCATTAAAATGTAAAAGTGGGCCCCAAAATATCAAACGTGGGGAGGGAGAAAACCCGCAGCAAAGCCCATGTGGTGGCCGGGCTCAGCAGGAGCCCTGCAGCGGGCCTTCCCCTGCCACTGATGGAGGCAGGGAGAGCTGGGGCGGGGGCGCTCAGGACCCCTGCCTTCTCGTCTGGGCTCTGAAGAGAGGCTGTGTTCAGAGGGGAGATTGTGCCCCCAGCCCTGCGTTTACCCCCTTGGGTAGCCGCACTCAGTCTCTGGGGACACAAACCCTGCTCTCTGGGCGGACACCGTAGGGCCCTGCCTGGTCTCTGCTCACAGCGACATTCCCCTAGGCTCCCAGCCCAGCCATTCCCAGCCAAGCCCCACCGTGGCAGGGCTTGGGGGTCCCTCAGACCACGACCCTCCTCCTCTGGGCTCCTGCCTCCGGTCCTCACGTCCTTACCTAAGCCAGGACAGTAGCGGATGAGGACGCCTTGACCCGTCTCACTGCACCTGCGCTTCACGTGTGTTAACTCGTCTATACTCCACAGCAGCCCCACGGCCGAGGGGGGCACAGAGAGGTTAAGCAACTCCCCGGGCTGCTGGGCTCTGGAGCCCCTCGGTCCCTGAGGACCCCTCTGTTGCCAGAGGTGTGGAGCCTCCCGGACCCCCACTCAGTGCCAGCTTTTACTATATCGGGCCCTGCAGGTCTCTCCCTCCTGGCCTCTCGGAGCAGCCCTGGGGGGGGTCTTCAGGAGACAGGCCGCCTGCTCTGCTCACACCCACTCCAGCCTCCCCAACGACACCCCGAGTGCTCTTCCCCCACCCCATCGTCCCCGCTGTCCTGCCGTCCCCAATGCCGAAGCTTTCCCGCCTCTTCCCGGTCGTGGCTGCTGGCTGGGGGCTCTCTCTGCTCCTGTCCTCCAGGAAACTTCCCAGCAGTGTTGACGGAAGCGATGCTCACACAGCAAGCTCACTGCGGCCGTGAGTCACATGTTTATTGGGGAGTGGGGGGTGGAGGCTGGTGGAAAAAGAGGAGCCGAAGCCCCCCACCAACCCGACCCTCCACCCACCCTGAGCTCAAGGTGGCGCGGGTGGAGCCTGGTGCCCGCTGCTGCCCACCCAGCTCTGTGTCCAGAAGGGACCGAGCCATGGGAGCGCACCTGGAACAGGGGCGCCTGTGGGTACGTGATGTCGCCACGGCTTTTCTGAAATTACACTATTTAAAAAACGCTCAGAAATGGAAACAGCAGGAAGAATGGGAAGTGGGAATGCCCACGACCACCACCCTCACAGTTCTGCGTGGGGAGTGGGCAGCGTCTGCCACCTGAGCCCACAGTGCCGGTCCCCGTGCCCGGAGTCTTGTGCTGGTGCTGCCGCTCCAAGGGGTGCTGAGCTGAGATCCCACTGTAGAGCCACGGAGCAGGTGCAGGAGCAAAGCCAGCTCCGCAGCGAGGGCGCCCCATCCCCTGTCCTGGGTCTGGGGAGGGTAACTGGACGCCCCAACCCCCGTCGGCACCCGGAGCCCCCTGGTGGTGAGCGCCCGCCACTGCAGCCGCCGCCCCATCCTGGGCAGGACGTCCCACCCCGCTCTGCCCCAGTCCCGTGGTTCCTCTGGGATCCACCTTCCCTGGTGTCCTGCCAGCTCTCAGACCAGGGACCTCAGTGCGTGGTTCAGGGCAGGGATCCAGGTCAGGTGGCCAGATTTAGCATCTAAAAATCCAGGCACCCAGTTAAATTTGAATTCAGATCCACAAGGAGTAATTTCAGGTATGAATATGTCACGTGCAATATTTAGGATGGACTTACATTCACAATTTAATCATTGTTGATGGGAAATTCAGAGACAACCGGGCACCCTGTATTCTATCCAGCAACCCTCACCAGGATGGATTCCACCCCTGCCCAGCCCAGCAGGAGCCGGAGAGGCCTGGGCAGCTCTTCAGGGGCTCCCCTCAGGGACTCAGCACAAACTCAATTGTATAATCAGTCATTTTTTAAAAAACACAGCTTTATTGACCTATGATTCACATACCATACACTTCACCCATTTAAAGTGCACAATTGAATGTTTTTTAGTAAATCCACAGATGCATGCAGCCATTGCTGAAAACAGTCTTAGAACATTTTCATCCTCTCAGACAGAGGCCCCGTACCCTTTCACCATCACCCCATCACCCCGTCTCCCTCTCACTCTGCCCCCGGCTCTGGGCAGCCAGTAGCCCCCGTTCTGTCTCTATGAATTTGCCTTCTCTGGACATTTAGTGTAAATGGGATCGTTCACTGTGTGGCCCTTGCGTCTGCCTTCTTTGGCTGAGCACGATGCTTTCAAGTTTCCCCACGTTGTCCCGGGAGTCAATACATCCTTCCTCCTACGGCTGAGTAACAATCCACTGCGTGGATTTACCCCATTTACTGATCTGCTGGTCCACTGACGGGCGTGTGGCTTGTCTCCACTTTCTGCTGATTGCGAAGATCGCTGCTGTGACACGTGCGTGTGACTTTCTGTATGGGGCACGGTGATTCCTGCCTGCCGTGCAGTCTCCCCGTGCAGAAAGCCCAGGGCGCTGGTGAGGTTCACAGGATGGTTCCTGCCCACTGCCCGCACCTGCCCTGAGCCTTCCCGCCCAGGTGTGCACAGGTGCGGTGGGCCGTGGAGCCTGCGTATCTCAGGAACTACGAGGAGCTGGACGTTGAAGAGTTAGTTCTGGATGTGAATTGCTTTCCAAATGCGTTCAAGACTCAGGATGGCCAGTCGCACCTAGGCCGTGGAAACAGTCGTGGACGAGGTGGAGTCATGGCCCCTGTCGCCAAGCCTCTGTGTGAGAGGAACGGCCCCTCGTGGGAGCAGGGGCCCTGCCTCGCCACACACTCCCTGCCTTGCCCAGACCCCTGGGGACCCTTGCAGTGACTTCTCCAGGCTACAGCCCCACTTCTGACTGCACTGGTCTGAGAGCCAATGTGTCCTGTTGCTTGGTGGCAGCCGATGACAAAAGACCTGGAACTGAGTCCTGGGGTCCAAGGCCATGTCACCCCTTAGAACTGCGTGGTCCAGGCTGGGGAACTGGCCACACCGCACAGTGGGGTAATGATGGGTGGAACCCACGACACTAGGAACAGACGAGGAAACGGTGGGCTCCAGCGTCGCGTCTTCCGTATCGTTCCTGCCCAAGCCTCCTTCTAGCCGGCCCCAGCGGGTATCCAAGCAGGCACCCCACCAACTGTGGCTTGGAATGGTCCCCACACAACAGGCTGGGCTTTCCCACCCCAGTGACGACTATCTGGACCCAATGGCTCAGGTGTCCCCCCGAGGTCAGCCTCGTCCTGAGGGTGACCCTCCTCTTCTCCGTCCTCTCTCTTCCAGGGGACACGCAGTTAGACGCAGGGCGGCCGGGGCACCAGGACCCAGTGAGGCAGGGGTGAGGGGGTCTCCTGTGAGACTGGGGCGAAGGCTCTCTGGGTGGACGTCCGGGGAGGTCCAGCGCCCAGCCCGTCCTCGGCACTCTCTTGAGCCGCAGGCTTTCTTCTGTTCCCTGAGCAGCCGGGGGCTCCCCGTGTGGAGCTTTGTGTCGCAGACTGCCCTCCCTCTGGGGCGCCTTCTCCCTGCTCCGTGCCCGTCTCTGCACCCCACAGATGCTGATGTGGCCTAGCTGCAGTGTCCCCTCTCTAACAAGCCCTCCTAGACACCTCCACTCCAAAATGCCGAAGGAAACTTGACCCTCTGAGGTCTTAAGCTCCAGTCACTCCCCACTTGGTTGACCACAGGGGACACTAATATCCAGGGCTTCCTGACTGCCACAGAGCCCCAAGCTAGGACCGAGAGAAGCGTGGGTGGCGGGAGAATGACCCCAGGCACGACCTTGTCCTCACCCCAGAACTGGACAATGTGCCACCTCCCAGGGCAGAAAGAACGCTGCGGTGGGATTCAGTGAAAGGTCTTGAGGTGGAAGGTTTTCCTTCCGGTGGAGCTCCCTCCCCTGCAAGGCTGGTTCCGTGGAACTCTGTTCCTGGCAGGATCCCAAGTGGAGGGGCAGGAATTCCACACGGGCTGCAGGGATTCCCAGGCTCAGGGGCCCAGCCTGTGCTGCTGTTCCCGGGGACCTCGCGATGTGACTGCAGGGGCCGGGCTGGACGCCCCTCTCAACTCTCCACTGGGTGAGGGAGAAAGGGGTCTGTAGATATCTCTGGGGCCTGCTTCACATTGCTGAGGCCTCAGGGAGGAGAGAAGTCATTCTGAGAATTTCAACAGCTATCTTTCTCAAACCTTTCCTATTGGTCAGTGGGGCAGCTTCCTAGGTGGTCCCGCTGTTGGGCATAAAGTCTTGTCCCAGACAGTGGGTGGGACTTATGTTTGGGGGTACGTCCTCTCCTGGGGAAAGTTCGGGAAGGGCCTGGCTGATCCTGGCACAGGTGGACTCAAAGCAGCTCCTCCCTTTCAGGGGCAGGGGGACACCAGGGCACAGGAGGCACCTGACAGTGATCCCACTACGGGGGCTGAGTGGGGCTGAGCGGGGCAGCTGAGCAGGGCGGCCTTCTGTCTGGGGGGCATCCTCCCTCCTTTCTAAAACTGTGCAGATACAACACTTGGTCCTCCTGTCTTGGGGGTATCAGGGAACCACGATCTTGTCCCTTCCCGGGGAAAAGTCATGCTTTGCTTTGTGTTATATTATTTTAGCCTCGAAAATAGAAAATCCAAGTCAGAACCTGAAATTCACCAAGTGACATTTCATCAACTGATTTCAAATGAAAGGCAGAAAAGTGAGCCACGGTCCAATCTGAGAAAGCCCCGATGTCAGCCTCCGAGTGTGTGTCTGAGGAGCACGCATACCCTGCTCATGTTCTGGGCAGTTCCGGCGTGCCAGCGAACTCTCAAGCCTCTGCTCAGACACATGGTTGTTTGTGATTCTGTGACTCTGTGATTTCCTGCCCTGTTTAAGGATGGATCTCGTCCAGAGCACGGGAAGGAGAGAAAAAAGTCATCCCTCCTCTGTGCCCAGGCATATCCCGTCACCAGCCACCTACTTTACGAAGTCAACCTCCCCAAGTGGACGCCGGTCACCAGCCTCTGTCCACACGGCACCAAGGCCGGCCCTGCTCGCCTTTCCAGCAGGAGAGGGGTGGCCTGCTTGGAGCTGGGTGGCTCTGAGCGACCTCTGCACACCCTGGTGTCAGGATCGATTCGCCACGCCGTGTAAAACCTCTTAGGCCTTTACGTTTCCCAGATTGTTTTACAGCAAAACGCGGTGTCAATGTTATGCTTTGAAACATTTAAGAAACAACAGTTTATAGTCTCAGATCTTTATGGTTTGGAAGACCAAATACTCTGCTCGCGTTGTTGGCCAAATTGATGTTTTAGATTCAGGAGAAACCCCATCATGTTACACCGGGAGAGAATGTCCTGGGAGGGGGTCGACCAAATCACTCCAAGATGTTTTGGGCTTCACGTCTCCTGCCGTCTACGGAAACATGTTCGTGTTCTCGGGCACGGAGTCAAAACACACAGAAAGGGGATATTTTTAGACAAGCACATTTGGAATAAAACCGCCCGCTCCAGTACTTGTGGAGGGCACTGGGACGAGTTGGCCTCCTGGAGACGGTGCGACTCACTCTGGTCCTCTAGGTGCTGCGTTTTGGCGCGCTGTGGGGTGTGAGAGGAAGCGTTGCAGGACTTGCCAGTCCTGTGGTAACAGGGCATCCACCCCAGCTGCAGAATGATGCAGCTGTCCGGAGGGCATCACCCCACCTGGTGGTGCCAGACCCACAGGCCAGGCAGGAACCCCCAGGGCACTGCAGAACCCCAGGCAGTTTGGGTGGAAGTGTGCTCGGCTCTGGGGTGGGCAGTGGTAAGCGGGCAGCCGCCTTCCCATCCATCCTCCCTGAGCGCTTGGAAGAGGGGCTCCCTTGCGGGCTGTGCGGTCGTCCACTTGCTCAGGCACACGCTGGGCCCTGCACATGTGTGCACACACGTGTGCACATCCAGTTCATACTCCGTACAACCTGAGGTAGGGCCTCCCCGGTGATGGCTGAGATGGGGTGAGGTGCACCAGGGGGCACCCAGCTGGACGTCCCCACTAATGCACTGGCTTTGCAGAGCTGCCCACGACACAGACTGTGTTTCTACTCATCCATGGAACAAACTTGGCTTGAAAATCATCAAGACGGTATGAACACAGCCCCTGTGCTGTCTTCACGGAACCCCCGCCGTTTCAATTACTGCGATAATTAAAGTCAGTTTCGAAGATTGGAGGCTGGTCCAAAAGCTCCACGTGCTGGATTGGGGCAGGCATTACCCCTTCTGCCGGGATGTCAGGCTACGGTGACGGGCAGTTCTGGGCTCTTGCTCTATCTCATTCTTCAAAGCCTCCGTCTGTTTCTTACGTTGTGCCAGAGAGAATTCCAGCAAATAACACCTTTGTGGGCTGGCTGGGGCCCAGAGCCGGTGTCTGTTCTTCAAATCAGACATTCCAGACCCTGCTGCCCCAGCTGGCCTCCTCCCAGGACCCCTGCTCTGAGCCGCTGGTCCCTTCTCCACCCCATGGCCAGCCAGCGTGTATCCTCCCTGACTCAAGAAAGGCCTAGAACATCACTGAGAGTCCTGAGACCCCTCCCATCACAGAGCTGGTGGGGTCGACTTTGTACCTACTGAGGTGGCATGTGGGCAGCCCCATAGCTGGGCAGTGGACAGACCACGCATCTGCTGTGTCCCCTGGCACGTGGTTGACCGTTGGCCATCTGGGTTGAAGCCTCAGCTGGGAGCCCCAGGGTGAGCCTCTGTTCCCAGACCCAAGCATTTGTCAGCCCCAGGAAGGGCTCGGCCTGTGCAGGAGGTTTGGGTTGGGCGTTGGGGCAGTGTCCCCATCAAAAGCCAAAGGGGCATCTCCCCACCTCCTTGGCCCAGAACTAGGGCTGCCCCTTAGAGGTGCATTCAGATAAACAACAAATAACTTTGTAGTATGTGCCCTCTTTTTCTTGGGCTGCTGTAACAAATGCTACAGGCTGGGCAGCTTAAACAGCAGGAATTTGTTTTCTCGCAGCTCTGGAGGCTGGAAGCCCAAGATCAAGGTGTGGCAGGCTGGCTCCCCCGAGGCCTCTCTCTGTGGCTTGGCTGTCTTCTCCCCAGGTCTTCGTGTCACCCACCTTCCTTCTATGCCTGTCTCTATGTCCAAATACCCCCTTTTATAAGGACACCAGTCCTATTGGATTAGGGTCCACACTAGTGACCTCATTTTAACTTAATTATCTCTTTAAAGACCCTATTTACAAATATAGTCACATTCCAAGGTCATGGGAGTTAGGATTTCAGCATGTCTTTTTTGGGGGACACAATTCAACCCATAATAATATGTCGCATGCGATGTTTGGGACATATTCACACTAAAAAAATCCGTGGCTTACCTGACGTCCAGATGGGACCGTGCATCTGTGTTTTTCTTTGCTAAATCTGGCTGCCCTTCCTGTAGAGCCTGTGTCTGGGGAAGCCCTCATTCCCCGTGGCGTCCCACCCAAAGTGCCGCTGATGGCAGGGGAGTGAGGGCTTGACTCAGAAACCCCGAGGACAGGCAAGGCCAGTGTCGGCCACACTCGGGGGTGGGTCGAGTCCCTTCATCTGTGAGGAGCTGTGGTTGGAAAAGAGAAGCCATTTCTTCAGATCTGCCTCGACTACACACACACACACGTGCACACATGTGTTCCTGCATGTGGACTCGTGCCGTGTGCTTGTGTGGGGCTCGGGGATCTGTCCAGAGTTCTCCCAGGCGCTAATGAGCTTCTCTCGGGCCCTAAGGAGATGTGGCCCACGCAGGTCGGATGTCGGATGGATGATGAAGGAAACCAGGGCCAGGCCAGCCTCTGGTTACGGTTTAGGAAAAACACAGAGCGCCGGGATCTGCAGTTCAAAAGGCAGAGAGATGAAGGCCGAGGGGAGCCCCAGGGGTTTACAGTCCGGCTTCGGCTCTGGATGGTCCTCCCAGGACCCCCAGCCTGGTGTAGACAAGGGGGCAATTCAGACACGGGACCCTCAGGGTGCAGGACTGCGGGTGGGTGGGGTGGTGGTGGTCCCGGCCCGTGGTGCCTCCTGCTGTCGAAGGGCACGGATGATCACGCAGTGAGGGGACATGTGTGTCGGCTCATTGCGGGGGGCTGTTACCCCTGCCCCAGCCCCAGCCAGGAGGTTGGGAAGTGTCAGCGCCGGGAAGCGTTTTCCCCTGGAAAACCTCCGATTTATTAACTTTGCTCCAGAAGCCAGTGCGTCTGTTATTTATGCTACTTTGATCTAAAAAGCTGTTTGTTTACATTTTATTGCGCTGTAAATCCCTGTAAGCAGGCATGATATTTTTATGATGCCCAATAAGGGTTCTCTGTGCAAGCGTTGCGGGGGTGCCGGGGTCTTTACTGCCCTGCTACCAGTGTCTCTTCCTCCCGGCCAGGTTTCTGTGCATCATCGGACACACGCGGCTTGCAGATGTGTTGACTGCAGAACATCTGGGGGAGGGGGGCTGTGCTGGCTCCGGCGCGATGTGTCCTCCCTGTGCGCGGGAGCCCCGTGGCTTTGGGGCAGCCCCTATGCAGGTCTGGAGGAAACACCGATCACTCTCATAGCTCAGGTCTGGGAGGGGATGTTGGTGGCCCTGTGGCTTTGGGCTTCTGTGCAGGTCCAAGGTGGGACCTCATGTGGCCCTGCAGCCTTAGTGTGGGCCCAGGTGGCTCCTCCGTTCAGATCTTATGCAGGCATCTGCCACCCATATGGCCTCTTGGCTCCAGCTCAAGAGGCTTCTCTGTGCCTTCAGCAGGTCTCCTCTGGAAGCAGAGGGGCCAGAGTAGCAGGCCTGAGCGTCCCACTAGGGCCCAAGATGCTGCAGCAGGTGTTGAGGGGAAGCAGAGAGACTTGTCACCGATTGTACTCAACAGACATTGGTTGTGAGCCGCTCGGTCCTGGGCCAGTGCTGGGAGCGATGGACACAGTGGTGAGCAGGCCACATGCAGCCCTGGCCTTCCAGAACTTTCAGACCAGTGTGGGGGTACAGAGCAGCCTCAGGAGGGGGATACCCCAGGGGGGCAGTAAGAGCAGGCGGGAGGGGCTGCCCAGGTTTGATGGATAGGTCTGGACATGGCCAGGTGGGTGGGACATCACTGCAGCCCCCGCCCCTTCCCTGAGCCCTCCCCACCCTTATCCCTCAGGTAAAACATTGTAGTCCCCTTCTGGTAGTCCCTGGCACCATGCAGTGCTCAGTGTGGCCCTTGTCATGCCACCCATCCATCTTTGTGCTGGGCCTGGGTGTCCATGATCCCAGTACCCCTGAGCCCCAGGATGCCGTGTGGTGTGAAGAAATCACTCATGAAAGGGCTCCGGACTGCACAGATCCACTTAAGACCAGAAGAGGATTTTCAGCCTCAGTCGCCAGCCCAGCTGGTCATTCGATCCAACAATGTGCACCTCTATGCAAACGTCAAGGTGACCTCTGATATCGCGGGGAAGCCCTGCATAGGTGAGTTCCCTGGGAGCTCTCAGGCTGAATCCCTGGGAGAGTATTCCAGGCCGAGGACTTGCACGGGGCGCTGCGTGCTTGCAGAACAGCTGCGGGCAGAGGAGCTGGTGCCATGAGAGCGAGAAAGGCTGGGGAGGACGCAGGCAGGGTGTGGGAGACCTTACAGGCTACGTGGGCACCTGGGTGCTGCCGCCTCTCAGCAAGTGCAGGGCCACATGCAGGGCACAGGGAGACTCGTCCACAGGCTGAGGCCAGGAGGTCTTGAAGGAGGTGGTGAGAGGTGGGCAGAGTCGGGACATGGTGGGAGGGCAGAGCTCCTGGTTTCCTGGCGGACCCGCTGCCAGGCCAGGGTGCTGGGATGAACGAACCCCAAGGCCTTGGCCTGTGGCTGATGACGGCTTCTCCTTCTTTGACCATGACTCGTCTTCCCTACTTGACTGTAAGCATCTGGGGGGTGGGGCAGGAGTTGTCTTATTTGCCTTAAAACAATTTCAGAGCAGAAAATTGAGCAGGCGGTCCAGAGTTCCCACGCCTGCCTTCTCCCCACCCCGCCCCAGTTTTCTCTACGTCACCGTTTTGCATTAGTGGCGGTATTAGGGGTTACATTTGCTGCAATCGGGGAACCAACATGGATACTTGGTTACCAGCCAAAGCCCCCGGTTCTGTCCGGGCTGTCTCTGTTGCGCAGTCTACGGGTTGTGACACTGCGTGGCATCACACACCCGCCATCGTGACTCGTCCTTGCTTACCTTTTACCATCGCCTTCCCTCCGAGTGCCTAGGGCTGAGCTGAGCCTCCAGTTCAGAATCGCAGCGCCGTGACCTGGGAAGGAAAGCTGGGCTCCCTGGGCCTCAGCACACTTTTGGGTGCACCCCTGCCTGCCCTCGGGGGGCCTCTGGAGTACAGCAGAGATCAGCAGAGGGCAGGGCACAGGGGCGCTCGGCTAGGGTCGGTCCCTTCTTCCCACCCGCCATGTGCCTGTCTTAACTCTTAGAAATTCCGCACTTAGTGTGGAGCCGCAAGACGGGAGGTGTGTGCTTGTTAAAACAGGGGGCCTTCCTCTCTGGGCTCCGGGGCCTCTGATCCCAGCAGACCCCTCGAGAGTGGGATGTTGTCCCCGGAGCCACGCCGGGGAAGCGACGAGCGTCACGTTGCAGGGAGTTCCAAAGGAGGCCCCTTGAAAAGCAGAAACCAACGGCATGTGGGTGCAGAGGGTGCAAGGACAGGGAGGGGCGGCCGCCTATGGGTCCCCGAGGTTGTGTTCTGCGTTTGACCTTCTGCAATGAGGTTAAGCCATGGCGAGCCCAGGAGAACACACTCTTCATCTCTTACGCTTGAAGATTTTCAGGTAGAAAATAAGGATAAACCCAATACGGCAGGTCATGAAAAAAAATTACGGCCGGGGCGACACACTGCGTCTGTGATCTCCCGGCTCCGGGGCCGTGTGCACGCTCCTCACACGCGGGCTCGGGGGCTGGGGCTCGGGCTCTAACGTGTCATCAACTTTCAGGAAACTGGACCCTCTGTGTAAGTATCAGATGAGTTGCTAATGTTGGAAAAAAAGCGAAAAACATGCTTAGGGTTTCTGTTTTATGGCTGCTCTTGAAGTCAGAATTTGCGATTGTAACCCAATGCCCGCCTCGCCAGCATGTTTTCAGTATCGTCGGGATGATTGAAAGTGCAGACAAATTTGGCCATTAGGGCTCTGAGCAGCTGCGGACCCCGCACGGGCCCCTCCCAGGAGGAGCCCGGCCCGGCCGCCGGCTCGGATGCCCGCCACGGCTCTGGGGACCGGGGCCGCACACAGGCCTCCCGTCAGCTTTGTGAGCGCCCACAGCTTTCTGGGATCTAGCTGGGGGGCCAGCTGTGCCATCAGGGTCTTTTGAAGGGATCTGGGCCCGGTGTCTGGTCTGGGTTTGCTCCGTCCTCGGAGGACGACACCAGAAGCTGGATGTCGTGTGGTGGGTGGGGCCCTCGTCGCCCTGGGCGCCTCCCTCAGCTTCTGTTATGGGCTAAATTGTGTCCCCCGCCCCCAAATTCATGTGTTGAAGTCCTAGCCTTCAATATCTTGGAATGTGGCCTTATTTGGAAATAGGCTCATTGCAGACGGTGAAGATGAGTTGGTTAAGGTGGGTCCTAATCCAGAATGAAGCGCGTCCTCAGAAACAGGCGAAATTTGGACACAGACACACACTCAGGGAGATATGGAGACGGGGGCGACTGGCCTGGGAACAGCAGAGATTTCCAGCAAGCCACCGGAAGCTAGGGGAGAGCACAGAGTAGACCCTCTCTCCCAGTCTCAGAGGACACCAGCATGGCAGACGCCTTGACCTTGGACTTCCAGCCTCAGACTGTGAAGTGATGAACGTCTGTCATTTGAGCTGCCCGAGAGTGTTTTGTTAGGGCAGCCCCAGGACAGGCACTCACCCCCCAGACTATCATTTGGGCCCTGATCTTGGGAAAATGCCCCCCATGCTCAGGGTGCCAGGCGAGCCCAGTATGGCAGGGTGAACACTGTCTGCTCCATGCATGTTCCAGCTTTATGATCCACGGTCGTGCTCTTGTCCTTGAGCAGATGGCAACCCCAGTAGGGTGATATGTCCCAGCCCCAAGGGCCAGATGGCAGCCTCCAGTCACACGGTCAACAATTCTCTTGCAGAATGAGAAAATGCCATTGAAAAGGTGCATGGAGTGGACTTCTTCACCTCCAGACCCACCCAGTGCCCGGCTCTGTCTGCCCCCAGCCTGGGGCCTGCGGGTTGTGCAGGAGAGGCCCGTGAGCCTGACCCTGGAGGTGGCTTCCATGGAATCTCGCGCCTCCAGCTCTGGCTGGGTTTGGACGATGGAAGTCACGGCAGAAGCTCCGAGTAGGGAGCAGAGGGTGTCAGAGGCCCTAGCTCCTCTGGGTGCACCACCGTGGGGGGCTGTGTCCCGTGCCCACGACCCCTGCAGTGGTCCTCCCACGCGTCTCCTCTCCAGGCCCAGCAACGCCTCCTACCCTTCCCGCGGGTCCTGTACGAAGCACCTGGGGCTGTAAGTGCCGGCCTCTGCTTTTGCCGCCCTTGACCAGGCTGCTGTAAATAACTCCTTGGTTAGCCTTCCTCAGCTTACCCCTTTGGTGTGAGCCGCCAGCATCCTGCTGGACCCGCGGCTGCTGCCCCCTGCACTGCCCCAGACTCTCCCCTCTGGGCCGCACACCAGGCAGGGGCGGCCACAGAATCGAGATTCTGCTTCCTGTTACTCCAAACTCTGCCTTGGTCCAGGGCTCCGCACGCACAAATGCACTCCTGGAATTAGGGGGTGATGTGACATGTTAACTCATGGGACCCCACACTTTCCACATCTGCAGTCTTCTCTGTGTGCGTGGCAGGATGTGAACCATGAATGCACAGCAAGGAGATGTGGCCATGGAGAGACCAGAGGATCGAGGTGGCAAATTCTCAGGCTTTATGTTTAAGGAAGAGCTGGGGAAAATGTGACCCAGACAAAGCTGCCAGCACCGGTTTCTGCACCCTTCCTGAGCAGGTCGCCCTTGGCTAGGTGTGTGGGAAGGGGGCAAGGAAAGGGACTCAATGGGAGGTAGGCGCTGAGCAGGCCAGACACAGGGAGGGAGCCAGACCCTCCCCCAGTAAGCCTGCCCCCCATGGGGTCAGTGTGGTGTTGGTCTTGGAGGTGTCCCCTGCACCATCGTGACATGGAGCAGGCAAGGACAGACGGCCGAGGGAGGCAGGAGCTGAGAGTGCCGGGTCATCCCCAAAGTCCTAGAAGCCTGACCAGCGATGCTCGAGACCTGCCTGCATGACGTGTGTCTCCGCCAACCTGGTGCAGAGCCGCCAACCCAGGACCCTGCCCCCACCTGCCCCCACCACCTTGACCATGCTTTGGGTGCCACCCTGGACTCCAGATGTCACCTTGGAGCATAGGAGGGAGAGTGACAAGTTCTGAACTGACCTACTGTAACCCCGAAACAGGTGGATCTTTCCAGAATCAACAAAAGATGGAGGTGTTGTGGGAAGACAGGCTCACGGCTTTGGGCCTTGATGTTTTCTTGGTCTTGGATTCTTGGCCCCAGTGATGTGTGTACACGTCCTTACTGGGTGCAGGAAGAAGGCAGTAATCGTGATCCCCAGGTTGGAGAGAGGCTGTGGGTGGCCGCATAACCTGCGTGGAAGACAGAGCGGGGAGGAGCATGTCTGGGAGGAGCTGGGGCCCCCTCCCCTTTGCACCCCCAGCTCGTGCTGGTCCCTTGCTCGTTACCCAGCAAATGTGCCACGCAGGAGGGGCCGCCCGAGCCACACGCCTCACAATCAGCTGCTCTGTGTACACCTGGGCCGGCCAGGGAATTCCAGAGAGAGCCAGAGGCCAGGAGAGAGGCAGGGGTCTGTGGTGACCATGTGAGCTCCTGTTTGGGTGGGACGGGGGGAGGAGGTGGAAAGAGAGAAAACTGCTTTGGAACAACAGGCAGAGGTGAGCCCACGTGGGACCCTGGTGGGGTCCTCGCCGCTGGCCTAAGCCTCCCAGCACCCCCACCCCTCCGCCCCCAGCCCCCTGCCTCTGTGGGGCAAATCCCGAGCAGCAGGGCGGCGGGGCCGGCTCCTCGGTGTGAATCGGACCTTTATGAGCGACCTAGTGCTTGCCGGGGAGACTCATGGCCCCCGAGCCCTCCGACTGCGGATTATGAATAGGGGCCTTAGCCATTGCCTTCTCATTTAATTTATCATTTTCGCCACCTTTCAGCACCAGGTACAGACTAGCGTACTGGAATGCAGCCTGCCCAGAAACGCTCCCGCAGGAAGAGGCGTGCGAGGAGCCGAAAGTGCCTGGAACGCTGTCCCCACTGGGAGGGGGCCACGTGCGGGTCGCTCCAAGCGAATCCCATGCAGGCAGGTGCCAGCCTCCGGGGACGCTCGGTCCCACAGCCACAGACTCGAGAGTCCAGGTGAGGGACGTCATTGCCCCTCTGGCTCCTGTCAGCCACACCCGCCTTGGTCATGGGACGGGTCATCTCTGAGGCTTCCCTCGTGACTCCCTGGTTTGGGGCTTTTGTTAATTTTGGTGTTAAGAAAGCCAGAATCTCCCATCTGTTGCCGATAAGAGGATGGAGAAGAAACACCCTGATTTGCTCGTCGCCACCTTGGGCTGTGGCAGGGAGGACCCTTGGGCCGTCTTCTGGGCCGGCACTTGAGGCTGATGCTGAGATCCTGGGGGCACTCTGTGGACACGAGAGGGCCAGGGCTGGTTTCTCCCTGCTTGATGCTCTGTTGATGGTGCCTGATGGAGTTTGGATGTGTTGTCCCCCCAGAATTCATGTGGGAATCTGATCCCCAATGTGGCAGTGTTGGAAACTGACTGAGTCATGGGGGTGGATCCCTCATGAATGGTTTAATGCTCTCCCTGGGGCTGGGGGTATAATAGTTCTCGCTCTGTTAGTTCCCACGAGAGCTGGTTGTTTATAGGACCCTGGCACCTCCCCTCTCTCTCTCTTGCTTCCTCTCATCATGTGATCTGCTTGTACCCGCCGGCTCCCTGCCGCTTTCTGCCATGAGTAGAAGCAGCCTGAGGCCTGTGCCAGATGCAGCTGTCCCAGAATCGTAAGCCAAATAAACCTCTGTTCTTTGTTTTCATTATTTTATTTTTTATTTTTTTTTTAAAGATGACCGGTAAGGGGATCTTAACCCTTGACTTGGTGTTGTCAGCACCACGCTCCTCCAAGTGAGCCATGGGCCAGCCCTAATCTCTGTTCTTTATAAATTACCCAGTCTCAGGTAATTCTGTTATAGCAACACAAAAACAGACTGATACAGTGCCTGATTTGAAGGTGAGAAAGGACATCCATTCTCTGCGCTTTGATTTAACATTTCTGCCTGTTTCCTGACACTGCAGTCAGCACCTTTGTGTGCACTAAACACACACATGCATATGTGTGCATACATGTATGCACACACACACAACACAAGCACGTGTGTACATACTGACAAGCACACTCATGTGTGTACACACACACACACACAAACACACACACACAAACACACACACAAACACACACACACACAAACACACACACACAAACACACACACTCACACACACACTCTCTCACACACACACACACACACACACACACATACACACACACCCTCTTCAGCAGGAGGACCCGCCTCTCTAGCATAGTCACCTTTGCAATGGAAGGACAGGAATCCACGTTAAACACCAGGAGTAAACAGACACTTGGATGCTGGGGGTCAGGTCTCCAAAGAGCCACCAGGAGGGGCCTTGTGGACACCAGGCCCAAAGGCTCTGCTCTGAGCATGCATGGCCCTCCCAAGCCTCATCACAGGCCCCACAAACCCTGGGCCTCACCAGTGATGTGGGGCTCCAGCAGTGTGGGGGCAGAGGCCGTGGCAGCCCCTGGATGCCCGTCACAGTGCCAGCTTCCCTCATGATGTCGCTGCAAGTGGTGCCCTATGAGTGTAACCATCACTTTGGGGGGCCTTGTGCAGAGGAACCAACAGTTGGTTTTTTAGGGGCCTCCAGAGTTTGGACCCCAGCCGGATAGGGTAGGAACCTATATCTAGGCTGGAGGTACAGGGGCCACCAGCCTGTAGGGACCTGAGAGTGTGGACAGTTCTGACTCAGATTGTCCTGAGGGTTGGGTGGGGACAGGCCCTACCCTGAGCTGCGACCAGGATGCCCAGGAGCCCTGCAACTGCTATGTGTCCACGCTGTCCTTGGCGTCCAGTGGGGCACTTGTTCCTCTTGGCTCCGGTCCCCTTCTCATGAGCCCCAAGCCCTGTGGCAGGCTGTGCAGCCTTTCCACAGACAGGGCCAGAGGGACAGCATGCTGCAGGAACCTTTGGAGGTGCATAGCCTCGCAGATGGGCCAGTGACAAATATTGCTGCTCGTCCCCACAGGGCCCCTGACTGCTGTCAGACGTGCAGGCACGTGCACACCCGCACACAGTAGGGCCACAGTCATGAGCTCCAGGGAAGGGTAGGAAGGACGCCTGGCCGGGACCTGCCGGTGTCCTGGGAGCCTGGGCGTTCCACGAAGGCTGCCCCTGTCCGTCTACTCTGTGCTGGAGTTTACGGTGGTGGCGCTTGAACCCACACCGATTCAGCGTCAGACAGTGGCTTCTCGTTCCAGGAGGTGAGGGTGGAAAGGCAGGAGGGGGGACAGAGATTCCAAGAGCAGGAATCTGACGTCTGCCACGTGCACCTTCTCAGCAGTGTGGACGGTGCGCCTGGGAGGCACAGGTGACTCTCACATTGCACCTCGGCCGGCTGTCTATGGGCTGCTTAGACTGCCTGTCCCCACCGACACCCTCCCAGGTCTGCGTTCCAGTTCTCTCTGTCTCACCCTCTTTGCCTTCCTGTCGAGGGGTCTGTTGCAGCAGCAGCTCCCCATATTGTGCATCAAAATTGGTTAATGTCGGGCTGAGCCCGTGGCGCACTTGGTAGCGTGCTGCGCTAGCAGCGCGGCGACGCTCCCGCCGCGGGTTCGGATCCTATATAAGAATGACCGGTGCACTCCCTGGCTGAGCGCCGGTCACGAGAAAAAAAAAAAAAAAATTGGTTAATGTCCTGACATCTCTATGTCCCTGAGGACACAATCCTGGCACACACCTGCCAGTCACTAGAGGGACAGTCACTGGAGGGGTCATGCCCCAGGAGAAAATGCCTAGAAGTACCCCCTGCCAGAGGGGCTTATGCTGAAGGGACCCTCCAGGCAGCCACAAATGAAAAACCCGCTGCTGTTCCTCCAGTTTCTTCTTTTTCCAATTAGTGTGTATTTTGTATCAGAATTCTGTGTAGGTGTTTTGTAGAAGTCACACGTGTGTACAGGGCGAGGCTGCTGAGGAAGGCAGACGACAACCCACACCTCACACCACCCTCTGTCTTCTGCTTCAGAAGCAGCTGTTTTCAGCGGTTTCAGAATTTTACCTGTATTTATCTTTCAAGAATTATTTTTATTTTTATTGCATATCTTTAAAGTGTGCAACATGATGTTCTGATGTACATATTCGCAGTTAAATGACTGCTACAGTCATCACACAGTAAGTGCAGTCATTGTGCATTGCTGTCTGTATTTATGTTTACATTTCAAAGTGACATGTCTGTGCCTTATATAACACATGTAGCAATTCAGTTTTAAGGATTTTCTATTGACTTTGTGCTGTTGGAGGGTGAAGATTTAGCTTTCTTCACACACACACACACTCACCAGTCCGGTTATTTCACAATTTTTAGTGCACCAGTTTCCAGGGTTTTCATCTTCATGAGTGTGCACATGCTGTCCACAGACGAGCTGTGTAAAGAACTATGATTTCATTTCCTCTCTTAAACAACTGCTTTCTTCGCCTGCATTAACAAGTACCTTCTATTTTCATTTGCATAAGTTTCTATGCAGCTGTTACTAATCGATCCTTAAGCTATCCTAAAGAGAAAATTTCTCTAAAAATGCGCAAACACATCAGGTTTCTGTTAATTTCATTTATTTTTCTTGGAGCCCTGTTTCTGTTTTCTTCATGCTGTTCTGCTTGCCTTAGCCCAGTCAGGACAAGTCAGGGAGCAGAAGGGTGCTGCAAACAGTTCTGGGGAGAAAGGGGCATGCACCAGGCCTAAGAACCCTCCCTGGGGCCCGGTGTGATGGCTGTCCTGGGGCTGCTGTCACTGGCACCCTGGGAACCGCCCCACCTCTCTCAGACTTTGGCTTTTCTATTTCCTGGATCCCACTTCTCTATTTTTTCCCCGTTTGGTTTATAACCTTGATTTACTGGAGCACATCCTTTAGTAGCTTTCTGAGAAAGAGTTCATGGGATGTAAAAATTTGAAAGCTTTTAATCTTTGAAATTGCCCATACTCTACCAGCACTGTTGACTGTGTTTGAACAGGGGACTCTAGACTGGGAATTATTTCCCCTCAGGATTCTGGAAGTGTGGCTCTGCTGCCATCCAGCATCCAGATGCTGCCAGGGCTGGTGCTGTTTGCCTTCCAGATGCTTTGTGTATAAATACGGTCTGCTTCTCCCATTTCTGAAAGCTTTCAAGTACCTCTCTTCCCCCAGTCTTGTGATGTGTCATGACGCTATGTCTTAGTGTGGGTAAACTCCCAGTCCTGGGGCTAAGCACTCCTGGGCTCTTCTTCAGTTTCCTTTGTTCTCTGTCTCTGGTCAGCTTCTGGACCGCTGAATTGAACTTCTAATTTTATCCCATTTCCTTTCTCTCAGAGAAGGCTGAATAGCACGTCTGGGAAGAGTGTGTGCTCCTGGGTTTGATTCCAGTTCTGCCATTTGCTAGTTGTATAACCTTTAGCAAGTTACTTAAACTCTTTGTGCCTCAGTTTCCTCATCTATAAAATGGGCTTAGTAAACAGGGCTTTCCTCATAGAGTCCTTGAGATTAAATGAAGCTAATTTGTAACGATGATGATTATTTTAAGCGGGTCTCCTCTGAAGCAGGCCCCTCAGAGGCATTTGGGTTTTAAGAAGACCCCAAAGGAGAGAAGCTCTGGAGAGGGTCAGGTGGGCTCTGTCCTCACATGTCACTGCCAGCAGCCAGGCCCCTTGCAGCATGCTGGCTCTGCAGGCACCTGCTCCTCCAGTGACTGCCCAGCCCGGTCCCCATTCCCAGGGGGGCACCCTCAGCCCACCTTGCCTGTGACCCTGCTCTCATGCTGAGGGGCTTCATTTGTCAAGGATGTACTTATGGGCATGATTCTGTCTGGGCTCTCTGGGTGGGGGCATGTGCCCATGTGTCATGGTGGATGGAGGATGGGCTTGGGAGCTGAGTTCTAGTCCCAGGGCTGCTGAAGGACTTTGGGCAAGTCACTTCCCTGCTGGCCTCACCCATTCATAACAGGAAATGCTGGTCTTGCTGACCCCTGGGGTCCTCTACCTTCTGTCCCTCTGGATAGGTGCACTTTGGCTCAAGATCACAGACAAGGGACCCTCCAAACCCAGTAGCCCCTCGACGTAGACATTCCTCTCACCAACAGCACATTCCTTCATCTTACACATCCAGCCCCAAGCTGACCACAGACTCTCATTGAAGACAAATCTAATCTATTTCTCCCCCCAGTCCCACCACCACCCAAGCCAGAGCCACCCTCGACACAGGGCTGTGGTGGCTCCTGCTGTCCTCGACCCCTCTCTCTGCCTTGGCAAGGCACCAGCCTGGAAAGTCCCTGATTTATTGTCTTTGAAACAACCCACACATGTGCACACGTCTGCTGGCTGCTGCCAGTTAAAGTGCTCCAGGGCACTGGCCCTCCTGGCCCGGGGCCGGCCTCCTGCCCAGGCTCAGAATGACCTCGGGTCTGGAGCTTAGAACTGGATCACCCATAAGCTCTGTATTGGCTCTGAAGTGGTCCCAAGGCATGCTGACCTGCGGTGGGACCCAGGGAGCCACCAGGAGGGCATGGCCCACTGACTGGAAGGAAGAGCCCTGTCGGTCAACATCCAGACATCCACCACCAACGGGCTCGCTGGCCTGGATGCCCACCTCCCTCAGCCCTAGGACGCCGGTGGCAAGAACCACTGAGTTTAATTTGGTGGCACAATTTTAACCTCAGGAGAGGAAATGTAATCAATGGGATGGGGTGAGAATAAAATACACACTCGTGTGTGTGTGTGTGTGTGTGTGTGTGTGTGCATGTGTGAGATGGTGCACAGCATTTGTACAAAGCTACAGAGAGGACACAGGCCATGTGCCGGTGCTGTGGCCACTGGCCACACATGGTGGCTCCTCTGCCCTGCGTGGTTCTGTGTAGCATCTCTTGGCCTATGCTGGGCTGGGCTCTGGGCAGAGACCACAGTTACAGAGTCACCCTGGACCTTCCCACGCCGTCTGGTGTTCCTGCAGCCTTACTTTACAAATAAAAGTGACCCACTGAATAAATAAATGTTCATCATTAAAATATCTATTTTTTTTGTATTAATAAAGCCACCCATCAGGAAACCCACTCTTTGTCAGGTCTGTGTCCCCTTTGGCTGGCAGTTGGCCTCCGTGCAGAGAGGGGAATGCCCTGGAACGGGTCTCCAGAGCAAGGGCGCCTGAACCCCACCTCCAGGCTTGTCTAATCCCGTCTCTGTTCCCGTCTTCTGTGGAGAGGGTCACTTCTTTGTACTGGTTCAGGGGACTCCCTGAGTCCTGAGCCCTGCGCTGGGGGCTGCTGGGGGACTTCAGGGCTCGCTCTCTGGCATCTCAGTCCTCTCCTGCTCACCAGCGTTACGGCTTCTGGGGGAATTTCTACTCACTACCAAGAGAAGGGGGACCACTCTCTGGGGAGGTGGAGAAAGGGGACCCGCTCGGATGCCCCATCCCCCACTGGCCCCTGCAGGAGAGTGGACCCGAGGCTGCTGGCCCCTCCTGGACAGGCTCCCTCTGTCCCACCGCAGGCAGGCCTCTGCCCTGGACGGCAGCACGGGGCCAGGGTCCGGACAGAGCACACAGACACCCCCACCGACCACAGCAGCCGAGGGCTCAGAGAGCTGGGGGCGCAGAGCTGAGCCCTGAAGCCTTTAGCCTTAAGAACAGGATCACTAACCTGAGCCAACTGTGCAACTTTCTTTAGCTTTTTCCAAACAGGGGTGTGCGTGTGCGTGTGCGTGCGACAGTGCACGTGTCTGTTTTCTGCTTCTTTGGTTTTGTTTTCTGGCTTATGTACAACAGATGCATACGTCTCATGGTGCTGGAGGCCAGAGGTCTGAGACCAGCCGGGCTCTGGGGAGGGCGGACGGCCACCTTCTCACTGTCCTCATGAGGTAGAAGAGGGCCATGTGCCAGGGCTCTGTGTGGGGACAGGGTTAGTGTGTGCCTTGGTGTACGTAAGGGTGTCCGTGTGCGCATGTGGGTATGTAAGTGTGTGTGTGCCTGTGTTAGTAGGTATCTGCTTACGTGAATGTGTCAGTGTGTCAGTTGTGCGTTAGTGTCAGTTTTGTGCATGTGAATAGGTGTTAGTGTGTTGTATGTGTGTGCATGTTGGTGTGTTACTGTGTATGAGCATGTCAGCGTACACATGTGTGTGTGTTGGAGAGGTGTGTGTGGCAGTGTATATGCGTGTCAGTGTGTGCACATGTCAGTGTGTGCGTGCGTGTGCTTGTGTGTGCATGTTAGTGTGTTTGTGCACGTGTTGTGTGAATGTGTGTTAGTGTGTGTGCATTTCAGTGTACGGTAGTGTGTGCACACAGTTCAATGTGTGGTAGTGTGTGCACACATGTCTGTGTGCATGTGGCCCTTGGCTTTTCCTGTGAAGACCCTCCTGGCACAACTGGCCTGGGGGGCCTCACCGGGTGTTCTTTGCCAGACAGAGGAGCTGTGGCTTATGTCAGAAGAAATCTGGGGTAGAAGCTCACCAGCAGATGCCTGAAAGCTGATAACCTGGCTGACCGAAAACTTAATAGCCACATAAAAGGTTTTTAAGTTTTTCTCTTAAGATTTAGCTAGTATTTTGTAATGAAAATGTGGTCATGCATTTCCATAAATTTACAAAAGCATTTGGCCTTCCACGACCTTCCAGCCACGAGCCTTCGTCTCCTATGGCTGGCCTGGGTTTTGGGGGGACACGAGGGGAGCAGACCCCGCTCGTGCAGGACTGCGGTTCTTCTGGGCCCCGGACCTGCATCTGGGTGCAGAGAGGCCCCCGAGGGAAGCTGTCCAGCCACTCTCAGATGGGCTCCTCCTCTCCAAGGGCGGTGGTCTGCGTTGGGGCGGGTCTCATTGCAGAGAGGGGCCAGGTGTCACAGCCTCACCTGAGCTGCTAAGCTGGGGCGACTGCAGCCTCCATCCACTGCAGCATAGGTGCTGGGGCTCCTCCAGTGTCCGGGCGGGAAATGCCTCCATCCCTGCCACCTGCTGTGCTCCTGTCCCCCAGGATCCCAACCCGGGCTTCCTGTCTGTGCAGCATTTTCAGGTCTCTAGACCCACACACACTGTCCAGCCTGGCTCCAGGTTGGGGTGCAGTGTGTACCTCTCTGCCTCTTCCCTGAGCTGTTGTGGAGGGGGCCAGATGTCCCCAGACATGTCATTGCGAAGGTGGCAACTGGAGGGACGGAGGCAGATGGAGGCTTGGAGAGAAGCAGAGACTCACATTGTGTGGCTGGCAAGTTGGAGCTTGTTTTCCGTGGAAAGCACCATTTTGTAAGTCAGGGAAGATGGAGTAACCCTAAACCTGGCCGCTGCTCCTTGGGGTGGCAGGCGGAGAGTCACCATCCTTGCCTGGTCTCTGTTCCTGGCTGGGCTCACTTGGCTGCCCTGTCTCCTTGGGGCCAGCCTGGCCGAGGGAAAGCGAGAAAGTCCCCATCACCCCATCATTTTGTCTGTGAACACAAAGCAACCCACCTGGCTGCGTTGTTAGAAAAGAGGTTTAAATTAAGTTCATTAAGAATTCGTCTACACATACAAGCGAAAAGGCCCCTGAACAACCAAAGCGAAATAAAATTAAACGAGAGAAAACCACGACCACCATCCCAAACAGTCTTGATGAGGCTGCCAAGCAACTGGTGCCCTGCGGTCATGTGCTTTTATAATACTTTAATAACCGAGTAGTTCTGTACTCTTTTTCTTAAAGGGGGTCCCCAAATTGTATGCACTAAAGGCCCACAAAACCCAGACCCACCCCAGAGAGGGGAATACCTGCTTTACTTAGGTGCCCACGGCATGATCGAGGCGATTTATTTCCTCGCCATGAGGTGGTGGAGGAAATTGGGAAAGGGTCGATGGAATTGGGACAGGGTCCATTTCCCAGTGAGCTGCAGCCTGGAGAAGCTCGGTCCCCTGGACTCGGGTTCCCTCACTCCTGGGAAGGGAAGTGACACTCTGAGTAGGACAAGGCCCTGCCTAGCCCACAGAACCAGGTGTGGATGACAAGGGGGTCTAAGGCCACGGCCACCCCTCCTGGAGACCTGATTTAATTGACGTGGGTCACCGCTGACCGCGTTTGAACACCACCAGGAGGTGTGGGTGCCAGGCAGCTGCAGCTCCTGCTTCTGATAGAGCCCTGGGCGCAAGATTTAATGGATTAGTTAAAATGATGTGAAAAAATGGATCTCTGATTTATGACCTGCAATTTTTTGCTGACTGCGGCATGTTTTTTCCAGCACTGGCTTTAACGTCTTGGGCACACACGGGGCTGGGGTGTTTTCTGACTTGCCCTCAGGGCTCATCCGTGGGCCGTTTGCCCAAGGCCCCTCCAGACCTTTAAAACAGGAAGTTTAATTTTATAGAATTAAAAAAGAGAAAACGGTACTTAATTATCTGGCTGTGAAACAGCGCTGCCCCTTTCTTAATTTTAGTAGCTAATAAAACGCCGTTCCTGGAGTTAACTACTTCTGGTCCAAACGCCTTACGGTTTTGCCTATTTGGATAGAATATTTTATGAACTGTTATATATTGCACTACGGTTTTTAAGCTCTGCTATGACATATTTCTCTCAAGATTTACTAGGATTTTTTATTTAAAACAATATATTAAATAGGGGAGAAAAAGTAATCATAGGTAAAATTCAAATATTAACAAAACATAACGTGGACCAAAACCTCTTTTATTTGAAGTCCCCCCTCCTCGCAGCCCCGTCCCTCCCACCGCTGCTGTAAAAGCGGTTTAGGGAACGGTGAGCCACAGCTGCGTCATTAATTCAATATGTCTCCCAACCTGACTCCAATCAGGGATCAATTTCAAGGCCAGTTGCCACTTAAGTGACTTTATAGCAACAGAACAATGGCTGTGCCCGGCCAGGCCAGCCGTGCATGTGTAAAGAGCCCCGGGCACCTTCCCGATTTCCAGCAGGCTCTGAGGACAGCCACACGGTCCTGTGTCCCTGGCCTGCCCACCCAGGACCCCCTTCTTCCAATGTCCTCACGAAGAGCCCGTGGCCGTGTGGGAGCCCAGGCCACGAGGCCCCAGGCGTGTCCCATCGTCTCCGTGTGGAACTGCACAGACCCAAGGCTACAACGGTGGGGATGTAGACGGTGCGGCAGAGCCCTTTATCCCCCAGCCCGGGCCCTTCTGAGTGAGGGTCCCCTGGGTCTCACGCATGGGCACTGTGCGTTGGGGAGGAGGGGACCGTGAAGGCTTAGAGCCGCCCGGCCGGGGGAAGCTGGGCGGGTGCGCGCTCTGGCCACGTGGGGCAGGGCAGCCAGGAGTGCAGGGGTGGGGTAGCCTGTCACCCTGGCCGAGGCCCCAGCCTGTGCCCTCTGCTCTCCAGCAGCCATTTCTTTCTCATCAGCCATGTGTCCGGGCCAGGGGACGGGACGGGATGGCCTGTGCTCATGGACTGGACAGCAGACGAGGGAACAGCCCACGGTCAGGGGTGCCGAGGCCTCAAGGGCCGGCCCAGGTGGAGCTCGAGGACCTGGAGGGGCACAGGGAGGCAGGAGGGCGGAGGTGGGGCTGGCAGGAAAGGCCTCCCAGGCAGGACCCTCTGGGGACACCGCGGGCGACCTCTCACCAGCCTGGCCTTCACGAGGAAGTCGTCCTTGTTTGCAGACGCTGCCCTGGTGAGCAGCTGCTCGCTCTCCACAGTCACCGGGCGATGGGCCGGGCACAGGGCTGCCGCCCAACCACCTTGCTGCGGGCCATCGAACAGGAAATCGTCGTCGTCAAGTATAGCAATCGATGCTTCCGAGAAGGCCCCTTCCTGCTGTGTGCCTACCTGTTAGCCGTGTGTGGTTAGCTAATTTGTGGGCATTCAGGGGTTTGAGCAAATGTCACTATTCTGGGCCTATGGGCCCCTCGCATCTATCCGCAAAGTTTTATTGGGCTCTCACCAGGCCTGCTCGGGGTCGCCCGAGCGGCGTCTGCTTGTTGCATATTTAATAAGCAGCAACAAGGCCGTCTTTGTGCAGCAGGGGAGGGACTGAAGAGGTGCTGAGCTGCAGGCCTGGGTGGGCTCCCACCTCGGGCGGGTGCCGGCGGGCATGGGCGTGGGTCGCCTGTGCCGAGGGCTGTTTTAGAAGCTCCCTAGACTCAAGGGCTGCTTTGGGAGCCGTCATGACCGCTAGGTCTGGCTGCCCAAGTGTGCTGGGAGCCGAGAGGAAGGAGGGTCACCCTGGTCCCCTCTCTCTGCCAGGCAACCCCAGCCAGTTACCCAAATGCCAGTGAGCCTGGCAGCCCCTCTGCCTGCCCGCCCACCCTGCAGCCTCTGTCCATTTGTTTTCTGGAGCTAACCCTTGCACCGGCAGAGTCAGACTATGCCTTCTCTGGGAAGTAGTCTGTGGTCCAGCAAGACCTTGACCCCAAGTTCCCCAAACAGGCTGGGAGGAGGGGCTGGGGACAGGGTCAGAGCTGGTGGCTGCTCTGGTGGGATGAACAGTGTCTCCCAAATTCACGTCCGCCCAGAACCTTAGAACGTGCGCTTATTTGGCAATTGGGTTTTTCCAGACGTAATTAATTAAGATGAGGTCATGCTGGATTAGGGTGGGCCCTAAATCCTAGATTGGTGCTTTTATAATGAGGGGAGCGGACACAGAGACACGCAGGCAGACAACGTGCTGGGTGATGGCAAGGCAGAGATGGGGGCGGCGCAGCTGCAAGCCAGGGATTGTACAGCCCCAGAGGCTGGAGGAGGCGAGACAGTTTCCACCCGGAGTCCCGGAGGGAGCTCCAGACGTAGACTCTCTCTGTGGGTCCCCATCTCATCTCACACCTTCTTATAATTTTTGAAATCTACCCAATCATATGTCTGTATTTTATTGCAAAAGAGGAGTAGGTGTTCTCCACGGATCTTCGAGCAGAACCAGCACTGTCTCTATCCTGTGGCCCACTCTGCCTTGGCCCACCCCGGGCCCCAGGGCTGGCCTGGTTGTGGGACTGTAGTGACCAGCACAGACTCTGCAGCCAGCCCGGCTGGGGCTCAGAGGCGAGTGCCCCCACTTTTGAGCTTGGGCAAAGCCTTGGCTGCGAGCCACAGGAGCACCCCATCAGCTTACCCCAAGACACTCAGTGTAGGACCTGGCGTGCTCATCTGGGCCCAGTGAGTGCTGGCCGTCACAAGGAGTAAGCCACCTGGCCCCAAGCCCCGTGTGGGCACCCTGCCCACCGCCTCCCCAGGGTGCTGTGGGGGCTGCCACAGAGACATAAGGTGCCGGTGAGGGGTTGGTTGCAAAGGCCGAGTGTGGAGCACGCCATGACTTACACGTGGTTTCCGCTATGCCAGGGGATCCACGGGCTCAGGGTTTTGGAGGTGGAGGTTCCCCTAGCTGGACTAGTTGTCAGGGGGATGTGTGCGCTTGTCCTTGGGAAGGAACAGAATATGAGGGGGTTGTGGGGGAAACTGGGCCTGGGGGAGGCATCTGCAGGGGTGGGCAGCAGCCACGGAGGGACCAGCTGAGGTCTCCCTGGGTTCCAGGCTCTCTGCCCGGGGCCCCCAGTAGGTAGCGCGGGGCAGCTTCCACCCATCGCACTGCCTGAGAGGGCTCCCGTTACCTTCTAAGTGCCTGGGCACACACTCCCTGAGCCCAAGGGATTCTCCCCAAATGGCAGTAAATGCTCTGCTTTGTTTGGGGCAATGCCTGAGGCTGGTTTTGATTTCATTTGAACCGGCTCTCCCATCTTCACTTTGAGGTAAACGGAGCCTTCCAAGATCTATTTTGGGTAACCTCTGAGCTAAAAAATACTTCTGGGATGATAAAAGCCTGTTGGCGAGGCATTTAATGCCGTCTTCAAAGGCAGAATTGGCATGGAGATAGGGCCTGCGACCCTGGATGGGGCGGGTGGAAGGGGCAGGCTTCGCTACAGCCACAGGCCCTTAGCAAGGAGTGAGGAAGGCAGATCTGAGCAGCTGCGTGCGCTGGAATTCCAACCCGAAGAGGAGCCCAAGGGTCTGGGAGTGTCATTCGGGATTAGAAACTTTCCCCAGAAATCATGGGCAGCCACGGAAAGTGTGCTTGGCTGGTTCTCGTGTATTTCTCAAAGCTGCCTGAAACCTCTCTCTGCCAGGATCAAGCTGTCTGGATGGAGGGGCGTGAGCTGGGCGAGAGCTGGGGTCTTTGCCGGAGGTGGGGTCTTGGAAATTCAGGGAACAAGTGTCTGGGGCGGGGGTGAGGGTGGTGGTGCTATTTATAACCCTGTGCTGCAGACATGGACCAGGAGGAAGAGCTTCTAGGCCCCACCACCAAAGCTCTCAGGACTCTCCTGCCCCCTCTCACCCTGTCCCAAGCATGTGGAATGTGCTCCATGGTTGAGAATGTTCAAAGGAGCTGAGAAGTGGGGGCGAGCTGCAGCTGAGATGGCAGCCTGTCACACCCATGTGGAGATCATGACTGGCCCCAGGGAACTAGATGGGGCTCCAGCGTCCAAGGTGACAGTCTGTGCCTCGGAGGCCTTGGGGATGGCATGGGGGAAGGTTGCTGCAGGACACACCAAGGCTGGTCAGGAGCCCCAACGAAGCACAGGGTCTGGGCCACACCTGGGCAGAGACGACAGCTCGGAGGAGAGGGGTTTTCCATCCTGATCTCCCAGGATACAAGGCCTGGTCAATGAAGCTGGAACATCTGGCAGGAAGTGGAAAGTCAGGCTGACCCAGGTGTGCGGGTGCACGCAGCCCTTCCCGTCTCTGCCCACACATCTCTCCTCTCCGTCCTTCTGCCAACCTCCTGACTCTGCTTCCCTGACCAGCCTCGTCTCTTTACCCTCCACTTGTGTGTTTCTGCCTGATTCCTCCGTCTTCCCTGTTCCAAAACCTCTCTCTTCCCCACCCCGACCACCTCCCACCTCTCTCTCTCTCTCGTAGCCATGATGGTCAGAGATTTGGCCCAAAGGTATTTATTAGTGACCGGGGTCATGGACAGGGTGGCCCCAGCTGGCCAGCAAAGCTGCAGCAGTATTAGGCCACGTGGGGCTGAGAATGAGCTGCTGAGTGGCAGACACGCTGCTTTCTTCTATTTGCTGTTTTTCACCATAGAAATCCTCGCCTGCTCAGGCACAAAGCTGAAGTCCACTCTGCGGCCATCCCCAGGCCACACTGACCCTTCCCAGTGGTGATCGTGAAGCCCAAACCAAACAGGATCATGTTTCTTTATCATTCAGTCTTCCCTCTGGCCTTCAGACAATACTCTGGACTGCCCAGCTTTTGTGTCTATGCCTCAGAAAGTGAAATATGGACAAGAGAAAAGCTTCTGTGTACAGTAATGACAAATTGGATGATTCAGACCAACCCTCCTGCTCAGGACAACTAGAAAAGACAGTGAAGAATCAGAGCAACAAGATTCAGGAGAAGATTGAAGGTCAGAGAAGGAAACTTAGCATTTGCGGTGGTTTTTGCCTTATGGGCTTCTACCAGTTCTGGAAGAAGTCACTGGTGAACCCATCATCTCAATGCCTGAAACTGGATTAAGGTGGTCCTGGGTTACTAGTGTTCTCATCTGCTTGCCAGAAACAAACACGAATCCTCTCTGGAGGAAGATAATTCTTAGCTTGAAAAGAAATACATAATGTCTGGCATTCAACAAAAAAATAATTAGGTATACAAGGAGGTAAGACAATGTAAATGAAAGAGAAGAAAACAGCAAGAAATATAAACAGACCCACAGGAACCCCAAATATTGAACTTATCAGACACAGCCATTAAAATATCTATGCTTGGGCCAACCCCGTGGCGCACTCGGGAAAGCGCGGCGCTGGGAGCGCAGCAGTGCTCCCGCCGCGGGTTCGGATCCTATATAAGGATGGCCGGTGCGCTCACTGGCTGAGTGCGGTACCGCCGGTCACAAAAAGACAGAAAAAAAAAAAAAATCTATGCTTATTGTGTTCAAGGCTATAAAATAAATGAGTTAGAATTTCAACAGAAAACTGGAAGCTAAAAAAGAAAAAGAAAAAACAAAAACAAAAACAGAACCAAATGAAAAATAAAGACCTGAAAACTTTAATAATAAAAGTTAAGAACTTAGTGTATATGTTGAACAACAAATTAGATATAGATGGAGATGGAATTAAAAAACTAAAGATTGATCAGGAAAAAAAAATTGGACTAAAGCATGGAAAATAAAAACTATGGAAAATACAAATGAAAATTTAACACTCATAAGAGATAAAACAAAAAATTCTACAGACTTCTAATTGGATCCAAGAGGAAGAAGAGGAAGAGAAAAGAGAAAAAGCAATATTTGCATAGATAATGGCTAAAATTCTTCTAAAATTGACAAAATACATACAATCACAGATTCAATAAGTCCTACAAACCCCAAACAGGGCTGTGAAAGTTGAGGTCACAAATGTGGAAAGTGCTACAGAAAAATGGAGGGAGGAATCATTATGGTGAGGAACCTTCTCCTATCAAAGTTCATTGGGCAAACATTACCTTTCTTCATCCCTCCATCCCCTGTCTGTCTTCCCTATCTCTGTCTTTTTGGGTCATCATAGTAAACTGCTGAAAACTAAAGAACAAGAGAAACCTTAAAAACAAACAGAAAATAGGACCCATTACTTTTAAAGGAGCCGCAACTACACCTAAAGCAAGCAAACAAACACAGTAGAAGTTAGAAGATAATGAAATGATGTCTTAAAGGTCTGAAATAAAATAACTATCTATCTAGAATTCTATAGACAGCAAATGTATATTTTTCAAAATAAAGTAAAAAAAATTTCTAAACAAACAGAATCTGAGAGGCAAATGCTCACTAGACAGGAAACATTGAAAGGCTCAATAGGAATAAAAAGACTCCTATGGAAGGTCAAAGATGCAAGAAAGTATAAAGAGCACCACAAATGGTAAACCTATGATTCAATTTATAAGAGTACTGACTCTATAAACAAAAATTAATGATGTCTGAGAATTAAAAAATATATATGTATACAATTACATAATGTCAATGACATATAAGTTGGGGAGTAAAATGAAATTAAGATACTCTAAAATCCTTGAATTGTTCCAGAAGAGAGCAAAAGTACCAAGTAACATTACATTTTGATAAGACAAGGATGAATGCTGTAACTTCTAGGGTAACCTCTAAATTAGTAGAAATACTAGTATAACTAATATTTATACAAATAATGGAGGGTGGAGTAATACAAAAAATGGAATCAATGCAAAAGAAGCAGGCAAAAAGAAGAAAAGTGACACAGACTGTTTGAGCCAAATAGAAAATAAATGGAAAGATATGTTTAAGCCCAAATATTAATTACATTAAGTGTAAATAGATTAAACAACCTAATTAAAAGACAAGGATTGTCATGCTCAATTAAAGCATAATCCAAATATATTTTGTTTATAAAAACTACACAAACAAAATCCAAGTATATATTGCTTATAAAAGTCACAATCTAAGTATAAGAACACAGACAAGTTGAAATAAAAGGTTAAAAATGATGTGCTAGGAAAGACTACACTAGAAAGCTGGAGTCGCTATGTTGAGATCAGATAGTAAAGTCCAAGGCAAAAAGCATTACCAAAGGGAAAGATGAGCATTTTACATTGATAAATGTTTAATTCACCATGAAAATATATGGATTGTAAATGCATATGCACCTAATAACATTATCTTGAAATACATAAGGCAAAAATTAACAGTATTAAAAGAAGAAATTGACAGATCCACAAGAAGAGTGAAAGATTTTGACATGAATCTCTCAGTAACTAATAGGACAAGTAGACAAAATATCATTTAGAATATAGAAGATTTAAACAACGTGATTAGCAACTTGACCTAAGGGATATATAGATATAGCTTGCACCCCCCAAATGGCAAAACATACTTTTTAAAAATCACACATAAAACATTTACAAAATTATGTCTGTCCAGGGCCATAATACAGACTTTAAACCTTTCAAAGGATTGAAATTATAAAAAGTATATGGTCTGATCACAAGGAGTTAAGTTAGAAATAAAAAACAAACAGGTAACAACTACAACAAGAACCTTGCCAGTTTGGGAATTAAGAAAGATGTTTTTTAAAAAAAACATAAAAGGCACGGAAAATAATCCCTTTGGAAATAAAAATATTGTAAATTTAGTGACAATTTAAAAAATTGTATCAAAATGTGTGGAATAAAGTGAAAGTCTTCTTTGAAGGTAAATTTCTATATACCACTAAATGCATTTTTTAAAAAAAGAAGAAAGACTGATAATCAATTATATAAGCAGTTATTTCAAGATATTGTTACAAAACTCAAATAAAGTAATAAAGAAAATGACCTACATAAGAGAAAAATTGATGAAATAGAAAACAATAATTCTATAATTATTAAAGAAATTGGCTCTGGAATGAAAATTCTTACCATAAAGAAAGCTCTAGGTCCAGATTAATTTCCCTGGTCAAGTCAATTAAACATTTAAAAAGTTATGCTAATCTTACACAAACTCTTTCAGAAAATAGAAAAGGAGGTCACTCTCTTCAACTTGGCTTATGAACCCAGCATAATCTTGGACCCACACCTGATATAGACATTAAAACAAACTTTACACAGACCAATCTGTTCACTTCTTTTGAACACAGATGCAAAGATCCTAGATAAAATATTAACAAATTCAAAATGATTAATATGTAAAAAGAATAATATAACTTGAGTCAGTTGGATTTATTCCAGGAATGCAAGATTGGGTTAGCATTCTTAAAATTAATCAGTGTAATTAAGCACACACATAGAATAGCATAGAAAATCATATGATAATCTCAATAAATTCGCCAAAAGCATTTGATAAAACTTAACATCCATTCATGATGAAAACAAATACTTTTCAAACTAGGAATAAAAGGTAGCTTCCTTAATCTGACAGTAAATTTATAAAAACCTACAGCAGATATCATACATGATGGTGAGTTGTCAAAAGTGCTCTGAGATTGGGAACAAGACAAGGGTGCCTGCTACTACAAATTCCATTCAGCCCTGCGCTAGCAATCTTGGCCAGTGTAATAATGCAAGAAAAAGCAACAAAAGTTATAACTATTAGAAAGGAAGAAATGCTGTTGTCATAATCTGCAGATGATATAATTGTGTAAGTGAAAACCCCCCATAAGCCTACAGCTCTATTACTAAAAGAAATAAGTGAGTTTAGCAAATATTTATATATATTAGCAACAAACAAAATAAAAAAATTAACAGCCAGCCTGTGGCTCACTTGGGAGAGCGTGGTGCTGACAACACCAAGCAAAGTGTTAAGATCCCCTTACCGGTCATCTTTTAAGAAAAAAAATCTAAAAAAAAAATTAAAGCTGTCATTTACATTAGCATCAAAAATATTGAATGCTGAGTAATAAATGTAGTGAAAGGTATAAAAAAAAACCCCATCATAGAAAAATATATACCCTCAAAGAAATTAAAGAAAACATACATAAATTAATGGGTATACCATACTCATAGATTTGAAAACCCAGTTATGCAAAGATTGAATCCTTTACAGACAGATTTATAGTGTTAATATAATTCTAATCAAAATCCCACATGGTTTTCTGTGGAAACGTAGCCTAATTTTTAAATTTATATGATATGTCGGTGGGTTTGGAAGAGCCAATTTACTGTTAAAGAACAAAGATGGAGTTCTCGCTCCACAGATGTCTTAATAAAGCCACAGTAATTATTGACAGTGAGATATCAGTGCAAGGACACACAAATAGAGAAATATCAGGGTAGAGAAACAGAGTCACACACGTGTAAACAATTGATGTACGGCAGTCCTTGGGCCCTGGCCCCTCGTGGGGAAAGAGGACTATCGGCACTGTGTTGGTGGGCAGAGCCTGTGTCCCCAAGACTGCATCTGATGGTTGGTGGGGTGGGAGACCAGGCCAGACACAGAGCTGTCACTTCGCATTGATCAAGGGCAGCCTTGTTGGCTGGAATCCACTGGAAAGAAGCTGGGGACACCCACAAACAGCACTGTCACCAGCTCAGGGGGAGGGGATCTGCTGAACTGGAAGAGGCACCTCTGCCAGACCCTCAATTGCTGTCTGCCTGTCTGCTGCAGAGCGTTGCATAGACAGACACACCTCTGATACAGGGATGCGTGTGGCGCCCCCTAGAACTGTGCCCTGGCTCGGGGGCAACAGGAGGGTCCACTCCTCTGTGAGAGTGCTGGACGTTCAGGCAAAATAGCCAAGAGGGTCCACAGACCGCATGTCCACAGGAAGCCCCTCACAGCCACCTTCTGCTCCATCCCAGGTATAACTCGAACCATCCCTGGCCAAGGTGGGGTTGCTGGGTCATAAGGATGCTGGGTCCTGGGGATGAAAGCCAAATTGATCCCTGACACTGGAAACGAGGAAGGGGCAGGCAGCGGTGTTCCAGTGCTCGGGGGTGAGCCGGAGGAGCCAGGTACGTGACAATTTCTGCGTATGTGACCAACGGGCAGTTGTGACAGCTAACCAGGCAGCCGACAGCAAAGTGAATTCTAGAAGAAGTTCACATAGACACATTGAGGCAACTGGCTGCCACTTAACTTTCTGCTTCTGCTGTAACACAAGATAGAAAGGATGCCTGGAAAAATGAGGGGAAACATTGACACGTAAGTAGGTGTCAATTAAAAACAAAACTGAAAAAGAAATTCCAAAAAAGTCAGATAAGGCGCGACCCCTTTCTTATCCCTCCAGGAGGGTCAACAGGTGGAGAGAAGCCAGGACGTCCAGGTGTGTTGTGCTGAGTCCCCTGCCCGTGTGGGACCAGCGCGAGGCCCTGGGATGGCCTTCCCACGAGGACGTGCAGGGCAGGGGAGGCCGGCACCCAAGGACACCGGCCTGGGCAGGCCCCGACGGACTCAAAAGGCTGGGGGATGTACACTGCTCAGAAATCTTCATCCTCTGGTTCACGCTCCAAATCACCAACACCAGATAGGACATTTTATTAGCTATCATTGAGCCAAATATATTTACTTAACCAAAGTATTCAGCTGAAAACATCAATGAACATGATTAAATTAAAAATCACAGCTGCTGAGCAGGTCGTGCCTTCTTTGGCCAAGCCTTTAGGGGAGGCCCTCTGACTCTCCAAGGCTCGCCCTTCCTGGCTGATGGCACGGAGGCCACAGCCTCCCCTGGGGACAGAGTCCTCGGCCAGCCATCGCAAGTGGAGAAGGCCTGTGTGCATCCGGCGTCCTGCAGGGTGGAGTGCGGATCCCACTGGCTTTCTTCCTGCCCCCAGGCTGGGGAAGCATGTGGTCGGATGCAGAAAATGCACTGTCACCAACAGCCGTCCCCGGCGGTGGCCTTGGGTAATTAGGCACTCCTACAATGAAACCCAGGGTGGGAAGGAGAAATACCTGCCTCCTGGCACTGTCACCGTGGTGAGGCGTTTCCCACGGCTGCTCGCTGCCCCAGCCTTCCCCCCGGTGCTTGTTCCTCCCACTCTCCAGGGCAGGAGGTGTCCACACTGAGAGGACAGAATGGCCTGGAGCAGGTGCAGTGAGGAACAGCAAGGGCCATCCAGCCCTCCCAGAACCCTCCTCTCCCGCTGTGGCACGTGCTGGAGCTGGCACTGGTTCTGTGGCTTCCCGGGCAGACTCTTGGGTCTGCACGGAGGTTGGGAGCCTTGGGTGGGAGTCCCAGCCTCAAACCCGCCTCACTCCCCCAAACGAAGGGCAGATGGAGGCGACACAGATCCGGGAAACATCCAGCATCTGCCTTGACCATTCTGATCCAAATTCTCAGCTTTTTGCAGCAGAATCAGGAAAAAGAAGGGGACATCAGGAGGGGCCAGGGAGTCCCGAGAGGCTGAGGGCACCTGCGATCTCCTGCTGCCTCTCTCCCGGGCACCGCTGTTTGGTACTCATGACGTTCCCAGGGACCTCTGACTTACCTTTCCAAATACAAGCCCTGTTTTATGTCAAACACCACGAATCAGTGTCCCGGACGGTGTGAGAATTTATGCTGGGAACTTTCTCTCCTCCGGGGGCATCGGGCCAATCGTTTGCTGGGCCCACGGGTGGGGCCTGTCCTCTTGAGCATCCCTGGCCCTGGCCCTCTGCCACAAGGACCGTCAGCCTCTGCTCAGCGGGTCTCTGAGCAACGTTCCCCTGCTCCCCGCTCTGTCACGTGTCTGACCGCAGATCGCCGTCCAGGCGTCTCTGAGGCGGGCAGCCAGGCCGGCGGCGTCCGCGCGCGAGCGTGCGGTTACTCCTTCCTGGAAACAGCGGTGGCCGAGGAATGGAAATGACCGGCGCGGGTGTGCCCGGTGCCCTAGAGGCTGCGCTGTTGCAGCGCGGGGCAGACAGTGGCCGCGTGGCCCTCCCCGACCGAGGTCTGGACGCTTCTCCGTGGGCTGGCGTGGCAGCTGTGGGCTCTGGAGACCCGGCTGGGTGTGTAACTCTGTCAGCAATGGAAGGCCAAGCCGGCAGATCCTCTGAGACCCCATATCCACTCTGGGCAACAGAGCGCCCGTCTTCAGCAAGCCCCTGTGCTGTGGGCTGATTGCGTCCCCACCCCAGTTCATCGGTTGGAGTCCTCACCCCCAGTACCTCAGAGTGTGACTGCGTTCGCAGACAGGGTCTTTACAGAGTTAATTAAATTAAAATGAGGTCATTAGGGTGGGCTCTAACCTCATCTGCTGGTGTCCTTATATGAAGAGCGAATTAGGACAGAAACTCCCAGAGGGAGACCATGTGAGGACCCAGGGAGAAGACGGCCACCTACAAGGCAAGGAAGGAGACCTCAGAGGGAACCAACCTGCCCACACCTGGATCTTTGACTCACAGAGGAATTGTGGGAACATAAATGTCCCTTATTTAAGCGCCCGGCCTGTGGGACTTTGTTTCAGCGGCTGGAGACTGATGCGCCCTGCCAGGAAGGTGTCGTGTTGAAGGATCCCCTCCCACTCACCCCCAGCACCGCTGCTAAGGGGACGCTGGGGAGGAGAAGGGGGCAGAAATAATGTGCAAATGGGGTCCCAGACACGTGGTGTCACTCTCTGGTCAAACCAATATTTGCTCAGTGCTTTCTAAAGGTCAACAATATAAGCATGGCCCCCAGCCTCGCCGAGTCCACAGGCTATTAGTGGAATTAATAGTCACTTAGAGAAACTAATGAGAACAGATGTGATAGTTTGGACTCTGCTGCTCAGCAAATATTCGCCCCCCTCCTCTGTGCTGAGGGTGGGGTGGCCGCCCGCTGTGGACTTTGGGCTGTGTT